>NC_142818.1:5167943-5767943 GCF_057945365.1 Rhopilema esculentum
CCCCCCCCCCCTCGAATAAGCTGTCATGGGGGCTTATTCGAGGGAAGCATAATTGCAGAATAATATCTTATATCAAGAAAGCCCCCACAGGACAATAGCTTTACAGTATTACTTCCTTTGACTGGAGACCAAAAAGCAAAAAAGGGACTTTTGTGATAATAAAAAATTATAATATTTGTTAGATCTTCACACAGCACTTTGTAACTCTTTAAATGATATCAGAAATCGTTATTGACTGTTAAGCTTCCTTTACAAAAAAGCCTTTTTGTAATTTTTCAATTTATTTCATTTGGAAATTTGAGGAAAATACTAAACTTTGAAATAGGCCCCCTACTGGAATAAGCCCCCACCCAAAAATTCATTTTTGCAAATAAGCCTCCGGGGACTTATTCGAGAATTTAGGGTACTTGTCATTTGGGCAAAGTATAACAGTTAGTAATTTAAAAACTGACAGTGCCGGCTTACATATAGTATGGTTTGGTTTTAACACAGATTCACAGGGCCTGAGAAACAGAAAGCGCAACGCATCGGTTCCCTTCCATTCCCTACTTCGTTTTAATCGAAATAGAGCAAAATTTGGAAATTGTTTGGGTCGCAGAAACCATCCGCCGGGTCCATGGCGTGTGAAACTCCCAAATTTTCCTGCATTTACCCTGCATTTAACACTTTATTACATATGATTTTCTACCTTGCATGGAGCGATAATTAAACATTGATAAGAAACAAATTTTTACTTTAATCAGTTTTAAAGGGATGTGTTTGGTAGAATGGATGTAAGTTACGAATCAAAAAGTCAATTGTTCCATTCAAGATTGATTTCCGAGCATCTAAATGCTTTGTGTAAATCCAGGTATCCTTTCAACTCTTCTATCGTGGCAAAGAAACACTTAAAAGGGTAGTTATGAAACGATGTGAATATTCAAGAAAAAATTGACGGCATCAGCTTATATGTTGTTATCGAACATAAAAGGACGTTCAATACATTTCAATGGAACTTCTTCTGTTACTTCAAAACGACATGTCTTTATCTTTGGGACGCAGTTTTACACTGTTTCTTCCATTCTCTAAAAACATTTCGAATCAGACAACCAAGATCAATCAACATTTCAGAGATTCTTTTCGTAGATGACATGTCTCAGTTAATGTACATGAGTCTTGTTGTTCCCCTGCTTTTAAGTGGTAAATACCGATAAGTAAAATTTTTTTGACAGTTTTTGCAGCTCATGATGGGATCTCTGCTTTCTCTGTGATAAAAGTTTTTATCCTTTGAAAAAGTTCTCTTTTTACTTCATCAGGAACCATGGCTAGAAGGAAGTTAAAAATTTCTTTTAGAAAATTGTCTTGTCAAGGAATAACTTTTGGTGACATTGACAATTGATAGATATATCAATGAAAATACCCAAAAATCAATTTAACGCTCCTTTCGTGAATCTGAAATTTTGATGTCTTCATGACCAAAAATATTTCTGTCTAATTAACAAACATTATTTGTTAAATTTTGTATTTCAAATGCCGATAAAGCAACAGGAAATAGAAAAACAATTTATCATTTTTCACTATATAATGAACTTTGCTTCTTCAACCAAAAATGTTAAGCATCTTAAACGATCCAAAGTTCCAAATAAGAGAAGATACATAGACTCGATATTTGGCTCTGTGAAAATTTATAAAAATTCGTTAAAATGCCTGAGTAAATTTTTGTAAAGATTCTCTACATTATTTCCACATTTAAGCATAAAGTCTGTTACTAGTAACTTGAAAAATTGAAAATCAATCAGTGTTTTCCTCAGAACTCATTAGAAAGCTGACTCCAAATTAAGTTTTTGCATGCTAATTTCAACTATTAAAGCATTTAAGATGCATTTTTTAAACCTCAAATGATCAAAAGAGTAAAATAGCAGTCCGTCGTATTTCTTGAATTTTAGATGCTACGATCTTACGTATACGGCATCTTAAAGAAAAAACGCTATATAAAGTGAAAAACTTACATCTTGCTTTCGGCGTCACTTCATCAATAAGCATATCAACTGTGACGTTATCAATCCCCTTCTCCTTCACAATACCTGTAAGATATTGGTCCAATCACAAAACACCCAATACACTTACATCACGTGTCTCACAATATACTTACATCGAAACGAAAATTGTAAAGAACAGCTGCATAAGATAAGTTAAATGTAAGAAATTTTAGCTGCTGATTTTCCAAACACAAAAGTCTTGTTAAGTAGTTTAAAAAACCTAAAAAAGAAAATAATTTTTGTCGCAAAATGGCATTTAAACAGCAGAATTTAAGATAACACTTTACGATTTCACTTGTGATGAGAACATTTAATTCAATTTATAAGAACTGAAAATAAGAGACATGAAAAGCCTTCAGCAAACTAGCTAGAGTTTTACGATTGATTCGTAGAAACAATTGCTTACACAATTTGATATTGCTGACCAAGATAATACATAAAATGCAAAAAATTCCAAAAGATGGCTCAAAAATGGAATGACGATAGTACGAAGATGGTACAAAGATGGTACGAAGATGGAACGAAGACGGCAAAAAATGGCACAAAGGTGGTACAAAAAGTAGTCAAAGGAGCTTCACATGGATCAGCCACTCTGACTTTTGACGTCAACGCAAGAAATGGTTTATTTATGTCCTTCCAATAAATTTTTCTCCAAATTGATTTGCTAATTGTTGTCTCACGGTAGATATTTATCTCACATCTTAATAGAAATGAAGCAGAAGATGACTTTCTCATATGTTAATAGATAACTAGATACGTCTAAATACAAAGCCAATGCAACTTCACATGTTCATGTTGCTCTTAAGAAGTAAGACAGTTGCATCAAGGGTATGATTAATTGTGGTTGTATCAAGGGTATTGGGTTCTACCTATTGTAATCTGAAATACAAAGATCAAGTTGTGGTTAATCGATAACTTTATCATCTCCTGATACATAGACCATGAGACAATATGTTCAGAGACTGAAAAATTTTACTAACAGGCTTACTGACTAGAAATAACGGGTGGCAGAGTGCAATCAAATATCAAATCAGCATTGAGATGGAGACGTTGTAATCCCAACACAACTCTTTTCTACAAACAATCTATTTTTGAACTTATAAGTGAAATTATATAATTAAAGATTTCTAAAAGATGCAAGGATTTAGACTAAACCAAACTTAATCGACAGTCTTACACGTGTACAAGAAAAATGACCATACATTTAAAGGATTTTGATAAGTGGCACCCACTTTACTGTTTCTTTTAACACGAGGTAATCCTGTTATAAACCAGCATCTGATATATAAATCTGGTTGACAATTACAAAAAACCAAAAATGGACCGGATTTACCACTGGTTGCTAAATAAAGTTTTGGCTCGCAATTTAAGTTAACCTTGTTTGAGTGATGTCCAATTTAAAACAAACATTTTTCTAATTTTTCGACAATTTAGTCTCCGCCGCATATGGATTCATTAAGATTTCCCCTCGTGGGAGAGAAAGTTGTCCAAACATTGCCAATAGCTCCCCTAACATTGTTAAGATATAATGCGTCTGAAATGTAACGACGTTTTGATAAATCAAATAAATTTTCTCAATGACCACATTAAAGTCTCAGTCTTTATAAGCATCATGGCTCCACAAGGGCCACCAAGATATCACCTCGAGCCCTAACAGGCTTTGCACTACAGAGTTCCTTAGGAACGCCTTTCACTGTTAGAAATATAGCATCAATGAGAGGACCAGTACGTTAAAGTTAATTTGCGTATAACTGTAAAGATAAGACTATTTTGTCCATGAGCTTAGCTTAATGAGAAAGAAACTGTAACTCAGATTATTCCAAGTCTATACCAGCGAACAAAGCCCCAAGGGTTGGAAGGATAACTAAACATAGCGTACCTATAAGGATATCAACCTTCTTTAAGGTTGCATGATTCGTTCATACAGATTGATAAAGACAAACGATGCTCCAAAGGATTATGAGATCCGTAATTCATAGACATTCAGATTCCCTTAACTTTTCTCTAAAGAGGCCAACGTAGTTGACTGAATGAAACGTCTGATCAGAATTTAAGACATAGACACAATCAATAATCTCTGTAGTACTATATGAATATCTAGTGTGCTTGGTAAACCAGCTATAATTAGAAGAAGATATTAAAGAAAAGTTATTAGAAGCAGCAAATGTTTGCAATGAGATGTATTGTGGAAAAGGGAGATAACGATTATTTGAAACACAGTGTTGTTTGATTACACAATGTATTTACTGATGTTCCACTGACTTTGTCTTTATTTGATAAGAAAAATCCAAATGTGCGGGAGCATTGGCACCATGACTAAGCCGCAAAATATCCAAGCACCCACGCAACAGTTCGAGCACAGTGAAGGTTTAAATAAAATGAGACACTAGCACCATGACATCTAGACATTATTTAATCAATTAAGACTATGTATAGTGAGTGGTTGCGCAATTTTTAAATTTCAAACTAGATTTTTTACGAAGTTACAAAAAAACCGATACAAAAACTCACAGTTAGTTCTTTGATGGGGGAGTGGATACAAATTACTTCAAACTTGATTTATATTCATTGTGTTAGTATCTCTACATGTTACTGGCTATTTACTAACTTCAGTAACAGTAGAAAATTATTTGCTATAAGTAAGCCATATTCCAATACTTCAAATCCTGGAATGAACACCCAAGTTGCTTTTTGAAATTAAAGTCGTGTTTAACCTGGTCGTTTGTTAGAAGAACGTTTGTCCAAAGAAAACATCTTTTACTGAATCTACGATCATGGCGTTGTGATGTATATGATTCATCAACCTTAGTTATTGTTGTCGACTTCAGTTTTAAATAAATACAGAAAATGCCAAATGCATGCGATTAGAGCCTCGCAATGATAAACCCAAAGAGTATGACGTTTCATTCAATTAAGACTGCATACGGAACAAAATTTGCATAATGGAGGGCCTGAAAAATAGAAAACGCAATGCATCTGTTCCCTCCATTCCATACCTCGTTTCAATCGAAATAGAGCAAAACTTGGAAATTGTTTGGGCTGCAGACACCATCCGCCGTGTCCATGGCGTGTGAAACTCCCAAATTTTCCTGCATTTACCCTAAGAGAATTTTACAAGATTGTGAGGCATAACAGCAGACAGGGCTGTCGCTAAACGCTTTTACTTAGGGGGCTGCCAGTCACCAATTTGCCGACAAAATAGGGCGTGGCTTAGAATACATCAATTTCTGGGTGTAAATTTTGACGCAGTTGACTTTATTTATCAAAGAGTATGCTCTCGTCAGTCAATCATTGCTTCGATTTTCGCGTTGTAATTGTCTTTGCCTTAGTACCTGGGAGGACCTTCTTTGATTTTACTCTAGAAGTCAAGTTTTTAGCAATGAGATACCACAATTTATTCAAATAGTTCAGTACGTTTAAAAAGAACCTTAGTTTGTATGAGCAGATCTCACAGGCAGGGCCGCCGAAAGGTTTCAGAGGCCTTAGGGCAAGACAAAAAGACGAGGTAAATTTTTTGCGACCACGCCCTTTAGATTATCTTAAAATGCATTTCAGTCATTCCTTGCAGTCATTTCTTGCAATCGTTTAGAACATTTTACTATTCTAAGGCATACTTTTACTACGTCCTATTGACTCCATTCTTAAAATGGAAATCATTACTATATGAGGCCCCCTAGACCTCAAGGCCCCGAAGCACCTTGCCCCCTTGCCTCTCCTCTGGGCGGCCCTGCTCACAGGGGCTTCCAGTAACTCTAGGATCAGCGTTCAGAGTTTTTCACCCTTCCCTAAACCCCAAACTATAGAAGAAAATTAGGTGGCCCTGGATATGGCGACAGATAAATGCTAGGTTCCAGACTCTGGCTGCCGACAGGGAGTCATTTGCCCCTCCGTGACACCCATAGCGCTATTTGTACCTATTTGAACTGCTGAGGGTTTTTGATGATACTTTGTTGGTCTTATCCTCATCTCATCCCCACTGTTTGCTAAAGCTATTGCTTTGGGAATTTTGAAATCGAAACCCAACAAAACTCTACTTTTCAAAAATTTGACTACAAGAATTTTCTAGGAGGGTGCCGCAACCCCCAAACCCACCAGACAGCACACTGCATAATGGTACTTGTTTGTTTGCTAGAAACATCGTAACGAGGAAGATACAAATTTGACTGCATTCTCTATTTGAAACAATATACATATCCAGCAATATTGCTAACCAATTTTGCTCTCTAGACCTAAAACGCATTTGCAATTTACTTGGGCAACTGAAGGGGGAATTAATATAAGAAAAATTCCAGAGCATGTAGAAAAAAATAAAATCACTTGAAGGTTTGTATAAATAAGAGGTTAAGGAGGTTCTGTGATCGTGGAGAGAAAGTCAAGGCTAACACAAAGCTACTGTTGAAAACCTGTTTAAAGTGTTTAGAAACACTTTGTACAAAGAAAAGGTTAAGAAAGGCTAGTGTCAGTCAAGGAAAAAGCCAAAACAAGGCGGGCCTGTGTATCACATTTAGAAAAAGCTGCTGAAGGCTAGCTCTATGAACAGATCATAATGAGCAGACCCAACAGTCATCTAGATCCAGCACATATTCAAAGTTTAGCTGTGAAAAGTGATCAATTTTGTACCCCATACAAACATGTGTTAGCCATACAACCAAAGCGCTAGTGTTAGCCAAAATAGAAAAGAAAACAAAGATAGAGAAGAAAGGGTTTCATGTAATTCATTTTAAGAAGAACTATTCCAAAAGCATCCAATACTACAGTTCTTACAGCCTCGATTACCAAGCTAAGATTTTCAGATTCAGTAAGAGGACAAAGTTAGGTATGAAAAACAGCGTTCATGATTGATGTTTATTAAATGAAATGTACTGTATTGACTGTAATGTAAAAAGGCAAAGGAGGGAAAACATGTGTGATACTTTAAATAAAAGTATAAGATTAAAATTTAAAAACTTACTTCTGCAGTAAGCTTGAAGCTCATCTCTCCAGCCACATTCAGTCAACTTGAGCCTCAACATCTCTTGCAATCTAAAAAAGGAATTCAATATGATGAAATAGGAAAATTGTAAATCAAGTGACAGTTCCTGACTGATTAGAAACAGCAACAACCAACAATCTAAATCTCATAAAATATGCTCTTGTAGCGAAAATATAAAGGCCAGTAAACACATAATAAAGGCTAATTAAGTAAATTTGTACTGCTACAATTTGAAATAGAGCCCATTATAAAATTATTGACATAATCAGCATGGTTATCAAGGGAGAAATATGTAGATAGTAAAATGATTGTTTACATGCTGACTGAAATTCACAGACCAGGTACAAAAAAAGAAAGCCAACTAAAGAAAAGAGCAAGCAGCAATCCTTTTTTGATGCTTATAGCCGCCTTCGTCATCCCACATACAATGTCATCAGTAGCGGTGCCATGGGGGGGGGGGGGGGTTACTCAAGGGTTTCTATTTTGTCTAAGTTCGATGAGAAAATGTTGGGGAGTGGTAATATTGTGGCAACATACTTTTTGTGATGTAATCCTATGATTTTCAAACTGCCTTTACATAGCAAAAAGTGAGCCATGGGCGTTCCCTTCAGGTAAAAATGACGTTCCTTGTTAGCAAAAGGGCGTTTTCTGGTGTTAAAAAGGTCGTGGCCTAAAATCTTTTGTTTTGTCAGAGCGTAGTGGCTGGTGCCACCATTGCTGCCCCTGTATCATCCCTGCTGCAGAGAGGTCTTTTGGACCAAAAAAAGGTCAATAAAGGCTCAACCCACATTAATAACAATTGAACGGACATTTTGAGAAATACTTATTTCCAGGATGTTAAAAGTGATTTTGCAAGAATGGATTGAAGAAAAATGCCTTTCAGATCATATATATTGGAAAAAGTTATCTGACTTTGATACATTTAACTTGTGAAGTATTAGATTTTAAATTGCAACGCATTTTTGTAAACATTGATGTTGCCCAAGCTTGGCTTAGTATACAGTAAATTGCATGGGTGTTGAAGGAATTTGCCTTAGGGAGGCTGCCATTAATAAATTATTGGTTTATCAATAAACATAGGTGTACTGGTTGAGTTCAGATAGAGGGGCTTCAAAATTTTTGCCAGAGAGAAAATAAATTTCCAAATTTTTACTAAATATACTCAAACACATTTAAGCTTCTAACATTAGTTAAATGTGAGTTTAACTAATGAACATTTTTATCTCAACAAATTTTCAAAAACATTACAAGGTTACTAAATAGTTTTCAATTTTTCACAAAAGAAATACGAATCATTTAGCGAAATTAATGAGAGCAACATTCTTGAGCCTTTGTTACAGAGATATGACTTTATGCACCTTAGTGAGTGGCGGAGCTAAGGGGGGCTGTTAGGGGCAATGAGAATTAGGTAAAAAAGTTTCTGATTCCCATTGAAGAATGAGAATCAGGTGAAAAGTTTCTGAGACCTATAGGGTAATTTACTCTAAGAATTACCTATGAATAATGGTTCATGTTTTGCTATAAAAATGTCATGCTTTGGAAGACAACAACTGCTTTCCATAAAGTTGTGCTTTTTTTAATTCCTGCCTTTCGGTCCAATCTTCATGTCATAATAAAAAAAATAGAATGTCATTTGTGGTAGAATGTCTGTCTGTTGTGCCTAGAATCCTTGGTTCTCAGTTGATGTTGTAAATACCTCAACCCATTTTCCGGCTATCTCTGGAATGTCATAGTGGTGAACTTTTTTTGCTGCCAACCATCAAGCCCTGAACAATCAATCTTACCTTTTGCAGTAATGACGTACTGTTAAATTTTAGGCGCATTCACTAAAGTACCATCTTACTATACAGTCATACTCCAATTAAAAATAAAACCAAAAGCAGTAAATTTTCTGGGTGCCTCAAAAGTCTGCCTCTTTTGCGGAGTACTCTAGCAGAGTTGGAGGCATCATACGTAGCGGAGCAGTGAATGTTCAGCTGGAAAATTGATATATTAAGAGATAAATTTTAATAAGAGGACAATTAGTCATGCTTGGATCATGCATCATTGTTTTGGCACAAATATTGTGAAAATTTCAATAGAAAGTGAATAGAGTTAGTTAGGGTCTCAAATTGTTGTATACAACATACTCTCGTCAACAATTTCTGAAAATTTTTCAGTGCCCACACTACCAACTGCCTTCCTTCAAATATGCCCTGGATCTGCCCCTGGTCTCAGTAAGCTGAATGATCATTCTGCTGAACATGATGCTGCTGGCATAGTGGCCAGAATCTGCATCACTTCAGCAAAATGGAGACCTAAATCCGAAATATTGTCATCATTCATGATTTTCAGCGCTTCACGCACGCTTTTTGCTAGAAGAAGATGCTTATTGTTTTTGTTATTGAACTGTTTCTGTGACATTTCTAGAAGGTCTGAATCAATTTAGTAGAAGGAAGAAACCTTTGTTGCTTTCTGTCACAGGCTTAGCATTCGCTCATACACCCCCTAAGGCACACAAAATGTTTGGGACACCCAATCGGGTATAGATTTCTCCCAAGGGAAATTCTATCCAGTATTGGGCTTTTGGAAATAGGACCCTGGGCACACTGATTTCTGACATAAAATTCATTGTCTTTGCAAAGTGAAAAATCAAAAATACTTTTCAACTTTCACTAAGAAAATCTGATTTTCGATTAATGTTAAATGGTTTAAAACAAAGAATACATTTGAATTCTGGATTTGTGTGGCACAAGAAAATGCAATAATTGCTAATCATCCTGTTTTCCAGAGTTTTTCCTGCTCTGAGGCAGGACGATGGAACCTGGAATTAGTGAATTTGGTCCAGTGGCAATTTTGGTGGGCACAATGGAAAATCAGCATCATCAAAAATACATTTAACAACCCATTGCAGGTCGATATAAATTATGCATTTGTTTACTAACAAGCTTAATCCCTTTTGTCTATGAAAAATAGAGATTACGTTTTTCAGAAGTTTTTCCTGAAATCTTGTTCAGTGCGTCAAGGGCCTACAAATTCAAAAAGGATAACATCTATGATTTGTTACAAAGTTTTCTCATTATCTTTAGACCTATATTAACAAAGTGCCTATATCAATAAAGTGGAAAGTGTTTACTTAGTAAAAGGTTCGGGGTGCTGCAGCTCCATCAGCTCATTCCGCCACCATTATCTTGTGTACCCATATGAAAAGATTTTGTACTGCTGACACCTACATTATATATTTGGTCAGCAGGTCAGGGCACCCGCAAGTCTTTATTAAAATTTCCATAATTTCTTAGATGAAAATTAAACCTAGGATCATATCACTTGCTATTGCAATTTCAATTTTGGTTAAAAATTTTGCAGCACTCCTGTCCCTACAACTTATGGCGGTGAAATATTGTTATTGATTAAATGTACACCTTTATTCAAATATAAGTATAGTTTGAAGAACCATTAAAAAACAGTTACTTATTCTTAGAAAAGGTACAGCTAATATTCAATTACCTCAAAACTATAAATTCAATCAGGATGATAACAAAAATAATCCATTAAAAGTAACCCAGGGCAGGGTCGGATCCAGAGCATATTGGAAGGAGGGGCAGTTGGTGTGTGTGTGCTTAAGAATTTTCAGAAATAGGTGACGAGGGTATGCTGTATGCAACAATTTCCGGCCCTAACTACTGACAGAAGCCCCTCCATTCACTATCTAAGGAAATCTTCACAATAATTGTGCCAGAACAATGATACATAGTCTGACCAAAAATTTCTAAGGCAATGCATTAATACATCAGTGAAGTGTAGATGCACTAAGTATAGACAAACAATCACAGAAAAAGATTTGTCCTGCATAACTGTGTTATTTTAACAACATTACAGGTTACCCCACAGGTCGACAGATGCTTGTTGTGCATCTCATGCCAACGCAACGCCAACTCCACTCAGGAAGATCTTGGGGTTTGCTATAACCATGAAATGTACCGTGGGAAATACTAAGGGTCTGATGCAGTTTCTGATCTTTAATCCTCATCATCACGCTCCAATCTACTCAAAAATAGTCAAAACGTTCAAGGCAACAATTAGTTGCGCATATCATTTGCCAAAAAATAAGTTTGTTGTTACCTTTCTTTCTCCCCGCTTTCTGTCATCTTCTGGTTGATCTTTGCTTTCACCTGGCCCTCCTTGCCTTTCCTTAAAATGAGGAAGGTAATTATTTCCTGACTTCAAATCTCCTTTTAAAATGAAAAAAAGGTAAAGAAGTTGTCTAACACTTACTGAGCCATCTGCGGCATATTGCCAGTTCAGTTTTCGGTCGTAAATAACGGATGAAAATTGAAAATCTTCTGCTTTCTTTCACTCCGATAACACCATTTCGCAAGAGCCTCGTTGTAGTGTTGTTCGTGCACGGTCGGCGTTCAAAACACCGCGTGGGTACGCGCGGGCGCTAATATTTGCGTTGAAATTCATTCTGCCAGTGCTATGAAGCAAATTTTCCTAGTTTTCCCGACTCGGAAGCAAATATTGCAATAATATGAAAGGTCATGAAGTAACAGCCAATACATAAAGGTTAATAGTTTTAGTAAATAGTTGATAAGCTCCACCCCAAGGGCAGGGCCGCAGAGAGGATTCATGGGCCCCGGGTCAAGACGAAAGATAAAGAGTAAAGCATGCCTAAGGCAGATGTTTCTTGGAAAATGAGGAATGCCCCCCCCCCCCCTAGAAATTTTCGAAAATTATGGTTGCTTGAATTGCTCTGGTGGCTATTTTCGTTGCTAGAATTGCTATGATGGCTAAACTGCTCTGCTGGCAGTGGTGTAGATAGAATGGGGTCAGAAGGGGCCAAAACCCTTGTAAAGCTAAACTCCTCTGGTCGTGTCGGAAATTTAACAAAATTTTCTATGTTTATCTAATTGCTATGTTTTGATAGCAAATATTTTAAAGCTAAATAAACATAAGAATATCTGAATATATCAGAATATTTATTTATTACTGTTCTGATGTCGTTATGTTATATAAAAATTTCTGAAAATACTTGTTAGAACTTTGTTGAAAAATCCAAGTTTTTCACCCCTCCTATGAATTTTTCTATCTAGGCCCCTGTCTTGTGATTATTACTTCTATTTGCTGTTTGATACAATTTGAGCATTACTGATATCTTAACACCATAATGTATAAAAATGAAAATTTTTAAGAAGTTTTTAAGTCTTAGAAAATGGATAACGTTTAGTTCGTCAAATTAGTTTTATCACAACCGACATACAGTTGTAAATAGACGTGCATGCCATATTGTAAATCTGTATAATATACATGTTGCTGTATGTTGCCTGTTGCAATCGCATTTTTTGGTAACATTCAAAAGCTTTTCAACTTCTTTAGCCCAAGCCCACAAAGATCAGAAATTCTTAACAAAAATAAATCAAACACTCAGGCAGTCAGACTCAAACTGCCTCTACCTTGCTCCATTCATAGACTTTTGTCATCATTGTCTCTATTAATGACAGTTTGTGGTAATGGAGAGACTGGATTATTGCTTAGACAGTGACGCATTTACCCATGAGCCCACTGGGCCCGGGGGCCCCCTTAAAGTTTTCTCCTAAATATTTAAAAGCCTTTAAAGTGCTCTTGATTTCAATCTTGTATTTGAATAGAGGTAGGGGACCTCGTAAAGTAATGAATTCCATTTTAAGAATAGAATAAAGGGCCTTAAACTTTGTTTTTACCCCAGGGCTTTTGAAACTTTTGCTTGTCCTGGTTGGAGCTTCCCCCAATGCAATGACTGCATTCAGTTTGTTGCTCAATTTGCCATATAGAGGTTTCTCCGGTGAAAAATGATTCACCATGCTGAAAAGGGTAAGTAAAAAGAGTGTGAAACAAGGTCCACAATAGCGCGTTGTTTTCTTATGTTTAATGGCAGCAGATTTAGGAATGTACTGAAATGCAAATGAATTTATTGGGAATGTACTGAAATGCAAAATGGATACAAGTTTATTCGTGTCTTATAGTTGGTTGACTATGTTTGATTATGTTTAACCAAGTACTGTGCACGTGACACAAATTTTTTGGTATATTTTAAAGGCCCCAATCAACTTTAAGCCCAGGGTCCCAACAGACGTAAATGCGGCCCTGTACTTAAAAATGTTTTAAATTGAGTTATTATTTATAGGCCCATATAGCCAAGGGCCCCGGGTCAGCGACCTCCCTGACCCCCTCTCTCCGCACTGCCCAAGGGGGGTACTCCGACAAGGGCCTGACAGGGGGTCCAGTCGAACCAAATGGCTACCAGTTTTGATAATAACACAACAGCTTAGTTTAGCTTGCAATTTATTTCATACAATGAACAAAATTATATCTTTTCCGGTTTCCCGAATCAACAACTGTCGAGTGCGAAGAAATTTGTTAAAGAAAGACCAGGCGCACACAAAGAAATGGATGCTACCAAGGACATAATTTCTGTCCTTGTGCTACCATTTGAGGGTTATTGTCAAAAAAGACTACCATTTGAGGATAATCGCTTCTCGGCCTACCAGGACACTTCGAAATTTCCTGGTACACACTTTCTTCGAGTTATAATTTTCAAAAAACTTGAAAACTTTTGAAAGGCAATTATTAATATTTGCAAAGAACTAAAATTGATTACAACCATCAATTGACCTCTCGAAAGAACGTTTGCATAAAAAGTTCGCCGTGGATATGGTTTCGGCTTTATAGATTTTACAGCTTAGTTAGCTTCACCATTAAATTTAGTAAAACTATATCAATGATTTATCAAATTTCCACCAGTTTTTGCTAATTCCTCGTAATTGTATAATTTATTGAATGGTTTTCCGAAATCTTCAAAAACGCCCAAGACTTGTGATTAACTAAGACTTATGACCAGCGCAAATTAGTTTCTTCACTTATGACTAATGCGAATTATTTCAAATGCCAGATATCGAATAGCTGAGAGGGTTCTCACTTTGGAAGCATTAACTGAGTACAATCCTATGTTTTTTCCATTCAGAATGGTTGTATCTGAATAAGATTATCGATGCGTTGGCAGTTGTGTATGGAAACGTTCACATATTACCTAATCAAAGATGGAGGTAGGGGGTTCGCACAAATATTTACGGTCATAATGATCAATAAATGATGCAAGTTAGATGATAATTTAGGGGGAAGAGGATTTTTCCAATGTTGCCTATGTTTTGTTATGTAATTTGTGCATGTTCCTTTCTTGAATGATAATGCTCTTTCCAGGGCCTATTTTAGTGTGCAGTATTACACACTTTGTGCAGTATTAATTTAAAAACGTGCAGTATTGATTTCGAAAATGTACAGTACTGAATTTTGGGATTTTTGAAAATGTCTATTTGCGGCTATCCCAGATTCCTGCTTTGTTCAAAAATGTGAATTTTCCTTGTCAGTTCGATATAGAGTTCATGTATTGTAATTATTGTATAACCATCGGAAAGACTCTCTTATCAAAACTTAAACAAATCGAATTTCCCAGAACCAAAAACAAAACATCTCCTGTAAATGTCAGCTGTTGCTGTAAATTTCGTAATTTAATCTTGTCGAAGATAGAACATTCAGTACTAATTATCAGTTGCCCTATGATGCTCTGGGCATCTAGCAGAAGCTTACTTAACTTAACTAAAAGAAAGATAAAGAGACTAATAAAACTTTTTTGTTTTACTTTCCAGACAAAACATGAGATACTGACTCCGTTTACCAGAGATAAATGACTTTGTTTTTATTCAGGTTTTGTAGCTTCAGTTTGTTTTGTTGCTGTTTTGAAATGTTATTATTGATTTTGTATATTATCGTCTATCTGTTTGTGATTTCTCCGTCATGGCCTATATGCATGGCTAAGACACCTGGGGTTTGCATTGGTTTGCACTGATTGCAACAACAAAATTTCCTATAAAAAAATATGATTATAAATGTGCAGTATTGAAAATTTCTTAAAAATGTGCAGTATTACTACAAATTTCTTAAAATAGGCCCTGGCTCTTTCCTTGGACCATCAAATATCCCTTAATAGTTAAGTCTGCTCTAGGAATGATAAAGGATAAAAATATTTAAACGTCCTGTGACAAGCTATTTAATTTTGCATTTCAACAAGAATTCAAAGGCATCTTGATTTTGTATTTGAAGCGCTAAAACTCCTGCGTTTTGTACTAAAAAGAAATTTTGTCCAACAAACGAGTGGCATAAGGATTCCTTAGAACCCATTTTTCCAAATGATGTTGTCAGATATCTTTCTGAAAAGTCAATAGTTTTATAAGCACGTGTTCAATGCCTGACCATAATTACGCATAATTGTACGGGCATCATTCTAAGCTAGTAGGAGCTAAAACCCCTCTTTAATTTTTCATTTTGCTTACCCGACATCTGTTCTGGCCGTGTGCAAATTTTTGAGCCATTCGATTAGTTCCTTGGGTACAAAATAGCTTTTTCGTTGTAAGTCCGTAGAAAACGGAATTTTACTGATCGCACTTGCAAGGTACACTCGTAAACCACAGTGAAATCCGGGTCAAATCACTTGAAGCTTTAAGATGAAAAAGCCTGTTTGAATAAACACAGTCAATCATTGGATACATGGATGTGCCATGCGATATTGTAAATGAGAAATGCGACCACAACCGCAAAGCAACGATAATCGGCTTAACAGGTCAAGATATTTTCAGAACTCAACTAGAGGTTTTGATAAAGAAGTTATGGAAACTTCCGTTTACATTGAATTTTTTGCATTTTCAAAACTTCTGCTAGTTTCAAACATGGTTATAATTGCGTGCCTTGAAAGTTCGGCTCTAGAAAGTGGAGAAATCGAAAAATGGTTTCGTCCAGAAAACGTTTGCCCTAAACTTTAAGTCTAATAGAGAGCACAAGCTGTGCGAAAAGATGCAGAAAAAATTGGCGCCACTTTCCATTCGCAACCTTATTTCGCATGCGCAGTAGGAAAATTAACCGGGCTCAACCCTCTTTCGCATTAACAATACATTATTTCAAACTAGCCAGTCAGCCCGGGCCGAGTCAGCCCGGGCCGAGTCAGCCCGGGCCGAGTCAGCCCGGGCCGAGTCAGCCCGGGCCGAGTCAGCCCGGGCCGAGTCAGCCCGGGCCGTGTCAGCCCGGGCCGAGTCAGCCCGGGCCGAGTCAGCCCGGGCCGAGTCAGCCCGGGCCGAGTCAGCCCGGGCCGAGTCAGCCCGGGCCGAGTCAGCCCGGGCCGAGTCAGCCCGGGCCGAGTCAGCCCGGGCCGAGTCAGCCCGGGCCGAGTCAGCCCGGGCCGAGTCAGCCCGGGCCGAGTCAGCCCGGGCCGAGTCAGCCCGGGCCGAGTCAGCCCGGGCCGAGTCAGCCCGGGCCGAGTCAGCCCGGGCCGAGTCAGCCCGGGCCGAGTCAGCCAATTTAGTGTGCTGTATTACACACTTTCTGCAGTATTAATTCAAAAACGTGCAGTATTGATTTCGAAAATGTACAGGATTGAATTTTGGGATTTTATGAAAATGTTTATTTGTGGCTATCCTAGATTACTGCTTTGTTCAAAAAATGTGAATTTTCCTCGTCAGTTCGATATAGAGTTCATGTATTGTAATTCTCGTATAACCATCGGAAAGACTCTCTTATCAAAACTTTAAACAAAGCGAAATGCCCAGAACCAAAAACAAAACATCTCCTGTAAATGCCAGCATTGCTGTAAATTTCGTAATTTGATTTTATTTCGAAGGTGGGTTTTCGTTCGTTTTCGTCGAAATTTTCCCGCCGTTTTCAAATTTTATTAGATCCCAGTCTTACCGCGTGAGTTTATTCGCCATTTTCATCACATAAAATTAGTAATAATGGTAAATTGTCTTTGGAAAATTATGATTGAAATTACTTTGGGCTGTTGCTGAAATTTTTTACTTTTATGAAATCAGTTTTGATTCCAGAGGACGAAGATACATTTATTGAGTTCAAGGGTGAATATGAAAGCATTCGCGCCGTTGTGATAATTACATAGGCGATCACCGCCGAATCTAAGGCTGAACAGTGAGTGCATCTATGACGGGATTATGAACCATTCCTAGATTTAAGGTAAGTATATAATTGATTTTGTCTAAATGTGAAATGTCTAAAGCGCTTTGGGTGGGGAGAGGTTAAACGTAAATTTACCTCGACACGAAATTTAGCGATCATTTGCAAGGTGCTTTTTATATTATTCTTTGCGATCGAACAGTGGCGCCAATATAGGTTAAATAGCAACGCATGGTGATGAACTGGACAAAAAATAAGGTGGAAATTCGCCTTGTAGAGGCGTGCAATGTTTTTTGTTGACAATGTGGTAAAAACACGCTGAAATGGCGAAAATGGGCCTAATTCTAGCTGCGAAGCGATTTTGTTGTGAGAATCCTGTGTGCTGATTGGCTTAGAACATGGTAGCGAACAGAGCTCTCAGCCAATCAAAGATTTGACAGCTATGCTGTTATATTGACTACAGTTATTTCCAGTAAGTTCACCAGAACGAGAATGGGGCGCACTAGACCAGACTCTCTATTTTATTTTATATATAGTGAGTTTGGTACCCAGGGTAGGTCACTGAGTACAGATATGATTTGTAATGACAATGTTATTAAGAGTCATATTTCAAATAGAGACAGCTCAATTGGCAACTCTTTGCTTACGGGCTTAGAGGCATTCGTCTCTCTTTGCCACCCCCCCCCCCTCTCAATTGTCTGCTTTTCAGGGGAACCGATCAAATATACGTGATAGACCACAGATTTGGGTCTTGCAGTAAAACAAGAATCCAATGGCAAATATTTTTTTCAATCCTATTCTAAATCGCAGTCGGTTTTTATTTCATACTGTACATTGCTTCAACAACGTAGCTATAGATTTCGGCTAGGGTTGGTAAACTCGAGCAAGAACCATACCTGAGGGGGCCAGGCTTTTAACGGAAAACAAATAAATAACAGAAGAATGAATCAATTACAAAATGTCAAAAAAACAAACTGCAAGTTTTTCGTAGCGACTCAGTTGAAAATTCCTCAAAAGATATAGCCCGAGATAGGTTTTTTGTCGAAAAAAGGCGAGTCAAGGCACTCTAATGAAAAGGTGTGTTGAACCAGTAAATTTAAGTTCAGGCAGGAAATCTGAGGCTGGATTTTTCTTAATTTTTTTCTTATATTAACAGGGTTTAATCAGTGCAATTGCTAGCTTCATCGCTCTAGGGAGGTTTTCAGGTCCACTTGCCAACAAAGTGAATGAGACCAGGGGCGCAAATGCAAATTTTTTTCAGGGGGGGGGGTGTTGTTTGAAGGCACCGAGTTTTCGCCACGATAGACCGATTTTTGCGGTATAGATATTGTCGGGGCCGCTCTCCAGGGCCGTTGCGAGGCAGGATACAAATTTACCTGATTGAAAAATGATTACCTGAAATTATATAGTTGCTGTCACAAACCTCTGCAATACATTTTGTGAATCTAACTTTGTAAAATCCAAGAACATGATTGTTGGCCTAGAACTTAAGACACGAATTTCCTTCCCACATCTAAATACAGCATCAAAACGGTAGCGAATCTCTTGACGTGATAAAAAAGGTCATGAACATTTCATAACAGTATTCATGATATCATAGGAAACAATGAGTATTGAAATTTCCAGAACATTAACAAACCGGAGTACTCAACATCGACCTTTGTTCCTTATAAAAAAAATGAGAGTAGCCCACACAGGTGTTGCCATGAGTGTTGCCATGTTTTTACAATGGTGGCATTATCATCAAATGTCACACGTAAACCATGAGGTCTTGGTCAAAACGCAGCAGCGCTAGTTGGGACCGGACTGGACCGATTCTGTCCCCTGTCATTTTTTGGTGATTAGCCCTTCCTGGAAAATGCGCCCACTATATGCCTTACTTTACTGCAATACAGCATGGTACCAGCAGAATTGAGACCAGCTCAGCTTTGGGTGTGATAGACAGAAATACTAAGCAGAGGGCTAGATCGGGACCGACTTTATTGCTATCAACTTTCATCTGGGACCGTGTGGTGAAATTATTGGGGGTGTGACCCCCCCACATATTGGGGGTATCACACCCCTCCCATACCCCCCTCATTTGCGCCCCTGAGTGAGACAACTCAATATGTACATTGCGTGTGTTACTTCATCCAAAACAACGATAAGATAGTTAGCAAATAAATTGAGTACCAGAATGAAAATATAATAGTTTGATTGTTGAAAACACGACGTACGAGTGCATGCTCGAAATGTCGTATTTTTAACAATCAAACTATTATATTTTCATTCTGGTACTCAATTTATTTGCTAACTATCTTATCGCTATTTTGAGTGAGACAGCCTTCATTTGTCAACAGGTTTGAACATTCACCAAAAAAGCACCTAATCATGGCTAAAAGTTTTTGAGATAAAATGTTGTTTAAAATGCATTTTACAGTAACTCAGCATTAGCTTTTTCTTAATTTGTTCTTAACTTTCGACCAATTTTGAGGCGCGTGTTCTTATAAAATTGTCCTTATAAAAAAGTGCATGTCGTGTTCTTGTGCCGTCAATGTACGTCATAGATGAAACAAGGAACCTACCCCTTGCCAAAGCATAATCGCACGTCTTTGCAATTCTTTTTTAAATTATTGCAAACTTATTGCCAATGTCATTGGTATGCTTGCAATTCTGTATGTCATAATCGGAACTACCCTGGGTACCAGAGCCGCAAAAAATTAAAATTAAAAAATTATGAGAGTGAGTTAATTTTAATTTTTGCGGCTCTGGTACCCAGGGTAAATCGGAACTGGAGCAGCCACTTCATAATTCTCCAGCAAAATCTTATTGCCAATGTCATTGGTCTGCTTGCACTTCTACATGCCACCTCTCTCTATTCTGTAACGCCACAGCTGCACACATCACATTTGTATATTTCAAGATATGGAATATTTTGAAATTAAACAGGTTTAATTTTGCTTTCTTTTCAGAAATAAAG
Source organism: Rhopilema esculentum (assembly GCF_057945365.1). Lineage (NCBI taxonomy): Eukaryota > Metazoa > Cnidaria > Scyphozoa > Rhizostomeae > Rhizostomatidae > Rhopilema > Rhopilema esculentum. The sequence continues at coordinate 5,187,862 of NC_142818.1, forward strand.
TGTCCCCTCTTGCCAAAGCAATAATCCAGCGGAATTTTAATTATGCCAACTTTTAAGAATATCATTTGAAAAAACTGTAGCCAGAGGGGGCAAGTTGTTGTCAAAATTTCATTTGGGGGACACAGCCCCCCGTGCCCTCTGCAGCTACGTGGCTGCCCTTCTTTGTAAATGCAACTTCACTCACTTAATTTTATTCGTACGTAAAATGTTTTGATAGGTCAAACTGCAAAAAACCATAAAATTGTCAATGGCGAAAATGCTGAATCAAATCCAAAAAGACAATTCTAGGCAGATAATTTCGAAAAAAGTCTTCATAATGTTTGAAAATATCAGATAATTACGTTTCCGAATTGACATTCAGGGGAATAAGGGCAATTTATCACATGAACCGGCTCCTAGTCCCAGGTAGATGGCGCCGCTATTGTTTTCAGTAAAGTGCTTCCGACTTTGGGAATAGGTTGATTGTAATCAGGACAGTCAGGACATTCTTTGCGCAATCGTTGCGGTAATCAGAGTAGAAACCAATACTAGGCCAACAGGTCTGCGCCCAGCAATGGCGGCAATTATTTTGATGGAAAAAAGCACAATTATGTCGTTATGATGCCTTCTTAAACTAATCTTAAACTAAAATGGAAACCGAAGAGGTATGTTATTGTTTATTAGCCTTTAATTACGTAGCTAGAAAGCCGTATCTATTTGAATGACAGTCTGCGGATTCAAATTTCCAAGAAGTTGCGGCCTACCTAATCATCATGCCTTTCTAAAGCTTCAACCTTTAACCACGTCGCTTGAAGATGTTTTCTAGTCCAGAGAGGGACCAAATAGATATATAGGCGTTTTACTTCAGATTTACAGCTAATTTTTGGTTGAACAAGGGCTATATGATAACTCGGGTTTGTGAACACTGTTTTCTGACGAAATGGACAAAAACGTCAACATTCAGCGCTAGTGAGCATGACGACGCCAATGTAAGGAGGTAGCTTGAAGTCAACTTGAATCTAAGACCTTTCAACAGCCATGTTATAACTTGATTTAACTAGGTACTGCTTGTGCTTTTGTTTGTTTTTATCTTTATCGTGATCGAGAACGTGATTAGACACATGGAAAATTATACTCTAAAAATACTTGTACTAATAACCGGAAGAAACAACATTCTGATAAGATTAAAAGGAAGTTATAATATTGCTTTCATAATTAGAAATTGCTATTACTTAGTTAATCCTATTATGGCATATTTTTTTTAAATTGGAAACTTTGGGGCAAAGACCCAGCAATAGTTCAAATTTTGACCTTTAAGCTGAAAAACAAAACTCTGTTTTATGAGGACAGAAGATGTTTAAACCTAAGGGAGTTATAGGTATGTGTATAAAGAATTTTAGTTGCCAATTAAATCCAATATCTAGTTATGCCTGACCTGAAGATGTTACAAAGGCACTCAGAGAATTTTTGAAACCAGCAATGCTAAAACTGGATTTGATGAATGATTTTTACTAAATTTCATTGATCTGGGTCTTCTTCAAAAATTCGGAATGTGACACAATTGCCAATTCTTTAAAGTGTAACCTAACCTTTATCTTTTATAATGAATTGTAAGTTAATCTGAAGGGCAACTATTCAGGGCAGGGCAAAGACCAAATTTGTTGGGCAGCCAAAATTAGATATGATGATGCAACTCTAGATTTGTCTTAATGCCTTTTCATATCGTTTTTTCGGAATCCATCTTCTTTTGGGGCAAAGATCAGCATTATGGTTCCCTTTCATATCTTTATATTACTGACTATGCTGCCTCATTTTTGAGCATCTATCAATGATGAATTATTTAGCCTCTTATTCATGAATATAAACACCAGTTATTCAAGATAGCATAATGCATATCACTGAACAAGTTCATACTTCACAGTTAATTACATAAATTATTAACTTTGTATTTAGAGAGTTTTTGAAAAGTGTAAACAATTACAATTATTTTTCATTGTGTTCTTTCAGACCCTTATTCTGACCTTTTATGCTGTTTTCTATGAGGAGTGTCAGATGAAAAAGCTTTTAGCCAATATGTTGTAAAATGTTTGCATTTTTCTAAGCCACTTTTAAGAGAGTTTTGCATCTTCTTTGCACTTGATTCTCATTGTATGCTGTTGGAAAAGGTTTTTGCAAGTATAAATTTTTGGAAGGTTGTGTAAATGAAGGGTTCCCTGCAGCAGAAGCTGATATTTAACAACAGTTTGAGATTTGAAAAATGTTGTATTTCCTTAAAAGTATGATGTTCAATTTTCTTTTTGGATTGATTTTTGATCAACTTATTCTTGAGCTGTTTTCTGTTAATAGAATGTTCTATAGGCTTTTTAGTTTAGTTTCTTGACAAAACCCCACACCAGGACCTTTATCAAATGCTCTGGATATCATGTATGTTATGATAGTTCATTTGCAACCTGTCAGCTTATTTTCAAAGTTTAGCCCATTTTCTAGAAAATGTGGTATTGCAAGTTTTCCAAAATGAAAAAAACTGGAAAAACATATGTTTTCTGAAATTTCCCTAAATTCTTTATCTGATAGAGGATAAAAACTGACATATCCCCTGTAAGCTTTTTTAAAAAGAATTCCACAGATAATTGATCTAAGGAAGACTGAAATTATTCATTTACCATACTTTAGAGAGATGTGCGTAATAATAGCACTTTGCTTCTAAATTGGCTAGCTAGATAGTCTTAATTTTTTCTAAAGGGGTCTGGCTAGACCCATCATTCCTCAACATGAGCATCAACGTTAAAATCTACTCCTAGTCAACAAAAAGCAGCTTAGTTCAACTCGGCATATCCATCCTAAAATATTAGCTGTCAATCAAATGTAAAACAATAATACTTCTCAGTTTCTGTGACAACAGACAGCAAAATAATGTCTTCTGAAAAATGAGGAGATTCCTATCAGAATGAGAGATTCAGCAAGTATGGGTGTTTATATTTTACAAATGGCCTAAATTAAAGGGCCGCCTTATAAATCTTCCAATCTCACAATAGTCACCTTCCAACAATTTGGCTGTTGTGGAGGTGAAATGTATAGAATGTTTCTTTACAGCAGTGTAATTTTGCAGCTTCGCACTAGATCTCAGGCTTGATAGTAAAGCTTTGATGATTTAATGTGCAATCACACACCTTAAAACACCCTGGTCTACAGGCTACTGGCCTATATTGGGTCAGGACAGTAATTTACTAACTTCAGTATAAAACGAATACTGCAACAAGATAATAAAGTGAACTTAGACTACTCTTTCTTTTTTCCCTTAATTTCCTTGTCATATTATTCTGCAGAAACAACTCTAAAAATCTCAAATTCAGTTTTTTATGAGAAAGGTCCTGTCCCAGGTTTTTCCATGTTGTGCTTAAAGTTCTCTATATTTCCATAGTTCTGCTTGAAGACTATGATAAGGATGACCAGAATCGTCATAAGATGATAAAAAGAAAGATAAAAAGGGCTATTTTGACAACATTATTATAGGGATATCTGCTAACATCTCGATCAGTATTATCTAACCATTTTGGCTGAAGCCAAATTTAAACAATCTTATGGTCCAGGAAGAACAGACAAATGCCGGACATGGTAGTTAAACTGTCTCAACAGTCACCTTCCAACAATTTGGCTGTTGTGGAGATGAAATGTATAGAATGTTTGGGACAGAGTCGAAATCATGTCCCAGACTACAGCTCCTTTTTTGTTGGCACTTGTTTCACGTCATCTTGGAAAGGTAATTGCGGGGGCATTTCCATTGCTTGAAATTAACTTGCCGATATTCGATGAAATGGTTTTGGTTTTGAATGGGATTCTTTTAAATAGTTTTGTATATTAAGGTCCGCACAAGGGACTTGCAAACTGTTTTCGAGATTTTGTGACGTCATCAACTTTGGTCGAAGTTCGACTGCCTGCCGCTGAAGTTGAATTGAAATCTTTTAAACCAACTATTCTTTTTGTGCTCTCTTTTAGCAGTATTTCAAACGATGAAAAAATTCAAAAAAACTTCGATTTGACATTTGTATATTGAATTCGCTCACTACGTTTATATCCAGTTGAAAAGATCATAACGGGATACGATGATTTTGTAACGCACCTCACTCCTGTCACGATTCCATAAGCGTAGGCCATGTTCTTGGGGAGGACTAGACTTCCAACGAATGTAGGCCTGTTTTATTTCCCAGGAAGTAATTTGCTTCAATTTTTTTATCCAATCTTATAAAAATCAGTCAGATCAATAAAAGCAACTCGCTTCTCTGTTATTGTTGATCGTCTTAAATTTTTCAAAAGCTTTTTCCAAATGCATAGCACGATTTTCAAATTGTGTGACGATATTAAAAAGAATTTTCTATTTTACAGATTAATTTGCATTTCATACTTTGTTGTCGTTATTAAGGCCCAGAGTAGTGTGTTTTGTTGTCCTTTTGTTTGTTTAAGAATATATTTAAGCTTCAAAGTAGCTTTTGTCTATGCCTAATCATTTGGAAAAATACTGATCACAGCACCCGTTCTCTTTCTGAATTTCTTTGAACCTAACCGAGTCAAATTTCTTGCCTTTGAAATATCAGCCATTGCTTTACGGCGCACACTGTTTGGTAGTTATGACCAATGAGGTAAAAATAAACACTAGAGTGCGAACTCCTAATCGAGGCCCGAAGCCAGCATGCGCACGGCTACCATTTTGAATGCATGGCAAAAAAGTTCCATGCAGTACGGTAGTCATTACGCGTCGCCAGCTTTTCGGCAATATTGATGTTTCTAAACCGCAATGGTAATTTCGTGTACGGCGTACGGATGCCAAAATAGATACGGCAAAAATGTTTTGAGCAGTGATCCTTCAATGGATCCTTTGGGAAACGGAAAACCTATCGCGTTTCATAGGTACGGTATGCCATGCATGTTTTGGCCTAAAAATGTGAAATGTCATACTATGCGAAGAGCCTCGCGGCTGGGAATTTTTTTATCGTCCCTATTTCTATATGGTGAACTTTAAAATGGTTTTGATATTCTTTTGTCGGCGGAGAAAATACAACTTTTCTTTAATGCAAGTTAAGTTTTATGTATGTATTAATTGGTTTGTACATGGCTTTTGCTAGAGGATTTTGAAAAGCGTTTAGTAAATAAATCCTAATAAAGCAAACTTCGAAACATCTAAAATCCTTTAAATTTTGTAATTTTATGTTTCAAAATTTCAACACAAAAAATAGTTGAAATTAATATGCATTGCATTATACTGCAGGTTTCCAGCCAATGAAGCACTCCGTTTGCAATGGGTTAAAGCTATGAGGCGTGATAAGTGGGCCCCATCAAAGTACAGCTACATTTGCAGCGAACACTTTTTGCTCACTGACTACACTGTCCCCCCTGGTCAGCCTTACACAAAATTAAAAAAGTCAGCTGTTCCATCAAAATTTAACTTCCCCCCTCATTTACTACCAAAAGTAAAAAAGGCCCGCCGCTCCATTATCTATGCAAAACCAGTAAAGAAGAAAGCAAGCCCAGCAAAAAACACAAAAAATGCCACATTTAATATCAAGGAACATTCTTATTGTAAAAAAGCTGAAACAAAACAATCACCAACAAAATTAAGACTTAGAAGGAAGATTAAAACTCTACAACAAAATCTAAGAAGAAAAAACAAGAAAATAAAGTCATTGAATGATTTAATTCAAGCTATGACAGACAAAAATCTCCTCAGAGAAGAGCCAGCCAAACTTCTGAAAGACCAATTCTCTGGCCTCACTTTGACAATGTTTGAAAATCAAATAAAGAATTCAAAGCGAAAAGCTGGGGGTAAGAGATACCACGAGGAGATTAAGAAGTTTGCCTTAACCCTTCATTTCTATTCGCCTAAGGCATATCTATTCATGAGGAAAGTCTTTGACCTACCACATCCATCTTCTTTAAGAAATTGGCAGTCTTCTGTGAACTGTGAGCCTGGATTTTTCAAAGATGTTCTAGAAAATCTTGCTGCTCAGCTTGCCAACAACACAAACATGTCTGACTGTGCCTTAATGATAGATGCAATGGCCATAAGGAAGCAAGTGATTTATGACAAGGGCAATCAGAAATTTTCAGGCTTTGTTGATTATGGAGGTTGCATCCCGGAAAACAGTGAAGACCAAGCTTCTGAAGCACTAGCATTTCTTCTTGTTGGTCTGAGAAGTCACTGGAAATGTCCAATAGGATATTTCTTTACAAATAAGTTAAACGGGCAAATACAGGCATCACTAGTTAAGAGTGCATTGTCCTTGGTTGCTGATTATGGCTTTAGGGTTTGGTCACTAACTTGTGATGGCACATCTGCTAACCTTGAAACACTTAGGTTACTTGGTTGCTCATTCACACCAAATTATGATGGCATGATAGCCTCTTTCCAACACCCGACTAGGCCATATGATGTTTATGGAGTTCTAGATGCATGCCACATGGTTAAGCTAGCGAGAAATACATTGGGCGAATATGGGAAATTTTCTACAAATTCTGGGGATATTATTTCTTGGGAATATATTGAAAAATTATGCAAGATGCAAGAAGAGGAAGGTTTAACTTTGGCAAACAAAATTAATGTAAACCATGTGCATTGGCAGCAGCATAAAATGAAAGTAAAATATGCAGCTCAGACACTGAGCTCATCAGTTGCTAATGCATTAGAATTCTTAAAGACAGACTTAAAACATGCTGAATTCGAAAATGCTAGTGCAACTATTGTCTTCATAAGAACAATTGATAAAATTTTTGACATCCTCAATTCACGGTTTGCATTTGCCAAAGGCTTTAAACGCCCAATAAGGTTGCAAAACCTTGAATATATCGAGCAAACTTTTGCCCAATCAGCAGAGTATCTTCTGTCCTTGAAATCCAGTGAAAGGCAATTGCTTGTGTTCAGTAGACGCAAAACTTTCATACTTGGTTTTCTAATGACAATGAAATCTATTATGTCAATTGCAAAGGAACTCTTAACTGCACCAGAAAGGCCATTTAACTATGTATTAACTTACAAGTTTTCCCAAGACCACATAGAGTTGCTGTTTGCTTGTATCCGAGGACGAGGTGGTAATAATAACAATCCAAACACCTTACAGTTTAAGTATGCCATAAGGAATTTGCTGCTTAAGAATTCAATTGTTGCATCGAGCCAGGCTAATGTCATGTCATTTGATGAGAATTGCACAGGTTCTTTATTCAGTCTAAAGTGGACAAAGCATAGATCTCCCATATGCGAATATCCAAGCAATGATGATGAAATGACTGATGAGGACGCAAATGCTTTGTCTGAGAGTCTTGATAGGATTTCCTTGTCAAACTTCTCTGAAAACATCATATACTACATTGCAGGATTCATTGTTCGTCGTATCATCAAAAAGCTTGATTGCTCTCAATGTTCTGAAGCCCTCATTCTCAATTGCATGTCAGAGGAACATGACTATGTGACAGCACCATTTTCCCTGTTTCTGGATAGAAAGAACAATGGAGGGCTTATAAAAGTATCATTTGGGGTGCATAAATTAATCACATTATGTGAGAAATCATTCCGGGAGAGAGTTAAAGGTACAAGGAAGGGAGACATGAAAATCAATTCACAAGTTGGATTGATACGGAGAATGACGAACGGCGTGCTACGAAGTCAAGGCGAAAACCTAAGCAAATTATTTCCATCGTTTTCCAAACATGCACACGAAATCGACCCAGTCTTTGAGGATGATCATCTCACACAAGTTGTGAAGAAAATTTGCGAGAAATACTTCCTTCTGCGTATGCAAACTTACGCCAAGCATTACACAAGGCAGATAGTAATGAAAAACACACCAAGTTTACGACACCGGATGAACAAATTAGTTTTGTTTAAAAACACATAAACTTAAAAAACCATAGCTTTTGCTGTTTGCTTCAAATGTTTCGTTTAGAAGTTTTTCGCCAAATATTAAATCCTTCATTTTAAGTGAAATATTTTATAAAGTAATTCGCTTCGAAGCTAGTTTGGTTTATTAAGGTAGGCAATGCACTGAAGCCTATGCACATTCAGTGCATTGGACGTGTAGTTAAAACAACTTACCTCCCATAGAAATCATTGCAAAAGGTCTTCCTCGGCACTGCTTTGCTTAAATTTGCACAATTTTGTCGAAAATGAAATAAAAAAGCCTTTTCCTTCTGTTTTTCCAGTAGCACAAACAGTCGTCCTCCACACTTATTTGTTGTCTTTTGCCATGCATTCAAAATGGTAGCCGTGCGCATGACGGCCTCACTCGCGTCAACGGAAACCAATGGGAGTTCGCACTCTAGTGTTTATTTTTACCTCATTGGTTATGACTTGCAAGCATCTAGAGTCTCGATATTCTTCACGAAAAGTATTTTCTTAACAAAATGATTAGCTGGAGTTTTGATGGCCGTCGTCAGAAAGAGGGTTTGTGCGTTTACACCCCTTTTAAACTCTTGAATTTTTATTTGTACAGTGATTGTTTTCTATTGTTATTTGATCGTGTGACATTGCTCAGGAAATTTTCACGACACTCCCAAGTATAACAATGTAGAGAGTTTCGTGTGCGCAAATAACGAAGATTCTGCTGTTTGTGTTATGTTAAAAGCTAGTAAATGATTGTCCATCGTAACGAATAGTACATGATTGCCCATCCTGACGACAAGACGGGGTTTTTAAGAATTATTTTGTGACGAAGCAAATTCTAGTTGAAGGTTAGGATAGCCAGAATAAGCATGCTGTCAAGGAATAGCGATCTAGTTAAAAGTATTTTGCTTTTACAACGAAAAGCGCAAAATCCCTTATGCTGAAAGGAGACGTTGCCTTCCTTTATGTCAATCAAGAGTTTCTAACATTTCCCTCATTACCGTCAGATCTGGCCATACAGTAGGGCCTAGCCTCCAGTTGAAGGCACTGAATCGTTTTTCCAGGTAAATTTGCATAGCTTTTGTCTCTTGTCTTTTTGAGTCCGTCGCGATCCCCAGAATTTTCATACATCCTTCTCTTGAGTTCTGTGCGACTCCCTGGTCCGCTACAGTGGAGGTCTCCAGCATTTTCAGTTGACCATTTCCTTGTTCCAACAAAATCCCATAGAGTACATCTGCTCTGTTTATCGGTGGATTATTTCATAGGCAGCAAATGTGATTTACATGTTTTGTTATCCAGATCTTTAAACAACTAGACAAACACAGTATATCCATGCTTCAACTTAGAAAGCCAATGCATTTGATTCTTCAAATATTTGTTTGTTTTGAAACACTATCGGGGTTCGGAGGGACTGCCTTCAAATACGATTAAACTGAAGCGGTGACTGAGTATAGGTGGATGCCGAAGTATGCCAGGGCAACGCAAAAAGTTATCTAGGGACCAGGTATGACCTTTCAAAGGCATATTTGATACTTCACGTTATTGCAGAGTCATTCTTGTTTCAATTTCAGATCATGTTAGTTTTATGGAGCAATCAAATGCGTCATTTAGGCCAATCCGTTCCAACTAGGTTGACAGAACTCTGTCTGGATGGATGTAATACAACCTTGTTTTTTTTAATCATAGCTTGTTACCGAAAAAATTTTAGCATGGAAAGGAATTTGCTATCCAGGAATTTGCAGTTCCAAAAAAAGTCCCACGTTAAAAGTTTAGCAGGAACATTTTTGCACCAGGAAACAACACAAAAGCTGTTTGAACCCATTGTCTGTATCGAGGCCCAGGAAGAGTTTTATTTGTCTTCCTAAAATTGCAAAAGACAAAACCGTAGAAAATTTTATGAGCTGTTCATTTTGGTAGCCATGAATAAAAAATGTAGAGAAAATGTTTGTATGAATTTTAAGGAACAATTTCAGGAAAAGGAATTTCCCAGAGATCCTATATATCGATTAAGTCCCCGGTAGCGGTATTTCGTACTTGTTTAGATCGTTTTTAATACTTCAAGCCTTATGGTAATACCCGCATTTTTCGTAAAGATCTGGAGGATCTAAATAGTTGGGAAGTTGCCATGGATATGTCTGTGAAATAGTGTACAAAGGCCCTCAGAGTTCTTGACATCAAGTGACTCGATGGCGTCTCCCAAATGTTTCCAAATGGTTTTATTCACACAGTATTGTTTATATTTCTCTTTGAAACGAAGCGGAAATTTTATGTATATGATTTAGAAAATGGTGATGCCTTTTTAGTTGGAAGTGTAAAAATTGCTCTAAATACGAACACGAGACTCGAAGTGTTCATGGTTCCCTCTACGGAAAAATGCTTTCAACATATTATAAGAACTGTATTCTAAAGAATGATGCTACGCGAAACGAACGCCAAAGACCTGGGGTTACACATTATCATACTAGGAAGCGGTAAAGATGTCCTTAAAACAAGTACAATGCAGTTATTTATGATTTCTTCAAGGGATTAATGCGGGCCAACAAGAATTAAGCACCGTTTCCACAAAATAAGCTTTGATCAACATTGAGAGGTCAAATGCTAAATTATATTGGAATAAATAAGCTTTTCAGTGCAAGGAGAGACTGACGTCTCAATTGGGTAGTTGCATAATTGATAGTCGTTTATCAATAGCATTTTTAGTGAATATAAGTAATGGCGTTCATAATAGAAATATGCATAGATATATCGATTCCGTTTTAGGCCATGTTCTTCTGCGCTTACTTGTTTCGTGCTTTCCTCAATCACAAGTGTCTAATTTACCGAAGAGAAGCGTAAAAGGCGAATTTTAGTTTTATTTTTCATTAAATATTAGTTATGATGGAAAAATGAAAAAAGTGTGAACTTCTTATTGGAGAATGCGTGGATATATCGTGAATTGTAGGTTCATGTTTGCCCAGTTCAATGATAGATACCGTCTCTTCTTCAAATCGAGTAAAAATTTGACATTGAATGTAAAAGTTAAATGAGCGTTTTTAATGTGATCTTTTGGTTGACAGCACAGTTCGTCAGATTGCTATATGTAGATTTGACTCATTTCCGCGACAGAAATATCGTAGGCGTTTAACCACTAAATGATTTCTTTGTTGATGTTCCCAGACAGCCATTAGTTTCTATAGTTACATCGTAAGCCTAAAGAACAAAATTGTAGTATGTGACTTCGATCCAGGCAAAGCTTAGGCAGCAACACAATTTCCGATTGTTTATGCATTCACTCAAAGCAAGCTAAAACCTTTCATGATTTTCTGTTATATTTTTTTTATAAACTATCCATCTCCAATCGAATCCATCTCCAAAGTCCATCTAAACACATTCATTTCATCGTCTGGTTACCAATAGTTTTTCTACTTGCACAACAGCTACATTTTTGAATCCATTAATTTATTTTGCAAATAACTGCCAGTGAGAAATTGGTTCTCTATAATATGCATAGATTGGTTCTCTATAATATCATTGTAAAATATGCATATATGTATTTATACTTAATTATTTCTTATGTTAGATATATTTTGTAGCAATTTTTATACGCCTACCTTAAATAAATAGATAATACTAATAATAATAATAATAATAAAAATAATAATAATAATTATAATATAATAATGTTGTCAAGAAAGTTAATAAAAGCCAGTTCTCATCTCGCAAAAATTCAGAAAACAATTTGAAAGTGGTGTGTTATTAGAAAATGCCTTTACAAAATGAATTCAAAAGGTTATAGATTTTCTGTTGATATTTATTCCTGCTCCTCGAGTTAGAGGAAAATCATATGCGTTCTCTTTCAATGGGCTTCCTGGTACATAATAATGAGGGAAAGGGGGGCTTCGTAGGTAAAGAAGTTAGACAGGTGGTAATAACATCGCATCTGCGAATTTGTATTTGAAAAGAAAAGCAAGAAACTCCAATACCAAAATGCTTGCCTTTTTCCGATATGAAATGAACATATCACGAAAAGCTAATAAGTATTATTTTCTTTTTGCAGCAAAATGAAGATTGGAAAGCGTTATGTGAAGGCTCTCTGATAAAGAACCACCTTCCTTCACTTGAGAAGGTGTATCAGCATGATTTCAAGTCCAACGACACTGAATTCCTCAATAGCTACTTGAGACCGTTTGTGATTCTGCTTGATTCCATCAGATCTGCCATTGAGGTAATATTGAATCATGTTCAATTATTAATTATGTATTTTAGCAAGGACTGGTTAAACCCCTCTAATTATTCAGTTATACTGGTCTTGAAACTGAGTATCTGTTTGAAACAATCTGTTTTTCTTTTGTACAGCACCATTATTCGCAACTCGACAATGACCAGGCGGACTTGGCATGGCTAGCAAGATTCGAGACCCTTGTTTCGACTATCATTCAACCAACGATCTTGAAACTGAGTCTCCACAAAGGCGATTTCTACGTGCATCTCTCTTCTACACTTCCACGCAAGCTCCAACTAAAATTTTATGATTCAGGAACTACGCAGTCACGAACGTTGTCAACCGATGATTGCATTTATATGTGTTCAGAAGACTGGGCAGATAGTTTACGCAAAGAAGCGAAAAGCCGCTTCGTTTTTTCAAACTGCATTGTCTGGTCATCTCGGGGTTTGGAACGGAAGCCATGGCGAAGTATTTTCTCTCAGCATTCCAGGCCTGGCGAACTAAGCACTCAAATTTCAATACAACGAGGTAAGCCGTGTTGAAAGTACATTGTGATTAAAGATTTTCTGTTTGTATCTTATCCTGAAATTGTTTCAGATCATCGTTTGTTTAAGAATTTAGCTGGGGTTCGAATTTTCATATTTGGATCTTTTGTGTTTCTGTATTTTCTGTAAACTGTTTTGTTCTTCCAATATATTTTCTCTATTTTTTCTGAATTTATATAAATTTTTGTTTCAGAAGATTCAGTTTCCTTTGACATGGAAGAACGAGACAAGCTGCTTACGGAACTAGAAGAAAAACCACTTCACATTTTAGAGCTCGATTTTGAAATTATTCATAGTCAAATTGCTTACCTTCCAGGTAAGACATGAAAATGATATTGATAAAATATGATAAGATATGAATAAATATATGAATGCTAAATGGTTAACTGGAATGTAATTTTTGTATCGATGTAATATTTATGATAGCTATTAGTATTCTTCGTCTGTTCTTGTATAAGTTAATTGGACTGCAAGCTAAGCGAAAATACCTGCTAAAACTTTAAACATGCAAGCCAAAAATTACCTAGTAGGTTACGATATGGTTTAGATTTAGCCTTTATGAAGGTAAGGTACAATTTTTACTTTTTCTATGCATAAAATAGTTATCGATTCGTTTTCTCTATAACTGTCTTCCCATAGCTGCCTGAGACAGTGGCGGATTTAAGGGGGGGCAACTAGGGGCAGCTGCCCCTCCCTTAACGAGTTGAAGCAAGTCTGACACCCCTTTTTGGAAATTGTGCGCCCCTTTTGAAGAATGAGAATCAACTGAAAAAGGTTTTGGGACCGATAGGTTTATTTGCTTCAAGGATTACCTCAAAGTTATGTTGTTTATATGAAAAGGTATCTGAGATTGTTGTATACAGCGTACCTCTCGTAACCAGTTTTTTGAAAATTTTGAAAATTTTCAGTGCACCCACTGCCAACTGCCCCTCCTTCAAGTTTGCTCTTGATCCGCCCCTGGCCTGAGATGGTAAATTAACTTGTAAGTTTGCTTGTTGTGATGAAGCTCTATTTTCTTAGGGGCCAGAGACAAGCGCGGTGGTGCAGTAATTGTCGTTCGCTCATACGGAAGTTGCTGGGACAACTTTGATGTATCAAGCACTGAGCTGGCAAAATTATTTCTATATTATTATCAGATACCAAGGTAATTTATTTCCGTTCTTTGTGTAAATTCCTGCAATGTTTATCATTTCAGCTTTTTCATGTTGAAACCAACAAATAACCGTAATCGAAAAAAATATATACTGAAGTATCCCTTTTTAAGATCTTCTCTTAAAATATAGGCCCATTAGAAAGATGTAAATAAGATTAATATGTTGGTTGCATATGTTGCTTTAAGGATTTTTGCTCGCTTCGTTTCTTTGCGACTCACTTGACAACGAGTACATGCTCGAAGCTGCACAGTCTTGTTTATTCTTGGTTCTAAGACTATTTTATATATATATTGTATTGCTAAATGTATAAGATAATTCATTATTTTTATCTTTGTCTTGGAGATTTACGAAGTTGTAAATACAGGAGAATAAATATTAAAGCTAAGGCTTTACAATCATGGAGTGCAACTACTATGCCATCAGGAATGCATTAATAGAACTATATATTTCAGGTGTTTTGATGGTTTTTATAGGACCCTCCGTTTGTTTTCTAGGCTAAGTGTTCAGAAACTTGGTTGCTCATTGGTAGTTGACGCAAGGCAAGGGAAGCAAGTCCAGTATGTTCTAGAATGTATTGGTGAAGCCATCACTCTCTTCCAGGTACGGTATTTTGCATTTGAAATTTATGCGGTTCTATTGTTAGTCTGTGGACACTTTCTTTTCGGGTTCTTTATCGGGAACGAGGGAGCACAATCAATAAGCTTCCTTTTTCAATTATATATTCAACACAAAACACGGGGCAACCTCTTTTTTCCACAAAACAAAACAAAACGAGGTTAATTCATTTAATAATACATTAAGATAAATTAGCGTTTATAACTTTTTTCAGATTCTTACACTATTTTGTCAGCAAAGGTTCCAAATCTTTGATGGGTAGTGGTGAAAACGTCCAAAATAGGCCTAAATCTAGCTGCGAGACACGTTTGTTGACATATTCTTGAATTCTGATTGGCTAATGGGGTATAGAGAATTTTGGTCGCTCAGTCAATCAAAGATTTGGAACCTATTCTTATTTTGTCATGTTTGATGCCGTGTAGCCAGTTATTTACATGTCTGATGGTCTCACAGGGAGGTTGCTTTTAAATATCTTTTCTAAGAACAATGCTAGTTACTCAGTTAAGACTTTCTACTTTGCTCCTCTCACTTCCGTTTTTCAAACGGCGAAGGGGTCTAAAAAATGTTGGAAAAATGTATTTAGTAAGTAGTGATGTATTTCTGTAATAGTGACCATAAAATGGTAGCGGGAAAGAAAATAAAAGCAATAATACATCATAGTCAATAGAAAAATAGAAAAACTCGTGTAAACCTTTCTCCCCTTAGGACAAAGTCCCAAATGTCGTCCACATGGCCTACGTTATAACAAGAACTGATTCACTTCTACTAATGATTGGCGCAGGCAGGATTCGTGACAAGCTTAATTTCCAGGTACAGTTTTAACGAATGTTTTCGCCTGCCCATATAAACGAACAAGTTCTAGGCATAAATCTCACTGGACTTGTTCTTGAAAACTTTACAACATAGTATCTCTTACGTAACTTTCAACCGTTTGTACAACATTTTTAATCTTGTCTTTTTTTTCCAATAAATTTGGAAGCGCTTTATGTATCCTGTATTTGTTGTTTCTCCCATTTTAGAAACAAGAGATCTGTAATTTTATTGTCTTATCTCGATTTAAAAAACACAAGTTATTTAGGATTGCCAAAACAGCAGCGCTATACTGCTTTGTCATACCCCAAGCAATTGAACATTCCCCAAGGCAACATCGTTTCCTCGACCCCATCTCTTTCCTGCTCATCTCTATTAAAGTGATGACCTGACCCGAGAAGCCTAGCAGCACCCCGTCTAATTTCTTCAAAACAAACTGAACCGTTTTGCGTTCGTCTCTTTTTTCTGATCAAACTTTCTCGAGAGTCATGAATTCCTATGTTTCCCTATTTGACATTTAATCATCTTTTACTCTTTCAGTTTCAGATAATATCTAATTTGCAAAAGCTATACCAGGACATACCACAGGATCAGCTCCCAGTTGAATTTGGTGGGACTCTGTTGTACAACCACGAGAAATGGATAAAGTTTAGAACAGTATGTTAATTTATGTCTGCACGATGCTCTTTCTGTTCAGGAAAATACTAGGTGACATGCCGTAGCGACATATTGCAGGGGTTGGTAACAACGACCGACCGCCATAGTGTTACACAGCAGTTTTGAAACATATATTTGTTCGAGAGGCTGAAACTTAATCGCCGGCCACGTATCCACGATTTCAAACTAATTCTAATTCATACTCCAGGTCGCAGCCGAAAATTAGTATATCTTGTCTTATACCAGTCCTTTGCACTAACCACCTAGGTGACATTTTCACTGATCTGTTTTCTTGGAACCCTTTGAATTAGTCTCATTTTCCAAGAAATAATCTGTTAACTAGGTCACGGTTTGGTTAAGTCGCTG
This sequence comes from Rhopilema esculentum, assembly GCF_057945365.1. Taxonomy (NCBI): domain Eukaryota; kingdom Metazoa; phylum Cnidaria; class Scyphozoa; order Rhizostomeae; family Rhizostomatidae; genus Rhopilema; species Rhopilema esculentum. Next base: position 5,204,059 of record NC_142818.1, read on the forward strand.
CAAATCATTAAAATGCAAGTTTCTAGCAAACTGCAAATGTGTACTTTTGCAACATGTCACCTTTTGTGTTCCAGTCTGTAACCGGGAACGACGCCTCTTGTCTTCAAGATGTGTGCGATTTTTTTTTCTGTGCTCGGGCACAAGAACCAAAGACAAGGAAGTTCCCTTTTCTAAATCGATCTTGAATTTGAAAATCCTGGGTCTGTGCTGGTTTTCGCCACTGAGAAAAAATGACAACTCTTAAGTTATGTTTTGGTTTTATTCAGTGTATACACGCTAAATTATGCACTCGCTGCTTTACGAGTATTCAATTTCGTGATGTTGAGCCTGTGTTGTTTTCGTTTTAGCATCTTGAGCCGTTTATGATAAGTTGTCGGAGCGCCGCGAAGCACGCCATGGCTTCTATCAAGGAACTGGCTGAAATCAAATTAGGAGATTCGGTGGCAGAGTGTGAGGCGCTGTTGGGACAGCATAGGAAAGTTATTAGTAGCGTTTTAGATGATTCTAGGCTTACTAACCTCAAAGAGGAAGGTAAAAAGATTTTGGAGAGGCTTTCACAGCCGACTGACGATATTCCTATGACCATGGACTATTCGGATACTAAGGAATGTGTACAAAATTTGTATCTACAAATGGACAATTTATTTGATAAGTTCCAAAAAATATCGAGTAGAAAGTCGCAAAAGCTGGAAACTCAGCTAAAGATTTTTTCGTTTGATGAAAACAGTGAAAAGGTAAGTTCTGCATTTTTCTTGAAATTTTTCCCCAGTGTTTTAGAAGTTAAAGTATGGATCATAAAAGTTTTATGAATGCCACGTAGCTGTTTAACGATATCCAGGTTTTCTAATATAAAATTCAGTCGTCTTTAGGAAAATGTCATGTCAACAATTATACTCCATTTACATACAATATGACCTTGGATTTCCTTGATTAAAATATGTCAGGTTTGACCTCGCTTTTTGTATTATGTCCACATGTTTTATATAAAAAATAATCGGCTAGTTAATAATTGATTCGTACTAGAGTTTCTTTATGCTTTCTTTTTATTTGGAAAGTTGTCATAAAAGGTGCTCCTCATCAGAGCTTAGTTAATGACGTCATTTCTCTCTTTTAAATTCAAGATTTTGAACTGGATTGATCACGAAGGGATGCCGTTTTTGCAGTCGCACATTGATATAGGTGATTCGATAGGTCATGTGACGTCATTGCAAGCAGATTTTTTAAATTTTGAAACATCAGCTGAGGTAATAAAATATGTTCTGTTATCGCGTAGCTAAAGTCATACTATATAGTCTTAACCATTGATTTTCAATATAAAAGATGCATCTGATCGTAAAGGTGTTTTATTGAACCCTAGGACGATTAGACTTTGCAGCAGGACTAGGTTACGGGCTGTTAATATGTTTGATCCCATACTAGCAGTTCACATGATTGATGGTTTGCAAATACTTTGTATTTGGTCAGCACCAGTGTTTGCTCAATCATTCGTCTGCAATTATCCAATAGTTTTGTTTTCTGATCTCATCTCCTTGCCTCTATTTGGTCATTCCTTGAGGAAGTACTTCTGGTTAGGTGCGTATGGCATCTCCTTGTACAGTGACATTTTCAATCTCTTTGGTACATTTTTATGCTACTCCAGAAAGATAGTCGATTGCAATGTTTATTAAACAAAGATGTTTGACAGTTACTATATATTTTTGTTCAAAAGATGATAATGTTTGTTGCAGGAAACACTTAGTGAAACGAAGAAGATGATTGAAGCTGGCGAAGATATTGTGAATTTGAAGGATTTCAATGAAAGAGAGATGTCGTGGCTAAAGGAAAGGGTAGAAAAGTTAGCAAGCGCCCAAACTGAGTTCACTTCTAAGTTGGAGGATAGAAGGAAACAGTTGTCTCAGGGAATTGAGTTCTACAGGCTCTTTGAAAAGGTATAGTATTCTAAACATTCGTTTTACTTGACGTTTAGTGAACTGAATTATGATTAGAGTTTGCAACTGCAGTTTGCTTCATCGTGCCTGCAAATTGCCAACCCATTCCTTTTGTTTGTTTATCATGTGTTTTGTGAATAAAATCGAAGCAATAAAATGAGCAGTTTAATTTGACCCCAAAACTGCTTTTAGGTGCTGCTTTCCCTGTTTTTTATGTTTTTTGTGAGTTTTTCCATTCTCTAACTTTTAATTTTATCTATTGGACTAATTTGGTGCTTTCGTTTCTGCAGGCATCTGACTGGTCGTTGCAGAGTCTTCGGTACATCGCACAAATGAACATGGAGGATTTGCAGACATTGCAAGGCGTACAAAAGCTTAAAGAAGAACTTGAGACTTTCTTGAAAGATAATTCTCTGTTTGGGGAGAAAGAAATGGCTCGAATGACAGAGCTTGCTCATCACCTAGAGAGCGAGCGTCTAAAAATGCAAGCTGGGCAGATAAGCACAAGGTGCAGTGAAGTGGAAGAAATGATTAAGAAGAAGTTCAAGACTGTAGAATCAGCAGAAGCAAGACTACAGGTTGGTTTCCAAGTTGCATTACTGTATCTGATCGAATTAGCATCCTTAGGCCTTTTTTCTTTGTTATTTTATTTTAGTAGGGCTTATTCAAGGCTTGCGTAAACGAGGTTGGTAGCTTATAAAAACTATTGATATTCATTATACAAATAGCTCATTTTCCTAGCTTTTACACTATTTTGAAGTTCAAATCAAGAAACCAAATTTTCTGCAAATTGATGTCAGGTAACATATCTGCGAGGTAACCCTGCTAACACAAACAGTTTATAAAGGTGCTTCAACGTGTGTTAAAAATCATGGTTGATTTGGTATGAAACGATCTAGTCTCTATACTGGTTTTAATTCAAAAGTCTCCCGCATAACAATCAATAGAATGACTCAAGAACATTTCACGAATCAACGTTTCATACGCAGAAGAGGATGCTCTCAAACAAAACTTAAAATAGATATTTTAGCTTTTCCCTACTATTCTTTCAGAAAACTTTCCATATATTGTGTTGACTCTTTCTTTGCAGAATTCCTTGAACTGCGCAAGCAGCGAATCTTCAAGTGGAATAGGAAAAGATGAGGACCTTGCAACTGAATGTGGCGAGGATGTGAAGGAGCAAGATGACAGCGTAGGCCCGATGTTTAGTTGGAAAAGTGATTCGGAGCGAGGCTATGATGAAAATGATGAGCTACTAGCGGCATATGATGCGCAGATTTCCTCAAAATTAAAAGAGTAAGATCAAAATATTGTTGGTGTCAAGTTTTTTCTAAACTTAAATCTTTGAATTTCTAAGTGATTTGAGACGATTTGTACGCTTTTTTGGCCGTTCTGATCTGAAAACAGCTCTTTGCCATCTGCTAGTAGCATCAAATTATTCGATTCCTGCTTGGTATTGGCGCAGTAGATTACTAGGAACTTGAGCAAAGGCCAATGCAGACCTATTCTGTTCTTGAAACAAGCTGTCTATTATGCAGGAATATTCGTCAAAGTTATATTCCCGCATAAGTCATATATTCCTAAACGTTATACAAGATGTTAGAGTCAAACATATTTTCAAGTGAACTCATTTTGATATTCAAGATTTTGCATATCCGTAGTTTCTAGACGCTTTTGAACAAAAGCATTTTTGACTTGTTGCTTGATTTCTGATAAAATTTTTAAAAAAATTTATTCTAAAGATACTGTATTTGTCGACGAAAAATTATTTCACTGTTGTTTTGGATGTCTGCCTTTTGAAATTTTTTGCTAATTCCTTTTTAGAAAACTATGCTACATTGCCGAAGAGATGATCAATACGGAGAATGATTACGTAGCGTCACTTGAATATATTTTAAAGGTGAGATCTAATTTCAATTCCTGACTTTAAATCTAACAGTTTTGAAATCAGGGTGAACGATCATTAGTTTCATGATATATATTTTCCAATAATAAGATCTAGGTCTTGGTATTGTCTTTTGCAAACACATTAATAATTTTTCTGATGTCGTTTCCTATAGAATCATATAATAGTTTTCAAAAGTTTTCAAAAGTAATTAATCTATACCACGGCAATGTTTGTCAAGATTCTCATTTCTACGTAATTGGTTTTGAGATAAGGAAGTTATTATCCTGTGGGCTATAGAAAGTAACTATTGTTTCCGGTTTCTGTTTTAAAAGGACAACTTTCATCGTTTCCGGTTTCTCATCTATATTGTTTAATCGAATTTCGTACATAATCTTCAGAATTTATAGCAAGGGTTTTTTGTTAATCAGATGATTGGTGTTTATTTTACTTCCGGGTTTCTGAGTGGTGAGAGAACAAAGGTTTCATAGTGTGCTCTTCTAGCAGCGTTGTTAGCTCTTTAAGGAAGGTTTTATCATGCAGATTGTAAAATTTTGTATCATTCCCCATTATATTGCTTATTATTCTACCATTAGAACTACATTCCTGAGCTTGAAAAGCCATCTCTGCCTCCAACACTTGTTGGAAAAAAGAATATATTATTTGGAAATATTGAGAGAATACACGACTTTCATAAAAGGTTTGCGTGTTTGATATATAGATTAAATATATCTATGTATCTATTCATTCAAATTTGCCATCTTCCGAAACAAGCAACAACTATTTTTTATTTCAAACGCATTTCTTATGCATTAATTTGACAGTGACCCTATTTTGATTCATTTTATTGTTGACTGAGAATCTTCTTAAGCTATTACCTTATTCCATGATCAAATTTAGACTCGTTGTCATTTTGTGTACATTCTGTTGGAACCAATATAGACCTAAGGTTATTTGTACCATCTCATAGCCTTTTGTACCACGCAAACCACTGGTTCTGATCTTTTTGTAGATTATAAACTTGTAGTCATAGAATAAATATCTAACGATTAAAAGGCAGTGTAGTTTGCATTCTGTTGCTTTTTCTTTCGGAAATGTCCAGAGGCAATTTTCTACGTTTCTGTATGATGGGTCATGTGCTTACAGAAGATAAAAATCAGATCTCCATAGATTTAAGTTTGGTATTTCTGTGCATTTGTTAAAGGCTTACCTTGTTCTGCTCAGGTACTTCTCTCAAGAACTAGAGAATTACCTGCACACACCGTTGCAAGTGGGAAAGTGCTTTCTTAGATGGGTATGTTTATTCCTTTCAAGAATTTATCAATAGTATTGATGAAGATTATATTGATTAAAGTTGCTATGAACATTATACAGTGAAACGAATATGTGCCATAGTTGGACTTCTCCAAGGATATGACACGCAACTTTGTCCTACAACTTCATTGCGGTGATCAAAGGCCTGTTTTCTTAAGTTAAGTTCTTTTTTCCGTTTGATTACAGAGAAAATAGGTCCATGTTTCAAAGCCACTCTAAGCTCTCTTAAAACCTGGTGAGAATTTGCCCCCATTTATCTCACAATGTACAGTAGCTTCTTATAAGCGAAGGCTATCCACATCAGCAGTATCTCCTTATATTAGCACTCATGCAATGCTATCTGTATGTTGCTTTTTGAAGGAGCGACAGTTTTACATCTACGCTCTGTACAACAAGAATAAGCCGAAATCTGATCAGCTACTGGATGACTTTGGAAATTCTTACTTTGCGGTGAGTATGAAGATTACTAACAGTAACAAACTTGTTTGTAATGAGTTAGAATAACGTGGGCATCTTATTATGATTAGATCGAGCCAACAAAACGTATGTCCACTTTCCCCAGCTAGCAACAACTGCCACATAACGGCTCTGAAAGCAACTGTATCTTTCTAAATCGAAAGTTTTTATTTTGCTATTACATATTCCAGTGTATAGACTGTATTGCAGTGGTGAGCCTGAATATTTTGATTGTCCGGAAAGGTCTGGTGACGGCTAATCATTTGACTGTTTTCAATTTCATTTATTTTAGGCCAAGCAAAACGAACTCAAAGATAAGCTTAACCTCGCAAGCTACCTCATTAAACCCGTACAGCGACTCGGAAAGTATGCTTTGCTTCTTAAGGTAAGTAACTAACTAAACATTTTTGTGTATTTATGGCTCTGTTTCCCGAAACTTTGCTCAAAAGCTCGTTTTCAGTACACTTGCAGTTGCTTCTCCTTATATATTTTTCCTAAGCCTTTTTTGTTTATTTTGTCAATGGATGGTGGGGTATTATGATTCCTTCGTGAAATCTAATTACAATCGAATCTACCTTTCTACTTGACTTCGTAATACAACTGTTTTTAATCTATATATATTGATTTTTAATCTGAAGTATTTTTGCAATATATATTGTAAGGATTTCAGAAGTAATCATAAGTAAGGCCTGGTTTTAAATAATTTTCCCATTGTAGGATATGGCTAATTGCTGCTCTGCCAACGATCCTCGAATGAGCGAACTTCTGGTGAGTATGTGCGCTTAAAACATTTAAGGGAGACTAACTTTCATTGTTAGCACTTTTCTGTTCCACTCAGTTTTGTTTTTTTTTGTTTTTAGCATCGGATACAAGATGTTTTCTTTCATAGAGCCTGTTAAACACGGGGAGAGTTTAATGCCAGATGAAAATATAACATTTAATGGTTTCCGCAAAAATTGTACACAAAGCTTTTATGTATCATAGCTTTAAATTTGGCTTGCGTTTTCAACTTTAGGAATTTGTTAATTTTGAGATCTGGTCAGTTCTTAAACTGTCTGAAAAAACAGTTCCCGGGGACCGATATCTTTTCTGTATCTATATGTAATCCTTGTTAGCATCTTAAATCATCTTCCCTATTTACAATTTTATAGATATCCGTACAATTTTCAGTACATTAATCAAATTTTAAAACCCTCTTTCGACAATCTACAACCATGTTTCACATTCATTTTGTGACAGGCTGCTCAGGATATGATAAAATTTCAGCTGAGACATGGAAATGATCTGTTAGCAATGGACTCGATCAGAGAATGTGATGTAAGCTTCAAAACAACTTCTACCCTTTCTGCTGATAAAATTGATTTATAATGCAATGCTACAGCACCTTGTTATTATCATTGGCTATTTGCACTAGAGTTGAATTGAATTTTTCAAACAGTAACTTAGGCGTCGTACGTATTGTAGTTGTCTTTAACAATCTTACGGTTTTATGAGATCACCCTTCCTCATTTTCAGGTGAATCTTCGTGCTCAGGGCTGCCTTTTGAGACAGGTGAGGGGTTTGCTAACTTTGGTACGAAAAGCTTGGCAAAAGTGAAATTATTTCTGTTATAATACAGTGTATGGATGTAGCTTGATCTACTTGATGATGATGATGATGATGATGATGATGATGATGATGATGATGATGATGATGATGATGATGATGATGATGATGATGATGATGATGATGATGATGATGATGATGATGATGATGATGATGATGATGATGATGATGATGATGATGATGATGATGATGATGATGATGATGATGATGATGATGATGATGATGATGATGATGATGATGATGATGATGATGATGATGATGATGATGATGATAGATCAGATAGTCTTATTTTAGATAGCAGCGCTTGATCAATCGATAAACGGGCTAGGAAAGTGAAAGATAATCTAGGGATTTTAGTTAAACTTTCTTAAAAATCTTACGTTATTTTGGTAAAAGCCTGCTCTGCCTATTTTCTTAGGATGGTGTTATTTCTGTTTATTAGTCAACTGTTGAGCATTTTTGTTCTTAGGGAGAGTTCGTGGTGTACAGCAACAAGAAGAAACACGCAAGAAGAGTTTTCTTGTTTGAGGAATTTATTCTCTTTTCCAAAGCCAAAAAACAGGCTGTTCAAGGCGATTGTTTTGTCTACAAAAACTCTTTAAAGGTTTGTTGGTTTTTTTCAGGGGTATTTGTTAGTTCTGACTGAAGTAGATTGAGATTTTGTTTCGATGTTATATCTGCCTCGTACCGTCAAACAGGTTCTTGTACTGTAAATTGTTAATAAGAAATAATTGAATTGTGAAAATTTTGCAAGAAATTGAGTAGAATTGTGTGCAAGAAATGCTGCGTTATATGCTATTATCTCAGCATGGTTAGGATTACCTGCTTTTGTCATAATAGCTGCAAGAAGAGATTTCAAATGTGAATGACTTTGGCTGAAGTTTTATCGCATATTTATGTGTTTATGCTTTTGTCAGTGCTCAGAAATGTATTATATCGCATGCTACTCTATTTCTGTTTTTATTTTTGAGAAGAATTGTTGTTAAATACAATTATATTAAGCAGGAAGTATATTGACTTACTTGACATTACCTTCTACCAAATTGAAAGTTGTTTCATAATTTAACTTCTTTGTTTAATTTAAGTTTCATAACTAATTTAATTCTCCATATTGAAAACTTCTTTGACCACTCGAAGAAAATTTCCTAGCTTGATAAAGATCAAAGTCATTGTCTCGAAATGCCTTCCGTTTTTTGTGGAAGGGCGTGCCCCTTGGCCAGCATTCCAGTACAAAAAAGAAAGAAGCGGCCATTTACGTGACAATTTGATCATGCAAATACCATTTAGTTTGTATTAGTAAACCAAACGGTCTAAAAGTTTATTCTAACTATAACGTTAATCACATTGGTGAAGATCATTGTGCCCAACAAAAGGAGGGGAGTGTGATTGCCACCTCTACTCAGTCCCCACCCGGTCACAGCTCTGCTCGCATAGGGAATAAACCATCTCTGAATAGGCGGGGAGTCCATATATGCAAAATAGGTTTATTGAGTTCAACTCCTTGATATACTATGACATTATAAACTATACTAAATTGATATATTATAACGCGAGTTCTACCTGCTAGTATGCAGTATGTTTTTTTGCTTAATTGTGGTTATGTTGATCACGTAGATTACTGACGTTGGTCTAACAGAAAACATTGGTGAAAAAGGTCTCCGGTTCGAAGTTTGGTATAGACGATGGCGGAAGTCGAAAAAGACAGAGTCATATATTCTTCAGGTGATTGTCAGTTTAGAAAAAGTTACCATATCTGTCAACTTTTCATCGTGATCTTGTACAAAAGCATCCGAGGCAATCGAGCCTGTATTTCTGTCAATGGGGCTGTTCGCTGTCTCTCCATTTGTCGCATCGGGGCTGTTCTCTCCCTCTCCTATATGAATGTTATCGAACCGTTTTTTGATATGAAAAATAAGCCTGACCTTCTAGTCGCTACGCCATGATAGAGACCATAGCAAGCAGCAAGTGATATTTTTGATACTCATATTTGAAAGTTTATGCTTGGAAAGCCAGTGATTCTGTTATGTGCTTTCCTTCACCCTATAGTTAGCCAATGAAGGTTTATTCCCATTGAAGTTTCACGTCTTCTGTCACAACAGCACCCTTACGGCTTTAATAAAAACGCATTAATTAAAAAAGGTATTGTTGATTTAGCGTACGGTATCATGTGTATTTCATTCATTTAAGTTGGTTTCGTTTCCTATCGAGAAATCCATTTTTAATATCAGCTTTGCCCATAAACACTTCTCTACTTTAAACTTTTTAATCTATTTTCAGGCGTCAAGTTGCGAAATTAAAGACGCTTGGGTTTCTGATATCAGAAAGCTTTTACTGAACGACTTGAAACGAAGCAAGGGTAGGGCGTTTTTCGTTCGCCTATCTCTTCATTTTTCTTCTGTGTATCGCATTAAGATATGTCGTGCCTATTAAAAATAGCAAGTGAGGCTTTTTTGGAAGTGGAATTTGTTTAATAGGAATTAATTCGGTAATCCCTTAACGGTAGTAAAGTTATTCATCAAACGTTTGCTTTCGTTGCAACCGTAGTTTAATGCAACCGTATTTTGCTAACCTTATTTTTTAAGAAAAGGCACCTTTTTCAAAAGCATGCATATTTGAATCCTTTTAAGGCTACTAATTTCTCGGATAAAATTTCTACTTTGAGTCTACTTTCATTGGTGTTAAACATGGTGTTCGTTCTGTCTTTAAAGATTACTCACGTTCAGAGGCAACTACAGGAATCAGTGTAGAAAGCCAGCCCTCTGGACTCTATTCCGAAAATTCTTCATCTGTTTACCCTGCTACAACCCAAGTTTTTTCGCGAGCTCGAACTGACAGCCAGCCTAAAATTGACGCACAGCCGTTTAACCAAAACAAGCGCCTGTCTTGGGTGAGCTCTGGCAGCGCAAACACCAGTGGGATTCACGACATGAGCGCTGAAATCGATGCAAACAGAAATGATCCAGTTCCTAACAAAAATGCAGTCAAATCATCTAACTCTTTTACGTTACCTCGAAAACCCCCGTCTCAATGGACTAAAGATGGGGTCGATATGGAAGGCAGCAAAACTGCCTATGCTCTTGTTGATATGCCGTTTAGAAACACTAGATCGGGGGAAAGTGAATACGATGCAAGTTTTGTTCGAAATACTATCAAGCGAAGGACGCTTCATGTTGAATTCCCTATTGACGTTATAGTAAAGGAAACCACCAGTCGAACAGTCTCTAGTCCCATTGCAACGGATAGAAAATCTGAGGTTTCGTCACCCAAAATGCTAGATGAAGTTGATGAAGAGACGGAAATTGCCAGTAGTATTGATGGAGATGTCTTTGAAGCGCCATCAGGATCCCGGGGGAAATCAGCTTCGGTAACGCAGTTGCCACCACTGTCACACTCGTCTCCTAAAGAAATGCTGCAAAAGAGCACGCCGTGTCTAACGGCAAGTACACCGCCGTCATCAAGAAACTCCGGAGGCAAATTTACATTCCCTGCAAAGAAACATTCAGAAAGTTCAAAGGAGAAAACCAAAGAGAAACAGAAAAAAGTAAGTATTTATTCCTTAGGTACTGCTTCTGTTCAGATATTAAAAGTCTCTAAAAAGGTATTTTTGGCATTCATTTGGATCACAGTAAATTAACCAACACTTTTTAGGGTCAACAAAAATTGAAAAAATTCTAGATGACGATCTTAGCGCCGGAATCGGATCGAGACGCGGAATCTTCCAATATCCGGTCGAAAAGAGGGAAGGAGAAAATACCGTACAGAAAAATGGAAAAAGCAGTATTTTGAAGTTACCACTTGACTTTTTTAACTTTAAGGGTGAAAATTTTTATCACTTGACATGATTGATCCCATTATTTCAGTTTCTTCAGTCAGAAATTTCCTATTCCAAACCTCCTTGACGAGATTTGATAACTCAGGTTTCCTTCATACCTCTTCAAAGAGATTCCTTCATACTTTCTTTTTACTGCTATATATCAGTCGTGTTTACTGCTTTTGTAGCAAGGCAGAAGAATCTCGCTCGGCGGCCTTATTGGCAAGAAAAAGAAGACATCTTCAGCTGGCTCTGAGAAGGACAAATAGAAGAGTGGATCCAAGTTGCTGGTTTTAGAGGTATGCTCTAAGTGTACACCAGCAAAATTTGAGTCCTTTGGTTGTCATTTAACATGCAGAGATGATCTGCCATAACGTTTACTTACTCCTAATTCACTAAACATGCTTTATTGTATCTTCTCGTAGTAAATTTGCTGCGATTAAGAACTTTTATCTTATTTCTGGTATTGGGGCATCAGAATCTGGAACACCGTGTTGGATATTGCATGCCGTTGACTTCTGGATTTCATTTCAGTTTAACTTCACTACAGATTTTAAAAAGAAAATGTTACAGTTAATTAGCCAGACTGTATCACTGAATTATCAATTTTTCTGTGCAATAGTGAGGTTATATTGCTTCTTTAACTTTATGACATTTTCTGGGATTAATATACAAGTAAAGCTTGAAAAAACTATTGTTTGACTCTACAGATTCGATCAACTTGTTTCTTCTGGATTGGCTTACCTATTGCCAGAACTGCGTGTCATTGGCCTCAGGATGTTTTGTGGTGAATGGTAGAGTCTACAGTGTCTGTTTATCTGTCGATCTTGTTCGTAGCTAAACAGCGGTTCTTGTTCAGAGAAAATTCACGACGTGTTTTTTTACATAAATTGGGGTATCGCTTGTTAGATAACAAAGGGTCGAGTTTAGAAAGAACTTTATTGTACATTTAGTAGTGTTAAAGTGAATCGAATTAATGGTTTTACTAATGTATCAAATTTTGTCAAGGATTATCAGTGGAGTTCTGCTACAGTCAGCTAGTGCTGCTCGTATTATTAATCAGTATGAATGTTGTAGGGTATTTTTATCGTGTTCGGTCTAACACAAGATTACTGCTGAGCTGATCTTTTATGCTTCTAGTTCGGTTTTCTTTTTGGCCTGAGTTAGCCAACGCCGGATTGGCTTCACTATGGATTGCCCTTACAATCCGAGGCGATAGCACTCCGCTTTTGGGGGTGTTTGCACGGCTATGATTTGACATTTACGCCGTTTTGTGTTACACTGCGCCGCTTACTTTGGGCATGTAAGAGACATTTTTTTGGTAATTGGGCGAAGCAGCTTCTTTGACATCAAAATATTGGCCCCACAATAAAACAACGGGGATGGTAGAAAACAAACGGAAATTTCCTTTGTTAAAATGCATCTAAAGATGGAAAGAAACATCAAGAAAATGTTTTTGTTTGGACGGAAAGTGAAGCGGAACTTGTCTCTGGAATAAGTGCACGCTTTTTTAGCAAGATGAGAGGTAAAGAGGCAGCTTGCTTATGAGCAAGGCAGTGGGGTGAACATTACTGGGGCGTTTACACTGGATAAAATGCGTAGCGGAGTACTTCGGGTTGATCTTCACTACACTCCTGAGTAGAGTGACTTTGACTCCGGTTTGGCAATCCGAAATGCTTCGAGTGAACCCAATCCGGTGTCGTGTAACTCGGGCCTTAGCCTGTTATGGCGATGTCAATGGATACATAAAGGTAGGCAAGTCAAGAGGCTTTCTTCGTTACGTCTTAAGTGTTTTATGTTTGGTCTTGAATAGTTCGCTTCTTTTAACTGAACCTAGTTTCGGCTAGTGCTCAATTTAAGTCAATCAAAGTTATTTGGGCGTATACCGCAAGCTGAACAATAAATACTTTTATGAATAGCCTAATTTTAATTATGAATATATTAATTTTAAATTTTAGGTTTTTATGATGTTTATGAAGCTGAACTGTCAAATGCTGGTTTTTCCTAGAGATTTCAAAGCTATTTTCAGAAATCACGTTTTTCACTTAGTCCCAGTGCAATGCAGCCCTGAATCGGAATGATTGAGTGATTTACTCTGTACGACAAGAACCCACACCGGTCCTGTTTTATTCGACTTTGCCAAATTATCACATGACCCCTCACATTCGGCATGCAAACGAGGCGAAATTGGTTTTCCGTTGTTTTTGAAAAAGACAAATCTTACAATGCCCTACACAAAATGGTTTTCTCAGTTCAAGCTGACAAAAAACTCCTTTAACATTTATACGCTCCCCTTGCTGGCGTCGGTTCCCAGGAAAATTGCCCTTTGCCTCCTTCTAAGTATGCTCACTTAATTTTGCAAAGTGTAACTGTACTAAGTTAGTTTTGCATGACTCGAAACTGTTTTTTGCTCTTTGGTCCAATTTAGTTTTTTTGCATCGACATATTGTCCGTTTTTGCAATGGCTATACAAAATTTGAAATTAATCCCGAAATTGTGCTTTTTCTGTTTGGATTTTCATGGTCTTGGCAGTCATTCCCTTTTTATATAATTACTTGTACTATAATATTGTTTTTTAATTGCCGAACTGGTTCAACCAAAGGCTTTATTTCTTCCCATTACGACAATATTTTTGTCAACAGTCATTCTAAAAACATAAATTGTGGTTTTTGTATCACAGAGCTTTGTTGCTTTTGGTTGTTCCCTGATAGCAATTATATTTATAGCAAACATATTGTGAGTAATTTGCATATATTAGACATAATTTTGTACGTAATACTTTTTGCAATTGTAAAACTATATTCTTTTAGTGGCTATGGAGATAAAATGATTTAACGAGACAGTGATAATAGCGTTGTAGATACAGTGTCAACAGCATAAATCTTACTGTGTTTCATATCAGCTGCAATTCTGGAGACATATACTGCAGCAAATCAGTGTACACATTCTTTGCGCTTTCTAAGGAATACTTTTATTCATTCGTCAAATTCCTCTTACACATTATACCAACCACGCTTTTGTGGCAAAGATGTTACCAAAGACCGAATTCAGATTTTCTACTCGGAAGAAATTTGTAGCCCATAACTGTTCTTGCGAGATCAAGTTGTAGAGGATATCATGCTAGTGTAGTATATATTGCGAATGAATTTTGTTAAATGCTCCGCAAGAATGGCATTGTGATGAGTATTTATAGCACACCAAAATCGTTTAAGAATATCTTGCTTCGTCCTTTCTTTAGGATTTCAAAGACTTCTATTACATTATTTTTAGCGATGAGTAGTTTCAGATGTATCCAGAAATATATTCAACTAGAAACGGTTAATCTACTAATACTGACAAGAGAAAACCCTATGATTATAAGCCAGCCACAAAATAGTAAATACATGATTTTTGCGATTTCTAACATTGCCCCAGGTTCCATAAATATTTTTCGTAGCAACATTATTGAAAGTGCAAACTGCGTAACTGAACGGTAAATGATGTGCATGGAGATATGGATGCCTTATGGACATTTTGCTTAGGCAAGTAGGAATACTGTTTTCTAGTCGCGTTAGTACTAATTGCTGACTGTCTTTAAATTCACGAAAATATATGCAGGACTATTAGTCGCCATGCGTGATAGTTAAGACAATCCAGCAAAACTGCTCAATTTAGTGATGGGCGGACCTTTATAAATGAGTGTACATCTTTGATGCTCTTGACACTAGATGGTTAATTGGTTAGAACTCAGTTTGGCTCTTGGTTTTATTAAAGTCATAAACTCCAGCATGTACAGACAGGTTGTTAATGTTTTAGCAAAGATTTGCAAAGTAAAAGGAATGAAGTTTGAAAGCTGTTGCTCATATTTGCTAATGTAAGTTTCGGATAGAGATTAGTCCAAAAGAATATTTAAAGCTCTCAATGGGTACAAACGGTGGCATAAACTTTCATTAATCTTTAAACAAGCGACACTGTGAAGTTTTCAATATTTTTGGTCCACTGGAACAGCATCTGCGATTCCAAAGCGTCGTACTCTTAAAGATTCACAAATTTTAGACCTTAAAAATCTTAAAACCCTAAAAAAATACGAAATGAATAACCTTACCTTGTATGGCAAAGCGTGCAGATATTTTGGTGCTAAAGTAGCTTTGGAGATATTAATAGATTTTGCATTGTTCAGCGCTTGCTTGCGATGTTTGCTTGGTATGCTTGCTTCTATCTAGTGCCTGCTTCCACTGCATGCTTCCAGTGGATGCTTCTAGTTACTGATTTTAATACTCGTTTCAATTGCAGTCCTTGCTTTGTATGTCTGTCTGTTCCTACGTTCCTAATGCTTGCTTGATATGCTTGCTTCTAATGCTTGCTTCCGTTTATAGCAATTCATTCTTCTGTCTCGAAAGTGAGGACTGTGCTTTTAATCCCATACCGAGGAAACAAAAAAAGATTGAAAAATGTTTCGCTATCAAATATCACCAGTATATGCTAATAAAAGGTGGGTGTCAATGCCTCCTCTCGTTTGAGTGGTCCGTGGTAAGCGTTTTTACTTTTACTTCAACATGGCCCTGCATTGGCTTGTTTTCTAGATTACTTAAAGGTATCAAACTACATCGTCTTTTATATTCCAGTGTCTACCTTTACACTTTAAATTTTTGTAACAATTTGATCTAGCCAATAGCATTTACGGTAAGAACACAAGAGAGAGAAGAGAAGAGAAGAGAAGAGAAGAGAAGAGATGAGAAGAGAAGAGAAGAGAAGAGAATAAGAGAAAAGAAGAATCTTTATAGAATTCCCAACAATATAGCTGCAAGTATTTTCCAGACGACGTTATTCCACTTAGTCCACAGTAAAGGGTGAAAGAAGGTAAGGGAATAAATTCCAAACCTCGCACTCACTGTTATCACAAACACATTTGGCTGTTTTGTTCACTTCTCTTAGGTATAAGTTTTCTGGTTGATCTCGAATACGAGGCAGCGAATTAAAATCATGCAAATCCCAGCGATCCCTTGTTAGCACAAGCAGTGCAAGAACTGATTTTCGTTTGAACTAGATTTATAATTAAACAAGGTACTCTGTTAATGCAATTAAAGCGAAGCGGATTTTCGCTCCTTTTTGTACACGTGATAATAAGTTTCCGCCCTAAGTTTTAAGACTTAGTTGAAAACGTCAATCAGGTTCTTATTACTTTTGTACAGTGGTAGCTTTTTATTACTGTAAAAAGCGACTTCTAAGCGCTAGGCAAACAAGTCATTAATATTACTGTAATTGCAGTAGATTTATTAACGTCTCCTATATATTTTATGCAACAAAAGTAAATTTGTAATGGCGTTTTGATTGCTGATTGCTATACGAGACACCTGGCCTCTGTTACACGGGGGTTCAAATGTGTCATGAGCATAGCTTTGCTTTCTATGTTGGTTTTCAAAAGGGTGTTCCATTCCATTATCGTGAATCGGTTTTGGCAATAGAAAAAAGGGCCTTTGTGTTTTTGAAAAAAAGAAAG
Source organism: Rhopilema esculentum (assembly GCF_057945365.1). Lineage (NCBI taxonomy): Eukaryota > Metazoa > Cnidaria > Scyphozoa > Rhizostomeae > Rhizostomatidae > Rhopilema > Rhopilema esculentum. Next base: position 5,220,537 of record NC_142818.1, read on the forward strand.
ACAAGCAAAACCTTTGTATGGACCCCACTGTCCAAGAAATGATTTTTCTACGAATGTGATGTTTTAGTATGAACAGATAAGAGTATTTACGAAGTTGGATAAGAGTATGTGGTTACATAAGAGATCAATAAATTGAGTTATACTAGCGCGGTTTCATAGGTTTATGCTCGATATCTTGCGAAAATGAGTTCAATTTTCTTTCTCGAGCGTGCAAAAAGTGTTAAAGCGCTAAGGCCAATGTGCACATGTAATTCTTGCAAACTCCCTTCTCATTATCCTGTCAAAAATACTAGAAGAAGTTTCCAATGACTTGCATATAGTTTTTTATGTTTATTACCTCAGGTGGCATATCAGATAAGGACAAATTAGATAATAAAGATCATCGATTAAATTCAATTCCAGAAAGTTAAAACGGTTATAGCTAAACAGGAAAATATAGACAAATGATCAACTCGATTCAAATGAAAAAATTAACAGAGTAATAATATAAAACAAGAAAATAGTAGCAATGAAATTGTTCATTAAACATGATGTATATAAAATAATCTTTATATCTCTAGGAAAGCGGTATTGTGTTATACTGCTATCCATCGTGATTTATAACATTTTGTCAACCCCCGTTTTTGGGTCGGAAATTCTTCAAGGATTTTGTTGAGCAGTGTAATCGTCAACTTAGCAAACCGTCTTAATTGTATGATGTAATGACTCCTTTGTGATAAAAAGGCAGGTGAAATGGTTGATGCTTGCTTTTGGCAAATGAACAACCTATAATTCGCTGTGTCTGAGTTATTTCGCTAAGGGAAGATTTTCAAAGGCATATCTGCAACTGGCATGGATTCAAAGAGTATTGCATTATCTTCACAGCAATGCGTTGCATGTTTGTATGCCTCTTTGCTTTTAAGTCATGCTTAAGAGAATCTCAGTTTAAATTTAGCACATCATTCCAGCTGTAGACATTCAATGATTACTTTTCATGATTTTCTCTGTATTAAATAGATTTTTGTTTCATTTTTAGGTGTGTCCTCTTTCGTTGGCTCGAAACATTCTGAAGATTATCAGTGGGCCGTTAGATCAAGGCAAAGACGAGCAAGAACAACCTTTTCAAAACACCAGCTCCAAGAACTGGAAAAGGCTTTCCAAGAAAAGCATTACCCGGATATAATGATGAGAGATGAACTTGCGGTTAGGCTCAAGATAAACGAAGCTAGAATACAGGTGAGATTACAAAACGAATAGATAGCTGTCTGTCATGGAAGATCTCTTTCCTTCTCATTTCCAGTAGCGTAACAAGGGGATTGTACAACCCTCTGATTAGTAAGTCCTTATATGGCTTGGCGAGGAATACTCAAAAAGCGTTGCATTAGCACCACTCTTTTCCAGTTTATTGATTGTTAATGCAGTTTCCCTGGTTGAAATCAATAACAAGAATGCATTGCGAGCCATTTTATAAAGCTCTCACTTCTTAGAAACTTCCAGATGTACCCTTAGAAATTTCTGGTCACGCCACTGACCGTGCTTTCTCTTCAAAACTATATGCTTGTCGGAGAATTTTTAGATCATAATTTCAGGTTCTCATTTGAACCACTGCAAATTAGAACAATCATTCTCTTATCTATCACTCAGGTTTGGTTTCAGAATCGGAGAGCGAAATGGAGAAAACATGTTATGAACAAAAGAGCAACAAATGAAAGACTCCATCAAGAAAACGCTCATCACAACTTCTTCAGGCCATGCTATTGCGAAAGCCAGATGAGAGTGGAAGATTTTTGTAGAAACGCCAATCAGATGCGTATGGAAGATTTGTGTAAAAATCGATTCGCCTGTACTGGGTCACGAATGATCCCTGTGCTGCTGAATGCGAGGCGGGAAGGTTGTATTTGTTGCTCGCCTTATGACTGTGGCAGCTTTCTGAAGAATGCAGCAAATGACTCAAGCAGTTTTAAAAGCAATAGTAATTAAAAAAGGGGAAAGAAATTCAAGGTCACATTTAACACACATGCATTGGTTACTTTCTTGGTTTTCATAATTCAGAGCAATTTATATAATTAAGTAATTTACATATTACAAGGATGGGCAAATGCTATAAACTGTATTCTGGTATAGCGGACACTATGACTATCAAACTAGCGCTCCATTTGCCGTGTAGTGACACTTTCGAACATAACAAGCAATTCATCCAACAATATTTTTGAACTAAATTCCTGAAAAAGCTCAATTGGCTTGACCAGCTTGTTAAGATATCGATAAATCTTGTTCGATAATGTTCGAAGTTGTTTAATGGAGTTAAAATCTTCAACGAACCTTTCATGGGTACTACCAAACTTTCGCGCGCCTGAAAGTCATCGAGTCAAACTAATTGATTATAAGTAAAAAGTTCGACCATGTTTGTGTTGCTTCGTACTGTGCTTTTGTTTTGGCTCGATATTAAGGAAAATATAGCCTCGCTTCTAAATTAGCTTCATGCCCCCTTGTAGCCATTTTAGTTCTATCAGATAAAGCACTGGAATATAGTTATGCTTATAAGATAGCTAGATGTGTAGTAGGACGGGAAACGTTCTATAAAATATCTCATGAAGTTTTATGTATGTATGTAGATCACAATCACCGTGACAGTATGGATTCTAAGTATCATTAGAATTATACTATAATCACATGATCAGAGGTATATATGTCTTTAAAAACCTAACATCAACTGCATTGAATTTCTTACTTTTCTGCCTTTCTCTTTCAATCCTTTAACCTTTTATCTAAAAAAGCCTTTTCAAATGTAGAAAAAAAGCTAAAAAAGCTTTCGATTGTCTGCAAATATTTAATTTTTTCAATACACTTGTAGATTGATTGGAAATTCTTATACCATCCAGGTCCTTTCGAAAACCTGTGTCAAGAATCGAGATGCTTTTTCTCTTTTGTAGCTTTTCCACTGAACTTCAAAAGCGTACATAAACTGAAAGTATGTAGATAAAAAGTCTTTGGCTACTACAAAATAATAAATGAAAGTATCATATTGATGGTTTTTGCAGTGAGAAAGTTTTCTAAGACGTGTATCTCTAAAGAAAATTGTGACTCCAATACGATACAACCCAAAAGGTCTCAGAAAACTGATTTGACATTTTATTTGGTAATGCAGGTTTACCTAAAGGCAACTAATGTTGATGTCGACCTGCAGCTACAAACAAAAATAAGCGTAATTACCTTTTTATAAGTAAAAAACTAAAAGAAGGGGTTGAAATAGCTAAAAGTATTTACAGTGTCGAAAGTACTTAAAATCTTTGTTCTTATTATTAATAATACAGGCCCCCTTTTCAAATGAATCCTGGTTTACGTACTTTTTGTAATCTTTTGTCTTGTAAATGGCGTCTACCTCTTGGTATCGCCCAATAGCATGTTAAGAAATCACAAGAGAAGAACACAAGTATCACATTATTTAAAGCAATATATATATGTAATGCTTGAAACCAAACTTTGAGCATTATTGTAGCCTGATAGCCAGCCCATTATCACCAGATCAGGCAAACATTATTGGGGCTAAGCTCCCTCGACGCCCTTTAGCTCTTATAGGTCTGGCAGCAACATGCTGGAGAGAATCAGCTGGTAAAAGAAAAAATTATCGTGGTTAAAATTAATGCGATTGCATCCTATTTTGTAAAAATAAATTTTGTTAGAGTGTTGAGGCTCGAAATTTGCAAAATTTACAAATTATTCAAGAATTCAGGCTCAATCTTCATCAACAATTTGCTTTTCATTCTGTAAGACCATATCGAGCAAGAATTTTGTTAAGCTTGTATTGTGCTAGTATGTTTCTTGCTTGCAATGCTTTATTGATTTAAAGCGACAGTAGCAAGATCTTGAAAAGATCTGAAATCATAGGATTTTCTATGCCTTCGTTGGGACCAATAACATAGAAGCGCCGTATCATTGGTTTGAGACCAATGATATAGAAGCGCCGAAGGCGCACTGATCAGTGCGAAGGCGCTAGATGTCTAACTCACAGGTCCGCTGTGAGGCAAATTTGTTTACTTACACCATTTTGAATAGTGTCAAAAAGGAACTTGCTCCATACCGAGCCCTTATAAATTTGGTAAAAGTAAGGATTGATTTCGTTCACTTCTAATTCGAATATCAATGTGAAATTTGGTGAGTGGCCTTATATTGCACTTAAATTTGTGCATTGATGTTAATATTGGAAAAATAAGCCGTCGTTCGCAAATTCCAAGCATTTACAGTCGCGGTGCTTGCTGTGGTATTTTCTGTCTCGTCGAAATTCCAGAAAATAATTATTGATCTGTTTTAAAACGGATCCAGCAACAATGTTTAGCCACTCAATGCATAAATTTCTTGACACATTTGTACAAAGATGGGATTTAGTTACTTTTTCTTTGTTTGTTTACAGAAACTGCTATGAATTATCTAGGCCAAACTCTAGAAAAAACCGAAAATAGGTCATAATTCAATGCTTGGATATTAATAACCCAATCTAAATATGGTAACCAATTTTTGATTTTATATAATCATTGATATTTTTAAACCATTTCAAAACCACACTCAGGGGCGGTCTGGCGTCAAAATCGCAGGGTGGCTAGAAAACTCAAGGGCCCAGTTTAGGGCTTGGCGGGAAAAATTGAGCCACACCCACTGAAAATGTAGCTTAGAATACGATTGATTCAATAAAAATTGATAATAAAGCAATACGCTAAACAGCAGCAGCATATCGACTTTAATTCGTAAATTCGGATCCAATTGGATCCATACCTTTCCTCTCGTGTAAACAGTCTTTAAAATCCCATGTAGAGTTAAGAATCAAAATTAAAACTTATTTAAATTCTCAGAGTTTCAACTCTTTTCGAAGAAGTGCAAATGAATCAGCAAATTGGCCAATGACTTGCTCGTAATCAAGTGGAAAGTTTTATCTTCTTTTGAAATTATCAGTAGCGCTGAATAATCTTTCAAAGGAAACTTGGGTGCAGCTAAGTGTCATCAAGCATTTATACGCGTTGTAGAGGGAAGGGTATGCTGCTAGGTGCATGTTGTATTCACTAATTTTTTATAGAAACCAGTACTCGGGCCGAGTCAGCCCGGGCCAAGCCGAGGGGGAAAAGGATTTTTCCAATGTTGCCTATATTTTGTTATGTTATTTGTGCATGTTCCTTTCTTGAATGATAATGCTCTTCCCAGGGTCTATTTTAGTGTGCAGTATTACACACTTTGTGCAGTATTAATTTAAAAACGTGCAGTATTGATTTCGAAAATGTACAGTATTGAATTTTGGGATTTGTAAAAAATTCTATTTGCGGCTATCCCAGATTCCTGCTTTGTTCAAAAAGTGTCCTCGTCAGTTCGATATAGACTTCATGTATTGTAATTCTCGTATAACCATCGGAAAGACTCTCTCATCAAAACTTAAAACAAATCGAAATTTCCAGAACCAAAAACAAAACATCTCCTGTAAATGTCAGCATTGCTGTAAATTTCGTAATTTGATCTTGTCGAAGATAAAACATTCAATAATAATTTATTAGTTGCCCTAACATGCTCTGGGCATCTAGCAGAAGCACACTTAACTTAACTAAAATAAAGATAAAGAGCCTAATAAAACTTTTTTGTTTCACTGTCCAGACAAAACATGAGATAGTGACTCCGTTTACAAGAGATAAATGACTATGTTTCTATTCAGGTTTTGTAGCTTCTGTTTGTTTTGTTGCTGTTTTGAAATGTTATTATTGATTGTGTATATTATCGTCTATCTGTTTGTGATTTCTCCGTCATGGCCTATACACGTGTTCAAAATTCGGGCAATTTCCTCGCTACACTTGCATGGCTAAGATACCTGGGGTTTGCAGGGGTTTGCACTGATTGCAACAACAAAATTTCCTATAAAAAATATGATTATAAATGTGCAGTATTAAAATTTTCTTAAAAATGTGCAGTATTGAAAATTTCTTAAAATAGGCCCTGGCTCTTTCCTTGGACGATCAAATATCCCTTAATAGTTAAGTCTGCTCTAGGAATTATAAGGGATGAAAAATTTTAAACGGCCTGTGACAGGCTATTTAATTTTGCATTTCAACTAAGAACTCAAAGGCATCTTGATTTTGTATTTGAAGTGCTAAAACTCCTGCGTTTTGTACTAAAAAGAAATTTTGTCCATCTTTATTTAAAAGTCGTGTCTAGTGACAAACGGGGCTTTTTATCCCCTGACTAATGACCAGCCGTACCTCCCCCCCTTTCTCCTTGTTTGGAACTTGGCAGAAACACCTCAAACCTGGAATTCTACAGAAAGAGCTTGGAAAATATGAAACTCCTACAAGTATTAATGGAAGAATAAGCCGTATGTTTTGAAAATAACTTATTAAAGTATTCCAATCTTTCCTCAAACTTAAATAATTTTCGTTACTGAATAATATCTGTGTTTTTTCTTAAGAGATTCTTTGTCCTTTTTACCATGTCTTTCTCATACAGAAGAAGCCCTTCAATCTGCAAAATTAACAATTTGCACAAACGGGTGGCATGAGGATCCCTTAGAACCCATTTTTCCAAATGATGCTGTCAGATATCTTTCTGAAAAGTCAACAGTTTTATAAGCACTGTTCAATGTTCAATGCCTTACAGTAATTACGCATAATTGTACGGGCATCATACTAGGCTCGTAGGAGCTAAAGCCCTTCTTTATTTTTTCAAAGAAACGCTTTGAAACTTTCAAAAATTCATAAAATACCGTTTGATGAGAATGAAGTCATTATTTTGCTAAATTTCAGAAGATTGCGTGTTTAATCGAAAATAATCTCGTCTCCTACGCTTGAAAGAGAAGTTGCTTTCTCTGTAAAATCTTAGAAGATAGTGTCGCGCTAGCTGGAAAATGGCTTTAGGCTTTGGGTTTTAGTCTAACTTTCAAAATCTGCAAACCACTTTACACCAATTGTCACCTAAATATTTCGCCACCTATTCAGAGTTTCAAAAACAGTCAATTTGACAGAGGATCTTCTTCCCAAAGCAAATTGTGAAAAGAAAAGACATTAAATTTCGACATTTTCTGAATTTCCAAAGACCGTGATTTAAAAGATTTTTCCGGGGATAACAGGGATGGTGCCACCGGGGGTGCTTTGAGCCCCTCCGTGGGCACTTCAATTTTTGAAAAATTTTAAGCAATGTCGGCACTTTCATAACTTCCGCTTCGTGATTTTTTTAATTTTTCTTTCATTGTTTGATTTTTTTTCACTTTTTTTCATTTTTTGAACTGGAATCACCACAGCGGAAATGGTGTTATATTAGATCTTTGTTGGTGGTTCACTCAATGTCGGCACTCTGACATTACAGCCCCCCAGCATTACTTTTCTGGCACCACCCCTGGGGACAAGCCTCCGTTTTGCTTGCAATATAATTCCCCATTCCGTCATACATTGCATGAGATTTTAATAATGAATTTTGACATTAATATACTCATTTGATAACGGGCTATGCTCGAAACGTCGTTTATTAATTCTTTTATTAATTTTTTCAAGTATAATTCCTAGTTTCATTGAATTATGACATAGTTTGCAGTAAACTGATTCCCAGCTACACAAATTTGAGACACACTTTGCTTACCCGACATCTGCCCTGGCCGTGTGCAAATTTTTAAGCCATTCGATTAATTCCTTGTGTACAAAATAACTTTTTCGTACCTATATGTAGAGGAGTTGTAAGTCCATAGAAAACGGAACTTTACTGATCACACTTGCAAAGTGCACTCGTAAACCACAGTGAAATCCGGGTCAAGTCACTTGAAGCTTGATGAATAGGCCGGTTTGAATTAACAGAGTCACACATTGGATAAATGGATAAGCCATGATATATTGTAAATGAGACATGCGACCACTATCGCAAAGCAACGATTATCGGCTTAACAGGTCAATAGATTTTCAGAACTCAACTAGTAGTTTTGATAAAGAAGTTATCAAAACTTCCGTTCAAATGGAATTTTTTGCATTTTCAAAACTTCTAGTTTCAAACGTGATTATAAGTGTGTGCCTTAAAAGTTCGGCTCTAGAAAGTGGAGAAATCGAAAAGTGGTTTCGTCCAGCAAACGTTTACCATAACCTTAAAGTCTAATAGAAAGCACAACCTGTGCGAAAAGATGCAGAAAAAATTGGCGTCATTTTCAATTCGCAGCCTTATTCCGCATGCGCAGTAGAAAAGTTAACAGGGTTCAACCCTCTTTCACATTAACAATACATTATTTCAAACCAACCAGTCAGCCCGGGCCGAGTCAGCCCGGGCCGAGTCAGCCCGGGCCGAGTCAGCCCGGGCCGAGTCAGCCCGGGCCGAGTCAGCCCGGGCCGAGTCAGCCCGGGCCGAGTCAGCCCGGGCCGAGTCAGCCCGGGCCGAGTCAGCCCGGGCCGAGTCAGCCCGGGCCGAGTCAGCCCGGGCCGAGTCAGCCCGGGCCGAGTCAGCCCGGGCCGAGTCAGCCCGGGCCGAGTCAGCCCGGGCCGAGTCAGCCCGGGCCGAGTCAGCCCGGGCCGAGTCAGCCCGGGCCGAGTCAGCCCGGGCCGAGTCAGCCCGGGCCGAGTCAGCCCGGGCCGAGTCAGCCCGGGCCGAGTCAGCCCGGGCCGAGTCAGCCCGGGCCGAGTCAGCCCGGGCCGAGTCAGCCCGGGCCGAGTCAGCCCGGGCCGAGTCAGCCCGGGCCGAGTCAGCCCGGGCCGAGTCAGCCCGGGCCGAGTCAGCCCGGGCCGAGTCAGCCCGGGCCGAGTCAGCCCGGGCCGAGTCAGCCCGGGCCGAGTCAGCCCGGGCCGAGTCAGCCCGGGCCGAGTCAGCCCGGGCCGAGTCAGCCCGGGCCGAGTCAGCCCGGGCCGAGTCAGCCCGGGCCGAGTCAGCCCGGGCCGAGTCAGCCCGGGCCGAGTCAGCCCGGGCCGAGTCAGCCCGGGCCGAGTCAGCCCGGGCCGAGTCAGCCCGGGCCGAGTCAGCCCGGGCCGAGTCAGCCCGGGCTAGGTAATTTTGTGTTTGCAATACAGAAAATATTATTTGGGTTCACTCTACCCCCTACCCAGGCTGAAACAAGGTTCGATAGTATAGTGTAGACAAGACATTTGACATTCATGACAGGGTCATACATAAATAATATCACCTATAATTCAAAGATTTTTTCGCCCTCAGCCCCCCTGTGTCACCATCTCTCTGAACCCCTCTATTATATTGCCAATGACGTCACTTCTCACAATCCCCCCCCCCCCCACGACCTTCGTTATACATTCATTTGAAAAGTAGAGCAAAGCAAAAAAGCATAATTTCTTTTTCATAAAATTTTTTTTGCAGATCTAAAGTTGCAATAATTATAATTTTAAAAAGTTGCGAACATTGAAACAACTCTGAAAGGTACCTTCTTAAGCCTACCTAGTTCGGGATTTCTCCAGGCTCCGAATTCCCAGGAATATCCTTTATTTATGCTTCTTTTTATGCAAATTTTCGTCCATAGTTTTGATTCATGTTTTATCTATTTTTGTTTGATATGTTATATATGCTTTATATGTTTTAAAAAAAATCAACAAAACTGATTTCTCTACGATGTTCGTTGCTTCAGTGTTTAGTCGATAGAAACTAACAACTCTTACAAATCTGAACGCGTTTCAAAGATATGGTTAATTTTTTAAGCAGCTACTGCGATCGGAGAAAAATAACTCACAGCACTGACTTACAGCTAAAATTTAACTGTACCCAAGAGAGGAAAAGATTGAATGGTGTAACCTGTTTTTTATAATGCATTGAGCATATTCTGCCTAATCAAAATTTAACTGATAGAATGACTGATAATACATTTAGAAAACTACAATATGAGTACAAGGAAAAAATAATGTTCAAAATAGCTTAATAATGAAAGCGAGTGAAACTATTTCCAATCGAAAGCCCGGTTTTCACTACAAAAAGCTGTAGCCCGGGTTCGAAAGCCCGGGCTCAACCTGTGTTGAGTTCACCCAGGGTAAACTCTGTTCAATTTGTATTCTAAACGGAAAGTGGGTCTAAACTTGGTTTTCAAACCCAATTGTGAGTCAGCCCGGATTGAGTCAACTGCCAATTCTGATTCTTTCTTGAATAATTTTGAAAGGTTTTCTGCCGAACGTTACATTTCTTTTCACTTACATTTTTTACCTCCCCTTCCTTTCTCTTTCTGCTTTCTCCCATTGTTTCTACTGATTTCCTTCTCATTTCTTCAGCTTTTTCCATTTCTGCTGTTTGTTTTTCTTTAACTTGCTGGGATGCTGCTTGCTGATCAGCAATTGCTGCATCAAAAAGCTCCCTTATCTCGCAAGGAGAACATGTTTTTCTGTGTGCTCAGGATTAATTCCACTTGCACTTTCTTCTCTTCTATTTTTGGACTTTTTGTTGGTGAAAATATTCTAGAAGCGATCTCTCACTGCTCTGCAGGATACACCAAATTTTGGCCTTTCTACCTGCAAAAAATTATCCCCAGTTTTTCTCCACCCATCGCTCCTCGGCCCACCAGGACACGGCGAAATTTACCAGTACGCCCTTGCTTCGAGTTATCGATAGAACTTTCGAAAGGCAGTTATCAATATTTGCACAGAACTAAAATTGATTACAACCATCAATTGACCTCTCGAAAGAACGTTTGCATAAAAAGTTCGCCGTGGTTATGGTTTCGGCGTCATAGATTTTACAGTTTAGTTTAGCTTCACAATTAAATTTAGTAAAACAATATCAATGATGTATCAAATTTCCACCAGTTTTTCCTAGTTCCTCGTAATTGTATAATTTATTGAATGGTTTTCCGAAATCTTCAAAAACGCCCAAGACTTGTGATTAACTAAGACTTATGACCAGCGCAAATTAGTTTCTTCACTTATGACTAATGCGAATTATTTCAAATGCCAGATATCGAATAGCTGAGAGGGTTCTCACTTTTGAAGCATTAACTGAGTACAATCCTATGTTTTTTCCATTCAGAATGGTTGTATCTGGATAAGATTATCGATGCGTTGGCAGTTGGGTATGGAAACGTTCACATATTACCTAATCAAAGATGGAGGGAGGGGGTTCGCACAAATATTTACGGTCATAATGATCAATAAATGATGCAAGTTAGATGATATTGTACAGTACTGAATTTTGGGATTTGTGAAAATGTCTATTTGCGGCTATCCCAGATTCCTACTTTGTTCGAAAATGTGAATTTTCCTTGTCAGTTCGATATATAGTTCATGTATTGTAATTATCGTATAACCATCGGAAAGACTCTCTTATCAAAACTTAAAACAAATCGAAATTCCCAGAACCAAAAACAAAACATGTCCTGTAAATGTCAGCATTGCTGTAAATTTCGTAATTTGATCTTGTCGAAGAAAAAACATTCAGTAATAATTTATCAGTTGCCCTATCATGCTCTGGGCATCTAGCAGAAGCTCACTTAACATAACTAAAATAAAGATAAAGAGCCTAATAAAACCTTTTAGTTAATAGATCACCTTTCTTCAAACAGACCCAACAACCTCTGCCCCGTTGAAAAAAAGGACCGCTAAGACGGGGCATGCATATGTACCATGAATTTCTCAAAGCATCAAGAATTTCAAAGAGACGGGCTGAGAGAGATCCAGCACTATGGCCAAGATATAAGCAGCTTCGAAACCAGGGGCGGTTTCAGGCGTCAAAATCGCAGGATGGCTAGAAAACCCAAGGGCCCGGTTTAGGGCGTGGCGGGAAAAATTGAGCCACACCCACTAAAAATGTGGCTTGGAATACGATTGATTCAATAAAAATTGATAATAAAGCAATACGCTAAACAGCAGCAGTATATCGACTTTAATTCGTAAATTCGGACCCAATTGAATCCATACCTTTCCGCTCGTGTAAACAGGCTTTAAAATCCCATGTAGAGTTAAGAATCAAAATCAAAACTTATTTAAATTCTCTCTCGAGTTTCAACTCTTTTCGAAGAAGTGCAAATGAACCAGCAATGACTTGCTCGTAATCAAGTGGATTTTTCTCTTCTTTTGAAATTATCAGTAGCGCTGAATAATCTTTCAAAGGAAACTTGGGTGCAGCCAAGTGTCATCAAGCATTTATACGCGTTGTAGAGGGAAGGGTATGCTACTAGGTGCATGTTGTATTCACTAATTTCTTTATAAAAACCAGTAAATTTAGGTTTTTAATTTTCGCAAAAATCCGAGGGTGGATTGTCCTTAATTTGTTCTTAAATTTATAGGGTGAAAGCAGTGCGATTGCTAGCTTTTTCGCTCTTGGGAGGTGTTCAGGCATTATGTGCCAACAAAGTGAGGGGGACAGCCTTCATTTGACAACAAGGTTGAATATTTACCGAAAAGCAACCACATGGCTAAAATTAAAAATCCTCGTTTTGGGATAAAATGTTGTGCAAAAATGCATTAAACAGTAACTCAGCCTTAGCTTGTTCCTAATTTGATCTCAACTTTTGGCCAGTTTTGATGCTCATATTCTTATAAAATTGTTATATATGATAAAAGATATAAATATGTAAAAAAAATAAAAATGAGCGTCGGTACAAAGTTTTGAATGCGCAGGGTATGCACAGTTGGCAAGCTTTTACCCTTTTGATAAAGGGTGTCGATGTTGACTTTGGGGTCCTTTCTCTCTTTGTGAATCCCCACCTTGAAAGTCATAGTTTTTCTCTCCATATGTTTCTTCTCTAAGAGCTTGTTCCTTGAGATAATCTGTTTTCAGGATCTCTATTTCCATCACTTGATCGATAAGCTGCTGGTAGCAATTTGCAAATGCCAGCAATTCTGACATTCTATGAACTTGAAATCTTGAAAAAGGCTCTTATTGCTCTTTTGCTTCCTCTTTGTGTCAACAAATCATCTTAGCATTGTTAAATCCTGATACAGATCTCTGTAACCAGATGATAGTGACGACCCCTTGTCATCTCTCTTCTGAATTTCCTGTTTTAAATTTTACGTTATTTTACATTTACTGAAGCCCCCTGCCAATAATTGCAGCCTAAGCCTTATGTCCTGTATAATAGTGTACTAAGTGAAAATAAATACAATGAGCAGCCGCCCCCCCCTCCCCTCAATATGAATTTCGTTCCCACAGCACTGTCTCTGACAGTCAGATACCCTGGGCATCAGAGCCACATAAATTAGAGAGCGGAAATAGAAGATAAGAGTACGCTCATTTGCATCTCTGCTTGGCATTCTGTTTACGCGCTCGAAATTTTGTGGCTCTGGGACCCAGGGTACACGTAAGATTGAACACGTTGCTGAAATAACGGAAACCAGGGTTTGGGTGGTTTGAAGCGCATGTATTGGGACTTTAATCGCAATATAATCAGTCTAGGGCATTAAGTATTTGACATAAAGTTAAAAAATTTTCTCCAACACGGAAAGGCTCGTAAATTTTTTGTACACAGGGCCCGGGTGGCGATCGCCACTTTGCCACCCGGGCCAGACCGCCCCTGACCACACTCGTTGCTTGTAATTATTCTTCAGCACAATGCGTCCCTCCCCGTATCTTTAGGCCTATAAAATACCTTCTGGGTACATTTTCACGACAAAGATTTCTAATTTGGCCTTACCAAGAGGAAAGAAATTTGATTCATATCAAATTTCTTTTTCTACAAATTCAATTTGACAAACTAAATATAAAATATTCGCACTGTCCTACTCATGCCATATTAGGTTCTAAACGACAGACAGAAAAATTCAAGAATTCTATATCTAAAATGGTCTATATTATTAGGTAATAGACTTGAAAAGTTATTTCTAATCTATTTGAAGATAAAAATTGCAAACATATACTTTTTCAACTCATAAAACCACGACAAGCCACTGCCATATTCCCCCTGTAACTGCGTAAACTAAAAGAGCCACAATTTTTAAAATTATCTTTAAAAACCCCCAAAAAATTGCTATGTGTTGTTGATTTATATCTCCTATTACTACCTGCATCAGAAAAGGCAATGAAATAGTTGTGAGCCACGAGAAAATCATTCATTAAAACAAGCAATTTTCCATACTGAACCCTATTGCAGCTCGTATTTTGCCACTATTTAAAATGGCGGAAGTAAACAAATTTGCCTCACTCGGCAGTACGCAGCATCAGACGGGCCGAGTCAGCCCGGGCTCTTCGGGTTATCGACAACGGACGGCTGAGAGGTCAACTCGAAACGAGGTAAATGAGCGGGAAAGTTGTTTCTCAATGGTTTCAGTAATCAGGAAAGATGGAACGTTTTACACTTATTTTATTTGACAGCCAAGTCTTGTCATGTTTGCCAGGTTAGTATTAATTAATATTATTTGTTTCACGTAAAATTGTTCTTGTAATGAGAGACAGAGAGCTGTGCATGATCCTCAATTAGCGACATTCAGGCCTTGCGCCTGCATCGCAAAACAGGAGATTGATCTCCTGTTCAAAAGATCAAATTTTTCTGGTGCAGTTGAACAATTTTAGCTTTGAGTTGCACAACTTTTAGTAATTCTCTGTTTCAGTTGTACTCATTGTCCATCTTTAGGTACAAAACCTTTTCAATCGCGCGGAACGGAACCTTCACTTCTGGTGCATTTAACTTAGTCACCAAATCAGGCTTATCTGGTTCAGAGTAACAGGCAAACCATTATCTTTGACCTTCAAATGAACAAACTGCACATTTGTATTTTATGTTTAGCTTTCAAAATCTGTCAGCGAAGAGAAGTTTCTTTAAGATGATTTTACATATGCAAATTTTGCATCTTCTGCAAACCAAAAGACCAGCACATTTGGATACAGTTGCAAAACACTCAGTCCATAAGTCATTTATGCTCTCTGCAGTCCAACTTGAACCTTTATACCAGTGTGGAATCCAGGTAAAGCTCACACCTGATATACGCCAAAAAACAATAGAAAAACAATGGGAAATCTTTATTTCACACCAGATATCTTTGGCGTAAGCTACATTGATTCCACACTGGCCTTTGCAAAAGAATGCAGATGTGTTCATTGGCAATATTGTGGGCATGCAACAAAGTTGCCAGTCTGACTCGGTAGTTGAGTTCTTGAGTTTATGCAAGCTTGAAGCAACAAACTAAATATTGAAGAATAGAAAGTTTAGAAATTATTTTATATATCTGCAATATTTATCTTACATGCTAAGACCATATCTTACATTTTTTATATTATGTTCTTGAGATTGAGCAAGAAAACAGTGATGACATTATTTTCTATTTATAGCTTTGAATGAAGACTTCAAAGGAATAAATGAATCTGGGAAGTCACTTGCTCAACCAGTAATTGAAGGTGATATCAAAGTGGTGATAACTTTGTTCGTGAACTAGAGTTTTTATAATAGACCTTTCTGTTGTCTCTTGCTATGTACAGTAAATTTTCCAAAAATTTCAATGTTGCTATTGCCACTTTTTCCAAGTTAGCATGGTGTAAACCTGTGACCTTGAAACTAAAAAGTGTATAGTTCTTTTTTTTCTGGCAAATGCATGAATAATTCACTAAATATGGAAATTGTTCTTTTAATGTATGAAAAAGACTGATGTTAATGTTGACATGACAATTTATTTATGCTAACTGCTTGTTTAGACTCATCATTTCTCACTGGAATAACATCAGTTCAAAAGACCTATGTTGCATTCTACTCTTTTGACAGTCTTAAAGGTGGTTTGGTAAGTGGCAGTTTCCTTTCATGAAATTTAAGCAAATTAATCTTTATCTATCATCATTTTCAAAAGCTACTGTGTCGCTTCTTAGACTTTGATTGATTGTATATTTGATTTCTGCATCCTTGAATATAGATGTACACAAATGAGCAAAAAATATAATTTCTGCTTAGTCTTTCAGTGAAATTATTTGTTTTATTGCAATTTGTTAAGGAAGTATTGACTAGAAACATATTTTCATGCAAAGATTGGAATATGTTTTATCTGATGCTCATGTTTGGTTTTTTTTACAATGTTAAAGCCATATATTTTCAGGAACTGCCAAAATGTCAATGGAATTCTATATCCAGTCAATTTATCAATGAAGAATTGAATGATGGGAATTTGATTTTGTATCTGCTTTGGGAATATGCTAAAGAATTTCAGGAATCAAAATGTGCTGAGACGAGGTTGTCATTCTTTTGACACAGTCATATGCTTGATAGAAGTGCAAGCAATGTAGCAATTTATTTGTTGGAATTGAAGAACAACATTGTTCATTGTTGATGCATTTAATCATCATTTGTTGGCCTGCATCTTCTCCTTGAGCCAGCAAGTGATTCTCTAAATAATTTTTAGAGAATTTTGTCTTGTAGAGAAAATATCTTATTTTTATGTCATTGTCAACTGATAAAAACCCCTCATGCATCAATACTGTTTTGGTTTATGATAATTGTATGATGATGCATTGCAAGCTTAGCTTGCAGGTAAACCAATAGAAGTTAAGGAGCCCCAAATCTGACATGTCTCCTTTTTCACAAATGTACTTCCACTAGAATTTTCAAAGAATATCACTGTTTGTAGAAATAAGTTCTGTTTATTGAATATGATTTAGGACACACAAGCCATAAATAGAAGCTATTTGCACCCATTAGAAACTTTGCTGGTGCTCAATGGGGTTAACTAATTTGTGGCCGTGGCAGTATTAGTATTATCTTTTTGTTTTTATGAATACATCAAAATGGCTTTCTTTTTTCAAAATACCATTATTTATGATAAGATTTCTAAACTATGAATTTCATTTTTAGGTCCAATCCAACTATTTCTAATGATCCTGTAGATCATTTGCATGAGCTGGCTGACAAATTGCCTATTGAAGGTGAGTGAACATGGTGCTAACTCAAGGAATTTTAGATTGTTCATAGCCTCAACCTCTTTTTACTTGTTACGAAGCTGTAAAAAATCCATTTGTCATAAACAGGCAGGTGACATACCCTAGCTATCTTTTTTTAGGAAAACTAGCTAGAATTATTGTATAACCTATATTGAGTTACTTTGCAGTACTTTTATTGACAATTATGTATTCCAAGACTGTGTCCAATGGAAATGAAGGAACTTTATAATAAATCCTAGGATGTAGATTTATATCCTTGAATGGAAGATGTTTCTGTTGACCTGAAGAAAAAGTTTGTGCAGGGGCAAAGCCAAAAAGATTTTTTGAGGGGGTAAAGAAGTTCTTTTTGCTGACAAAATGGTGTGTCTCACTCTTTAAGGGTGTGATCAAAAGACAAAAATACTCTTATATGCTGTTTTTGTGTATTTCTGTTTCAAAGCTCATACTCTAGTGCCATACTTTGAAATTACAGCTTATATAGATATGTTGATACATTGCAGTTGTTACAAAGAGGTTACAGAGTGAGTACAAAAATTGCTTCTTTCGCCTGGCGAAAATCCTTAATGTGCCAGTGCTGCGCCCCTCCTCCCCCACAATGCCTCTGAGTTTGTGAGAAAAAGAGGGATGAAAGAAGTCTAAATCTTCTAGTCTTTGATGCTGGTAGTCCAAATTCAGAGAATAATGAACAAGTAAAACTTGTAAGTGCCACTTGCCTTTGTCTTTGTAGGGTCATATATATTGGAAGTTATCTTGGTAGAAAGTGGCTCTGATATGCTTCACCCGGAGTATGATTTTCCTGTTTTTATTTATTCTTTTCAGTTTGGTTTCATTGTTATAGCCTGTTTAGGTATCATATTCCTTTGTTTCTCTCTCTAATTCTCTAATTCTTAAAATCTGTTGAATGCTAAAAAGATATTTAATTGATATATTTACATTCTTTCATGCCAACAAGAAGGAAATTAGCTGATCAATTGTTAGCTTAGTTGTGTGCTGCAAATAACAATGAGGGGAGCCACGCTCTAGACATTTTTATTCTGATTGCTCTTTTAGTTATATTTGCAATTTTTAGTTAGCAAGGCAGTAGATTGTTAATTTCACTTTTAATAATTAGTGGTCAGCAACATTCAGCAATGAAGGGCCTTTGTTCGCAAGCACTTTGATGATTTTGTCAGAACCGACAGTGATATTGTTGGTATCAGTATTTGTTTCCACAAATTCTAGCCACTGCCCCCCCACCCCCTACCCTTACAAAGCTTCATTTTAAACTTTGCCTGCATTGAACACGAGAAGTTTGCCCTTCCCCCTCCCTACTCCACATGCCTGACTACGGGCTTGATGGTAACATTAGGTTCTCAGTGTATGCAAAAACAATAAATCATGCATAATATTAATCGATAAAGATTTTTCTGTAAATAATATATCAACCAACTTATTCTCTATTGCTAGGGATTGTTTGTCATTTTACGGATATCTAAAAAGATTGGAGCTTTGGCACAATGCCAGAATCAACTTTTTTGACATTGACGAGCTTGTTTTGGAAAGTGGTGGTACAAAAAACAGGTACAAATGCTTTCATCAAAATATAGAGCATTTGATAAAGAAATATTGTTGCAAATGCAACATGAAATATTTTTGCTTATAGGAATTGTCAAATTTGTACATTATCTGACAGTGGCAACATTTTCCTTCATTAGTCATTTTATTGTAGCTTTATTCTTGTACCAGTACAAATTTTATCAAAGGGTTGTGTTGACGACTCCTTTTACCATTTTTGAGGATACCATAAATTATTTGGAGGCAGCGGAAAAATATCTAGTCATGAAATTTTTATGTCACAATTTGGCTTCTTTATATGTAATATTAATAAGTAAGATTTGCTTCACTCTAATGAGTATTATGATATGTGTACTTTCCTTTCATGCCTATTGCCTTAGCAATATTTGTTTTATAGACTTAGCACAGCGATTTTCTCTTTTTTATGTTTGCTGCTATACAGTCTAGCAATGGAAATATGGAAGGATGCTATTAGAATTGGCAGGATAAAGAAATCCTGCAAGAGCATGACACTTAGACCATCAATTCTATGGAATGGAGATATGATCTTACGCAATGAGGTCTGATGTCCAATTTTCTCTTTTTTCCTTTAGATGTTATATCTCCTCATCTTCCTATCAATGCACAAACTTACATGGTAAATGAATCACTGTTGAAAGTTCTTCTTAAGTTTCTTTTTGTCTTTTGGCAAATGGAAAGCTAATGTTTACGTTTTTTCCTTGCATAAGTGTCTTCTTCGTGTGATTTCAGCACTTTGTCGTATTTGCAGGTTAAGATTTGAACCAAGTAATCTTGTTTTTGGTTTGCTTACAATTTTAAGTTCTAAACTCCTCTGTTTTGGCTTTTTAAAGTTATTTGTTTTCATAAAATATAGTGAAGAATATCAACATTTTTCATTTGATAAATGTTTTATTGATACGGAGCATGGTTGATAACCATTAACTTACTCAACGTGATGAAAAGTGTTAAATTTTGTATTTATCTAAAATCGTGTATCTATTTATCTTATTTGCCTATAACTCGTAAGAATAAGGCTCTCTAAGTTTCGTGAGAATGTTTCATTGACAGATCATATCAACAATTTCAAACCGCTTTGAACAGAAATAAATTTTTGTGTTTATATTTTCTTTTTAGCTCAAATTGAATAAAAATTGTCTTTCAGAATGGCTGCCATACTTGTGTGCCTGGCTTTGAACTGCGTAGTAATGCTAACTTTCAAGCTTGTGTTTCCCTTCAGTACGTAAGTTTTTCTTTGTCGTGAATCTGATGCTTTACTGAGATAGAGCAGAGTTTGTACCTAAATTCAAATTAGACCATATATTCTTTAGTTATCGTTGCTATCGTCTCTTTGAAAAGCTGTCTTTAAACTCCTTGTCAGGAACTTTTGTTGACTATTCTTTTAGTATTCGGAAGATTTGCTCTCTCAGTGCTATTTAGTTTTTGGTTTTCAAAGAAAAGATAATAAAAGTCAATTTGTACGAAATTCGACGAAAAACGTACGATTTTTATGGTCGTCTAAATTAGGGATAGATGCACCATATTTAGTATTGTTAGTAAATTATGCTTCTTGTTGAGTGGATTCATCTATCCTTGTTTATATTGCATATATAATTTTCTATAAACAGTTCAGCCGTTGCCTGATGATCACATTGAACGTGAAACTTAGAGTTGCATCTTAGAATCGTCCTGTTCTGTACACGAAAGTATGTGAACCTCCATGGATGGAACATACATACAATGTATTTCCGCCATACCATGCAACATGTTCACATAATTCTACTTTGACAATTTCATAGGGATACTGATGCTGATGGCGTACAAAGACTGTTGATTAACAACGAAATTGAGGTTCTCCAAGCCATAGAATGCCACGAGGTTCCACTGCACGTGTGCTGTGCTCATAAACTAAGACTGTATCCTTTGCAGTTGTTGTTTTTGTAAAAAAGCCTTGAATTTTACTACCTCTTTTTGAATCAGGATTTCTACTTTTTAATTTTTCTTTTTTTATATTTTTGTTTATTTGGATCTCTGCTTTTTTCTCCAATTCCTTTTTTCCAGCATAAAGTAGCCAGAATATATAGCTAAAGATTACCATTTATTCATGGTTAAATTTTGCTTCCTGAACTCATGCTCAGTACCGCAAAAGAAGAACGTGAAAAATCTACAGACTACTTTTTGAATGTAATTCAGAAAGCATGCCAAGAGGTGATTATTGATTAACTGTGGATGTTACTAACCCTAGTCAAAGGAGATATATTAATACGCATTTTTCTTTAATGGCTTTTTTTTCTCCAAGACCCTCCATGAGTTTTTTTTTAGAATTAATGTTCCATATGGTTGGAACAAAAGTAAGATGATTCCTGGTTGATTTAGAGTCAGGTGACCAGTCAACTCGTCTTTTTGTTCCGGTGTTTTGGAATCTGTCGACATTCCAGATCTATATAGACAGAAGGAGTTTTCTAGCAGTTTAACATTCTCTTCACGGTCATCAGCAAAGAACCAACCAAACATTACTTGTTTCTTCTTTTTTATTTTCGATTCACACATAAGTAAAAATCACAATTAAATATATGTTCCTTAGCCGACGTTTCACACTCTGTGGAACGCCTATAGAATTCCCTGTTTGTAGGATTAACTTTCTGTTTCTTTTTCTAGAATATCTGCTTTCTTGGCTGTATACTGTACGACTTGCAAAAGTCACGAAACCAAAGTGATCAGCCACTGACTACAAAGAAATGGTTCGATTATGTGAATGATAAAAATACTGAATACCTCGGTCAGTTTTTTAAAATTTGTTACATACAAAGGGTAGTGTTTAGTGAGGGTAGGAAGACAGGGTAGAGTTAGTGCCAATCATAGTATTTGAAACCATATGCGAAAACGCTCGGTATTATTTGTACCTAATTTATGCTCCTAATGAAAATTTGAACCATTTGCCCTCTCTAAACAATTGTTCCAAAATTTGATCCCACTCTTGTAGTAAATTAGCATTTTTGGTATCTTCAGATTTGCTCAAGCTGAAATGGCTTTTCCAGCCACGTTATTTATGAAACCTTTGGTTTTTGTCTCCCATTGTTCTGAAATGAATCATTTCTAAATAATGTGTTTTGAATATAAAGTGCACTTGCACAAAAGTGACGCACAAAAACAAGCTTGTTCATACCCCTCTGTTACTAGCTCAGTATCAACGTGTGTCACATTCAGAATGCAAATGCGTTACATATCGATGCAGTAGAATACTATCACGTGCTTCTCAGTTTTGAAGTTCACGATGTGTTCCTATATTTTAGTCCCAAAAGATCTAAAGAAAGTTATGCCAAAAAGATGTATGGTTGTCATTAAGGGATCCGAGTATGGAGATGACGTTGATGTGATATTCCTTAAAGATCTAGATTGCTTTAATGGAAGCTCCCTTTACAGTTTCCTGTGTCACGAACATTCCTTATCGAAAAACACTGGTACGAACGTGATTATTACGTAAATATATTTTCGGTTGTACCTTAATTTTGTAGTTGTTCCTTTCAACTATATGCTATCTTTTTGTTTTGTGGGAGGGGGATCTAGATCTCTATAGTAGCTTTTTATTTCATGCCAGAAAATCAGGTCATCACAACACAAGGCCTAAAAACCATGCTTAGTTGAAAAGATTAAACAATAATTAAAATGATTCTTATGCTCTGACGCTTTTTTAAAGATGCTGGCCTAGACCTGAAGTCCATATTAAATTTCAACCCAAAGGCATGTTTAAAAAATTAATAAACAGAATCTTCTCCATGATGTTATTCATAAAGCTTTGTTAAGGATGGTATATTATCATTTTGCAGAATTTTTTGAACCCAACTTTAAGTGGAAGTTGGCGATAATTACAGACGGTGATATCTTAAAGGCAGATCTAAAGTTTCATGAAAGACTTTGTCGGAGCTTGGAAGTACCCGGTAACGATTACTTTATTTTCCAATAGATTTTTTCAGCTTTTGAATTTTGCTAGAACCTTAGTTTTCAAAGAGGCCTTGCTACCTTAGTAGCAGAACCTTGCTAAAATTATTATAACTATTTGATGTCTGTTGAAATATTAACGCAGATGTGATATAATTTGTTTTCGTTAAAGATCCAGAGACAGAAGAGAGTGACTTGTTTTTATCATTTTCGGAAAAAACCGAGAAGGAATATATCAGGTAACGAAGATATTCATACTTCTTTGTTTTCTCTTCCTATCTTTCATAGTATCAAATGTTTTTAAAGATGATATTTGAATATAGGCATCAAATATCCGGAATATTTTTATACTAGAGTAATCTAAAGAGAATAGTGTACAGTTGCTTTTGAATCAATGCTACCTTCTTAAATTTAAATTTTCATTTGCTTCACAGAGATTTCCATTTAAACGACGGCGAAAAAACTGCAATGGAATATCATGCAGCAAGTAAGCATTGTATTTTCTGCAAAATTTGAGATCAATGAAGGTATTGGTGCAAAACCTGATAAAAGAGATTTATCTTGATGGAGAATTGATGGTTAATTTACACTGCATTGCCAAAAAAAGATTATACTTGGTTTAGAAATAAATTTTTCTTTTTACGTTATGCAAGAGCAGAACCAGAATTTTATAATTTCATTTTGCTTACTTTAGCAAACGTAATAATCTTTGACCCGGGTGCTTTGTCAAATGTGAATTTCTTTATGCTTTTTATTAGATTAAGATTTCCAGATTTGCTTTTTGAACGACAAAATATTGGGAAATTGAGAGTAGAGGCAATTTTAGTCATTGCTGTATTTAACGAGAATTCCAATCTTTCTCTCAAGCAAATATTTCCATATAAATCTTTATGCAATGAAAATTACTGTTGAAGGTCTCTCATTAAGTGCTCGATACTGCATAGGCAGAGCTGTACACGCTCTTGTAGCAACTTAGAACCGTCCTGTTGTATACACTAAATAGCCTAAATCTTTAAGTAAAAGAAAATAACTGCTTGTAGAGGTACTTAGTCCTTCACTGTGGCCTGAAAGACTTGCTTGGAGCAACCAGGAGACTTCAGCTTCAGCCTTAATTAAAGGGTACGTATCCGTAGTTGCTTTACCATTAACTGCGAATTAAAGGCACACTGTTCATTGGCTACTGTTTGTTGAATTTCGATGGTCCTCAAAATTAGAGAAGCGTTACAAATTAGTATTTAAATGATCAATAGAAAGTGAGAGACCCCCTTTATTAGAAGATGAAAACTCACTGAAATAGAAATTCAATTCTTTATTTCTGTAAACCAATGAACGGCGCGACACACTGCCTTCAACTACAAAGCCTGCCAAAAGTCTTCGAACACTGACATAAATTTCCAAGGTCAAAATCAATCATCTCCCTCTCCCCTACAGAACAATGTTGGTTTACTATCATACGGGTTAGGATTTTAGGAAGCACTTTCTTTTGCACTTTCTTTTCTATTTTGTTCCAGCAATTACAAATCTTTTAATGTATCATTTGCAGCTACAGCAGATTGCACAACTGAATTACATAAAAATTTATACCGGCTGAAAACTACTTCAAAAAATTCTCAAACCCTCTCATTATGCTATCAATATAATTTTGAACATTTGTAAACATCTCAGCTTTGCTACAATTTTTGGTAAATTGAAATATTAAATTTTAAGTTTTTTTATGTTTACTACATTACGTATTGTAATCGTGTTTGTAGAGATATTAAAACCAGGTATAATCTACCAAACATTGAATATAGTCACTTTTTCTTTCACTGGTCCCATTCAAATTTCTGATGCTCGTAGCAAGTTATAACAATTTTACCCTAATGCAAAATTTCTCCTCTCAAAGTTTTTCCATCAATTTTTTAGTTAAATAAAATGCTACCTTAATTTTTTTTGTAATTCAGACCTGTATTATTGTCATTTAGTCTAGCCGTACTATTCTAAATATTGCGCCTGTTGATTATTCTTTGCCCAATTCACACTCAGTTTCGCGCAAAATAGTTTTGTGGAATTATTTTAGTCCATTTTATTGAATGCTAATTTTGATGGATGTATCTATTATCAGTTATTTGAATAAAATACCAATATGTTCTGCATTTTATTTAACAAAGGAATTTATTCTTTCTTCAGATCCCTTAAAAGGTTTCAGTCAGCAGAAGGCCACATGAAATTGAAAGGCATTCCCGTCTCGGCTGAAAGTCATTACCAAGGTAGATTCTCGGTTTCCTGTCCACTGAATTTAATGCCCAAGTATTTTCGCTTGATTTTACTTCATTTTTTGTTTCAAGCCAATACTAACGTAGCCTGAAATTATTTTGAAAGCAATTCCATTAGCGGGCATTGTTGTTATAATAAGTTTTTTTTCTGCAGGCTCAGTTGTTGAGTTTGATAAATTGTCAGTAGATTATCAAACTATTTTTTATTGTAAAAAGTTATAAATGCTCAATATTATACTTTTAATTGTATGTTACTTCACTATTATAAAACTACTCTCGTTACTTCAAATCTATTGTTTGAATGAAATTTTTATTTATTTCTTTAATGGATTTTTTGATAAATATTTGCAGATGTAACAGAAAACTTCTCTCAGATTCAAAAATTATTCGATGAATTTGGTGGACCTGCAAATACAGAGATGAAAAGGATTCCTTTAGTCGTAAGTTTAGTTTACATCTCCTTCAATTTGAACCATACTGGACCACCCTAAAGATGGGTGACCAGAATTGATTTTCAGGATTCAAAGCTAGGCACATGTGTTATTTGCTTTCTAAAAGTAGGTAAAAGTTTTAGCACCAAGAGCACCACGCTTCGTTTATTTTTTGCATTTGTTTCACTCATGTGTATAGGAATGAAACACCTTATAAAATTGGTGAAATTTACAAAATTTGTAGTATTTTGAATTTAAGTAACACCTTGGAGGTCCTTTGTCTAAAGGAAAGGTGCAACTGCTTCATGTCATGAGATATCATATACTACAAAACGGGCCCCATGCTTGTTTATAAATATCCTTTCCGATCCCCTTACTTGCCAAAATTATCCTCGATACTTTCGGAATAGGGTATTACTTATTGTTGACTCCGACAAATTATAACCTTCTCGCTATTTCTATCCCTTTTCTTAATCAAGATTCACCTTTGCTCGTTATCTTGATAATATGTTTGTTAAAGATGATATTCGAAAAGGTATTTTAAGATACTATTACCTTTTGCCTCAATTGTTGGATCTGATTGAAGTCAATTCTATTGACAGGCCGATCGTCTCTTCAAACAGCTACCACCCGAAGGTAAATGAGCACATTGTCATATTTTCAGGTTGTTAAAGAAAGCAAAGGGGAATGGATATGATTTACAACCTTTATTTCTTGTAACCTAACTCAAATTATTGTTCTTCTAGATGATGTAAAAAACCTCCCATTCTCAAAAGCAACTCAGTTTTTCGGTCATGGGATTGAGTGAGTATAACCAAATTTCAAGGCAAAAATTTTATATTTGTGATTTACAAGTATATAACTCAAGTTAAAGTATATAATTTTTAAGGCTGTATTTGCAAGCAAAAGGTTAGGTCACTTGAAGTAATATATTTCCCGAACCCTCGGTTTTTGATGAACATTTCCATCTAAAATTTACTGGTCTTTTTCACGATTTGGGATGTCTTATCTCCTTGTTTCTTGCCTTTTTTGCGTATGTTCGCAGGCTTCTCCCTTAATCTATTTTAACAATATTTGTAACTATAGATAAACAATATAATTTCTTCACTTCAGTTATTGCCTGGATTCGCACAATTCACTGAAACTGGATGCAAAGATAACCAGGATACAGAAACGATTCATATCAGATGATACCAGCTGCACATGGACTCAAATACAAAGGAAAAGTTCAAGACTAAAAAGGGTGTCTAAAAATGGAAAACTTTCGGATGAAAATCGCCAGTCAAGAAAAAAGCGGTCACCACAAAAACCCTCGAAGGAGAAAGTACAAGCATCCCAGAATAAAAATAGCAATATTTCGAATTCCAAAGAAAAATTCGAAGACGATAAGAAAAAAGTTGTGAAGGTTAAAGGTATAGTTGTTTTCTGGATGAACCTTTTAGAATGGTAAACCTAACTCCCCAGGAACAATTAAGGAGCTATATGTTTGCATCTAGTAAAGATTGTATCATGGATTTCCTATACTTAGTTGTTGTAGTTTTAGAAAAGACGCTTTATTTAAAGGTGTTAATCAAAATGCGTGAGTGAACACCATTTGTATAACGTAACATGCTTTTTCAAAAGCATTGTTCTTTGAGTTGTTTTTGTACGGTTTGGATGTTGAAAGTTTAATATTGGAAAACAGTTTTATTTTCTGTTCTTATATGTCTGTTGAGGCGAAAAACACAACAGATTTTTGGCGACGAGAATTGTGGAAAACGATTTACTAATCAGTCCTAGGATTTGGCAACGATTATCGCATAGTACGACTCCTTTTACAAGGTTGTTTTGCAGTGAGGGTTCAACGAGCGTTTGAGATGGCGGCGCAAGATTTAGTTCTGCTCCTTCAACAGCAAATTGAACAACAAAGAATAATGATGGAGAGACAGGATCAACGTCACCAGGAACAACTTCAGGCTATTTTAGCTATGGCCAGGAAATCTGAGGAAAAGGAACCGATTAAAACGTTTACAGGTGGTATACAAAGTTTTTCTGCTTTCGATTCAGCGACCGAATTGTGGACGGATTACTGGGCGCGTTTTAATACTTTCACCGAGGCAAACTCGATACCAGAGGAGAAGAAGGCTTATGTTTTCCTAACGAATCAGACTCCAGTTACATACAAATTGCTCTCGAATCTTGCCAGTCAACAAACGCCACCAAAAGATGTTAACGAGCTTAGTGTGGAGAATATAGCAGAGTTCATGATGGATCAATTTCATCCGAAGCGTTTCATTGTTCGCGAGCGATTCAAATTTTGGAGTAAAATGGATAGAAAGCCAGGAGAGACAGTCAATGAATTAGTCGCTAGGATTCGCCAAGATGCCGTTACCTGTGACTTTACATCAATCACGGATCCTTTGGACGAGGCAATGAGAACCAGGTTTATTTGCTCTATCAACAATGAAGCGGTTTTAAAGGCCCTTTTTAAAGTTAAAGATGACGATCTTACTTTTGCTAGAGCTATAGAAATGGCAATTGAAATTGAAGACGCAGCTAAAGTTGCCAAGGAAACGGTTCACGGGCAAATTTCAAGACAAGAAGTCAACAAGATTCAACCGAAAAAGAGAGGAAAGTATTCCTCGTCTGAACCTAAATCTTCTTTTACTGAATGTATTAGGTGTGGCAGGGTTGGTCATAACCCAAAAGATTGTAGATTTAAGAACACTACATGTCATTATTGTAATAAGATTGGGCATATAGAGGCTGCCTGTTTGAAGAAAAAGAAAGAAAGTGCCAAGCTTACGGGAGAAAGAAATAAATTAAAAAAGATTTTTTCGATCTCGCAAACGAACACGGTCAACAAAGTTAAAGTTCCTGAGCTTCAGTTACCAATCAAGCTAGAAGGCCAGCATATGGTTAATTTTGAAGTTGATACCGGTGCTGGAGATAATTTTCTTGGCAAAACTGCATGGAAGGAGCTAGGTGAACCCATCCTAGAAGCACCAAGTCAGCAGTTTGAATCAGCAAGTCAACACAAGCTACCAGTTCTTGGTACTGTTATGTTACAAGCGGAAACCGAAAATTACAATCAACAGTCACTGGGATTTAATGTAACCGAATTACCTGACCTTAACCTGCTTGGACGGAGTGCCATTGCGCAGCTCGGAATATCAGTTGACACACTCATCGAACAGAACAGTGGTGCGCATGCACAGTGTCATGCTGTATTTGAAGATTTGAAACCTGACCGGAAATTACAAGCTGAATGTCGCAAGCTATGTGAAGAATTTCCAGATCTATTCAAGCCGGAGCTTGGGAGACTGAAAGATTTTGAACTGGAAGTGAAATTCAAACCTGATGCGAAACTAAATTTTTGCAAAGCAAGAGCAGTTCCTTTTGCGCTTCAGGAAGATTTAGCTCAAGCATACGAGGCGGGAATCAGGCGTGGTGTTTGGCAAAGAATCCAGTTCAATGAGTACGGTACACCAGTGGTACCCATCCGTAAACCGTTGCTTCCGGGACAGACAAAATCTAAACTACGAGTTTGTGGAGATTACTCTGTTGCTGTCAATGCACAATTAGAAACGCACCGACATCCAATTCCTACACCGGAACACCTGATGCAAAAGTTGTCAGGAGGATATGGGTTTACAAAGATTGATCTAGCTGACGCATATAACCAGATTGCACTAGGCCCAGAATCGCAAAAAAGGCTTGCGTTGAGTACACATCAAGGTGTTCTGCTTCAGATGCGCCTTCCATTTGGAATAAGCTCAGCACCTGGATATTTCCAAGAAATAATGGATCAACTAACAAGTGACCTACCAGGTGTTGCAGTTTATCTGGATGACATACTGGTCAGCGGATCAACTGCAGAAGAGCACCTCACAAATTTAAAAAGTTTGTTTGAGCGACTGAGTGAAAAGGGACTACGTTGTCGTTTCCAAAAGTGCTCATTCGCTCAACCATACGTCGAGTACCTGGGACATCTGTTGTCCAGCAAAGGGATAGCAAAAAGTCCTAAAGTTGATGCTGTTTTGAAGATGCCTGCACCCAATGATGTTTCTGGTCTGCGATCATTTCTAGGATCAGTACAGTTCTACAACAAGTTCCTGTCTAACTTGTCAACACTTATAGAGCCGCTTTACAGGCTGACAAAAAAAGATATACCATGGGAATGGGGTGCCAAGGAACAGACAGCATTCGATAAAGTCAAGACCATGTTGTGCAATGATACAGTTCTTGCGCATTTTGACCCATCGCTACCCATTGGAATAGCATGTGATGCATCAAGTGTTGGTATTGGCGCTGTACTTTTCCACCGTTACAAAGATGGCAGAGAGCGCCCAATAGCCAATGCATCAAAAACACTAACTGAGACGCAACGAAACTATAGCCAGATACAGAAAGAGGCTTTAGCAATTATATTTGCTCTCAGCAAGTTCCATCATTTCCTTTATGGAAGGAAATTCATTTTAATAACGGACCACAAGCCATTGCTTACATTATTTGGTCCTACAAAGGCAACGCCATCACTAGCCGCCAACCGTCTAGCAAGATGGGCACTGATGTTGAGTCAATACGAATATACCATCGAGTATAGGAAGACTTCGGACCACGGAAATGCTGATGCACTTAGTCGACTTCCGGTGGGACCAGATGCGCAGTTTGACGGAAGAGAAAGTGATGCTGATGCAGATTGCATTTGTACCATCAAAACTGTCAGCAAACAGCTCAACGCAGCAGATCCAGGTGTACTCTCAAAAGAGACAGATAAAGACCGAGTACTTGCAACTGTAGTGCGGTATACAAGAGAGGGTTGGCCTTTCAGCAAGATACACGAAGATAGCACTGACAGTGAAAGCACGCGCTATACAGTGGATGCTTTTAAGAAAATCCGCGAGTCACTGTCGGTAACTGATGGATGCTTGTTCTACGGAGCACGTGTGGTGATTCCAGTCAGTCTACAAGCACAAGTGCTGGAGATTCTTCATCTAGGACATTTTGGTATGCAACGCATGAAACAGCTTGCCAGGACTGCTGTCTATTGGCCTGGGATTGATGCGAGTATTGCTGATGTTAGTCGAGCTTGTCAAGCATGTGCTGAGCACCAAAATCTCCCGTCCAAACCACCTGTTCATCCTTGGATGTTCCCAGAAAAACCATGGAGCCGCCTGCACGTAGACCACGCTATTAACTTCTTGGGATCAAATTGGCTGTTGCTGACAGACGCGTACTCCAATTATCCGTGTATCCACCAGACCAGCACTACAAGTTCCAGAGCAACCATTGATTTGCTGGAACAGGACTTTGCACACTTTGGTTATCCACATACGCTCGTCTCGGACAATGCTTCAAGTTTTACCTCAGAAGAATTCCAGGAATGGTCCAAGGCAAGAGGGATCGTTAATTTAACAGGACCTCCGTATCACCCAGCAACTAATGGTGCAGCTGAGAGACTGGTACAGACTTTCAAGAAGTCGATGCTGAAGTCAACATTACCTTTGAAAGCAGCCCTTCAGCAGTTCTTGATGCAGTATCGGAGAACACCACTAGCTTGTGGTTACTCTCCCAGTGAGCTGCTCAATGGACGCCAAATCAGGTCACCGATAGATATCCTGATTCCTTCTCCTGCGCATCAAGCACAAGGGCGTCAGAATAAGCAAACAGTGAAGGCTGCGCAAAAGCTAGCTGGGAGGTTTAATCCACAATACAAAGTGGGTACACCTTGCTATGCTCTCTATTGTGGACCTCGACGAGATAAAGATCCACGATGGGTACCAGCAGTAATTACTAAGGTACAAGGAGCACGGACTGTGTCTGTCAGGGTTTATCCAAAGGGACCCATTTGGCGCAGACATGTAGAGCAGTTACGCCCGAGATACTTCTCAGTAGAGGATGCTGAGCCGGGGGATACACCAAGCATTGCAGTTCCAGCCGGTATATCAGAGATGGCAACACACAAAGAAACGAACGTTGAAAATGGTCAAAAATTGAGAATTGCAGATCCAGGACCATATGTTAAACCCAAGAGACCTAACCCCCGAATGCCAACCGGTACCGAGTACAGCCGGGATAAGCCAAGAAGATCAAGACGTTTAAAGAAACAATAAACTTGATCGCCTAAGATGGAAGTTTTAGGCTAGCGGGGAGGTGTTGTAGTTTTAGAAAAGACGCTTTATTTAAAGGTGTTAATCAAAATGCGTGAGTGAACACCATTTGTATAACGTAACATGCTTTTTCAAAAGCATTGTTCTTTGAGTTGTTTTTGTACGGTTTGGATGTTGAAAGTTTAATATTGGAAAACAGTTTTATTTTCTGTTCTTATATGTCTGTTGAGGCGAAAAACACAACATTAGTAAATTGAGTTCCTGGCTTCTTACAAAAATATCCATTTTTAAACGCTTAAAGGAGCAAGGCTCAACGTATTAAACGTAGCCATATTTGAGTAAAAAAACTTTTTGAGTATAAAAATTTTTAAGGTCTCTCTAGACTGGGATATCATTTCATTGTTCTGAAAATCATCTGGCTTTTTATTGAATAATTTTTGACGATCATCTTCTCCCCAAATTTTTCTTTCATTCCAACAAAGCAAGGATAATTCTCTTATTACCCTTTTCAGATTCTGATGTTGATGACTCTACTAGCACTGCAAATAAGGAAACAAGATCACAACGCCATCAAAGGGTTTGTTGTTTTATTGATTTACCAAGAGCTTGTCTGTTTTTACTGTGAATGTTTGTGAAGGTTTTCTGCTTTTACCTACTGTATATTTGTTTTAAAAGATTGCTATTGGGATTTCATATCATTTCCTTTCGATATACTGCCTGGTTTCCTGAATCTCTTAGATTCCTCATCCAATTAAATTATAATGACTAACAGAGAACCAGCGAATCGTTCGACATGTTCTAGCAAATATGACATTGTTCTGTTTTTGTTGTACTTTTCAATCTTAGGTTAGCAAGTGGGCAAGGACAGTTGGGGATAATTTTTGCCCTACGAATTGAATAAGATCTAGCGTTTATGTACTTTTATGTCTCACGATAAATTTTTATAGGTTGAAACTGTAGCCAATAGGTAGCAACGAAAAAAATTCAATATAGAAATATTAGTTTTAGTTTGCTTTTTCAGTCTTTTACTAAATGATAAACTTATTAAAGTATGTCTTGTGTTACCCATCACATATGCACGTGATTTTTGCCAAGAACCTAGTATTGACTCTTTTTTATCAAGATTAAATTGTCCATTGAAACGGCGAATGAAAACCACGTAAGGGCTTGGACCAATCAAAATGTTCCTTTTAGATCGTCTGGTCATAGAAAACTGACGTAGTTTGATGGAAAGTTGTTTGTATTTTTCTTAGAGGCTGCGGATCATTTGCGAAGGAACATTACAAAAATACGGAAAAATTGATAAAAAGGATCCTGTCTTTGAAAGATGTGTCACGAGATTATTCACGTTGTGTAAAAGTTTTCTAAAAGTGAGTGATGATTCTCGGCCGTAGCAATATTTTATGGAAAGATTTTATTCGATAATTTGTAGTTGTATTACCAGGTGAAAGATCAACTGCTTTTTTCTTGGCCAATTTGGATAATTTAGTATTGTTTTTGTTATAACCAACATACTGTGCTACTTTTTTCCTGAATGTTAAGTATGATCTAGAGTATGATGAAGGCAGAAATAATTGCATCTTTGTATAAATTACCTGTAATTCTGCTACTCTATATTTGTTTTTATCTGCTTCAGTATTGGAAATTTTAAGACCACTTAGAGGAAATAATAGAATTGGATTTGATCTGACTATCTTACTTTTTATTTGTTTTTATCTAAACAGGACCTCAAGACATCGGAAGGGCTAACCGCTGAAATGAAAAGAATTGCAAAGTGTAATGTTCTGCAGGTAACCCCCCCCCCCCCCACCTGTTTGCTTCCTTTACTCGGTTTTTTTAATTTAAGGATATGTTGCTTCAAAGCAAAGAGCAGCGACGAAGACTTAGAAGGATAATGCAGTAAGCTGGGGTTCATAAGAATGATATTTATGACGTCATTAGGGATATGAGTGCCTAAAGTGATGACAGTATTTCGTCATTTTCATAGTGCGAATGTATCCTCTTTTGAGGGGTTGCGCAGTCGAGGAGGCTATATTGTGAAGCCAGAATTTAAGGGGGTCCTAATTCGTTCTTGTGGACAGATGGACAAAACTGATATTCAAAAAACCATGATGCAAACAAATGGAAAAACGATATAATGAAGCAGGCAAGAGAAGATTTGAATCCAAGATTAAAAAGCTCCCAGGGGTGCTCATTCGAGGGGGTGCTTTTTCGTGGGGGAAGTCTATTTGTAGGGCCACCTAATGGATATAATACGACAATTCAAATTTGTAATCGTCTCGCTCACGTACATATTATCTGGATGCATACCAAACGTTGCAACTTGTTTAGATTTGAAGATTTCAGCTTCTCCTGAAGATTGTCTGTTATTTGAATGTGTTAATACTTATTTTAATGCAAAAGTCTTTATTTGTTAAAATCGTTCTGTTTTTTTGCAGGTTGTTGAGTTCGAAAAAAGGGGCAACTGAGCAGAGTTATACTTTTTGAAAAATGTAAGAAAATATGATGGAGCTGAGGCTGTTTTAACCATTGCAGCCAAAATTGTACTTATGTTCGATTGTTTTGCAATTTTATGGATATAGTCCTCTTTGAATTTAATCTATTCCGTAACATGCTTATAGATGTTGTAAATTTTATATCACTAAACATTATCCTCTCTAAATACATAATCAGCTTGCAACGCCATTATTCTGCTGTCAAAAATTGTCTTCATGTGCAAAAATTTGTGCAGCATTGTGGCCATTACTATATAAAATACCTCAATATATTTGAATAGATGCTTCCCCTTTGAATAAAATCATAGCTATTCCTACAGTTTGATAAAACCAAGGAAAATTGTTGTTAATTGGAGAATTTATACATTATTTGATAGGCATTAATAACCTAGACCTCTATAACTTAACGCGCATTTAGAGTTTACACTGTCAGAGCTCAATCTAACATCTTTCAGAACATCCAGTGTGATTTTTAATTTGTGTAACTTCACTCAGAACGTGACCTTTTTCCTGAACGCAATGATTTGTTTTAATTTTTTTGTGCTCTCAATTACTACTCAACTGTAATTTTACGCTGTTAATGTGTAGTACGAATTTAGCATCCTTTAGAATGCTTGAAGTTAGCAATGCATAAATTCATTGCACTTAGAGTGCATTAGATGTAACTAACTGTATCTCGTTTATTCTTTGTCATGAAATCAGGCCTATTTAATACGCAAAAATTATATAAGGGGGCTTAAGATAATTACCATTGTTTTGATATTGATTATAATATATTGATTATCATTATTATTTATGTGTTACTTATTATTATTTAAAGTGACAATGATCATTACTCTCTAGGTACAAGAATCTTCTGGATAATATTATACAACGTGTATCATACTGGCAGCAGAAGATTGTTTGTTTTATGTCAATATATACTTCTGTAAATAAATGAATATCAAAGTTTGTCCTTGCGTATTATCTTATTTTAAGGTTACCCAGTAAATGTATTTTTTAGAGAAACTGGCGACTGGAATTGGAATGCTAGCTCCTTCAAATCAAGAATGGGTTGCGCTGCTGCAAAATCACAGTAGAGCCAAAATAGTTTCCCTGAATGAAAACAATAGAATTGTAGCACAATCGATTTAGAAATATTGGAAAACTTCAGAATCAGAAAAATTGTGGTCCTGTCTTTGTTTGATTTCTATTTATAATTATTATAGAACTTTTTCTTAGAGAAAAGTATGCATTTGAAGATGTCTATATTGAAATTACGAGAACTCTTTTCGCGTTCCTTGGGTACCATTGTCTTTGCTCAATTCATATTTTCAAAACAATTTAAAAGTGGACTCTGTAATGTCTTTTTCCTTGAGTTTTTGAAAGAACTGCGCTGTGATAGCTTTTTAATCCTCCACAATTTTGAAACTAGTTTAGCTATTGGCAATGAGCAGTACCGCCGAGAGGGGGGGGGGGTAGCCGGGGCAACTGCCCCGGGGCCAGGGTTCTTTTAGGGGCCCGTGAAAGATGAAGCTGTTTTATTCTGTTATAGTTTATGATGATATTGAAGCGAAGACTTAAAGTTATGTATTTTATGAAATTTAAGAAATTCTCAACTTAGTCAATAGCAAATTTTTCCGTTTTTGATAATCTACTTGAAATGATAAAAAATATCTTGTTTGAAAATTAAAAAAGTTTAAAAGGGGCCCGTTTCTATTTAGCTGTCCAGGGGCCTGTCCTAGCTCTCGGCGGCCCTAGCAATGAGACAAAAATACTTTTTCGCGAATTCCCTTCAACTTTAGCTACCAGCGCCTTCCAGATGGGCTAACGCCTTAGCGCCTTCCAGATGGGCTAGTCTCTTTTTCATGTGGCACTGTACGTCATCCACAACAAGCAAGACAACAACAATTTGATAAAAACGATCGATTACCTCGATTTATCCAGTTCACAGCAAAGTTTGAGGACTTTTATCTAAATATCGACAATTATTTGAGTTATATGTGCTCAAAGGTATTTTCTAGAAAAGACTTTGTCATTGGATATGAGTGAATCATGAGAAAAATGGAGTCTCCAACCAAACGGCCTTGTTGGCCCAAGTACAGTCTGAGAAGATCAAAAAACCTAATTTTGAGGTTTTGGTTTTTTCTCAGCATTTGTGTCAGTATCTTACATCTCTGTGATGCAGGTGAAAATGGAGATTCGTTGGCCAATACCACTCCAAAAATGTATGTAGAAAGTTAAATGTTCGGCAGTTATTCCAATTTTAACTTGATATTTGATCGAACATAATTGCAGTAGCCGATTTCGATTCAATATATTAAAATCTTACATTGTCAAGCTTGCGATGCAGGTGTTTTTACTGAAATTCTAACAATCGATCTAAGACATTTTTTATTTGATCAACTGATCTACTGTTAATTGAAAGACCCAGGGTATCGAGATTTGAAATAATCTTGGTTCAGTTGTTGCATGTGACAAAAATCACTCAAACTATTTAATTGATGGATTCAAGTTGACGTCAACAATTTTGTATCTCGCTATCTACGGATCTTTTTCGAAAATGGACTTCAGAATTAAAATCTTCATCTTTAAATTAGTTTATACTGAAAATTCATGTTGTTTGGACCGTTCGGTCGCATGTTTCTTTGCTTTGAATTGTTATCCATTTTTGCCAAATGTGAAGATACAAATTACTCGAATCCGAGAATTGCCTTTTAAGTTTATTGTTTAAGATCAATAAATCAACAGTACGTTTTGTCATGAAATAAGCAAATTAATTTGATGCTAATTGTTTAAATAGGCCAGTTCTTCTTTTGTAGCTTTAATAGATTGAGTGATGATATGGGCCTAAAAGGCTATCCCAAAATTAGCTTTCATGATTTTAATCACACTGTTTTAATGCTTCACTTCTTTTGAACAAAAAATATTCAAATTTATACCTGTTTTTTGTCTTGCAAGGTTATAACATCTGCTAAATTTGAAAAGTTAGGTTTACATCAAATAAGTGTGAGTAAGAAGATGTGGTCATTTTGATTTTTCCCAACGCTTCTTCTTTTTTGTCATAACTAAGGTCATCAACAACTACACAGAACACCACCAATCATACAAGAAATCAAACAATTCTAACAACCAAAGCATCACCAACTACAATAAAAGCCACAGAATCACCTTATATCCCAAAGGAACCAGAAGAACAAGAAGAGGCAACTGCAATGACAATATTTTTTATTTTGCTTGTTGTTGGTGAGTGTAATGTTTTGATCTAGTCTATGTCATCTTTCCTTCTAGTGTGCATGCATTGAAATTTGCTTTGATTCCATCTAGCAGGTCTTATGAAAAATCCCTGTGTAAAAGATATTCAAAATAATGTGCAGATATCATCTTAATGATTTTTGAGCATTTTCTAGAATCAATCCATTAGCCATTGGTTGGGTGGCATTTGAATGGGATCATACTAATGCAACTGATGACTGTATTATACGTGAAACATGCAGTTGCAACTTAAACCATCCGGTTTTACACACAAGATCATAATTAACTAGCTAGTTATTTTGTATTATGTTGGATTAAGCAAGTTAACAAGTTCATGTTCATTTTAAGACACTTTTTTAACTCGTTAAGACATTTTTAAGAACTTATATTTGTTGTAATTAAGTACTGTTATCACATCTCTTAGTCGGTGTCTTTCTTGAACATTTGAATTTTTAAAGTTCTTTTTTCTTGTTTTCAGCTATATGCATCTTTGCTATACATTTGTTGATCAAATCAAAATTTGCCTACCTCCCTGAGAGTGTCTGTGTGGTGTTTTTGGGTGCAATAGTGGCACTATTTCTGAAATTACTGAAAAATAGTAATGTTGCTAACTGGCAGGTAAGTTCAATTACTATTTTATATCCTTGATGATTGGTTACTCATAAAGTTTAACATTTTTCCTTGTTTTTCTCTAAAATTTATGTGTATTTTACAGAAGCTACTTGTAAATAATCTTTGCTTCAGCAATATTGCTTGGCATTGGTTGTTTAGTCCCTTTGTTGAAATTATGAGGCATGTCTAAGATAGCAGTTGTTCTCTAGACTATAGGCTCTCTTCATAACTTTTCTTTTTATCAGATCTCAGTTTTCTTCTCTGAAACATGAGTAGTTTCACTTTTAACTAAATTCATCATCCTAATTACTTTGCAGAAAGAGGAAGCATTCCACCCTACTGTCTTTTTTGTAATTATTCTTCCACCAATCATCTTTGAATCTGGTTACAGTCTTCACAAGGTGAGATTTAGACATTTGTTGATTATGATCGCTGTTATGTTTATTTATGACTTAAACCAAAATTATCAATCACAATTTTTATTTTAAAAATCTTGAATGGTGAAATGAAGAAGATAATTTTTAAGGTACAGTTTAAGTAAAATTGATATTTTTGATTTGTTAATACACTGAGATGTTTTTAATTCTAGGGAAATTTTTTTGCAAACATTGGATCAATTTGTGTTTTTGCTATCTTTGGGACAATAATGTCAGCACTTACTGTTGGTGGTGGTATCTATCTATTTGGAAGAGTATGTTTTATAATATACCCTTTTGCTGTAAGGAACAGATGATTCTAAATTGCCACTCTGAGTTTTCCACTTAGTGCCATCATCAGGCAGCTTTAAGATTATATATATAAACTTATGTTGATCATTGACAAGCAATATAGCTTAATAAAGCTTACATCAATAAATGCCATTTATAGTTTCACTGTCTTTTGATGAAATATTTTTTGACATAAATACATTGGATGCAAATAAAACATAGGAAATAGGCTGTAGATTTAAATGTTGATATACACTTATAAATATATAATATTATTTCTGTTCTGAGGTTGATGGGCAATTGAACATTTCCAGCAACCATTTTTGTCTGAATTCCGTCAAGCTATCAGTGCTGTTATACTTCAGGCAAGACATTTTTTGGGCAGAAAATTTGCAATTTATAGAATGAATAAAATGGGATCAGGTAGTTTTGAAGAACTGAGTTTTGACCTGTGAGACATAAAGAGCCTTTACCTTTAGGTGGCAAGCATTATTTATTTAGATAAGACGGTAGTATAAACACTATATAGGATTAATTTTTCCTTGAATTGTTTTACAGGCTGGTATTGCATTTGAATTAACCCTTGTTGAAAGGTACATAACATTTCTCAGTATGAGTGGTGATAGTTCCTTCTTACTGCTCTTTCTTTTTTGAAGTTTTAAAGAAGTTTTATATAAAGTTTTAGCATATACATAGTAATCATATCAGATTAAACTGGTCTCTATCAAATTTGCCTTATAGTGATTAAGTTTAATACAGTTTATAACACAATTTTATAGACTTGTTGAGTAAAAATGTTGTATCAGATACACATTGTAACCTAGGTCTATCTAAAAAATGCTGTGAAATGTATGTTCCTTCTTCAGCTTTAGACTTAGGACATCCTCAACACCATCAGATTTTAATTATATAGCCTCTTATTATCTTCTAGAAAAGAGAGATTTTTGCAAAACTTTACTTTCTTTCTTTCCCGAATTGTGTTGACTTTTTTACCGATAATTGCTTTAAAAACAAAGTTTACACAGGCTTAGTAATTAAACTGTAATCTATATATGGAATAGAATGTATTTATTGAGATGTGTCTGTTTTGTCTCAGCTTTGCATTTGGTTCGATGATATCAGCTGTTGATCCTGTAGCAACACTGGCAATCTTTCATGCTTTGAATGTAGATCCAACTTTAAACATGTTGGTGTTTGGTGAAAGTATTCTCAACGATGCTGTGGCCATTGTTCTTACAAAGTAAGTGGCCCACTATGGCATTCAATGCCAAATTGTGATTGTTTTTTAAATTTAGTTACTGTTGTTTACAAACTCGTACAATATTGCCAGGGATACACAAATGAAGGCTTGGCATTATGAGAACCCTATTAACTTTTCTCTTATAATATTCTATCAACTTTCTTCTATCTTGACGTTCCTCTGTCTCAAACTTCTCTCCAGCTCAAGCTGAAGGTACAATCCACTGGACATTTCCCGTTGCTGTAATCTAATTTTCTCTCGGTACCTTGGGGACAAACCCCCGTTATGATTTATGGAGCATAGTGCATACATGTTAGACTATTGTTTAGCATTGTGATATAAATGTATGATAAAATACTATAAGGGCATTAAGAAGGGTGGCCTGCTAAGACCCTGAAGGAACTCTAAGAAAGTTACAATGCTTCGGAACCAAACATGGTACCAGAAAATCTTCCCTTTGGGAGCCTCGTAGATAGTTCACATAATGCATTTTAGAACAGTTTGATAAACCTCAGCAAGACTCCGATTTAGAAATAGACTTTCCCGAAATCCATTTTTTGCTGCGAAGGAGACAGAAGGGGATGCACATTTTTTCATAATCAATGATAAAGCGCCTGAGCAAGCATCAAATTCCCTTAAAATTTTGGAAAATGCTACCCTTTATTGCAGCACAGGAAAAGACATTAAAGCCAAGACAAGTTATTTTTTAATTCGAGAAGTTATTCTCAACAGAACAAACGAAATCATCCAAGCAAATGAACCAGTAATAATAACAAATGTTTGTTATGTTATTGGACTTAACAGTTGTTACTATTACTAAAGCGCCTTTCAAATTTTTCCACTTAGAAATGAACGTACCCTCCAATCTTTTCTCACTTTTCTCGTATTTCTGGTCTGTTTTCTCAGTTTTTAGTCCTTTTTTTATCTCAAACTTTCTCTATCTCAAACATATTTATCGGTCCCCTTTCAGCTCGAGATTAGGAGAGTTGACTGTATAAATCATTTAGAGAAGTTTATTTTTTTTCTGTTCTCGTTGCAGGTCTGTAACAGCGCACACTGATTCCTTCTTCCAAGCTTTTGGCTCCTTCTTGGTAATCTTCTTGGGGTCGGCCGCCATTGGTGTCGTTTTTGCTCTGTTTGCTGCTCTGATATCTTTTCGAAAAAAATTTGAAGCTCTCTATTTAGGAGGGGGGGGGCACTTCACTAGGAAAGTGATGTGGATGTACAGAAAACACTTTTGCACCCTGACCCTTTCCCATAAAGAAAATATGCCAAAAACATACCCTGTACCATAAGAAATATGAAAATGTTACAATTATGCCAAAATATACCTAAAGGGGATCTGCACTATGCCTAAGCGCGTGTTGTTCGTTGAAGTAGATAATTGGAAAATTTTGTATTATCTGCTTCTAAAGACCTTGTCCAAAACAATTTCTTTGATTTTGATACCCCTTTCCAAGAGTTTTGAAGTAATTCATGGTACCCTGCCACATAACTTTAATCGGAAAAGTATACCCTGTACCGAGGCAACCCCCGGGGTATTTAGTTTTGTAGCTCCTATTATTTTAATAAAGGGTAGTTAAAAGCTGATTTTATACATCGCCTCTTACAACAAGCAAGATTATGCTAGCATTGTCAATATGTAAATAGACAGTTTCATTTTTATTTGTTATATGATGTGAAGAATTGAGCTCATTTTCCTTAAAATCTTATGCTAAAACCACTATGATCTAGAAGCTGCTATTTATTGCCTTTTATCGTTTGAAGCTTATTCTATTCGCCATGTTTAGCTTTAGTTTCACTACTTGTAGAACCTTAAAGATTTTGTCGTTTGATATCCTTGACTTAATTATACATTTTAAAATACGTTGATTTACGGCAGCATCCTTCACTGGAACTTGGTATGATGATAGTGTTTTCATATGCTCCTTACGGGCTTGCAGAAGGACTCAAGCTTTCGGGTAGGTCTTTACAAATGATTAACAGCTGCAAAGATTAACTTTGCGTATGTAGTTCTACTTTAGAGAACCGTCTTAGCTGGGAAACCGGCTGAGCTGAAAAACTGATAGTACCGGAAACCGGTTGAGCTGGAAAACTGGTCTAGCTGGAGAACTGGCTGAGCTGGATAGCTGGTGGTGCTGAAGAACCAGTTGAGATCACGTTTACACCGGGTCCGACGAACGTATAGCACGAAGTCGTTTGTTTCACTTTTGGAGTAATCACAATGGCTAAATCACAAGCAAGAGTTGTGATTGGTTGGTGTTTTTTAAAAGAATATTAAGCACTGTCATGTGCAGGGTCAATTTTGTTTTTCTGGGATATATGGCCTCAATATTCCTTTTGTTTAGGCCAATGAGGTGTATAGAATACGCTAGAGGGTCAACTCGAGGCAGCCCTGACCACAGGAAGTGAAGCCAGGACAAAACTGATTTGCACGGCAAGAGCGGAGAAGTGCCGTACAAACTCTTGTATGAAGCGTGCAAAATTAAGCAAAGAATTAAGGCGAAAATTCAGTTTTAAGTGATTAAACTGGAAAATCTGAAACACCTACGAACCTAAATTGTTGAATAAAAGGAAAATTGGAAGGTAAAGCATAATTCTGGACATTAACAGTGAAGGTACCGACCGTTGTTTTGGAGGATCTATAGCGTTTTTTTCGCAGTCCCTAAACATGCTAAACAAAACGAGTTTGTTGATCTGAAGGGGAATACCTGGTTTGTTTTTATTTATGACTTCTCTCTTTAATTTTTTTGGCATACCTTCACAAACAAACAGCCGTATATTTAAAGCCGATATTTTTGACGAGGTGTATCAAGTGATCACCTTGCAAGGCATCGGTCATGAAACAAGGAGGAATCTAGCAAGTACCAAAGAAATAAAATTTAAGAAAAAATGTATAAATTTTACAGAAAAGCGACAATATTGAAGTACCTAATGGTAAGGATAGGCCTAATCGTCAACAAACCGGTGAAGTAAAATTGATCCATCCCCACTTATATCCGTAGAAATACTGGCTGGAGTCGTTTATTTCCAACCCTATTATAAGACTGTTTTTTCTTATCAGTCAATTCTTAGACCAAAAAGAAACGCACAAAATAACAATCCTAATAGCGAGATGCAATAGAACGCCATACACTGTGAGTCACTTCTTGCCGTGCAATGCGGAAATTGATAGGCCTCACTGCCTCCCTACAGAGTTATCCCTCTAGCGTATTCTATACACCTCATTGGTTTAGGCAAGCCAGTGATTTAGGAAAGTCAATACGCTTGTTTTATGTCCCTTTACCTTATGTATAACAACCCTATAAAATTGGACTCTGTCTATGTAGAAATCGCGGTTTAGTTGGAACCACTTGAAACTTGTCAGCTGATCTGGAGTTTTCTTTAAAAATTTGAATATATATGTAGATGTATATATATAGGTGTTTATATGTAGAAGTACCTTCTTAATATGAATGATATGTTCTGTTCTAGGCATTATGGCAATCTTGTTCTGTGGCATCGTTATGTCGCATTACGCCCATTTTAACTTATCCCCAGTCACGCAGATTACAGTCCAGCAATTGTTTCGAACTGCAGCTTTTCTTGCTGGTAGGTGCTTGCTGGTATTCCTGTTTTATCTTTATGATCAAGTTCACGGACATAGCAAGTCTCTGGAAAGTTAAGTTGATATTGACGGGAGTGGGATTCGCAATAAATTTCAAGACTAATTTTCAGTTGTCTAACAAAACGAAAGCCTGCTAGAGCTTTTAAAAAAATGTCTCCCTTTTTATTGTTCTTTTGCTGAGCAGCTTTCTGTCGGCCTTTCTACTAGACGGCTCTGAGCTGGCTAGCCAAAATGCACCA
This sequence comes from Rhopilema esculentum, assembly GCF_057945365.1. Taxonomy (NCBI): domain Eukaryota; kingdom Metazoa; phylum Cnidaria; class Scyphozoa; order Rhizostomeae; family Rhizostomatidae; genus Rhopilema; species Rhopilema esculentum. The sequence goes on from NC_142818.1 coordinate 5,263,694, forward strand.
TTTTCCTACTGGCGCTTTTCGATTTTGCCAATATGAAGGTTTTTATCTTGTCACCTTTTTGTCACCGCCAGATTTTAAAATTTTTGAGTGAATGTTGAATTGAGCACAGTTTTTATGAAGAAATAAAATGATTCCTGTTTCTGAGAAGCATGGGCATCTCCGCTTTTATTGGATTCACGATTATACCATGTAAATTCCAAATAAAGCTAATTGAGAATATTAAAAAGTTCTTAATAGTCGAATTTTCGTGTTCAGAATTTTAGTCGGTTGCTAAATGAGGATATGTAACTCTGTTTTAATCCTACATACACCCTTACTTTTATACTTTACTTTTGTGAATCAGGGGTGCAAATTTGTCAACATATGTTCTATCTATTTTCTAATCCACTGTTAAACCCTTCCCCAATTTATATCCTTTTTCTGCATCAATGTATGTCTCCAATTTACTCAACAAGCATTTTTGTCACGATTAGGACCAACGCATCTTTGATCGTCAAATTTACTGTTTTCAAGTGGTTATCTTTAGTACTAAACTATCTACAGTTATAATGAATACTGAACTTGTGCTAGGTCTTGCTTAACGGCAAAGTTTCTGATGTTTTTAATTTGGTTTCTTCTAGAGCTATTAGTGTTTGCCTACCTGGGAATGGCTATCTTTAGTTTCAAGCACAGATTAGAACTTTCATTTGTTATATGGAGCATAGTGAGTATTCATTCTTTGGGTTCAAGCTTTCAGCTTTTGCTTCCAAACTTTCACAGTTAATCTTGCAACATGGATTGATATTTCTTAACAAATATCAAGAAATCATAAGAATGATGTGATAACTTTTTTACCTTACAAATAACTGCTTAATCGACATTTCATCTTTTGTAGATACTCATCTTGATCGGGCGGGCGGTGAATATCTTTCCACTGTCTTATATTCTAAACTACTTCAGAGAGACAAAAATAAGCAAGAAGAATCAGTTTATTATGTGGTACAGTGGTATGTCTTAAGATCGCAATATACATTTGAAAAAACTCGATACCTTATGCAGGATAGTCAAGACATTTTGTTTGATTGCACTGCTAACCAAGAACGAGAAACCTTGCATTCTTTTATTTCAAAGCAAATGTGTTTCATTCTTAGGCTTAAAGGCAATCTATCTCGTTGTGGATTGGTTAACGAGAACAATAGCTGGAACAATGGCCCAAACACAATTCCAGCGCTCCGCCATATTTTGCACAATGCGATAAATTAAAGGGGGACTGGAAACAATAAAAATCCCTTTGTTCTTATAACCAATCAACGTCGTGACAGATTGCCTTTAATTATGTTTGTGCAGTTGATGTGCTTGGGAGGCGCATTGTTTTAGAAAAGTCCATAATCCCATTTTTCATCACATAGCAAACTTACAATATACGTATACTTGGGTTATTGTCACAACTGTGTCATAGTGTGGTTATTTTAATGCTTAAAATTTTCTTCCACTACCTCTTGATGCAGTTGTGTTGCTTTGTTATCTTTTAACTCGCAAATTTGAAACCTAAATTGATTGCGCATCTTGTTAATCGTAGGCTTGCGTGGAGCAATTGCGTTTGCTTTGTCAATAAATCTTGATTTCGACCAAGACAAACGTCACGTGCTGATTACAACAACATTGATTATAGTTCTCTTCACCTTGCTCTTTTTGGGTGGTTCGACTTTACCGCTGCTAAAGGTATTTGAATTTTGCACATCTTACCTTACACGTTCATTTGTCAGTTTTATCTTTTTTTTGGATTGCTTAGAAATGAACGGTTCCCGGATAAAAATATATTCAATCATTGATATAAAGAATAGGTGAAGTAAATAAAAAAATATAGCAAGCAGTCAGGTTTTTTTAAAGAACTCTGGTTGCTCTGTATGCAATGATTTCATTTTGCCTCCAGTTTTGGAATATTGCTGTTTAGAAAGTTTTAACTTTATACGTTCCTAAATGAATGTTCCTAATTGTTAACCCATTTCCTTGGGTATATACTCTGCTGTTTGCTATATGCTTTAAACTCAATTTTAAGTGCGTATTTTGGACTCTAATGTAAACTATATGTTTAATCGTTGTCTCTATTTTGGAGCATTCATTCTTTATAATCCGAGAACCAAATCCAAAGAACATTATCGAGAATCGACGACCTCCCTAAAAATATCCTGCTCCTCTGCACAAATAGTTTCGTAGATATTCGACTGTCGTTTGTATCGTTTGTATTGATATTTGATGTTTGTAACGTCGAATAATATCCTCAGGCTTTAAAGAGTGCCTCTATCTTCTTGTGGGAAATTGCTACATATCCCAGTGTTTGTTCTGGTCTCACTTATGCTGAACAAGTATTCTTGTTGGCTATTTTTCAAAATCGATTCTTTTGTTGCTTTCTTTAATCAATATTTAGCAAATTCCAATTCTTTAATTCCTTGTATAATACCTCAAATACAGTTTTCTAATCGTTGAAATATGCTCATTTTTGTAGTTCTTGCGAGCCGAAGATGATTCATCAAGCTCTGAAGGGTTAACTTTGAGCAAAACTCAAGCCGAGGTTTGTTTGACTTTTCTTACTCTTTGTAATACATAATATGAAAAGCCTTGTTTCAGATAACTTTCGTGGATAAAGTGATTCTATAGCACATTGTGCTGGAAACGCTTTTTGCATCAAACAGAAGGTTAATATGGTTATAAAGAGCTTGATTTTCTTGACTTTTTATCTGAACACTGCAGCAACAGCTTCAATAAATTTAATCTTCTCGTCACCCGATAAGCCTGGGATTAAAGACTCATCCAGTAGTTTTTGTTAATTGTGTAGCCCACAGAGTTACTTATGTTTCATTAATACGGCCCTGTATCACTAAAAACCCCTGCACAGTTAGCAAACATGATTTTTGTCAATGTGATATCTCTTGCCTGTTCGTTTGTCCCTCCTAGTTTTCAACTGCATGATTTGGTTCTTTGTCCCAATTTCGGGTTTGTTCGAATTTTAACATTTTTTCTTTCATCTCGCCAGGGCTCGGCGTTAGACGCTGATCAGTTGACCGATGATGAGTATAGGGGAACCATTAGATCAAGGTTAAAAGGCTTTGTTCGTTTGGATGCCCGGTATTTGCTGCCATTCTTTTCAAGAAAAATGACACGACAGGTTAGCCAAAGTATATTGCTTACAATCCTGAACATTGTTGAGACAAAATGCAAATTATTCAATTTCCTAATTTACGTTCCCCCCTGTAAATGCGAATCCCTCCTCCCCCGAATGAATGCTGGATTAGTAGTTCTTTTATTTGTGCTTTAAAAACTTGCATTCAACATTGAATTTAGGAAGTTATTTTTCTTGGAATATCTTAGGTAGAAAACATCATCTCTTCTTGAAATATCTTAGCTATTTTTTTCCGAGATTGTAGAACAAATAGTGCTTAATTTCCTAGTGGGGCTTTTGATATGATTATTGTGATGTTAGGACTGGCGGGATGCACACGATGAAATGCAGAGATTAACATCCCATTGGTACAGCGAGGTAAGAAAAACAGACTCGTCTGAAGAAGAAGTCGATGTCCAAATCAAAGAGAGTCATTTTTAAATGATAATTAATTTTCTTAGGACTTTGTTTACTATTGCATTGTAACATTAAAAATAAATCGACGCAGGTTGTTTGTGTGTGTGGTTTTAAAGGTATTGCACTTTAACTTATTCGTCTGAATAATTTTGTCTATAATGTTCTGTCAATTTGAATTTCTGGCCACTTGTGCCGTGTTTCTTTAATGCAGTTGCATTCAGTGGGTCATATAAAATAGTACTTAGGTCTTGCATTTTGTGTAAATGTTTCTTTGAAAGCTGGCCTTTTGCATAGATGGAGCTAGGATTTTGAGTTATAGAAAATGGAAATGGGTTTCTATCAGGGAAAAGTGTTCTTTAGCCAATAAGCCAAGATTTGATAATTTTCTTAAGAGAAACCATGAAAACAGGGCGTTGTCTGAGCATCCAGTCAAAAAGACCCCATTTGGCTGTTATGTATTTTCTGCGGCTTTGCATCATTCTCTGTTGTTATGCAAAGATCTATTTAAGATTTTAAAGACACTATTTACCAGTCTTTCAAATAATCACCTTTTTGCTAATCGTGTTTTCTTTGAAAACTACTGACAATCATTATACACTTAGTATCACTGGTGCGTAATTTGTTCATGGACTTAATATTTTTATGGCCTTTGGTTTGAATTTCCAATGTAGTTGCAAGCTGGAGAAATTGGGGTATCACTTTTAGATTCCAGACCTCGGAAAGCCTAACTTCCCAATAAATTTATAACTGGTCTCTCTGGGGTATTCCGTGTCTCTTGTGACATCGCCTCTCTCAAGACCTGCTGGGCTAAATGAACTATTTTGTTGGATATTTTCAATGTACATAAAGATCGATATTTACTTTAAAAAAAATCCATGAAGAACAAAGAAATGATTTGGTAGACTCTGACCCAGTGAGACTTACAGAAGCCCAGCGAGACAGGGCTAGCTATATCCTTTCCTAGACATGATGGGAATAGTACCAAAACCTGTCAACATTTGCTACTCAATACAGATATGGACGGTCCTATGCCTGCTGATAGCCAACGTTTCAGGAATATCCTCAGTACTTATATGACCTAATGAAAGGAGACCAGTTCCAAATAAAGTTGTTTAACAAGTATAACAAAAATCGCTAATTCTCATTCATCTATTGTACTCATAATTAAAAGTAAATAATAGTACATATTTGCATTTGTTTATATCGATATATTCTACCTTTGTTTTTATACAATGATGTGTTATCTGGGACTGTTGCTTTTCTTAATGTTTCTAAGAAATTATAATTTCAAATTTTGCGTTACTTACTATTTATATTGGTTTATCATGCAGTATGTTTTAAAAGGAATCACCAGAATAGACAGAAAAGCTTTTTTATTCATGTTTTCTTTATGCAGCTGAGACAGATACCCTGCAGATTGAATGCTCTAGTGTTCGCTGCCTAGAAACTTGAAAAGAGCAGCAACAAAAACATTGAAAATATGCAGGCTTATTTGTGCGGGGGGGGGGGACTAATTTCACAATGGCTTATTCGAGGGTAGTTATGTTATTAGAGTTCAGGAATTTCTTACAAACGAATACGTATCTTTATATAGATCTCGCAGAGATGGCTAAATCAATTATGTTAGGCCATGTGATACTGCGCAGCAAGAGAAATTATATTTTTTCTCTCTTGTTAATGATGTCTACATGTAAAAGGGCGTAAATTTTGGTGAGTTTCAAGGCAATGTATTGATGTCAAATACATCATTACTACAGGTATAGCGTAAAATTCACCAGATAATAAACAGGGCTTAGTTTCTTTCACTTTCTGGAGGCTAAACAAATTTAAGTAATAAAGTGAAATACATTATGAAATATATATACTATAGTACATTGGAGCTGAAATACACTTACGTTCAAAAAGTATTGGGACACACTTTGAACTTTCGAAGACATTTAATGCAACAAACTTGGAAAGACTTTTTTAAAATCTTTCTCATTAAATAAGTACAGCAGCTATTTCCATAAATTTTTCACAAGACATTGTTTATATTTTGAAGCCTTTTTTGTACGCCAAACAATTAAAAAAATATCGACCATAAAATTTCTATAGGCCTCGAGACGAAAACATGGAAGTTCTTGAAATTCAAGAACTGAGTGAAGAGAAGCGCTTACAAATTGCTTTCTACTGAAATAAAGCAAATGGATTTTGTGAAACTGTGTCAATTGTTGGTTGCTCAATGAATGCAGCTTTTTGGGGTGTAAAAATTTTTTCCGTACAAGAACAGTAAAAAATTACAAAGGGTTGGCAGACCGAAGACGTTTACGACGCCGAGGGACGAAAGGTCATTTCTGCGGGAACTGCAAAGTAATAGGTTTGAATCCTTACCAGAAACTATGTTGTCATGTAAAATGAGAAGCTAAATCTTTGAACATAAGCAAAAACATGACTATAAAAACATAAGAAATAACAATTGTCCAGCTTTATAAGAAGAAAATGCTCTCTCATAACAAAAATTAAACAACGCCATCGAATACAGATTTCTCCTTGAATGCTACGCAATTTGACAAGTAACTTGAATAAATGCAATGATTTAATTGAATTGTAGCGTTTTCGTTTATGTAGTAAATTTTATTTGAAGTTTAAAAGTTTGATTTTGTAATTTGTTATATAAATTTTTTTGTTATGCAAACGTGAAATTAAAAAATTCTGGTGTATTTGTTTGGAAAGCGCTAAAATTTTTGGAAGGTCATGTGACTTTGTCATTGTTAGGCCATACAACCCTTCTGCATATTTTGCTGTTATAATCAGGAAAATCTAAAAAATTCTATGTTTTTATGGTTATGCTTCAAAGGTTGAAGTATTTTTTTAACTGTTAATTCCATTTTGGGGATGCGTAGCCCTAGATTATTTGGAGAAAGGCTGCCAAAATCTGAAAAAGTTTCCGTTGCAAAACCGAATCCAACGCAACGCCCTAATTCGTTAATCGAATTTATCCCAATACTTTTTCAACGTAAGTGTACACTATGTTATATTGTGTATTGAGTTTATAGATATGAATTTCTAGAAGACTTACAATGTTTACACTTATGATTTAGTTGCAATAAAATGTTCTTGTGATCTTGTTTTAAGAGAAAAAGGTCCTCACCAAACGTCTGGATTAGATTAAAAGCCATTTGCAAAACGCCAACAATAGAGATCATTTCAGTTCTGTATAAAATTGAAAATTCATTTGAAAGCGAAAATTCATTTGTACAAAATTTAATTGAAGATTAATTTTGAAATAGTGAATCATACAGTTTAGAAAAGAGTTTTTATTCAAAACACCGCTTTGCAAGGAAATTGTCACTCTTTGATATATTACTGATAGCTTATTCTTTAAACAATGAACTGAAATGACATTGATCACCGTTAAAATATGAACAACCCTTGTTGTCATGGAAATGCTGGTGCTATTCTTTTAGTGCGGCTTGAATTGAGTCCCTTTCGTCTGAACATAGTCTATGGTCTGAAAGATTATCGAATAAAATTATTCATTTAATAGAGTAAGTCGAAACTAATGAAACTGACAAAATCAGTGGTTATTGCATCAGTTGGAAGGCACAATATTAGCGCCTGGTTGGATACAAACGATGCCTTTCTTCTGGAAAAAAGGCGGGAAAGATAAAACTCCAATCAGAGACTGCAGTTACGAGCATGTCGAGGAGGGTGACCTACCGTTCTTGCATAAACTGGTGTTCAGTTTCGATAAATCATCAAAGCTCAAGAATTTTATTTTAAAGAACGCAGCTAGCATCAATGAAAAGGATAAGCAAGGGAGGCATGTCTTTTTATGTCATCACTTTTATTAATTTGAAAGAAACCTAGGCTAGGCCTAGAAGACAAAAACTACCCAATGTGCGATCAAATCAACCTCGAATGTGCACTTTTGTTTACACAAATGCAACTGGCAATTTTTATGCTGTACCCAAAATGCTATCATATTCTAAGTTAATAATTCTTAGTATTTTTCAGGACTGCACTGCATCTTGCAGCCTCAATATGTAACGAGAAAGCCTTGTTTATTTTGCTTCAAAGTGGGCTGAACATTGCCATCGATGCAAAGGATGAGGATGGAAAAACACCATTGTTTAAGGTAAAGGTTCTTGTTCACATTGAATTTTAAATTGTTTTTTCACAAAATATTCTAAATTGTTTTTTCAACTTTTTTCGGCAGGGGTGTAGCGAGCGGAGGGATGGTAGGAAGTGTGATCCCCAAATACTTCATGAGTTTATCAGCATATCTTCGGTTGGTCCTGAAAATCCTTATTCTGGCAGTAAAATAATCTATCAGCAGCACCTTAATTTTTTCTTCATCTATTTTTTCGTTGGTAAATATTACAATTGATGACACTCCCCAAGGCACGTTGGGCATTTAACAGACTGAGGAGCTAAAACGTTTTGATAAGGTAAACATGCTAAAACCAAAAGGACAACAATATTTTGCTTGGTTTTAAGTACATTTTTAGCACCCCCCTCAGCCCCCACTTCCACTGTCCCTGCCCTCCACCCCCTAGACTTGAAGGTCTTGCCACGCCACTGGCTATTAAATGCCACACACCACTGACTATCCATTAAATTTGGTTTGTATAATTGTTTTTATCTTTTGAAAAGGTTCCATTAAGTAATTCATGCACCTTTTGTGTCAGTATCCTTTGTTTGTTTCCCATATTTTGTGACTTTGTTTTTATTATGCAATCATGTTTTACTTTTTACATGAGACTTTTTTTTAAGAAACAAGTACTTGAAAAACCCAAGAAAAGAAACCTAAGTACTTGAAGGAAAGGAATTAAATAACAATTGTAATTTGGAATATGGTATATTTTGATATAAAACTTTGGCTGAATTTCGGTATAAAACTTTGGATAAAAATAACAGCAGGTCTTCAAAAATTCCACTGTGTTCAGAAACTGGAATGCCAATGTTAACCTGAACGCGATCCATGTCATAAGGAGAAAATCCACGCCAAAAGGAGAAAGAAAACACAGACAAATCAAAATCAAACGTGATTAATCGCAATCGGTAGAAAAAAGCAGCTTCTACCGCCTAAGCCAATCAGAAGTCTGCATTTTCCCAAAAAATCGCATGACAGTGATATTGGCGCTAATCCTGATGACAGCGCATGGACGGGTGATAATCCTGCTTGATGCCTTTGATATTCCGCCTTCGCGGCAAAACACTGCATGCAACACAAAAAGCGTTTTTGACTTTTTCTACAGGACTTCGGGCGTGCTCTCGCGACACTTTCTATGCAGAGGGGAGGGGTTTTTGGGTGGTAGTCGCCCCACTTTCATGAAAAATCGGAATGTTTCGGTGAAACAAATCCTATGTTAGTAAACGCTTTATGTTAATTCCATGAAATTATTAAAAAACTTATATTGGAAATTTCGATTATAAAACGAAATGAGGCATTACCTGGTTACTGTAAGGTTAGCAGCAATCTCAACTCCTTTCTGTCCTTTGTATGAGCTTTAGGCTTTGCACCACATTAACCAAACCGTTTTCGCGCCAAATCCCATGCACGTGTTTGCAGTCTTCCCGCGACAATTTTCGCTATTTGGCATTGAAAATCTTGTAAATATTATTTAACAAATAATCCGATGGTTGGTATGGTCCTTCCTGTAAGTTACTCATGTTTTCCTTGGTGTTTTGTGAGAATTAACATGATGCGAATTGCTGTTACCATCGATCGCATGGTGTAGCCTGCGACACAGACCAAATCGAATGCATTCGATTTGGTCTGTGTCGCAGGCTACACCATGCTATCGCGGCTGGCAGCATGTTGAACAATCGGCCATTGATGGCTGTTGACAGCTAAACAGCTTTGAAAAAAAACGGAGACACCGTTGTGTATCCTCCGCTGGCTACGGTTGCCTTGAATCCAGGCGAGAAAAATTGCGAAGAGCCCCGTCTACGAACTAGGGTCAAAGTTAGAGTCCTGCTATAAAGGGACGTAAAAACGTAGAAGAACACTTAAAAGGACTTCAAGAAATGAAAATTTTTTGAAAACATAGAAGAATATTTAATGATCAAATATTGTATAGTTATTATTCTTGTGAACATTTATATACGGGTAAAATTGTTTTTCTAACTTTCGAAAAGATCAAAAGTGTACCCTGAGCATCTCTATAATGGGTTTTCCAAAGTAAGAACCGTTTCAATTTAGTTTTCATTATATAATTTACACTTTGAAGAAATGTTAAAGTCAAAAAAACTGTGGTCTAATTTGCTAGTCCTTTTAGTTTTACACTAACTTGTGACAATAACAAGCTCTTCCTGCAAAAGGCTATTAAATACCAAGGACAGCGGTTTACATCACAGATTGGAGGAGGTAAAACGTTTTTTAGGGGGGGGGGGAGGGGGCTAAAGATGCTAAAAACTAAGAGCAGATTGGGGCCAACTTTTTGTATGGTTTTAAATATAATTTGGGAATTATTGGGGGGCTATTTAATTTTTTCTTAAATTAGAATGAGCATTTTCAGTTACGTTCGCTAGTGGTAATTATCATGACATCTAGGGAAATTTTGGCATTTGTGTGCCGTATTTTTTGGAATACTTTTGTGGGTCATGGTATGCTTTTGGCAAATTTTTATAGGACAGGGTTAGGGTGCAAAAAGGTTTCCCGCACAGCCCCCTTGTCATTTTCCTAGTCAGGTCCCCCCACCCTCTGGGAATCTATCTATGTGATATATGCTAGCCCTGCTATATCCAGGTTCATAATTTGCAGGAGCACAGAATTTTGATTTGTTTTATTAGCTTTTGGAAGATTTCTAGACTGTTGACATTTCTTACTTCGGCGGGTATATCATTCACAACATCTGGATTTTGGTTACTGTTAGTGGATCCGAGTTATTTTTCAGCAGTTTTATTACTCTTTTTACAAAAACAATTATTTAAGAACACGAGCCTCAAAATTTTTCAAATGTCAAGAACAAATTAAGAACAATAATGTGAAATCACCCTTAAAAAATTTATATAAAAAACGAAGAGTTTTTTGCCATCTAGGGGTGCTTTTTGGGTGAACTTTCAAACTTGTCAGCAAATAACGCCTGTCGCACCAATTTTGTTTGCAAATGAGGCCTGAACTCCGATGATTCAAGAAATAATTTAGAACAATCCTGGAGCAAATTTTCGAAAAAATTAAAAACATCCAGGCTGAATTTCAATTTGCCGGTTCTTAAGGAAATTTTTTTTATTTATAGATATCTAGACCGAGATCCGATTTTACAAGGCATTGTCATATTTTAGAAACACGGCACAACTAGTGTAAAATGTGGCCAGAGAATGGCTTTTAAACATCACAAAGTCATTTTCAGATAGACTAACAAAAGTTTGGCATCTGGCAAATGATCATCCCACTTACAATTACGGTACAAAAAGTGTGAACGGGAGAGGGTCAGAAAATATTTTTGGGTGCTCTTCGTGGCTATGAATCCCCTTCTCAGGGTTTTCCAGTATAACTGTGTTTTCAAGGCATCGAGAAAGCTTCCTTGCAATAATGGAATGGAAATTGCAATAGAATGACGTCATAAAAATATTTTTCTATAAATTTAGAATTCTGATCACATAACCTGAAAAAGCATCGTAAAATACCTCTAAATATGAAAAATCAGTTAAAAGTGTTACGAATTGACAGAGTTATGGTCAGATGAGCACATGCTCTTGCCCCATCAAACCTCTTTAAGTTGGTCTCTGTTCATAAACTTTATGAACAGAGCCAAAATAACGGTGATCCGTTAGCAAATTTCAAATCTTTCCTTTGCTATATCTCGTTCAGTTTTTGACTCATTGGCCTGATTTTGCATATTTAGAAGTAATTGATAGAGTTCTTCTATGTTCTTTGATCAAAATTCAAAAATTATAAAAATAGTTTTCTTGTGACGTAACACTTAGAACTCAATGCCGTTAATAGTCGTGCCACAGATGTTGCGAGCGCTTGGATACGCCGACGAAAGACACTTGGATACGGTCTTGCTACGCTTTAATCAGTGGAGTAGTCGTGAAGATTTAGAAAGTTTAACAGCAAAGTTAAAAACAAGTCAAGGGCTTTATCAGGGGCGGACACTTGGTGAAATATTTATTGGGGGGGGGGGGCAAGCCTATTGTTTTAATAAGATGAAATAACATTTCCCAATGTCTTAGAACAAAAGACCACTGTTCTCCAAGGTGTTGGGGGCGACCGCCATCGAAAACCTTAATTTTTTGTCTCTGTTTATAACCTACCATAACATAACCTGTTTGGCAGATTTAGAAGTATTTCATGTTGTCCTTTCAGGTTATATGGTCAATTTTCAAAAATTCTAAAAATTGTTTTTTTTGTGATGTCAATCTTAAGAATTCTTTGGAATAGGTACATATGCTTGTTATGGCAGTTCAGGTCTTTTGGGTGGGTGCTCAATTGAACCTTAGGTGAGACAAGTAATAAATGTCAAGAAACTTGATTGGACATTAGCTTTGTATCTAGAATTATCTTAATATTTAAGAAGCAAAGCCTCACTATTCGTGGGGGGCTTATACGAGGGGGGCTTTGCTTCTTAAATATTAAGATAATTCTAGATACAAAGCTAATGTCCAATCAAGTTTCTTGACATTTATTACTTGTCTCACCTAAGGTTCAATTGAGCACCCACCCAAAAGACCTGAACTGCCATAACAAGCATATGTACCTATTCCAAAGAATTCTTAAGATTGACATCACAAAAAAAACAATTTTTAGAATTTTTGAAAATTGACCATATAACCTGAAAGGACAACATGAAATACTTCTAAATCTGCCAAACAGGTTATGTTATGGTAGGTTATAAACAGAGACAAAAAATTAAGGTTTTCGATGGCAGTCGCCCCCAACACCTTGGAGAACAGTGGTCTTTTGTTCTAAGACATTGGGAAATGTTATTTCATCTTATTAAAACAATAGGCTTGCCCCCCCCCCCAATAAATATTTCACCAAGTGTCCGCCCCTGATAAAGCCCTTGACTTGTTTTTAACTTTGCTGTTAAACTTTCTAAATCTTCACGACTACTCCACTGATTAAAGCGTAGCAAGACCGTATCCAAGTGTCTTTCGTCGGCGTATCCAAGCGCTCGCAACATCTGTGGCACGACTATTAACGGCATTGAGTTCTAAGTGTTACGTCACAAGAAAACTATTTTTATAATTTTTGAATTTTGATCAAAGAACATAGAAGAACTCTATCAATTACTTCTAAATATGCAAAATCAGGCCAATGAGTCAAAAACTGAACGAGATATAGCAAAGGAAAGATTTGAAATTTGCTAACGGATCACCGTTATTTTGGCTCTGTTCATAAAGTTTATGAACAGAGACCAACTTAAAGAGGTTTGATGGGGCAAGAGCATGTGCTCATCTGACCATAACTCTGTCAATTCGTAACACTTTTAACTGATTTTTCATATTTAGAGGTATTTTACGATGCTTTTTCAGGTTATGTGATCAGAATTCTAAATTTATAGAAAAATATTTTTATGACGTCATTCTATTGCAATTTCCATTCCATTATTGCAAGGAAGCTTTCTCGATGCCTTGAAAACACAGTTATACTGGAAAACCCTGAGAAGGGGATTCATAGCCACGAAGAGCACCCAAAAATATTTTCTGACCCTCTCCCGTTCACACTTTTTGTACCGTAATTGTAAGTGGGATGATCATTTGCCAGATGCCAAACTTTTGTTAGTCTATCTGAAAATGACTTTGTGATGTTTAAAAGCCATTCTCTGGCCACATTTTACACTAGTTGTGCCGTGTTTCTAAAATATGACAATGCCTTGTAAAATCGGATCTCGGTCTAGATATCTATAAATAAAAAAAATTTCCTTAAGAACCGGCAAATTGAAATTCAGCCTGGATGTTTTTAATTTTTTCGAAAATTTGCTCCAGGATTGTTCTAAATTATTTCTTGAATCATCGGAGTTCAGGCCTCATTTGCAAACAAAATTGGTGCGACAGGCGTTATTTGCTGACAAGTTTGAAAGTTCACCCAAAAAGCACCCCTAGATGGCAAAAAACTCTTCGTTTTTTATATAAATTTTTTAAGGGTGATTTCACATTATTGTTCTTAATTTGTTCTTGACATTTGAAAAATTTTGAGGCTCGTGTTCTTAAATAATTGTTTTTGTAAAAAGAGTAATAAAACTGCTGAAAAATAACTCGGATCCACTAACAGTAACCAAAATCCAGATGTTGTGAATGATATACCCGCCGAAGTAAGAAATGTCAACAGTCTAGAAATCTTCCAAAAGCTAATAAAACAAATCAAAATTCTGTGCTCCTGCAAATTATGAACCTGGATATAGCAGGGCTAGCATATATCACATAGATAGATTCCCAGAGGGTGGGGGGACCTGACTAGGAAAATGACAAGGGGGCTGTGCGGGAAACCTTTTTGCACCCTAACCCTGTCCTATAAAAATTTGCCAAAAGCATACCATGACCCACAAAAGTATTCCAAAAAATACGGCACACAAATGCCAAAATTTCCCTAGATGTCATGATAATTACCACTAGCGAACGTAACTGAAAATGCTCATTCTAATTTAAGAAAAAATTAAATAGCCCCCCAATAATTCCCAAATTATATTTAAAACCATACAAAAAGTTGGCCCCAATCTGCTCTTAGTTTTTAGCATCTTTAGCCCCCTCCCCCCCCCCTAAAAAACGTTTTACCTCCTCCAATCTGTGATGTAAACCGCTGTCCTTGGTATTTAATAGCCTTTTGCAGGAAGAGCTTGTTATTGTCACAAGTTAGTGTAAAACTAAAAGGACTAGCAAATTAGACCACAGTTTTTTTGACTTTAACATTTCTTCAAAGTGTAAATTATATAATGAAAACTAAATTGAAACGGTTCTTACTTTGGAAAACCCATTATAGAGATGCTCAGGGTACACTTTTGATCTTTTCGAAAGTTAGAAAAACAATTTTACCCGTATATAAATGTTCACAAGAATAATAACTATACAATATTTGATCATTAAATATTCTTCTATGTTTTCAAAAAATTTTCATTTCTTGAAGTCCTTTTAAGTGTTCTTCTACGTTTTTACGTCCCTTTATAGCAGGACTCTAACTTTGACCCTAGTTCGTAGACGGGGCTCTTCGCAATTTTTCTCGCCTGGATTCAAGGCAACCGTAGCCAGCGGAGGATACACAACGGTGTCTCCGTTTTTTTTCAAAGCTGTTTAGCTGTCAACAGCCATCAATGGCCGATTGTTCAACATGCTGCCAGCCGCGATAGCATGGTGTAGCCTGCGACACAGACCAAATCGAATGCATTCGATTTGGTCTGTGTCGCAGGCTACACCATGCGATCGATGGTAACAGCAATTCGCATCATGTTAATTCTCACAAAACACCAAGGAAAACATGAGTAACTTACAGGAAGGACCATACCAACCATCGGATTATTTGTTAAATAATATTTACAAGATTTTCAATGCCAAATAGCGAAAATTGTCGCGGGAAGACTGCAAACACGTGCATGGGATTTGGCGCGAAAACGGTTTGGTTAATGTGGTGCAAAGCCTAAAGCTCATACAAAGGACAGAAAGGAGTTGAGATTGCTGCTAACCTTACAGTAACCAGGTAATGCCTCATTTCGTTTTATAATCGAAATTTCCAATATAAGTTTTTTAATAATTTCATGGAATTAACATAAAGCGTTTACTAACATAGGATTTGTTTCACCGAAACATTCCGATTTTTCATGAAAGTGGGGCGACTACCACCCAAAAACCCCTCCCCTCTGCATAGAAAGTGTCGCGAGAGCACGCCCGAAGTCCTGTAGAAAAAGTCAAAAACGCTTTTTGTGTTGCATGCAGTGTTTTGCCGCGAAGGCGGAATATCAAAGGCATCAAGCAGGATTATCACCCGTCCATGCGCTGTCATCAGGATTAGCGCCAATATCACTGTCATGCGATTTTTTGGGAAAATGCAGACTTCTGATTGGCTTAGGCGGTAGAAGCTGCTTTTTTCTACCGATTGCGATTAATCACGTTTGATTTTGATTTGTCTGTGTTTTCTTTCTCCTTTTGGCGTGGATTTTCTCCTTATGACATGGATCGCGTTCCTGGTTTCTTTTAGGAAAGAAGTGTCTCTATAGCTTCTTGTTTCATGAAAGTACACACTCAAATGCAAATACAGTTCTTTCATAATCTTTGACGGTTACTGGGCACAGAATACTTATGTGCCAAGAAAAAGTTTTTTTGATGGTTCAAAGAATAGCTTTAGTATCAATTGTATTAAATTAAACCTTTGATATTAGAAGTACTTCAGTCCTTCAGTCTCTAACCAGTAATTTTGATGTGTTACAAGCCTATATTGGCTTAAAGGTTGTATGCTAAATTATTATTCTCATTGTCACTATCTTATTATAACTATAAATATTTTCTCATCTTCCTACAATTTCGAACCTGTTGTGCCATATTTTTATCTTACTAGGCTGTTGAAGTTTTCTCCCACCAATGTGTCTTGATTTTAACCGAGCATGGAGCCTCAACTGATGTTTGGGATTGTAATGAATCCACACCCTTACACATTGCTACTGTCAACAAAAAGCCACTGATCATTGCTGTTGTTAGTAATGCACATGGGAACATCAACATAAAAGACAAAGTTAGTTCTCAATATTTCAGCTATTATGAATACATTGTTAGATAAGTACTCACTAAAGTTATTTTGACTCAATTTTCCAATTTGTTTTTCCTCTATTAGCAACAGTTCTTGAATTAAAATAATTAAGAAAAATTGCAATTGGGAACAAGCTGAATATGTGTATTAATGTTCAGCTTTTTGTACCATCATTTTTATGAGTCATAAAAATACATTTTTTCAATGAATACATTTATTATTGGCATCTACATTTGCTTACATCATTACATGTGCAATTTAATGATATGCTGAAAAAGATAAAAGACTTCAATCAGCATGAAAGTTTATTCCCATACTGAAAGTCAATCTGAGATCTGTCCAAATTTAAATGTAATTTGTATTCCACTAAGCATCTAGTCAAAGAAAGTCTGTGCTACAGATTTCATTCTCATCCCATCTAGTCCAGAATGTTTTCTTCAATCCTTTGCTGAGACTTATAACAAACAAAAGACCTATGTTTGTCATATATTTTGGCTTTCGCAAACAGTTTTTATAAAACCAAGAAATTTATTTTTAAAGCTAAGTTTCAAAAATTGCAAAGTTTCAATATAAAGTAAGTAGCACTGATTCAAAACACAACATGGATTGCATTGCTGACAAAAACATTTTGCTTGCCCTTTAGTTTGCATCATCTAGATTAGTACCAACTTTGCTTAGACTTTGTTATCACAAAGTTAAAAGATATATTATAATACCTACACAGATAGGCTACACCCCTCTTCATGTCGCATCAGCTTTTGGATACCTTGAAATTGGCAAGCAACTCATTGACTGTGGTGCAGATGTCAATTCTAGGGACAATCATGGAAGGTATGTGTGTTATGTTATTCACCTTCGGCAATCTAAGGGCTTGTAACAAGAGACCTGCCACTGTTAACAGCTTTGTGTGCCTTTAGCCCAGCATACTTTTTTCTAGATAAGTGGCATTTTTCTGGATCATTTTTATCAAATTTACCAAATATTCTATACCTGAAATTTTTCTCAGTTTTACCTTGATTATCATCACCCTATTCCAGGGGTGTTGTGGCTCCTAGAAAAGCACCAGGGGAGAATGATCATAAGGGGGCCCCCTCTTTTGCCAGACATCTCCAATCACAAACCACAGGAAACATATAATGGTCAGGAGCTGGAAACAATGCACCTATGAAAAATTAAAAACATACCAGTTTTTATCGTCTTTAAAGGGGCATCTGATAAATTTGATAGGGGTGTAATCCCTTTTTTCTCACAATATTCTCCTTAAGATTGCACACAATAGGGAACAAATCTATCACTGAAGTGCACATTGTATGTTATGACTTCCAAGTCACCTTTGTGTTCAATTTTTGTGGTAGTTATCATAAACAGATCGATTCTGTTTGAAATAGGATATGAAAATTACTGTTTACCGGATATGAAATTACTATTTACTGGATATGAAAATTACTGTTTACCGGATATGAAATTACTGTTTACCGGATATGAAATTACTGTTTACTGGATATGAAAATTACTGTTTACCGGATATGAAATTATTGTTTTCTAGATATGAAATTACTGTTTACCGGATATGAAATTACTGTTTACCGGATATGAAATTACTGTTTACCGGATATGAAATTACTGTTTACCGGATATGAAATTACTGTTTACCGGATGTGAAATTACTGTTTTCTGGATGTGAAATTACTGTTTACCGGATGTGAAATTACTGTTTTCTGGATGTGAAATTACTGTTTACCTGATGTGAAATTACTGTTTACCGGATATGAAAATTACTGTTAACCGGATATTAAATTACTGTTTACCAGATATGAAATTACTGTTTGTCATAATGCGACCGATGTAGAACAAGCAAAGCTATGCATTCTTCGGTGCAACTCTGAGTCCCATGCAACGAGTTCCACCACGCATACGATTGGTAATCACAAATTCAACTACAGGCACTTGTTTCCTTGTCCATCTCTACAACGTCTCTGATCTTAGGTCTGCTGCATATTCAATTCTTACCAGATCGGGTTTGTCTGTGTGGATTGACTTTGGCTTTTGTTTACCAAACACACCAGTGTATACTACAAATAGCTCCTTGGGTAGAAATGGCAGATAGTTTGAAAACACGAGAACAAGAAAAATTAATTTGCTGAAAATACAATTTTTCTTTTGCGGGCAGAGTAAATACAAGAAAACAAAGAATATCTGTGAAATATAAGTTATAGATATTTAGATAGAAAAAGCTATAGGGATCTAAAACTAATAAGTTCTCACAAGGAACGATTCAGTTTATGTTATGCAAATCTGATGTAATCCAAATCTGGGGTGCCAGATCTTCTTGACTGCTGTAATCTGTGAAGATCGCGCAAGATAGCTGCTACGCCAGCCTTGGATTCGGCATCAAGATTGTTAAAGTGGAAGCAACCGATTTTAAAAGACTTCCCAAAAACAAACAGCATTTTGAACTTGAGTCTCAAGCACCCACCAACGTGCTCACGCCATGAGAGATTGTAAAACTCCAAGCATATCGACGCAAGACTTTTGAGAACGGGAACTTGGAAGCAAATGGGCGGAGGATTCTTTACTAAAAGACAAAATTACACAATTTAATTTTCATCAGCTACGCTTATTTATATAAGGATATTGTTTATAAGAATATTCAGGCTCAGAATCATCCAATTTGCTCAACCTCAGCTTGCACATTTGTCTCTCATTTTTCCGCAGTTGCCTATTTTGTTATAGTCATAACAGGGAATTTCAGAACTGACATATCTCGTTTTTCCAAAAGGGTGGTTTTACTTTCCTTGTTATTATTATTACGAATGTTTTTACAGGATAACCAATTCAAATTTACATATTTAAGAATGAATAAAATAAATTCTGTTCTACCATTGGGTCCTGCTCCCGAAAAGAAAAACATTTTTTTTAAAAACAGATAAATATTTAAAAATAGATAAAGTAGGTTTATTAATAAAAATGTTTTAAGAAAAATGCGAGGGTCTCTGCTCTTCTTATGGATGGAGGTAACTCATTGAAACGTTGAGATCCTGTAAAATAAAAACTTGAACAATTTTTTTGCGGTAAAGAATTTGAATATGGCTTTGAAAAAAACAAACATCTTACAACATACTATGTATGTATGTTGTAAAAGTATGTTGTAAAATGTTTGCTTTTTTCAAAATAAAAACTCTTTTTTTTACTTTCTAAATTAAATTTGGGCACTCTTAATATTATATTTTTGTTCCTTGTATTGTTTGTCATTGTCTCAAAGTAGTTTGCAAAATTCTCACAGACATCCCCATGGATACATTTAAAGACTTGTTCACACAATTTCTTTCGGAAAAGATGTTCTATCGTTGACGTTTTTGTTGAATCGGTTTGCTGGTTGTTCCACATTATTTTCTTTGCACGACTCTCGAGCGTTATAAATGTTTGTTTAAAGGTGTTGATGGTGTGCATCATGACGATAGAGCAATAGGTGAAGACTCAGATGATCATAGATCGATATTGATAGGTTATGCATGCAGCTTTTTCGTCAACTGTGGTTGTAGTCTGCGCAGTAAATTTAGCTTTCCTGACGCCTTATTGAAAGCGTATCATATCAAAACATATCAGGTTTGAAAAAAAAGAATACTTAAAGAATATATCCAGGCTCAAAATGAAATTTCGTTAAGAACATTGAGGCTGGACAAAATTTATAGTATTCTATATAAAAAGAGTGTATCTAGATATCTTTTTAAGGACTCATGGCCGTGGAGCAATATAAAGGTTAAAGTTTGGCCATGATTTAAAATGCAAAGCTCGGGATTTATTGCCGCTAGAACCTTCGGATGCAGTAAGAGTTTACTTTTTTGGAAAGGAGGGGCAAAAGGCAATTTTTGCTTAAATATTCCGAAAAAAATAGCAAGGTGCAATACAGGGTGGGTCTGTAACCATCAGCTCACCCAGCGACTGCATCGCTGCTAGAACCTTGCCGAATGACTAAGATTCGGGAAGGTTACCCTTGATAAACCTATCGTACTTTCGAGAGCCTAACATTTCCATCACACCAACTTATATTAACACACAAATCGTTATCATAATCCTTTATGGACACAGAGCATTTAGCATACTCTTTTCTAAGGGAGTTCAGCTAGGAACCCTTCGCTTTAAAAATAGGGGCCCTTCGCTTTAAAAAAGGGAATTATAATAGGTTACGTCAAACAAGGAATAAAATCCGGGTTGGGAGCATTTGCACCCTGTTTTTCATTTAAAAAAAGACCCTAAACCTTGTCATCACCTCTGTATAATGATCATGCTTTGCGTTTAGGAAAGCACTAGAATTTAATTATCCAACTACTGCCTACCTTACATGTGTATTTTTGTTTGTTTGACAATAAATGGATTTTAATCATAAAGTGTTTTCTTTGCTGGGGTCTATAGTTTGAAGGCGATAGACTTTAACAAGTTGGTCATTGTTCTTCTTA
Source organism: Rhopilema esculentum (assembly GCF_057945365.1). Lineage (NCBI taxonomy): Eukaryota > Metazoa > Cnidaria > Scyphozoa > Rhizostomeae > Rhizostomatidae > Rhopilema > Rhopilema esculentum. Next base: position 5,284,371 of record NC_142818.1, read on the forward strand.
TACATCACATCAGTGCCATTTTGTGTTATCCATTCAAATGTTTTACAGTAACATTTCAGGATTAATAAAATATAAACTTTCTCTCTTGTATCTTGAAACAACTTAGCTTAAAGATATGAATGTCAGTATAAACAAACCTGAAACTTCCTTCGAGTAATAAACTTTCCCATCAATGCTGACGTCAAGTCTTAAGCCCTGTAGAAGAGAAACCACATGATAATGAGTTTGTTGGTGAAGGAAAAAAGAGTAACATTAATCGACGCCTTTGACTTTTTGAATATGTCAAAAAAGTAATGCTCGGTGGATTTATTTTTGATAATTGAAAAAACCAGAAACATGTCAGGCTAGGTACCGTCTTTTGATTTCTAGCTGGGTACAGGCTTTGTTGAATTTTGCCCAGTGACTTAGCCCCCTCCCCCAGGGTTACCCCACCCGTTGATCCCTCCCTAGTAAAGATCCGGTCCATCACACAGTTATTTTTGAAAAATGACGCTTCCACCATGAATAGGAAACAAATTACCTGGCATAAAAGTCCGATGGTAAGTGGTTAAAGTAAAAATTTTGTTTCAATGAGGGTTGTTCCCAATATTTAAGGGCCCTCCATTTTGATGAATACAGAATTGACAAATTAGTACAGGAAACCCCGTTAATACAGCCACAAACGGGCCACGAAAATTTGGCCGTATTAACGGGGTGGCCGTATTAACGAGGAAGGGTGAAATTTTGGAGTTTATTGGGTAGTAGTTTATGGGGTGGAAATCAGTGACTGTTAACTGGTTCGTTCTGCGTTCCAGCCAGTCACGAGCGTGGGCAAGCACACCTGAAAGCAAGCGACTTTGATAATGAAAAGTTCTTTTATAAAACGAATGAGATTATTGTGATTTTATTACAGTTTTGCTGAATAAAAATGGCCGTATTAACGGGGTGGAATTATGAAGAATCCTGCTGTTTGGGGTCGCAAAATGTGGCCGCTGGCCGTATTAACAGGAGGCCGCATTAACGGGTTTTTTTATGAGACTATGTATGGCCGTTTTTCCGGGCCAAACAAATGTGGCCGTAATAACGAGGGGGCCGTATTAACGAAGTGGCCGTAAGGTGGGGTTCCACTGTAATAGAAATTAACATATATCAACTACAAAAGAAAGTTGAATGATAGATTGACTAATTACCAATCCCTACAATCTTTTGTTACACAACGAGAAGATTAAGCAAAACGTTTTTACCAGGTCTGCTGAGACGTAGCTGATGTTGACGCACACTAGAATCGATAGAAAAAATTTGAGGAATGCCAATGAATGTATATGAGAAAGATAGTCAAATTTCAGACATTGATTGTCAAAAAGCACAAAAAGGTAACAACTGAAGCTTAAGACAAGCCTTGTTTCCCTGGATGGTGTTTTTTCGCAGCTTATTTCCTGCCCTGGGTAACAGAGTCTCCATTATTTAGTCGCAGAAATATAGTTAGAAGCTAATATTCACCCATTCTTTGCCACAGTACCTTATCCCCGGATTCATAAGGCTCTGGCACCAAGGGTACCTATCTCCCCAGGATGCAATATGATATTATAAATTTTCAAGATTAAACAGCAACGAAAAACTTAAAACATTTAGAAAAATTATTTAACTGTGTCATGTAAAAAGAATATACCACAGAATTAAGATAAAAAATGTGTTTACCTGTTTTGTCCAAGATGTAGGGGATATAAATATTGGCACAGCAGCTGCAGACGTTGTTCTGGCAAGAGCAACCGTTTGCTGGACTTCTATCCACCGGGAAGTGGGTGTCCTCGACGTTACGAAGAGAGTGATCAGCATCGTCAATGATAACCTCTGAAAATGGAAACAACGCTATCATTAGAAAAATTTTAAAACAAAACAGTTTTGTCGCTGAAAAAAACCCTATTGAAACAGAAAAGTAGTCACATCTAGCCTCGTTTTCTTCTTTGATTATATGTCCCACACTCACTCATTGAGGCTAATAATGAGAAATGGTACAGAACTGAGCGTGTTTGGTAAATTTCTGTTGTATTTTCTATAGATTGCTTAGTATCTAAATCGATAGATAAGGCTTTGAAGGATCAGTTTATATCTGGGGGGGGGGGGGTGATTGGGACAATCTTTTTTTGATGGCATGGGGAGTTTTTTTTAAATATTTATTCAATCACGACATCCATTCAGTATCAATTATAAAATTCCTAATTACAAATTAAAGTTAATTTATACAGTTGATAATTCAAATAAACAGATGAAACAAAAACATGCTCCCATATCGAAAAATTTGTCCCCAATACATCGCAAGTAGCGGGGATGCGACGGGAATGCGACGGCATCGATCAAAAAAGTTGAACATGTTCCAACGTTTTTCAACCACCCAGTGGCGATTCTAGCCTTTAAAATTTGGGAAGGGGTGGGGGCTAACCGGGGGCCAAACTTTCAGTTATAGGAGCCAACGCGAGCTATTACTTTTGAAACTAGTAGAATGTAAAGCAGTGGCGTGGTGGCTCAAAATTAGCTAGCTACAAGGCACCGGTTCTTAGCTCCCCATAGATAGGTATGTCCGTGGTACAGCTCTATCAAGGCTGCTATCATCATGCCAAATAGTTTTATTAGTGGTGTAAGGAGCAGCTGTGTTCTACTCCACTGAGTTTTATCTGTTTAACAATAATGCATCATGAACATGATTTTCAGCAGAAGAACTAAGCTTAAAAGTCTAAAAGTCTAATAGCTTTTGTGAGGTTGATTGCAGTGGCGGATCCAGCCAAAAATCTGACTTCCGCCGAAATGAGATAGAGGGTCGACCACCCCCTTTAGACAACACCCATTTCCTGGTCCCACCCGGTTTTCTAAAATCATAATTGCTTTCTATAATTTCTTATGTAGATCGTTTTCAAGAGACAAGCGGTGCTTTACTGAAATTTCATGTATCCTTACAACAAGCTTGAGAAATAAATAATCTTAATCAATATGGATGGATATTCTAAAAAAATGTACGGCATTTAGCCAAGGAACACCATAAAATTAGAAAAAAAGATACATTTGGCAGAATTTTGAAGTGTCGCCTAAAGCTCGCATTTAGTCGCACAATTTCTTATGAAAATCAGACCTGTTGGAAATTATAAGTTTAAAAAGTCAGATAAGATTTGCAATTACTGAGAGCAAATTTTGTTAAACAAAGAATCATACTTTTGGCGAACATTGTGGGCCTGACTTTTAATCCTGACGCCTTCTTAAATTTTAGAATATTCGAGTCTTAATATTCTTATAAAATATATTCCTACGAATAGTTGTGTATTGTACAAAATAATGGGTCACATCGGCTTTGAAGTTACAGTTTGCCCACTTGCAGAATATGTAGACCTTCCCCCCGTCTTTCTGTAACGTTTGAGCCATGTTGAGCGGCATCACTACTCAACCCCCCATCTGAGCGGTAGTCAACTCGGTTGTTCATTGGTTGTCAACAAAATTTGTATGCATCCCCCAGGTTGGCTGTGATTTCTTATGATTTGATTGGTTTAGGCATGCTGACTACCGCTCAGTGCAGCTCGAATCCGCTCTACACCGACTCAACCCCCCTAGCTAGCAAGCCATGATTTCATCATCCCCCCATGCTAGCCTTCTATTTGCAAACATGTGGCTCGGCAATTGGCACGCAATTTCCATAGTGATAAGGATTAAAAAGTATTTCTGTCTCTGTGGCAATTTCAGGCATGTTTCTAGGAAGGAATGCTTGGTTTGCAGCGCGATCAAATATTTTCAATTTTTAACTATGGTTTAATTAAAGTAGTAGGATAAACATGAAAATGATCCTTGTTTCTATAATTTTTTGAATAATCTGACTACCGCTCGAGCGGTAATGGCGGTAGTCTGGATCCGCCACTGGATTGGTAAAATTTTTCCATAGTAGTCATGTCTTATATCCATGAGATCAAGCAAATCATTCTGTTTCACAGAAGTTCAAGTCATACAATTTCGATAAGCAATAGTAGATTACCAAGGTATACTGGGATGGTATTGGGCTGACCCTGCGCACCCCACCGCAAGAAGGTGGATCTTCGTGATATTATATAGCAAATATAGAATTTAAATGACTGTAAAGAATGAATTTTTCTTGGTAACTACAGAACTCTTGGTAACACTTGGTTCTTACTTGGTAACTTATTAGAAAGGAGACAAAATTTCATAAATGTCCACCTCGGTTACAAACCAAAACGCTTATCGGGGCCCCTAGTTGGTTAAATAATACCCTGGGTACCAGACTCACTATATATAAAATGATAGATAAAATATATTTTATTTTATATATAGTGAGTCTGGTACCCAGGGTAGTTAAATAAATGCAATAAAGAAAGCATTGAGGAAAATAAAGAGAGCAACCCTAACAAAGTCAAAAAACCATTGAACAGTTTCGGCAGAAAACATTAAATTTTTAATAGAAACTTTTGAAAAAACTGGGGGGGAAGGGGCAAAGAAAATTTCTGGTGGGGGGCCGTGGCCTCCTTGCCCCCCCCCCGGAGAATTGCCACTGCAACCATCCCCGTCGAGACGGGACATATTTAAAAAAACGTTTCCATATCCTCGCAAGCGTCCCCGTAACCTGGGTGTCAGAGCCTCAGAGAGTGAAAGGGCCCCCGTTCTTCATCCTTTGACTCTCTGGAGCTGCGTTTACACGATACCGGATTGCTTTTCATATCGGATTGGTCTCAGCTATCCGATATAAAAAGCATGCCGGGTAGCGTCCCGTCGCTTACAACGATATGGAAACCAGAATTTTTTTCATTTTAATGGCATCAAACCCTCGGGGGTACTCCCATTACGGCCTAACAGGGGGGTTCGGTCAGGGTCAAAGAGGGCCAACGCTAAAATTTTAACAAATTACCCTCAAATGGTAGTATTTTTGACAGTAACCCTCAAATGGTAGCATAAGAACCGAAATTATGTCCTTGGTAGCATCCATTTTTGTGTGCTCCCCTGATCCCTTTTTGACAAATTTCTTCACAATTGACTGTTGTTGTTTCGGGAAAGATAAAATCTTGTTCATTATCTACAAGAAAATCCCAAGCTAAACTAAGCCGTCGTGTTATTATCGAAAACGGGCCATTTAGTAGCCATTTGGTAAGACCCTCAAACGGACTGGGCATCAAACTACAAAGCAACGTGGTTATGACTTCTGTTATGTTCGTAGCCACAAGCCAGAATGGACAGGTATCTATTAACTATACGTAGAAAAACCTACCTTGACTACGATAAATTGTAGTAGCTGCTGTAAAGCCAGTCAACAAAGTCACCAAGAAGAAAGTTTTTCTACAGTTGTTCGTGATCATTTTGGCTTGAACACTTTGATCAACTTCCTTGGTGCGTGTCCTACGGGGCTTCCTTCAAACACAGAATATGTAAATGTAATGTAATGCGCGTCCGTCAACTGTCAACTATGGATATTATATAGAAAAAGCGAAAGTGAAATCGGATACCATACCAACACCGTTTCTGCTCTTTACACATCAATGTTTTTTTGTAAAGAAAAGGGCAGGGGCGCACTGCAGAATTAATTGAGTTCGATATCTGTCTCTTTTTTAAACTATACAAAAAGGCAAGCACAGCTTGTCAGAAAACAGCGAGGAAATGGTGTAAAACCAATGGGGCTGTCACACAGCCTTGTACCGGTAGAGTTCTGTGATCCAGTTATTGTGCCAAAATAGCTGGGGCGTGTGTCAGAACAAACTATTTTATAACTACAACTTCATATATAAACACATAAATATGCATGTTGTGCTTTTAAGTTCTAGATCTCCCCTGGAAGAGCATTCGGGACTTATGATCAGTGTGCTTTTTTACAACTGGGTCCCATATCCAAGAATAATCAGTGGCTTAGATAGCAAATTCATAGGAGGAGCGAGAAGTTTAGATCTTCCGACTAAAACTGACAAGCTTCGTTTTTTATATATTTGATTAAAACATAACGACAGCAGAACTGAAATGAAACATTCTTCTGATATGTTCGGATATTGTTATGTAATATTTTCTCCTGAAATGTAACACTTAGATAAAAAATAGACAACCATGTTAAATTCCTAAAAAAATCAATCTTTTTTCGACAAAATGGCAGTTTAGCTTTACAGGGGGTGGGGGGTTTTGCCCCCTCTGAACACTCTATCTACGCCACTCTGGATAATGCCAGCAAATATGTATCAATGTATTGTAGCGTTGTATATAACACAACTGAATTCCAACTGATCAAATGTATGCTTGTATGATTTCATTGATATAGTGTAGCTGTAGAGGTATATACAATTCTGTACATACCAAATAGTAATTTCTGCAGATATATCGCGTGTGAAACACTTGCTTAGGATATATTCTGATATGTGTTGCAGGGGTATTATTGCATTGAGATGGGTTGCAATAAAATGTATGACACAAAATTTAATTTGGGTTAACCAATCTCCAAGATTATTGTGCATCTGTAGAACTAGAATGGGGATTTGCGAACATTTATTTTGTAATTATTTGTACATTGCCATATTCTTCCAGTGTTTTTTAAGAATTTGTCTGATATGGATGGTGCGATTGTCATATGGTATTATTAGGGGTAAAATTGGGCCCTTTGACGGTGCAAGACCATTGTTTTCTTTTTTTCGGTTAAGGCAGTTGTGACTGTGACAGTCTCACGATGCTTGTACTTTTGAAAAAAGCTCTTTTACTATAAAGCTTGGATGAAACGATTCAGCTTTACAACTCCACAGGTGTAAAGAATCGCAGTGTTAAGAGGTTGCAGGAGTCTTTTGGCCTTTGGTACAGAGAGGTGGCGATTCCTCCATCTTTCTGTAAATTTTTGGTTATATCTAGAAAGTTTATATTCGGGTTTGCTTCAAATTTTATTTTTGTGGATGGTTTTGGTGTATTGTATAATTTATTGTAGCTTTTAAAGCGTGTGTGGCCAGATTTAATTCATGTCATCTTAAATCTTTTACAAATAATTGGCCTACGCCCATCAGGGCATTGTTCAAGATATGTTGATCTGTTGTTGTCAAGAATATGTTGGCATGATTTTGGGGCAAAGGATCTCCATATTGAGATGATTGGAATTTGTCGATAAAACTTGCGATTGAAGGTAAAATAATTATGTTTGAGAATGAATATATGAATTTGTTTGATGTATTCAACATACAGCGGGGTGGTGTCCCCATAATGACTTTTGATGGCATCGAGGCTTCGATAAACTCATCTTGAGGAATATTTGTGTGTAGTAATTTTACATCTAGTGTGACCGACTACGAGTTCAGTGGGATGCTAGTGTGCATATCGAAAGTTTGTTTTAAAAAATGGGTTGCGTCTTTTATATGTGGAGCACTTTTCGATACTATAGGCCTATGATAATTACCAAGGTACGATGGCATTAGAGTTTTCCGTAGGAGAACCACAACCTGCTGCTCATAACTTCTGTTGAATAAAAGTAAGCAATAATCGACAACTTAGTACAACAGTGTCCCTTTTTCAAATCGCAAATACAAGAAAGTTGCACTATGTAATCAAAATTAAGTTGAGGTAGATGCCTCCAGATTTGCCCAAAACCCAACTTCTTCTAATCTAACGACTAGCTACAAATATACCAATCCGTTTAATAAATTCTCTCCGCTCCCATAAAGAAATAGAAATAATGCCAAATCTCTTGCAAACTTCAACACACCAAGCAATAGGCAAGCTGAAAATATAAAAATAGTGTCAATGAAAATTGCTTCATGGTCAAAACTTTTAACCCTGTCAAAGATTCACTCATTTTACTTTCAGGTAAAGTCAACTGGTCTATTTGATAAAAATTTTTGCCTGGTAACACTTGCAAAGGTTCAACTTTATAATAAGTGCCTCCCTCTACTCAATGCCTTGTACAACTCGTAAAAGAGTTTTGAACATCTAGCCTTCATCAAAATATATACACTATTAATCTGAAGCTTGCTGTCTGGGGTGTACAGCTTTGTCCATTGATATATCTTGAAGTTGGACAAAGTTTAAAGCTGCAAAACGAAACAACTCTCATGGTACGATGTAATATCATTTCTTACAGGACCCCACTGATGGCAGCATCATGCGAAGGCACTCCTAAAATGGTCCGACTCTTGCTTGAAAACGGGGCTGATCCGTCTTTGAAGGACCAGTTTGGTCATACAGCTGTCTACTACTCTGTTCAAAACCAATCAGAATCGTGAGTGTCAATTTTTGTTTTATTCTTCAATGACAACCGTATCACAGTTTGTGAAATAACAACTTAAAAGGAAACGAAATTCATTTACTGGTGTTAGAATGCGAGTAAATCTTTGGGTTACTGACTCACTGACTGACTCACTGACTGACTCACCGACTGACCGACTGACTGACTGACTGACTGACTGACTGACTGACTGACTGACTGACTGACTGACTGACTGACTGACTGACTGACTGACTGACTGACTGACTGACTGACTGACTGACTGACTGACTGACTGACTGACTGACTGACTGACTGACTGACTGACTGACTGACTGACTGACTGACTGACTGACTGACTGACTGACTGACTGACTGACTGACTGACTGACTGACTGACTGACTGACTGACTGACTGACTGACTGACTGACTGATACGTTCTGTCTATTAACATATTTTGCCCCTTAATGAATATAGCAGATAGACGCACAACAGATTTTTTCGTGCTGTTATTAGCCTGCGTCCCAGTCCACAAATGCTGATGCGGCAGCATTTGTGGACTGGGGGACAAGCTAGTTGTTACTAGCCCTGGTAATTCTTATGAGTTCCAAAGCACGTAACCGTTACAAAACAGCTTTTTTGTGATGAAAAAATAGTAATTGTTTGATGTGGTGTGACGGGAAAAAGTATTTTTGGACCTTTCCATAGAATCACTTTTCCAATCAAACGTTTCCCTTATTTCATTCAACTTTACATGCTTCAAAGAAAAGAACCAATTCGACTTTGACTTTTTCGTTGACAAAATTGCAGTTATTTAAATTTTACAGTTGTTTTGTTTTGCTTATCAGTTTTCAGTCTGTTAAAAGTAAATAAGATGAAAAAAGATCAGTCCATCGCAAATTTTTAGAAAGATGTTTGTTACAGAACAAATACTTCATAAAGCACAAAACCTTGATTGAATTCTCATATATAAGCAGCAGGTAAACTGCAATTTGTTGGAATTTTGTTCTTAATAAACAACAGTTAATTCTCTTCAAATTTCCGACAGTATGTCAAAGATTTTGAAGGAAGCTATCGGACAAAGAAATTTTAATACCCAGGAAACGAATGGTAAGTATTTGCAGAACAATATTTGCAATTGTTAGAAATTTTGTAAATAGTTTTAACAGCCTTTTTCTTTGAGTAATGCATGTCCCTGTCTATGAAAATCTTTCATGTGTCTTATGAGTATCTACGGCTGATTATAATGGACTGCAAAATAATGAATATCCTTATCTATAACCCATCGTTATTTTAGTTTTAGAATAAGTCTGGACATTTAAACCTAACGTGGCATTTGTATTATAAATTCATACGTTATGTGGATTTCCTCAATAAGCACGAGAAGGTGAGGATTTCAATAATTGCTACAAAATCATAAACGTTTGTGCCTGATCTCTTTGGTTGCTTCACAATGCCTTTCTTACGACAGTGTCAGAAGAGGTTGAAACGCTTCCCAAGAGCAAGATTGCTATACCAGACGCTGCTCGTGTTGCAAGTCCAGTTACTTTTTATACACCAGGTATGAATTTTTTTGCGATTAAAGTCTGCATCCAGTTTAAGTTATGAAAGTTTCAGTGAGTAGTGCTTGAAGTTGTTGTTTGTCAGCCAAATAGTTACAAAGAATAAGGGATTGGATCAAGAAATACTGTCACTTGCCACCAAGTCTCTTTTCATATAGTTTCGTATGCCTACTTCTTTTTTCGCCCATTTCGCATTTGACACTAGGTTTATTATAGTAATAATGACTATCCCTCTTGACTCCATACCAATCTTCTGATTCAATTATATATTAGGTATAAACCTCGACCATTATAACGTATTTTCCAATGGCGTCCAATGTGAAACGGGCTTAAGTATTTACCGTATATGTATATGTTGTATTTTACTATGTATGTATTATTATAATCTAGTATATGAACAATTTTTTTGCGGTACAGAATTTGAAAATGGCTTTGAAAAAAGCAAACATTTTACGACATACTAAAAGCTTTTTCGTCTGACACTCCTCAGAGCATAAAACGTCAGAATAGGTTCCGAAAAAACACGATGGAAAAATATATACCCAGTTGTGGATCGAAATAGGCCAATCAGAAAAACGCAAGCACAAGACCGGTATAGTTGACCAATCAGTGCCGTGAGCCTAGAGAAAAATTACCAATGGAGTCCAAGAGAGAAAACGAACTCCTTTTGTCTACACAATGGCGGCTTTTTCGTTTTTATGTAGATTGACTCCAAAACTGCTAGATGGAAGGACGACCGGGCTCTGCCAATTATCCGAAACATGTCGACATTATAGAGTTTTGCACAATCTGGGTTGTCTAAAAGATGTTGACCAATGGCAGAATCACTTGTTTTAACAGTGTTTCTAGACCTACAAGATCGAGGAGGCTGTTCTCTTTGAGGGGCAGTTTTGTTTCGTATGTTGGAAGGAACATGCTGTTTTATCCTATCCCCCAATCTTTGGGTTGTGCGTCCTACGTAGCCAGAATCACACTGGCACGTAAATTCATAAATGACGGAACTTTTTCCTGTTTTTATGAGTTTTTCCTGAGGAACGGAAGTTTTTATACTGAATATATATAAAAAAAGAAAGTGATACTGTTTTAAGTGCTTGATGTTGATCTTTTTACTCAAAACTGTTTTTTTCTTGTATATTGGCATTAACATAAAAAATTACCAATTTTGAACTATTCTTGTTCATAGAGCTGAAAGTTACCAAAAGAGACGCTGATAGTGCGAGAAAACATGAATCGACAGAAAAAACCCCTGTTCTGGAGTCGTTGCAGAAAGTTGATTCTATTGTTTCTTCAGAAGCAACGCCATTTGTACCTGGGAGTGAGTTTGTTGTGAATCAAGAATCGTTTGGAAGTTTACAAAAAAGAGACATTGTTGATCAGATCACACAACCAACAGAAGGAGAAACAAGAAACGAAACAAAGACCGAAAGCATAGGAGAAAAGGAAATAGATAAAGAGTTCCCCATTCTGCAATGCAAGAGTGAAAACGAAACAGTGGCAGGAAAAGTGGAAACTGCAGATTTTAAATGTGATTTTGTCGACGCAGAAACGCAAACGCAGGTAAAATGTTCTTTTGTAGGAAATTTGTTTAAACATGCCAGTTCACGCTTGGGTATGTAGAAAAAGACCATTATGCCACTGGCCCAAGTTTCTATCCTTTCTGCCAGGGGTGCAGTGCTTTAGAACAACCAGGGGATGGGGGCTCAAAAAGGATTTCTCAAAACACAATAGCAAAAAAAATTAGCAGAGCTATCGTCTGGAATTAACAAGTGGGGCCCAGGCCCCCGTCTCCGAGCCCTATGGCTCTACACCCTTGGTCCTGCACACGCAGCACGCGCAGCACTGACAATTTGGCACCGCGAAATAGGTTTGGGTCACATCAATCTTTATAAGCTGTTAGTTTAATCAGAATAAAATTTTGCATATTAGGGAGCAGGGAAAAGGCCATCTAGAAGACTTGTTGGGGCCACAGAATGTGACTATTCATAGAAAAGGGATATAGAGTTAGAAACTGTGACACTTATTAGTTGTATACTCAACTTTTTAGTTGCATAAAAGAAAAATTTCCATAAGTAGTATTCAACAGACATAGCCGAAGAGGGCCTTTAAGTAATTGTTAGATGAGTACTGATGAAAAAAGAAAGTGCTGCTAATTGATTCAGTTGACCAGAGAAATGGTTTTTAAAAATTGTAACTTGACTTGAGTATTTTTTGTATCCTTAGCTAGTTTTGTTGTGTTATTGACATCAGAGTAACTGTGTCTATAGTTTCCAGTCATGTCATCAGGAAATCGAATCAACAGCTAGTTTCCGCCTTTAGACATAAGGAAATCTACATGGATTAACTGTATTGAATCCAAAGCAGGATTATCGGAGACATTTAGCACCAACGCTTTGCTAGTTAACAATCTGATGCCAATTTTGAGGAAATCAAATAATCAATTTTTGTTGTCTGTAGTATACTGGATTTATTTTTAAACAGGAAATCTCCCCGAATGAAAACTGTAAAAGGAACGATGAAATTGTTAAGCTACGGGAGCGGAACAAGGAGCTGCGAGAGACCAATACCCGGTTAAGGAAGAAATTGTCTGAAGTTTTGAAAGAATCAGCATATGATAGAGAAGAACACAAACAAAGCGTTGGTTATGAGAAGGCTCGCTTGCAATTTTTAAATTTGAAAAATCAAGGTATCCTTGAAGATAAAGTAAAGCAATGCATGAGACTGGAAGCAAAGCTACACGAGGCTCATGACATGTTACTGTTTGAAATACAAAACACGAAGGAAGGGGCTGGTGTGTGAGTATTTGTTTGCTTGTCTACATTTAGTAACTTTTTATAGCTTTTCTTTGCTTTTCCAAATACTTCAATATCTAGTTCAATATCATGTATATAGCAATAAGCCTGGTTCCTATTAAATCTATAGCACTGAGAGTAAAGAGGCAAAAAGATCATTAAGTATTATATATTTATACTTGGGGTTTTCTGTTTTTATGCGAGACTGTTTTGTTTTCAGCTTTCTCTTGCATGTGCACTACGCAAGCAGTTACGACTTAACTTGATATCGAATCAAAGATACATCATATTTTCTTTATGGCTTTGATTATCTATAAAAACCACATTTTAGTACTTTGACATGTCTTATAGTTTTTTTACGAGTACCTTGTGTCCATTGGAAGCAGTTTGTATTCTATTTCAGGGACCAGCTGTCAAAGGACATCATTAGGGGGATGCAAAAAAGACTCAAGGCTTCTGAAGCCAAAATCACACGGTTGACAAAGCAAATGAAAGTGTCTAGGGAAGAAAAGAATTTGTTAGCCACTGAGGTGGAGGTTCTACGAGGAGAAGTAATAATATTGAATGATATGGTCACAAAAGCAAGGAAGGAGCAAAGATATTTTGACGAAATTGATAAAGATGCGTTCAGTGATGATCATCATGATCCTGATGGAAGGACAGATTTACTAAAAGAAAGGAATGAAGAATTAGAAAACAAAATAACTGATAATGAAGCCTTATTAGAAAATATGAATAAGTTAAGAAAAGAAAATGCGATGTTAAAGGAACAGCATATATCTGACAAGCACGAATATCAGTCCATCAATTTTGAGCTGAATGATGCTAAAGATCAAATTATGGCATTGCAATACCAAATAGAGACAATGAATTTGGATGCAGCGTGCAGCTCTAGAAACAAACATAAGCTATCCGTAGGGTCTGGAAAGTATGTTGAGAGAGCTAAAAGCGACAGCACTGTTCACGGATTTCGAACCTTTGACTCAACTTTTGACTTCTTTGATAGCAAATGAAAGTTAGTCCGAAAATATAAAAGATATCAGAAATGACTTAAAAAGTGTGTTTTCAAGGCCATCATTAATGGGGGTGCGTGAGTAGTGTGAAACCCCCTTTAAAAAAATTCCGTTGCAAAAACGTGGAGCCTTTTGCCCTTTGGGGATTCTTAGCCGGCAAACTTTTGATTTGTCGTTCAATAATGAAACTCACACACTTTGTACATTAGTTACTGACAGCCCTGTGTGTTTTACTGAACAAATGGTGTCTGTATTTGCTAGAACTAAAAGGAATCTAATAATTTTGTGTTTTCAATTACTACCAATTCCTAGACATGTAAGTTCTATAGAAAAGGCAACCAGGATTAATTTTCCTGGATTGTTTCAATGCTTTTAGTTTAATGTTTCTGAAGGAATCAATTAGCGAATTGTTACTTTTTAATTCTGTATTACCAAGTCTTCAAAATACCCGTTATACACTAAGACATTAAAATAAAAATAATTATAGACTGTTTTCCCAATGCTACATTTTTATATTTGATAACTTCTTTGCTTATTGTCTATAGTCCTGAGATGAGAGTGGAAAACTAAGAACCTCTGTGCACTATGTAAGACAGTGTAGCATTAAAGTTATAGGCCTAACTTTTCAATGAAATTTTCATTTCTTTTCCTAGCATGGCACTGTCTTTCATTTTCTCTCAGCAAATATTAACTGTTTGGTTCTGTTTCCAAAAGATGCCTTTATGCGATGATGCCAAAAGATGCCTACAGCAAAAACAGACAGAACCAACCTATATGGGTACAATTGCAACTAATTGTATATATGCAGGCTGCATTTCAATGCAGCCCAGCTATTATTTAGCAACAAGTGCAAACAGGATTTTTCTTAGCTTTGCTCCTTGCTACAATAGACAGAGGCAAAAATTCAATCATATTTAAATAAGACCGAATTGGCTTCTGGCATCACAAATGCTACTTCAAATGTTACTTAAGCTAATTGTTTTATTTCAATAGATACAAGGGACATTTCACATATTTAAGGATATCATATCTAATGGTTTGAATAGCATTTGTACATTAGAAAGTAATATTAGAGAGTAATATTAGAAAAACTTTGAAATTGTGCTGTCAAAGGTAAGGTATCCAGAACAATTCCTTCAATTCTAATTTGTCTAAAAATGTTAACATGAGTTTGTTGGCCCTCATAATGATTGGAGAATAACTTCTCATAGAAAATCCTCAAAAGAATCAACTTTTTAATTCTTATTTCATTAAAACATTTATGCATGTTACCAGGATATTGCCATCTATCTAAATTTTAAATTCTCTGTTTAAAATAGATGCTACCTATAGTCAACTCTGTTAGCAGCTACAAGAAACTCATTTCTTTGGTCAGCAAGAACCAGTCCTACAGGTCCAACTTCACAATCAGCACAGCATAGGTACTTGATGTTATTAACAGCATTTGTAAATCCAACATTTTCAAATTCCATAGGACTTTTTAACATCCAAAAAGTATCTACAGCTTCTGTTAAATTGCTACCTTCATCTTTTTTGTGCATTGATGGTAGTGTAATCTAGGATTTCATTAGACACACCTTTAAAGAAGCAAAGCAAATTCTAGCAACTAATATTGTAAGAGAATGAAAAATTTCAAGATTGCATGAAAAAGAACAATAATTTTACTAAAAAGTAAACTTTGGTACTGAAAAATTTATTTGGTTTGATTTTTAATTATTTATACAGGGTAATACATTCAGTAATGAAAATATAATAACTGATTTACAATGTGCCCTGTCTAAAAACCTAAACTAATTAACATACAATTGAATGAGAAAGATAAACGAAAATTAATATACAAGATATTCTGGGAAGGTAAAACAAAAAAATAAATAAAAGGTTTGATGCTGTACAAGAACTCCCACACCCTTCAATTTTGTTTTTTACAATGTACAATTTACAATGTCCCACACCCTCCCACACATGTTTTTTACAATTTCTAATGGGAGATATTTTTAGCATATTGAAGATTTGTGGAAAATTGAAAACTGCATACAAAAGTACTTTTGTCTGACACTCTTCACAGTACAAATATTTGATAATATAAAAGACGAAATATGAGTATGTCAAAATAATCTATATATATAGGGCAGGCACAGATCTAGCAAAAATGTTGACCGGTTACGGGGTTCTTTACGCTGTTATGACCCTGTGTGTTAATGGTACATAAATATTGCTGATAGTGAAAATTTATGAGGTTATTAAATTGTGATTAATTTGCCCTCCCTTTTTCTAAAATGTCAAAATTTTATTCTGTTCAGCATGGCCTTTAATCCTTTTCTTGCAACTCTGATTCTAAGTTTCATAATTTTTCCAAGAAAGAAAGTCTAGTCCCTGAATTCAAGACCTTAGATTCTTATTTGCATATCGATATCCAATCTGCTTTTTAGCCACTGGTTTTTTTCACATAAGGGAAACATATGGGCACCAGTTTTCACAGGTTTTCAGAAAACAATAGCCACCGGCTTCAATATTGCAGTATAGATAGCATACTCTAAACTGTCACTTGCAGTGACGACTGATTTCCTCGTCTTTGAATTCCTCAGATACTTTGGAATACTCAAAAGATGAAATAGGAAGCTGGGAACTCTGTCGGAATCTTGTGGGAGTTTAATTCAGTATATAAACAGAATAACTGTAGTCAGTCGGGGAAAATGCAGCAGTTGTTGCAGTTGACATTTTGGATAGATATTCAAGATTCACAGAGAAACATAGCTCTTAGACTTTGACACGTTTTTTTAAACCTGTGCAACCCGTCTAGATTCGAGCCTGTGGGGTCATTCCACCTCAAATGATAAGATATTTTTAAGTTTTGTAACCCATGGCCTTAGAATTTCCTGATTTTTTGTCACATAAAGCTAGTTTGAAGAAAATATCGCATACAAAAGTTCAGCCTTATATCTCTTATGCTTTCCGTTTCATTGCTGTTTCAAAAGTGACCCAATTTAGCCAAACATGCCACACCCAGTTAATCAAGTGATAGGGAGGGCTTTCTATCAGTAGCTGTAATTTCTATATAGTTGTGCATATTTGCTTAGAAATAATATCAACTATGGATTTGATACTGTAAATTTCAAGTATTTTATCAAAACTTATCAATTCCTTTAGGTACAGCAGATAACCAAGTGTAAATTGTATGGCTTGTTTTGGAAACATTTCCAACTGGTGTATATAAATACTGAAAAATAGTCATTTAGCTGGAATAATAGCAAAAAAGCTTCCTATATTCTGAAAGTGTATTCCTTGGACTAACAGAAAATATTGGAGGTTACAATTGCAATTCAAATATTTTGCACCTTACAAAATGGGTATAATGTCACCAGAAATGTAAGCAAAAACAAAGTTTTATTGATGGTTATACCCCATGAAATACAAAGAGCTGCTAAAAACATTGAATCAGTCATTATTTCAATTTTCAACATCACAGACAAATTAAAAACGGTCCTTAGCCAAGGAAAAGTTGAGATATTGTTTTATGGTCACTATAGCTGATGCTGTAAGTTTGATCTGTGATAGTTGTGGGTGAATCGATTTTGCAAAACATGTGCAAATTTCTGCTTGGCCATGCAAAATTATGAGGGGCTGCCATGTAAAATTATGAGGGGCTCCAGGTGGGTGCATGAAGTTTACTCCAACAACTGTTGGTCACATCCCATGCTACATTTGGTATGCTCTTAACTTGGAGCTTTAATTACTGGTGAGGTGGTGGGTACACAACCATAACGATCTACACGCAAGCAAGGAGGGCTCGAGATTCCAATTGTTGTGTTGGTGGCGTGGGATGATGCTAAAAAGCTATCCATTTTTAAAAAAAAGGTCAAAAGTATAGACTTAATTACGTACGTAGATGAAAGCAAGGACATTTTAAAGTGCCTTGGTTTGGAAGAATAAGAATAAGAAGAAGAAGAAGAAGAAGAAGAAGAAGAAGAAGAGGAAGAGGAAGAAGAAGAAGAGGAAGAAGAGGAAGAAGAAGAAGAAGAAGAAGAAGAAGAAGAGGAAGAAGAAGAAGAAGAAGAGGAAGAGGAAGAAGATGATGAATGTGAAGAATGTTAGACTTATGAAAAATTTTTAAAGCTTAAAGTGAAAACGAGTTTACTTTAGATTAAAAATACTGTTTTTGTCTTAATTCTTTTTCCTATATCCACTGTATAAACATACAAAAATTAGGAAATCGAAAATTTAGGGTTAGCAAAAAATAAGGCATAAGAAATGAAGGATATCCAGATTTTAAGGTTTGGTTCTTTTAAGGAATGTTTATAGAAGCATTTCTTAATAAAGTGGCACCCGTAATTTTGTGTTATGAGGTAGTCAAAAGGTGTATGAGTATTGATGATTGTTGAGCTGCTAAAGCGTATGTCAGTCAAAATACCTTGACCGGAAAAGGGGGAACTTGAAGATGATTCTTTGCTTGTTTTGGTCGACTTTGCTGAAAACTATACATTTTTCACCCAAGATGAAATGCAATCTGCCCACTGGAACAAGCAAAACTGCACATTACATCCCATGGCCATGGGATAACCAACTTGTTCATTTATGGTTCTGTTTCTTATCAGATGATTTAGAACACAATACATACTTACTTCCTGTTGACAGGAAGGACTGGCCAAGCACCCAACTAAGCAGATTTGAATTAGGAAATGACACCTCTGAGAACTTTTTTGCTTCCAGCCCTGAGAGGTCAGTTTGTGATGGACTGTAAAAAGGCTAACAGCAAGAGCCAGTCTGCAAAGGCCTTACAGCAATCAGATTTTGATAGTTTCTGCTACGTTCAAATTTTGCACAGAAAATATAAAAGATATTGAGTTTCTTTCATATCGAAGGATTCCATGGTGAAAGTTAGAGAACAGCAGCTTAAATGTTTTGCCCATGGGAGCACCATTCCTAGAACCAGACGTTTCACCAGTTTGTTCCACATTCACAGATAAAAAATTGCTTTCAAATATATTTCTGTTGATACAGAGTTTGCAGGAACTTTTTCTTTTGCCCCAGAAAATGGCATTGGAGCTCAAAGGAATGAGTATGTTGCATGCGTATATGACCATAGGTGGTGGGTTGGCATGATTTCTGACATTAATGAAAATGGAGGGGACTTTCAAATAAACTTCATGCACCCACTTGGAGCCCCTCATAATTTTACACGGCAGCCCCTCATAATTTTGCATGGCCAAGCAGAAATTTGCACATGTTTTGCAAAATCGATTCACCCAAAACTATCACAGATCAAACTTACAGCATCAGCTATAGTGAACATAAAACAATATCTCAACTTTTCCTTGGCTAAGGACCGTTTTTAATTTGTCTGTGATGTTGAAAATTGAAATAATGACTGATTCAATGTTTTTAGCAGCTCTTTGTATTTCATGGGGTATAACCATTGATAAAATTTTGTTTTTGCTTACATTTCTTGACCTTGTACCCATTTTGTAAGGTTCTATTGGCTCAAAATACTTGAATTGCAATTGTAACCTCCAACATTTTATGATAGTCCAAGGAATAGACTTTCAGAATATAGCAAGCTTGCTTTGCTATGATTCCAGCTACATGAATATTTTTCAGTATTTATAAACACTCCCCTCCCAAAAGTATTTAAATGGAAGCCAATGTTGCGACAGTGCCACATCAAGTTGATGAAAACAAAAAGAAAAGTTAATTGCTTATATTTACAAAATGACAATAGGAAGCACTTCAAAATTTCAGGAAATCACAAAAGAAAATTATGCAATTTTTTAAATTTCCATAATTCCATAATTCCAAAAGTCCATAATTCAATTTATTAATGGAATGATTAAATAGTTGGTGGGGGTAATCATGAGAAAAAAAGGGCAGCACAGGGCAGGCCAGGAAATGACCTCTGCAAATTTTCAATGAAATGGAGAGGAATATTGGCACAAATTTAAAAAATTTATCAACTTATTGCTGCTTGATCTTCGGAGGATCTTGATTCATTTAATCTTTTATAAAAAACCAAAGAAGCCATAGCATTTTCAATTACTTTTGAATCTGAACTTTGAAAAGGCCCTGAAAGGGGGAGGATGCAGTTGGCTGCAGAAATATCTCTTGTATTCTTAGTTGTGTGATATGGAGAATTGTCTCATGAAAAACAAAAGGCTGATTTATTTAACTAGAAATTTTTCTGGCACTTTTGGGAGGGTTTTCTTGGAAGATGGCAACATAATATGCAGCTAACACCAAACACCCCCAAAAAACAAGATGGCGATGCCATTAGGCCTAATGTAATCCTAGACCATCACTGAAATTCCTTCCTTTCCTTACATTTGGTTGAAAAGACTTTTGGTTGCTCACTTAGATTTTAAGCCGATTTTGGTCCCAAAATTTCATAGCTACTTGCTATTTTTACTCCTTTACAATTGACAAAAAGCCTCTTCGCAAACCTCCTACAATTCACTGGTTCCTATAAGAAAACCTTTTATTGACCTGCCTGTCCGCAACTTTTTCTCCAGTAAACTGCTTTTTTACATAAATTGCGAATTCTTTGGGATGCAGACTTCGTGTAGCCCACTTGTTTTGCAATTTCATTATATGAGGGACCTGCCTGGTGTAAAAACTTTATGACCATTTTGCTTTTGAGAAAAATTTTCCTGGTAAACTTTCTCCAAACAAAATTTTTGGTTGTTTATACATTTATTTTGCTTATTTCCTGATGCCTTTGTTATATCCCCCCCCCCCCCAAAAAAATTTGATCTTACTTTTTCACTAACATGGCGTTTGTAAAAACTAGGCCCAAAATTTTGCCTGACCGTTCAAGTACTTTTGGGAGGGGAGTGTACACCGGTTGGGAATATTTCAAAAACAAGTCATACAATTCAACACTTGATTGTCTGCTTTACCTTGGAGAATTGATAAAATACTTGAAATCTACAGTATCAAGTCTATAGTTGACATTCTAAGCAAATATGCACAACTATACGAGATTACAGCTACTGATAGAAAGCCCCACCCATCACTTGATTAACTGGGTGTGGCTAAAAGGTCACTTTTGAAACAGAAAAAACAGAAACCATTAAGCCCAGTTTCCACTTAAACAAAAGGGGTCGAATCGATTGACATCGATCGATTCGATTCAATAGTCTGGGTGTTGATAATCTGGTTTCTGATAATTACTATCCGATGAAGACACTTTCCCATTTCCACTTGCCTGTCAACCGCTCATGATCGAGGTCGATTGTCAGGCTGCAAGTATGTTTGGCATGGAAGTTTGTAACCATTCCCCTGTCAATCTGAGGGAAAAGTGTCTTCATCTGATAGTAATTCTCAAATACGAGAGCAAAGAGTTAATTTTATTAATTGACTGGGAAATTGATAAAAATCATATGTGCAGACTGTTCATAATAAAGCTAAAGCTACGACTGTATTTAGAGTATGTGAAATGAAAATGGATATACAATCTATAAGAGCAGAATTGCGCACTCGATACGAAATACTACAGGGTATTGAATGGATAAATAGTATAGGCCTGCACATTCAAAAGGCTTGTTTTGGTTTCTCCATTTCCTGAATGTAAAGAATCTTAATCACATGTCATTTTATTCTGAATCCGATTGGTTGGCAAGCCTCAAAATTCAAATGGTTTGAACATTTCAATTGATCGAATTTGATCGACACCAGACGATAGCAGTCGAAGGGGAGTCCACAGTATGCTATCTGCGCATGTGTGAAATCGATTGATATCGATCAAATTCGATCGATTCAACTGCTTTCGTTTAAGTGGAAACTGGCCCTTAAGAGATATTGGCTGAAATTTTGTATGTGGTGTTTTCTCCAAACTAGCTCTATGTGACAAAAAAATCAGGAAATTCTAAGACCATGGGTTACATTAGTCTGATGATTTCACATGGAATGACCCTATATCCAATTGTGGATCAAAAGTAATGCAAGTGGAAGAATAACTGGTTTGGTTGGTTTCTTGGCTCAGCAAGTACAGAAAATCCAAAAGGGTAATAAGACTTGATTTCGCAATTAATGTGTTGGAAAGTAACTGAGTGAAATGCAAAAGCTGTTATGTCCTGCGTTTAGAATGAAAAATAATCTGTTTAGAATGTTATGGCTAAATCATGTGCCTAAATAAACCTATACCAACAATGTCTTTATTAGCAATTTTAACCAATTAGCTTGGCTCCGGGAGGCTCTACAGAGGAACAAAATGAATTAAGAAGTGGGTGTCAAGTGTATGGCTAACTGGCCAAAATCAACCTGCCTTTGAATTCAGTTAAGCCTACACGCGAGATGAATTTGAAAATAAACAATGCATAAAATGTAAATCTAATTTTTATTTTTCAAGAAACTGCTGTTTCTTTACATATTCTGCTGTTCCTTAGGATGTGGCGGCAAAACCCAGACTGGAAACTTTGCTTCTTGCGCGGGCAAGTTTATTTTGAAAATTTGAGACTGCGCGCCTGAAATCATGCACTCTTAGTTATTTTTATTGTTAATAATGTTAAATTCTATTGTCAAGGGATCTAGGGGATTTTGCGCGGCCAATATGCAAAAGCGCGCAGAGGTGTGCGCGGGCAATATATTGCGGGCGCGCAGCAAAGTTTCCAGTCTGGGGCAAAACATTGATATTCAGAACTACAAGCATTTAACATTGACCCAAATTTTACTTTAAAAATTGTGGGGGATCAATTCAGGCTTTGAGAATTATTGGGAAAATGTGGAAGACTGAATTTAAATTATACAGACTTTATCATACATATTCCAGTGTAATATCCTACCTTTCTGTCTGGAACAACAAGAAGCGTAGCAACGTTATCTTTGATAATAGTTGATCCACATCTTTTACAATGCACCGACTTTACATTCAGGCTTGATTTATTGTCAGCAAGTAAAGAATAATCACTCATCGGTTCCTGATCAGAGGTTTCATCATTCTTCTCCCCCAACGGCGTGCACTCCTGTTCCGACATATCAGAAGTGCTAGGCCACTTACGGTCGGTGTACCCAAAGAGTGGAAAAGAGGCTCTAATCTCTTTTCAGGGATACTTTTGATTCAAAAAAAGAGAAGACTAGACTAGTCTTTTTGGTACGCCATAAATTTTCATGCAAAAAGTTTTTTCAAAGAGCATTATAAATTCCCCTCAGTTTTACTGTAAATAGGTGGAATTCTTATTTGTAATTTTCATTCTTTAATGTTAAAGCAACGTGGAGGGTTTAGACTACCTACTCTGTGCGATAAATGAAGTTATTTAAAAAGAGCATAAAAGTATTTTCCAATCAAAAGTGTAAGGCTATAGCCTTAGATTCTGTAGTAAATTTATGATAAATTTTCATGATTGACTTGATGATTAAAAAAGAGAGTTAAAATCTTTTAATTTTATTTCAGACTGTTTGAGGCAAAAAATTGAATTAACAAAAAAATTTCAAAAAGATTCCACGATTTTTCTTAGCCTAAAGCCTTGCATTTTTGTAGCAAAGACGGCAACTTTTTTCTTGAAAATTTTTTCTTTAAACTGACAAAATTAATTCAATATGATCAGAATAAACAAGAACTGAATTTAATTCTGAAAAATTGCATTTTTTTGGAAAAAACAACTCTTAAAACCAGTCGATTTCTTATAAAAAATAAGGCTATAGTATTAGAAAAATTCTCAATTTTTTTTCAAACACTCTTCTAAAAATAGTATGCCAAAACTGATAAAAACAAAATAGAATTTAACTTGGCTTACGAAAAAAGTCGTCACTTTAAGAAAAAAACCACAACTTTTTACACGGTTCCGCTTTTGATAAAAAGAAAAAGCTAAAGTCTTACAAAAATCATTAACATTATCAAGTCTTTTTCTTCTGACAAAATCCTAAGTTAGTTCTGGTTGATCAAATAAAAAGGGATTGAATTTATTTAGGAACAAAGTTAAAAAACCCAACTTTTTAAGCGATTCGATTTTGAAAGAAGTAAGACTGTCAACTTAGGAAGTTTGTCAATTTTTCCCAATTTTTGATTCTTCTAAAGGAAATTTATTTTTTGTATTCACTTTATTTAATGTTAATAAGCTAATAAGCAGCAAATTAACACCAACTTAGTTCTTAGTTCTTAGTTTTTATCTTATTTCTAATGGATCAGAATAAACAGAAATTAAATTAAGTTTAGGATAAGAGTCGTATTCTAAAAAAATGAGGACTTTTTACACAGGTCCGTTTTTCATAAAAAGGAAAAGGTTCCACTTAGAAAAAGCATCATTTATAATAATGTCATCAATTATAAAATGAAATAGAAAAATTATCAATTTTTAAAATTTATTTTAATCTAAAAACACCTTATCTTAGTTTTAAAAGATTAGAATAAACACAAATTGAACTTAGTTTAGGAAAGAAAGTCGTTCTTCTATAGAAATACCGTCTATATAGAAAGGTCGATTTTTGAGAAAAAGTTAAAGGTATAGGCTTAGAAAAATCATCAATTTTTTTCAAATTTTGTTCTTCAAAAAGAGCTTATTTTAATTCTAATTTATGAGAAAAATCACCAGTTTCTTTTAATTTTTTTACAGCTTCATTTAGTTCTAATGGATCAGAAAAAAACACTAATTGAACTTTGTTTTGGAAAGAAAGTGGTTTGTCCACCGGTCGATTTTAAAGTGTTAAAAAAAGGGTCGATTTTAAAGAAAAAGGTTTTAAAAATTACCAGGCTATAGGTTTTAAAATTATCAGGCATTATCAGCTTACATTTTTTCTAATGGATCAGAATAAACAGGAATTGAACTGAGTTTGGGAAAGAAAGTTGTATCTCCAGAGGAATAACGTCTTTTTACAAGGGTAGATATTTTATTAAACGGTAAAGCTACGGGCTTAGAAAAATTATTTTTTCAGATTAGTTTTCTTCTAAAAACAGCTTAATTCAGTTTTAATGGATCAGAATAAACAGGAAGTGAATTTTGTTGAGGAAAGTTGTATTTTTAAAAAGAATTGACACCTTTCACTTGTGTTTAGTTTAATAAAAGGCTTAGAAACGCTGTAGGCTTAGAAAAATCTTCAATTATTTTCAATTTTTTTCTTCTTCTGAAAAAAGTTTAATTTTGTTCTAATGTATCAAAATGAAGAAGAATTGAATTCAAACGAAAGTCGCATTTTAAAAAACATCGCGACCTTTTATAAGGGTTGATTTTTTTATGTAAAGGTTTTTCTTGAAGTTTTTTCTCTAAACTAGGAAATATTTGTATAAATTGATCAGAATAAACAGGATATGAAATTACGAAAGAAAGTCGTAATTCGATAAAGGGACAGGTTTAGAAAAATTTTCAAATTTTCCAAAAATTTTTCTTTAAGAATGACTGAGATGATAGATAAAAAGGATGCAGGATATTGTGCCTGACATTTCAGAATATATCACATATTTCAAAAATTCGTGAATAGAACTTTGGTAGCCAAAATCGGAATTTTGTAAGTCTAAAGGCTTTCTTTTCCCTGTAAATAAATGACCAGATTTTTTGTTAATTTTCATGAAAATTTACTGCAAATAGAGAAGGAAAGGTTGAAGACTATTGTTCTTGTTGGTTTGAACATTTTTTATTATATTTCTCAATCCATTAATCTATGTGATAGGCTATAGCTTTGCAGAATCTCCACTTTTTGTTTGAAAATAATTATCACAAGTTTTTCACGATTAGTAGGATTTAGAAAGAAGAATATACTACACACTTTCATATTAATCAGTTAAGGCAAATTAACTACAGGAATTGATCATAAAATTGACTGTATATTTATGGACAAAGTTGAGCCCATACCCTTGCAAAATTGCAATTTTTAATGAAAAATTCTTTTCACAAACTTTGTCTCAAGCAGTCTGTATCAGAAGAAAGTGTTTTAACATAAATACATGCTCAACATTTTAGTTATATTTCATCGTTAAATGACTTAGAATGATTGTTTAAAAGGATGTAGAATTTTTTTGATATTCCACAATAATTCAGGCAAAAATTTCGCACGGCTAGAGGCTTAAAGTTTCCAGTAAAGACATGTCCAGCTTTTTGGTTAATTTTCATAGTTGATCAACTAAGATGATTAATACAAAGAGGTAAAAATATCATTCAGATTGTTTGAGGCAAAAATTTGTGAAAAGTATTTTCCAACCGAAAAATTCAATTTTTTTAAGGCAATGGACTTAGTATTGGCCAGAAATTTATGGTAAATTTTTTTGGCTAATTTCTCATAGTTAATTGACTTTCATGATTGGTTTAGGAAATTCTACAACCCGTAATTATTTGTAAAAATCAGAATGCCCTAATTAAATTATGCTTTGGCTATAGGTCAACATTTAATTAGAAATCGAGTGTGTGCCAAAACATACAGTGATTACAATTTTAGAATCATTGAGCAAGCATGGTCGTCTTTTCATTTAGGTGTTTTGGAATCTGTTTACATTGAAATAAAGAATCCCGACTTGTGTAGACAGAAAGAGTTCGTTTTCTCTCTTGGACTATTCAACAAGGTGAGGGATAAGCGGTTACGATGGGTCATAAAAAAGAACCAATCAAACGCGCTTTCTTTCTCTCGCGTTACTTTGAATCCGCATCTGTCTAAAGATTTTCTGTTCCATTTTTTAACATTATCCTATGTTTATACTCTGTAGAGGGTCGGACTATAGGATGTATTTTAGTATGATATGTTTCTGCTCTTCCGTGCTATTTTAGAAATTTGCGGTACCAAAGGCTTAAAGGCATTTGACACAGGTAAAGGTGGCTTACAGCCACTCGACCACGAGCGGTTGACCAATAAAATTGCACACAGAGAAAAACACGTGAACAGTTTCCGCCTTTCTGCAAATCGGTGAAATCCTAGAGCAGCGTGCAGTGGTTTCACGTGAGCGGTTTTCAATACCTTTCTTGTGCGCGTACTCTGACCAATTTGGCCTAAGTTATTTTTGGATTCGCCATACTTATACATGTCAAATGCCTTTAAAAAGATCAATAGCCACTTAAAAATATCGATGATCAATGTAAATAACTTTTGAATGAACAAAAAACGGCCTAAATAATACTGACTTAATCAACAGAAAGGTATAAAATCAATACTCTGACTGAAACAAAGATAACCTTCAAATTAAAAAGCTGCATTACGACTGTTAAGTACAAGTTTGTTGATAGAGCCAAAATAGCCTTCTAAACAATAAAAAGTAACTTGCTCCCCTATTACATTCCCATGATCCTGTGCAAATAAACTGTAAACAAGGTTAAAACATTTTCATTCATACTTGTACCTGGAGAGTATTCTGGCGAAAATAAAAAAAGGCCAGTTTTCCAGAATGATGGACAAATATTTATGATACGAAAATTATAAATTATTCTCTAGATCTTTCATAAATTAATCAGATGGTTTTAATCAATGCTTTAATATGAAGATCGTTCACAAACCAACTTAGGCAGATACTTTCAGAGTCATAGATTAGCAAAAAAGCTAGAATAATGTTATATGGAAAAGTCTCAAAAAATGAACTGCAAATTGATAAATCAAAGTTCCAAAAACTATAATATATATATATGTATATAATAATAATAATAAATAATTTGTTTAAAGTTGGCGTACTAAATGAACGTCTGATAGCTATAAAGAAGCTAATTAAGGCCAACTATTAAGGTGACTATATCTGATCTCATCAAAAAAGGTAATGTGCTGTCTGATAAAAATTTCAAATCTGAGCTTTTATAAACGCTGAAAATATACCTCACCTAAAAACATCAGAAAAAAGCGCTAATGAAATATTACTCCTTTTTATGGATAAATGAAACTTTGATTTATCAGCTCTAGAGTTACAAATATCTTGAGCCTTTTTCAGATTCTACAAGTATTATGATCAGTTAATATTTGAAATATGATTATAGGATGGACTAATGCAAAAAGTAAATATAATTTCAAATCAAAGGTTTCTATAAAAAAAACAACTTCACCTTCGACTTGTAAAACAAGGTGACTTTTACAAATTTACAAATTAAAATCTACCCACAGTACAAGATTGTCAAAGAAACTGTTATTAAAATTAGCGTACAAAATTAAATAATCGACATATTTCATAGAAATTAAGTTAGAATTTAACTATAAAACAATTACTGACATTTGACAGCTCTGGCAAATTTGAACTAATTTCAGTGGTTAACTATTTTGAAAATAGAATATGGCGGAAATATCATAAAATATGGGATATCTTTTCTTAAATTGCTGATCAAATTAAAAAAGGTTAAGTGAGAAAATTAAAAGTAGCAATTTGAAATGAAGGAGGACAAAGTTTGCCTGTAGCATAAAAATACAATTTCTTTAGAGAACGCTCATCAACAGTTTTGAAACACGTCATCTTAGTTAAAATTTAGGATTAGAATAAAAAATATAATATATTTTTTAAATGGCATTTGCATTAGATGAAGAATTGTTGATAAAAAGTTATCATCACAAGGCTGGTTTTAAAGAGATTATTAAAATTTCGAAAAAAGTGTCAAACAATGCTGGTTAGGACTAACATCTCATCATTTCAATATGTAAAAAAATATTTCAGGTTTGTGTTATAAGTTTTCAAATAATGCTCCATTTATGGATCATGACCGAAAAACTGAAAACTGCAGTACAGTAAAAAATCGGGGGAAATCTAACATATCCCTCAGACTCTTTCTTGTCTTTTTTATATAAAAAGCCATATAGCTGTTAACAAGCCAGCAAATTGTGCATATGGAAGTTTTAAGAAAATAAAGAAATTCCAAATGATTTGACTACTCACCACGATCCCCTTTACAAAAAATACATAAATTGAAATGAACTGTCTATTTAAGATCTCCAACTAACGATTTTTTTTTACTTGTCTCCTCCATTCATTAACTCCGTAGCTAAGCAAAATTAACATCTACTAGAACGTTTAAAATTGCTATATAATCTAGAAATATGTTAACGATCTCAAAAACGTTGTAAGGGATAGATTTCAAGATTGAAAAGCATCAGTTTCCACTTTTGAAATTTTTCGTTCGGTGACAAAACCGCCACTTAAAAGTGAATGCTTCTTAGCTTGAACCGTCATAAGTATAAACAATATAAATCAATTCACATTTTACCTACCTATAAGACTCCATTTCTAAACAGTTTTTCTCGGTGAGCCGACCTTGTTTTCTTTGATACCGCGTGTTTGTGCTGGATATTTTGAAAATGTTCTAAGAGTTCCTTGAAATCTATTTTCTTGACTGGTTTTCTAAGTTCATGTTCCTCTTTCCCAATATGAAATCCACTGAGAACAAACAACAACAACAACGGATCAGTCAGACCTCTTTAGAGAAAGAAGACATATGCCTTAAGGCATTAATTTTAGATAGAAATCTAAAGATTGAATCAAAGAGAGAAAACTATAAAAGCATCGATTGAGGGTCTTCGTAAATAGAAATTTGTTAGCAACGAAGTTCTATGTGCGGGGAGACTACAACTGCAAACGATTTTGTAAACTAGTCACAGGATTGAACGATGATTTGTCCGTTGATTAGCTATTTTATGACGAGAATTACTTGGTTTTGGCCAATATCCCTATGCAGGATTGATGTTAGGACAGCATATAAAATATACAAGTAAGAACATAACAGCGGATCAGTTGCTAAATAACAATCATTGATGAACTGACAAAATACTAGACGAAGAAAACAGAGAAATGAGTAATGCATTGCTGATAGATTTAAAGACAAGTTTATTTCACTTACCTTTGTTTTACTGCAGGCAATATGTGAACGTTTGGAACACAATCTAATCTATTGCGAAGTAGTGCAAAAGCGGAGCTTTGTGGCAGCAGCATCAACAGTCCGTAAAGTGCTTTTAGTAAGTAGTAATTTCTCTCGGTATCCAACAGTTGAAGTCTAAGATCTGAAAAAGAAATTTTGTGTCCAGTTAGTCGAATTAGTACAACATAATTATCAATACAAAATGGAAAAGGAAAATTGTTTAACCTTTTTGTGTATCAATTTTACAAAGCGATACTTACATGTGAAAATAGGAGATTCTAAAAGTTGAACTAATGTATCGATCTGTGTAAGGAACTCTGCATTCACTTCAATATTTCCACTGTGAAGTGTTAAGAAAGATAAGCTAATTAAAGACATTATAGTTGATGATGATTGATTACGATTCATAGTGATTGGTTATGATTTAGGATGACTGATTAAGTGCTGATTATGGTTTATTATGATTGACGATTGATCACGATTCATAGTGATTGGTTATGATTCAGGATGACTGATTAAGTGCTGATGATGGTTTATTATGATTGACGATTGATTACGATTCATAGTGATTGGTTATGATTTAGGATGACTGATTAAGTGCTGATGATGGTTTATTATGATTGACGATTGATCACGATTCATAGTGATTGGTTATGATTCAGGATGACTGATTAAGTGCTGATGATGGTTTATTATGATTGACGATTGATTACGATTCATAGTGATTGGTTATGATTTAGGATGACTGATTAAGTGCTGATGATGGTTTATTATGATTGACGATTGATCACGATTCATAGTGATTGGTTATGATTCAGGATGACTGATTAAGTGCTGATTATGGTTTATTATGATTGATGATTGATCACGATTCATAGTGATTGGTTATGATTCAGGATGACTGATTAAGTGCTGATGATGGTTTATTATGATTGACGATTGATCACGATTCATAGTGATTGGTTATGATTCAGGATGACTGATTAAGTGCTGATGATGGTTTATTATGATTGATGATTGATCACGATTCATAGTGATTGGTTATGATTCAGGATGACTGATTAAGTGCTGATTATGGTTTATTATGATTGATGATTGATCACGATTCATAGTGATTGGTTATGATTCAGGATGACTGATTAAGTGCTGATGATGGCCGATTATGATTGATTATTGATCTAGATTCATGGTGATTGATTATGACTGATGATCAAGAGCGATAATTGTGATTTACGATGATAATCGATGATGATCATTGATGAAGTTGATGATATTGAAAAAACCAATCGAATTTCAAAATTTATTGTATAATAACAGGATATATAATAACGAAAAAGATACAATTTCAAGATTAGATCGCAAGCATGCTTGTAGGTTTGTGCTAACAAGCAGAGCGAAAATGTCGCTACTGGGTTATGACACCAACAACGGTACAAGCAAGAAAATAAGACGCAGCTTTCCTGCAAATGAATCAAACAATGAATCAAACAATTTACAAAATATCTAATTTGGCAAATAAATTAAATAAAGCCTTTCTATATTTTCTGGTCCAAGGGAGCAACAAGAAAACTTTTCAAATTATTCAAGACTTCAAAGACAAGAAATCCGAGAAAGTATACAGATAACAGATGTTCGCCATAAAGGATAAATAGCCATAAATCTCTGGTAGCATCCATTGCAACACAAGCATCATCGAAAAGTTTAATATGAAAAATTAAAAAAAAGTTGAAAATTCTAACATTTCGTTGTCGAGGAAAAATAAAATTGGTATGAACTGCAAAAGAAATGCATAAAAACTGTCATTAAAATATGCAAAATTAACACAGCCAACATCTACAATAAATAGAACACAAATGAAGTTTGAAAAAGAGCAATTAACATCGTTACAGTATACTTTACAGGATTCTCTAATCGGCTGACGAGATGAAGGGGACAGGGAAAAACATGTTCCTATCCCTACAACTTGTTAAACTTTCAATATTGCAGAATTTAAATTTATCACGAAAGAGACAAAACAGCGAAAGAGTGTATATCTTTTAAAGTATGACTGAAAAACCAATTCCTACACACCTCGTTAGCAAGATCTTTTAGCTTCTGGCGAAGTTCAAACAGCTCACTTGATGTGAGCAAGATCATATTCAAATTGTTTACCATCAGTGAGGCAAACTGCAAGTCTTCCTCCTGCTGGAGAATTTCTGATAGGGCGCAGTAAATGTCAGTTGCATTGAGCAGCAAGCAGAGGTGCCTGGCAGTAGATAAAAACGACAGTGTTGTGAAAGATGGAAATTACTATAAACGAAGTAAAAAAAGACACTGAAATCAATATTGTAGGCCAGAGGGTTATGACAGACCAAGACACTGTGTTCGTCGTAGTAACAACAATTTTTGATGATTAAATAAAAGATTAGCTAAGCAAGCAATATTGAAGATATCACAGGGGCGTACAAAAAACGAACGTACGATTGGGTTTCCCAAGACAAAAAGCAAACTTTTTTCATTTTTCATCAATAAATAAGTTCGGGGTTATCATAAACATTGTTTGTAATACCAGAACGAATGTTAGCATAATAAAATTAATAGTATCATGATACAAGGAAAAATAATGAAAATATATATCACAATTTGCAAATAAAACCAAGAAAGAAACAGCGAAGGAACCTAGAATAATTTTAATCATAAAGTTCTAAAGATAAGAAGAGATACTAGTGTGTCTTAAGATATAAGTTAGATAAAGGTCAAGTTTTAAGACTACACGTTGGCAGATTTCTTGCAAATCAAAACGTAATCCAAAATGTTGTTGATAAGAGTCAAAGCAAGGGCCTGATCAATAAGAGAGATTTTATTGCTAATTACGTTGAGTGACATAGAGTTCACGTTTAAAGAAATAAGAAAAGCAGTAAGAGAAATTATACATAAAAGACAAATCTATGCTGGAATGTAGAGAGTGACCTTGATTTTGTCATTCCTAAGCATTTAAACTGTTGTGTGACTGCAACATTAAGCGCAAACTTAGATAATTTCAGGCAGTTCAATGTAGTGCCAATATATGTAATGTATGAGAGAGAGAGAGAGAGAGAGAGAGAGAGAGAGAGAGAGAGAGAGAGAGAGAGAGAGAGAAGCCAGCTTCGCATTTGTAGAGCATTTATGTACTAAATAAATTATGATAGAGCACAATATATGATTATGAATGAAACAATTAGATCTTTTCTATACATGAAACAAATGGATGCTATGTTTTGTTTTTTGTCCTTTATGCCTTGTATTTTGTCTTCTGTAATCGTTCTCATATTTGCATTTTCTATTGTAGTACCAATGAAGGTTTGAAACTATGTAAAACTGTAAGTGCCAGTCATGGTGCAGAGCTGATGACGCTTTTTTTCGCTATGCTTGACAAAGTTGATCCTTTGTAGTTTTTATCACAGTTTGATAGAAAAAACTGAGCACGAGACGCAATCGAAGCTTTGTATACAAGCAATAAAATTCCTGCAGCAATTAAAAGTTAAATCGATTTTACCTGATGATAAAAGACCCACGGTCATCGAGTAGTTTCCGATCAGTACTAAACATGTTCATCAAATTCATCATAAACTTTGTGAAGTAGGTATTCAGTAATTTTTCGTGCTGAGTTTCATGGCCATCACTTGACTCATAGGCAGCCAGAGAATGGTGCCGCGGGGCCCCAGCCGTCGATGCAGAAATGTCTGATAAAACCTCGAGGTCCAGTAGCACAACCTATGAGAAAAGAAAATAAAAATCTGATTTCAATGAAATCTAGCCATTGTACAACTTCACCTGCATTCAATGTATATTTAGAAGGGCATGCATAATGCTCATTCATGTCCGGTTAAGTAGAAACTCGACATCCAGACGGCATATTATTTTCCTAGAAAAACGGAACTGATATGTTATTAATCCTCCTCGTTGTTTATCATCTAGCCTCGCTTACGCTCTGTGTCACGTGCAAGTTAGGCTATGACACCCAGAACATTTATAGGTTTATAACGTGCGCTCTCAGCAGTTCAGCAGTGTTCTTACTGATGTAACAACCAATGCAACTATTTGAATAAAATTTGAAAAAGCAAAAATCTTTAAAAATTACGTTGACAGGGTAGTAAGCTGAATGTCAACTTCTGTTATAAATTCAGTGATAACAGCAATATTGTAATTGTTGAAGTGTTTATCCTGTATAGTGCAGCCGCTTAACCTCAAAAAATGGACGAATTGTGCATTTTATGATACAAGCATGAAATTTGGTACAAGTACACAGTTTGACACGCTAATTAAGATGAGATGCAGACCCCACTTGAAAATGCCCCCAAATGCTATTTTTAGACTGGGGTACCTGTACCCAGTCCTTTTTTGGTCTTCCTCCATATCTTCTAAACAATGCAAGTTATAAACTCGAAATTTAGTTTTCTGGCGTAATTTGACATGCTGATTAAGATGGGATGCAGACCCCACTTCAAAACGCCCCAAGAATCTATTTTTAGACTGGGGTACCTGTACCCAGTCCTTTTTGCCTTCCTCCGTATCTTTTAAACTATGCACGTTAGAAACCCGATATTTAGTTTTCTGGCGTGATTTGACACGCTGATTAAGATGAAATACAGACCCAACTTCAAAAATGCCCCCAAAAACTATTTTTAGACTGGGGTACCTGTAACCAGTCCTTTTTGGCCTCTCTCCATATCTTTTAAACAATGCAGGTCATAAACTCGAAATTTAGTTTTCTGAAGTACTTTCACATGCTAAATAAGTTGAAATTAAGAGCCCACTTCAAAAATGCTCCCAAAAGCTATTTTTAGACTGGGGTACCTGTACCCAGTCCTTTTTTGGTCTTCCTCCATATCTTTTAAACTATGCAAGTCATTAACCTGAAACTCAGTTTTCTGACGTGATTTGACATGCTGAATAAGATGAAATGCGAAAAAATATTGAAAACCCCCAAAAAATATTTCCTTAGACTGGGGTATTTTTACCCAGTCTTCCATTGGATCCTATTCTTAAATGTGGAAACATGCAAGTTGTAAAACGGGAGTAATTTGACGTTTAAAACAAAATATCTTATAACAAACCTGAACGGTTCTCAGGCCTGGACTCGTTCTATACGGTAAAATCATAAAGAAAGTAATTGTCCTGTATTAGGATTATTCCTAACCTACCACAGGTCAAACTCTGCAACTCTTAAACTATTTTCAGCCTATACCGTAGATTTATGATGGGGATACCTTTTACAGTAAACTGTTTGTTTAGTTCTCTGAACACTGACCATCACAACTGCATAACGGGGAGCAAGGGATGTCATATTTTCGACACATACATTTTCCACGGCAGTTCTTTTTGCACGCACAATGCTTCAGTTCTTTCAAGGACTTTGAGGCCTCTGGGGTTATCATCCATACTGGCAAAATGGAGCCATTCACTTCTTTCCCTCTCCATGCAGTTATATCTGGTAGGTTTTGGATACATTGTAAGGACTGTCTCCAGACATGGCTGAAAATCAAAGCCCAGTGATTAGTTATCTTCATTTTGTGGAAGAGGCAAACTCACTGCCTGGGACGTTTGGAAGGCTTTTCCTGAGGTAACAGAAACTTTCGTTTCTCTTTCAAATGCTCCTGATACAGTTACCAATGAACATATGTCGTTGCTTCAGAGGTACGTGGTTTTGCTGTACGATCGGTCTTCTCAGTGTCTTTCAGTGAATGAAGCAAGGAGGTTTCTCTTTACAAAGAAATCGAGGACAGTTGAAGGCATACCACCAACTGAGGATGCTTTGCATCAACATGCACTTCGGTCAGCTTTTCAAGGAGGGTAAGATTAGATCACACTAGTGACCAATTGCTACGTACATGCCTATACAATGAAATTTTAGATTTTCATGTTGTTTATTGTTGAAGTAACTTATTCTAAAATAGGTCTACTAGAACTTTTTTCTCTTGATACTGCCCATTGCTACAGCATGATACATACTTGATAACTAATCACTGGGCTTTGATTTTCAGCCATGTCTGGAGACAGTCCTTACAATGTATCCAAAACCTACCAGATATAACTGCATGGAGAGGGAAAGAAGTGAATGGCTCCATTTTGCCAGTATGGATGATAACCCCAGAGGCCTCAAAGTCCTTGAAAGAACTGAAGCATTGTGCGTGCAAAAAGAACTGCCGTGGAAAATGTATGTGTCGAAAATATGACATCCCTTGCTCCCCGTTATGCAGTTGTGATGGTCAGTGTTCAGAGAACTAAACGAACAGTTTACTGTAAAAGGTATCCCCATCATAAATCTACGGTATAGGCTGAAAGTAGTTTAAGAGTTGCAGAGTTTGACCTGTGGTAGGTTAGGAATAATCCTAATACAGGACAATTACTTTCTTTATGTTTTTACCGTATAGAACGAGTCCAGGCCTGAGAACCGTTCAGGTTTGTTATAAGATATTTTGTTTTAAACGTCAAATTACTCCCGTTTTACAACTTGCATGTTTCCACATTTAAGAATAGGATCCAATGGAAGACTGGGTAAAAATACCCCAGTCTAAGGAAATATTTTTTGGGGGTTTTCAATATTTTTTCGCATTTCATCTTATTCAGCATGTCAAATCACGTCAGAAAACTGAGTTTCAGGTTAATGACTTGCATAGTTTAAAAGATATGGAGGAAGACCAAAAAAGGACTGGGTACAGGTACTCCAGTCTAAAAATAGCTTTTGGGAGCATTTTTGAAGTGGGCTCTTAATTTCAACTTATTTAGCATGTGAAAGTACTACAGAAAACTAAATTTCGAGTTTATGACCTGCATTGTTTAAAAGATATGGAGAGAGGCCAAAAAAGGACTGGTTACAGGTACCCCAGTCTAAAAATAGTTTTTGGGGGCATTTTTGAAGTTGGGTCTGTATTTCATCTTAATCAGCATGTCAAATTACGCCAGAAAACTAAATATCGGGTTTCTAACGTGCATAGTTTAAAAGATACGGAGGAAGGCAAAAAGGACTGGGTAAAGGTACCCCAGTCTAAAAATAGATTCTTGGGGCGTCTTTGAAGTGGGGTATGCATCTCATCTTAATCAGCATGTAAAATTACGCCAGAACACTAAATTTCAGATTTATGTCTTGCATAGTTTAAAAGATATGGAGGAAGACCAAAAAAGGACTGGGTACAGGTACCCCAGTCTAAAAATAGTTTTGGGGGCATTCTTGAAATAGGGTTTGCATCTCATCTTAATCAGCATGTCAAATTACGCCAGGAAACTAAATATCGGGTTTATAACGTGCATAGTTTAAAAGATACGGAGGAAGGCAAAAAGGACTGGGTACAGGTACCCCAGTCTAAAAATAGATTCTTGGGGCGTTCTGAAGTGGGGTCTGCATCCCATCTTAATCAGCATATCAAATTACGCCAGAAAACTAAATTTCGAGTTTATAACTTGCATTGTTTAGAAGATATGGAGGAAGACCAAAAAAGGACTTGGTACAGGTACCCCAGTCTAAAAATAGCATTTGGGGGCATTTTTCAAGTGGGGTCTGCATCTCATCTTAATTAGCGTGTCAAACTGTGTACTTGTACCAAATTTCATGCTTGTATCATAAAATGCACAGTTCAACTGCTAAGCGGCTGCACTAGTATGAATATTCGTTTTTTATTATTATAAAAATAATCAACTTTGCCCATATCTAATGTAAATAAAATAACTTTAATAAGGAGTCCCTTCAAATCAGAGAAAGCTGGCAGATATTTCGAATAAAATTTTCATTTTTTCAGGAACAAAAAAAGACCGAGCAGCTAGCAAATCCTCACATTCTTGGGCAGAGAACCTTAAATTTCTTTGTAAAAGTCTTGGTATCAAGGCAAAATGCCATTGATTAGTCTTTGAGCCCTGCTCTATACTGACCATAAAAGCAAACGACATACTTTTCTTCCCTTGCAAACCCTATTAAAGAGCATCAACATACTCCAATTTAGTCCAATCAATCTAAAATGTTAGCAGCCTAGCTAATCAGATTTACTTTACGCCAGATGAAAAATACCCACTATTGTAGAAAAGCTGCGAAATTGCTATAGCACTTGTTACAACAGTTGCTAAGTTTAAGAGAGACATTTGGTATTGGTAATAAGCAAAAACCTCATCAGAGGGATCTGAAAGTGTCTTCAGCAGAGCCGGAAACAGCATCTCGATATGCTTGAATAGCTAAAATGAAAAAGACACAACTTGGTCAGTACATTGTTTTTCAAAATATAAAGCTAACGGTAAAGTAAAAAGACAGGCAGACGTATTTTCACAATTTGAGTGTTCATCAGATAAAATGAATAACAACGGCGTATAATTGATGGAATGAACGAATGTCTTTCAAAAACTTATATTTATAAAATTATATAAAGCCTGTGTACAAAGGCATATGTTAACTAGATGACTTACCTGCAAACCTAGAGAGCATGCATAAATGGCGAAACTATAAATTCATGAATACTCACCTTGTTTGGGACTTTCATATGTAACTGAAGAACCCAACGCAAAACAGCCACTCTTGTTTGAATAGCTTTATTCGAGAGCTGTTTAGTTAGAACTTCTACAAATGGCCCAAGCTCTAGCTGTACACTGGACTTTCCCGGATTATCTTTCTTTGCAACCTCGTTATCATCCTCAGTGGTAATTAGACGCATTAAGCCTTGGTTAACAGCTTTGGCAACTTCACGAATATCTAAGAAAAGCTAAGGAAACATGACAGGGTAGCAGTATCAAAGGGCTTTGGGATACATTAATCCTTTGTAGCACGGTAACAATGCGTAGCACTAATTTCAAGTTAAAAAGGACAAAAAGTACACCAATTTCATCTTATGACAAAAAAGATGAGACCACTTTTGTTTCCAACACATTCGAGAGCCCTTTCATAAAATGTCTAAAATACACCATCAAAGTAGGCACATGGTCAGCAAAAGAAACCTCAGGCCCTGTGGCATTACTTTAACAAACATCAAATAAAATGTTCAAAATGAAACTCAACCTCTTCGGAAATGTTTAAACCTTGCTATATAAGACCTCGAAATATCTTTATGAATTAGCAAAGTAGCAAAACCAATGCCATATGCATTAAACATTGCCCAGTGAGAATGGCACACAAGAATTTCCGAAATTTTGGACGAAATTCTCAGACTTAAAGAGGGGTTATAATTACAATTTTTGGCTTGTGACAGTAGAGTGGTGGCTGATTTTCTATACACCCGAGATATTCTTTTAGAAAGTTTGACTAGAACAACAGAGGATACGTTGTTTGCTCTGGTCATAAGACACACACGGAAGAACAGCAGTCAGAATGTTCGCGCTGAAGGCGAGCATTGTCCGACCAGACAACGCAACGAACTCGCGTATCCAAGTAATGGCTGTGAACTGGATGACTTCGTCTGCGAAAAAAGAAAATGAAGAAAAGCCTTAATGGTGTAATCTATATCAACAGAAAGTATTTTCACTGTAGATCATATATTCTAAAAGAACAAAAATTCACTCCTTTATATAAGTAATATCATTATAATCTGTTACAAATTGCTTGAAATATGACCTGACATTTCCTCAAGGATTCTCATCCAGTCGGTTTGGTTCATAAACTTTAGAGACAAGACCAAATTACGGTACAAAGAATGAGATCATCATCACGACATATCTAGCATCCACAAAATCATCCACATCTTTGTCCTGCAATTCATACACCAAAATACCCTATCAAGCAATTGTAATTCGCGATAAACTGTACTTGCTTCTGTTTTTAATTTATACAGAAACTCCGAGGCACTAGAAACTTCGTTTATCATATTGTCATTTTCTCGCTTTCTCCGGCACAAAGCGATATTCTTTGTCACATCTTCAAATGACAGTGATTTGATAGGGGAGACGTATGTGCTCGTTTGGCTATTTCTGTGTAATCACTTAAAAACTCTGTTTAGCTGTTTTCAACACTGGGTGCCTTTATCTACCCATAAAAAGACTGCAAAAATAGAAATAAGGTCAACTCGACTTTTCAATCCTAGCCCTGCATCTATCATCAGGAAAGCTTCTAGCTTTTATATTTAAACATCGTAATTTTATACATTTCATTTTTCTAACTTGGCAGCTTTCTGGTGATCGCATCAACAGAGGTGGCGCCAGAAATCTTCCGATAGAGTGGCTGGAGCTTTCGACAGGGGGGCTAAAATGACTAAAATAAGCAGTTTTCGTACGTTATTTTGTCAAATTTGCTCCGACAATAACCTAAAATTTACTCCGATGGGGGGGGGGGGGGGTGCTCTAGATGCTTTCGACAGAGAGGCTGTAGTCCCCCATAGCCCTCTCCTGGCGCCACCACTTCGCATCAAGCGTCAAACTCGGAAAAGCAACTTCATACCGTACACCAAAAGCGCGTACAGGTTTGCCTAAACGGCATCGAGCACTTAATGACAAACCCGTAAACAGTGACTTTAATTCAATTTCATTGCATCTAGTTTAATATCTTTTAAACACTTTTAGCTAATATCAAAATATAACACTGTTAGCTTATATACAAAAATCGACCTAAACGCCAATCAGATGGTCACTGACAACAGCAAATTTAATATAGATAGAAAATAGCAGTAAAGAATGTTGAATAGTATGCATGAGGCGGCAAGAAAATGGATTAGGCAGGATTGTATTAAGTAATAAAATTCAAGCATCTAAAGAGTCTATCAAACCAGTTGCAGAAGAAAATTACAGTTGAAAAACACTCGCAGTTACCTTCAGATTGTGAGTGTAAGACTAAAATATTGACCATGTTGGCAAAATTTACATTTGAATGGTTCTTTTTTATATCTTTTAAGAACTCTCCAAGGATAAATTCGCACCTGAAAATTAAAAAAGGGTTAACAGTGAGCTACCTGTGTTTGGGTCGTCAGGTTTGCAGTTTTAAAACAATTCTGGAAACTTCTGGAAAATTGACTATATTGACAACACGATTGTTCAGAAGTGGCAGCCCTAAATGTCAAATCCAACCTCAAATCAATCGAGGAAATACCTTTTCTCTAAAACTAACACCAATAGAGGAGAATGAATCCATAAAAAGTTTACAATAGGGTTGCTCCAAATACTTATCTTTTTCAGAATTATAAGTTGTATATTATTCTAACACTGAAAATCAGGTGCCATTGAGATCATTTTCTTATCCGAATCCATATAAATTGACAAGAATTCTTTCTTTAGGAAATCCATGCCAACGCAAAAAACAGCAAAAATAGTGACAACTGAACGAGAACTCTGGCAAACCAAAAGCACACTGTAAAGAGGCTGTTCGTCGGACCGTAACTCTGACGAAGCTCTTCATGTCTTCACTTAATTTTGCTAATCAATTTCCGCAGCACAACAAAGTTTTGGTTGTATGGCGCTGTTCTTCAACATCTTGCGCTGTTCTAGCTCACCATTTGGATACATTTGCAAGGCAGTCCCTGGAGGCAAGTGACAGCACTTAACATCGTTGATTTGCAATCAAATGTTACATTAAACATGTTCTTCATAATAAAGGTACAAAACTTACATTTTCCTTATTTCGCCATTGTTATCTCTAAATATACTGAAAAGACCATCTAAGAATTCAGGGAGATGAGCAAGCAAGTCAAGCTCTGGTACAGCATCAAGTGCAGAGAGCTGGAATGAAAACGTCACATCTTATACTCAAACAATGTATACAACATTAACAAGCATTGGATCAACATGATATCATGTACAAACTTTACAAATAAACTTAAACAACGGTAACATGGTCACTGCTCAAAATCACTGCCATTTATTCAAAAGGCAAATGTTTAGTGTCGAAAAACTGATGTCCCTGCTTTACCAACAATAGTTCACATTCAACAGTGTATTTGCTTTATCTGCCCTTCAACTTCACAGCAAATGCTTTACTAAACGGCAACTGGTATATAATCGAAAATGACAAATTTCTTAAACAGTTTTCAAAACTGCTCAGCACAAGAATGATTGACTTTCCATTTTCTCACACGGATAAGTGCAGAATTTTCAAAAGATAGATTTCAAAAGGAGATATCCTCTCGTGTGATATGATACGTTTGTCGATATGATACAAATCGAAATTCTGCCTCGTAGATCTGATTTACGTATCATCATCCATGCCTTGCTCGATTAACATTTCTTTTATTGCCATTAAGTTTATCAGAGCTACGACTTTACAAATAAGGTGGGAAAGAATGGTCTTCGTTGCCTATAGAGCAATTATCTTAAAACTATCTGGCAAAGAAACTACACTAAAACAAGAGCAATATAACATTTTCTGCTTCAGCTGTTGAATTCTAAGTTTACTTCAAATTATATTCTTACTGCAGTACTAGGATTAGATGTTTATTGATCAAATGCAACAGCAAAATATCAGCAAAACTGTTAAAAATAGCAATCCAGTACTCTGAATGAAGAAAATTGGACCCGTAAGAAATGATGCTCAGCTGGAGAGAAAATATTTGTTGCAGATCATAGCAAGGTTATATACAGATACCAACCCAAGAAACTAGAAACTGTTTGGCATGGGGGTTCGTAGTGTAAATCCTTTCCCTAAGCAGTGGCATGAATGAAACCAAATCAAAATCACCACTCTCAGTGACAACATCCTGAAAAAAGGACAAAACAAGAAATACATTTATATGCAGTTAAAAAAGGTTAACTTAAAAAGGCAAATTTTTATTCGATTTCTCTGAAAGCCTTTAAGGAATTTTATTATTAGATACTTCATAATTAAAATGCTGATGATCAACCACATGTGACAAAAAGCAATGTCAAAAATACCAAAATGGAGGATGGGGAGTGGCAACTCAGGCCTTGCCATTTGTGGAGAGCCATAGCTCTTGCTCCCCTGCAGGCTCTTCTCTAAAAGGCAAATTGCTGTCCTTGAAATCAATTTTTCCCTTGATTCCATTCATATTCTTCATCTACAAATAGTTCACCTGAAAATTACTAGGAGAGCTGTTTACTGCTCCCCTGCTAAAAGTCTTGACCAGGCCTGTAACTCTGTTGCTGGAAATATGGACTTGACAACAAACAGACTCTTCTGTCCATTTTAGTTTATGACAAATAATGCCATAAAATTAAAATGAACAGTGGAAGAAGACAGAGTATAAAAATGCCAATTCTTTAAGATTGCCATAAATGGGGCAAATTCAGTTTAAAAGATTTAACTCCAACCTTGATTAATCTGTCAAGAAGCTCTGCACCATTTTTTACATTTGGATCAGGATCAGCAGCTAACTACAAAAGAAAAAATATCAACTACATTGGCGGTGCTAGATGAGGGGGGGGGGCTTGGGGGCTTCAGCCCTCCCCCCACTTTTTTGCAAAAAGTGTTTTTTAAAAAAGGGCAAAAGAAGGAAATAAAAGAAAAGAACAATGCGACAAAACCTTTGGTTGCTTAATTTCGAAGGAATAACCCAACGTCCATGGAAACATTTGTTTATTTGTTATGGGGTCTCATAAAGTAATAAATTCCATTCTAAGACTTGAATTAATCCAACGTAATGAAAGCATGCCTTACAAATAGCAAAATGTTTTAAATAATTACTTGGAAATGACTACAGAAAATATTCGGAAAATATGTATTTTATACTAATCTAAAAAGCATGGTCGCGAAAATTTTCTGCTTGCTTCGCT
The DNA here is from genome assembly GCF_057945365.1 of Rhopilema esculentum. Taxonomy (NCBI): domain Eukaryota; kingdom Metazoa; phylum Cnidaria; class Scyphozoa; order Rhizostomeae; family Rhizostomatidae; genus Rhopilema; species Rhopilema esculentum. The sequence goes on from NC_142818.1 coordinate 5,327,287, forward strand.
CGCAGGGAAGCCTCTTCATTCGAATTACCTAGGGCTCACGACAACCTCTTGCTGGTCCCCTTCAAATGTACTGCTATTATAACAAGGGCCCCAAAAAATAATAGGCATAAAATATCATGAAGGGTTTAAGTGCGTTTTTCAAAGTTGGTTCTTCAGTCTAATAATGCTTTCAACTCGAGCTGCCCCCTTCCCCCCCTTTTAATTTCTTGATGCCACCCTTGAATTAAAAATATTTGAGTATACATGCAATGCCATGCTCAGGTTATGGTGACCATAGGAGTAACATATCTATTGTGAATGAAAACAAGCTCCAAATTTACTAAAAGGATAGATGTCTCAAATTTAGCTGCATACACATGTCTTTCATTGGTAGAGAGTAGCAATAAGCTTTTTCATTGAAAGTAACAGCTTACTGTGCATCTTAATAAACAGAGAGCTAAACAAAAAAGCTTTGGAGTTGTAATGCCTCTAATTTTAAAAGAATTTACATGGGTGATAAAAAATTTTCATTTTCTAAATATTAATTCATGGGAACACAAAATGAGAGTCACTAAAACAAGTAAGCATACAAAATGTCTTACCTTACTTAAGCCATCAAAAATATCATTGAAAAATGGCAAGATGGTCTCTCTTGCTACTTTAGCAATATTATACAAGGCTTCACAAGCATAGTAGCGGACTCTGCTGTCTTGATCAAAGAAGCAAGACAGAACTGGTGGGACGAGAAGTGACAGGTATATACTTGCATCCTACAGAAAAAAATATCAATTAGCTTTCTGTTAGCCTCACATTGCAGGATCCAATGTTTCGATTAAAGATATCAAATCACTGAAATGCTACTTATCATACTTTATAAACTGGAAAGGTCATATCCACATTAGAAACTAAATTGATGAAATTTCACTAATCAAGGTTGCTGAAAAAGATTTAACAAGACTCTACAAACAATGAATAAAACTGGCCAATCAATTAGAAAAAACATATTCCAAATTTGTTAACTGTTTTGTTTGAAAATATAATAGTTTGCTATGGCATAAACATGTATCATGACAAATTTTAGGTAACAGATCAATCTACAAAATTTTGCAGTAAAAAACAATACCTGATTGCTAAATTTTCACTTACCTTTCCCAATGCTATTGCTGTAGCTGCTAAACCTATCAGGCCTCCTTTTCGGCTATGAGGATTTTGGGAATTGGCAAATTCTTGAGTTAGAATTTGGACTAGTTTTCTTGTCTGTTTCACATCATTGTTACTTGAAAATTCTCTGACCATACTGTATCAAAAATAGAGTAAAAACAATACTTTAGTTGAAATTCCAGTGGGATAATAAGAATTATGAATTAAGGAGCCCTTAAGCTTAAGCAAAGAGAAAAGCTAAGGAACAATTTGCCACTTTGAATATATCTGAAGTGCTTAATAAATGAAGTGAAATAAAAGCTGCCTGACGGTGCTTCACAAACTTAAAATGATAGTTTTAATTTTTATGGTGAAGAGATTGAGTAGTGGTGCATGTCTTATGAGTATGAAAATCAAGATTGAGTATGTTGAGGTGATGAGAACACAATATTTCTACAGGATCAGTGAAAATGTTAAGGTAGCAAGTGCATCTCTTAGAAAGATGAATTATTAATTCACTGCAGGCTGTCACACCTACATACGACAAGACTTTCTTAGGCAAAAAAGTTCACAGCACTGTTAATGGCTGTAGTGTGGTATCAAAATACTTTGGTGACTGCAATGTTACTAGGTGTAGGTCCCCTATGATCTAGAATTTATCATATTTGTCAGAAACTTCTATCCATTGTATGATTTCACTAAATGCTTATATACTGTTAGAAAAAGCTTGAGACTTTTTTGAAAATGCGTCTACTAGCCAGTCCCAGATTCTATCTAGCTCCCTTGCAAATGACAACAGTTATACTATTGCTATCATTTGCACAGTTATACTACAGTTCTACTTTTATCTGCATGGGCATGCAATCATGTGCCTAGGCAAGGCAAGGTGCACATTTTGTCACACACCTGCTTCTCAAAAAGCAGTGATATTAGGCACCTCAGCCATTTTCAAAGATTACTTTTTGATCAGAAATTATGTCTTGTTGCACCAGAAATCATATTTTGATAACAACATTCATCATTTAGGGATTTGCATGACACAATATGCCTTTTAAACAATGGAAAACCTTATGTGCCAGATTAGGTGTTATAGACACCCAAAAAAGAAACTTCCACCATTTTGATCCAAAAATAAATTTGTAACAGTAAATGTACTGAACAAGCGTATCTAGACTTTAAACACGTTTTTAATATAAAAATTATTTTCTGTTATGATAAGAGCAGCGACACAGATTTAGAGTGAATTACCTAAAGATTTCACTCAAGTAGAAACTGGCCTTTAACTTAGTTGAACAACCCGAGTTAAAAGTTCGGATCTCCAAGCATTACCTGTTGTGCCTAAAATAGATTTAATTGCTATTTTATGCAGGCTGCCCCTTGATCAATTATGTATTGGAGCATTCCTGAATGTAAGTGAACTGACAAATATTTCTAGCACCGGTCCTTTTAGCTAAGGCCATTCACTTGGGATGACTGCACTTTAGTGACCCACTTTTTGTTTCACTAAGTTGAGTTGAATTACAAACCTTTCGATCTAGCCAGGTTTCTAGGCTTCTGAAACAATCATAAGTTCGAATCTCAGAAGTTCAGATTCACTCTCATACAATTGCAGCTATAGATCAGTTTTAAAATCAGGTTGGATGACTTTGTTCTATGAATTTGTCTTGAGGGCAACCACCCCCAAACCCCCATACATTATCATTGATTGATTAATTTCATTCCATATCCAGTTATAAATGGATTTCTTTGTTTCTTCAAATCTTCGTTCTCATTTTTGCTTGTATCATCACTGCTAGGTAGTAGCGATTCAATTCAACTTCCAATCAGGAAACAAAAAATGTGTCGCTAAACTGCAGTCTAGACCGTTCACTTAAACTCGTGTTTTTTAATTAAAAGAGACATTATTCATTTACTTTAAAAAATTGACCCAATGATGTTCTTGGAAATAGTGGTACTTGACTGATGAATAAGCACAGCAGGGCTCACAACACATTACTGCATATTTTTCTCATATGATTATGGAAAAGTGAATGCTTTTTCCGATCTGCCCTCAATGTTTCCCGGCTTGTTTAGATATTTAGAAAGACTCCAAGTTTTGAGAAAAGAAAACGCTATTTATTGCTCTGAGAAATCTTTGATTTAGCCATGATTTAAAATTTTCACAACGAATGTAATAAAGAGTTATCCAGCTTTTCTATGACTTATAACTATTATTGTTATATTATATCATTTATATTTTCGTTCACACGATGGCAGGCACGCATCCTAAAGTTTTGGGTGTGTGCAACTGCAAGAAAATGACCTTACCTGGTCTGGTCAAACATTTCATTTCGTGGATGTGGCCTAATAATTCTAAACTTAGAATAGAGTAAACAGCTTAATACACCATTTCTAAACCACAAGTTTCGGCACTGTCCTAGAAGCACACGTCGCGATAATTTAAATTTATAAAGTCAATTATAAATTCGATCTACATCTAAAAACATGACAGTCAACTTCAAATGGGCCTAAAGTTATTGAGGCAAACCATAAAAAGAAAAAGACCTTAAAAAATCAAAATATGCAAGTAATACCGCTCTATTTCCAACGCAGCAGTCTTCCTTTTTTCGTAAAGTTTGTCATTAAGGCCCCTCACAATTTGAAGAGATAGCGGAGATAAGTCCCTTTCCGCCATTCTTCGACGCTCTTTTGACCTGCTTGACCTCTTTTCCAAAAAGTGGACCTTGTGCCCCTGCCTGGTTGCTACGAGGTGGCTCCATTTCTTTTGATCAGTGTTTTGAAAAACAAACCAAAATTTCCCTTCCACTACCCTCAGAAAAATGCGAAACAAATATTTTGACGTAAAGACCCAATAAGGTCTCTACTTCAAGGAGGAATACTTAAACTTTGAAACAATTCTCGAATTTTTATCTTCACATTTTGGCAAAAATGGATCATAATTTAAACGCAAAAACGGTCAAATTTAAAGAAATATCTAAATATTCAAAACAAAGTAACACGCGACCGAACGGTCCAAACAACATGAATTTTTCAGTACAAGCTAATTTAAAGATGAATTGAAAATAAAATAAAGATGATTTCAATTCTGAAGTCCATTTTTGAAAAAGATCCGTAGATAGCGAGATACAAAATTGATGACGTCAACTCGGATCCATCAATCTACCATGCATGCCCAAATAAAAGGGGAAACTTAGGTCGAAGGGGCTGTTCCAGACCAAAACCCCCACTACCAAGATCTTTTGAAGAGAATGAGGGGGCTTGGCTGAATTTTCTTAAAAAAAGTGACGGTAGTATTTCAAGACTTTCGGCAGAAATAGTTCATTGTACATTCGAGGTGATCAATTGTGCAAACAGGGGCCTCAGCAAAACATTTTAAATATCCAGTCTTATCGTACTTCTTTGCAGTTTTTCTATGAATATCAGTTTACATAAAGATAGAAAGTTTTCGCGAAAGAGACATCGGTCATGAGTCTTTACTCAGGGCGATAAATCTCTTCTTACAAATGGTTTATAATAAACAACAAGTGTACCCACGAACATTTTATCTAACCGAAGCTGCATGTCTCACTGCAAAAACATTTACAATAATGCTAAACATGTGCATTTCCTAATCGCAACGTACAAAATTTAAATTTCTGTCAAGAAGCAACCTAACTCAGTACTGAAATAAAATTAACTGAAAACTTCAGAGATTGAGCCCTCAGAACATTGTCTTCCTCTTCTTCAATGCTTTGAATTATCAACAACGAAACGAGAGCTGATCAGACATTCAAACTTAAATCAACAGGGTTCATGATAATAAGAATAATCATGACACTTTAGCTGGGTAAGGTGCGTGATAACTCGTTTTTTGTAACATATACATCGCATTTAAGACAACAAGGCTGCGTTCGTTTGTCAAATAGACTGCTTAAAAGGGGTTTTTGGTGTGCCTACCGAGGTTGTGCAGTGAAACTGTGGCTAGAAACGAGTTGGTAATTTATTTTACACAGTCCTTTCGTTTATGAGTCAAATGTAACCATGTTTGATAAAATCAGAATTTAAAGATCGTAGAGTGGTAGGTTCCCAAATGGAAAAGGCATAGAAGAGAAATTAATGTGCACACTTAACATCAAGTTTGATAGAAGAATGGGCACATTACATATCGTGAGCCTCGTATTGACACACTTTTTTGGTAATGGGCAGTTGTAACAATATACAATACTGGTCACTGGCATAATTTTCTACTAACATAATCGAGCATTTCTAGGTGGGAGGGGCGAGTGTGGGGTAACATAATAAAATATTAGCTTAAATATGGGTTTTTTACCACCAAAGATTCTAAACATAGATAAATTGTTGACGAAATTATCCATAAATAAAATTGGTTATTAAATGGCCTTGTCACTATTCACAATATTTGGTTTAATAAAAATAATGGCTGCTATAGATGGGCTGGTTGTAAATTTTGATTGCCCGCTAAGCTTTTATACCGATTTATCCTTCCTAGGTTCCTGGAGTACTTTTGAGGGAAAACGTCTTTTGTTTATCATCTATTATCTTTGCCGCTCTCTCTCTTGTGGCCGACCTTGTCACAGACAAACTTTCATTCTCTGCATTTTTGTGCTGGTGTTATCATCTTTCTAATATTTTCTAACTAAAATAGTCCAAGTGGTCATCAATTATCGATAAGATTCTATAGAGTTGTCTTATATTTCAGGGCACTTCTTGCCACCTCTGCCCCTCTTCGAAAAGGGCCCCTGACAATCTACTACCAAAGAGCGAACTATGTACTTTGCGACCAAAGAGATCTTCAAATACGCATGCGTGTGGGTGCGCGAATAAAAGGAGAAAATCGGGGGTAAGCCTTTACCAAACTATTCGAATATATCTTGAAACTTCTAAATTTGCTCATTGTACACTAATTTTGCGAATTTGAGCAGGGTGTGCTGGGGCCCGGGTAAACATCCTATATAGCCATCTTCCCGAATAACAGACATTTCATTGTGCAGACGTGACACTTAAAAAAGTTCCCTTTGTAGCAACCCCCCCCCCCCATTGGACCGCATACAAAAAACTGTTACACTCACCCGGAGGGTTGCATAATTTATGAAATTATCCATATAAACCGTTAGCCTCAAAGCATACAATTTTTTGTTGGCCTTCTGTTATGGCGCAGGTACTTGTTGGTTGGATGCATGTTGCAGCACGGTTGAGTTGCAACATTGCCCTACCGCCTCCTAAATGTAAAGGTACCATTTAAAATATACCTGGCTCGTCTTCGAATCGAGGGAAAGAGCCTAGCTTGATTCACGGGTCACGGCGCCAGGCCAAGTATTTGTAAGGCAAACCACACATGGCGGTCCCTTTCTTACACCACCCAAGATCAACAAACAAATTTCCAATGTTTATCTGGAAAGTTTACTTTCCTGCTTATCTAGCTTTCTATCTTATGCATGTGAGATTAACGTCTTCTGTAAAAAGGGGAAGCTCCTTTTTTGCTCAACAAATTCGACATATCACTGAATATGCTGTGTCTATGCAGGACCTAAATGCTGAAGTCTAAAATATTTTAGTTAAGTCATCGTTTTGAGTAAATGAATCGCTGACATGGCTATGAGTTTTGGGAAAGTTTTGCACTCAAAGGTTGACCCCTCTAAGCAAGAGGCGGACCAGAGCAGTGTTTTCGGGGAAAAGACAGCATCTGGTTACAGCAGAGGGAACAGCAAAGCAGATTCAAATAAGGAACAGAAATCTAGCGATTCTACTTTGATTGGGCAGCCTCTAGATCTCAAAATTCCAAGACAGCACCTTCTTGCCAGTGAGGAGAAGGAAGAATCGTCTGAGTATTTTTCGATGATTGGGGAAATCGGAGCTTCATCCAAAATTAACAAGCAGATGACTGAAGTAAAACTGGACGACCTCGGGGAAATAAGACAAATTTTTGATGTTTTCGACCAGGATGGTAATGGAGTTATAACAGCAAACGAACTTAGATCAATTCTTGGATCACTGGGACAATCAACAACGGAGGCAGAAGTAATGGATATGGTGAATTCCATTGGTATGTCATTGAAAGTAATGATCACAATGCATTTGATTAAACTTGCAATTTCCCTGTTGCGATACATAAGGGGCATTCCTAGGAAGGCTGGGGGCAATATGGCTTGTTCCTGAATGCCCCTGCATTGGTATCCAATGAAGTTAGTCTGGGTAATTTGCCAAAGGTAATAATCTATTTTCACAGAGTGATATCAACTGAAATGCGCAAGCATCGTTTTCATACGAAATCTTTCTTTGCCAATAGGTGTTACAACCTTGAGATGAAAAACAAGAAAGAAAGTGTGACTAACAATTTAAAATCCGTAGTAGACGGAGCTGTGGCGACATGAGGCAGCCTTGCATGCAGAAAAAGTACCTACCATCAATTTGATCGTGATAATATCTAACGTGAAAATACAGTGGAATCCCGATATAACGAGCTCCCGATATAACGAATCATTTTCCGGTTCCCTTCGGAGTTCGTTATAACGGGATTCCATTGTAGACCTTAATAAAACACTAAGATAATTATTCTAAATGCAAGCCGTCTTTCTTTCCTTCTACCTAAAACATTCTTCCACACCATCTAAAGACCGCTGTCAAACCAATAAAAAGTGGCTTTTTGCAGTCAAACATATCTTATACTTATTTAGGTGCATTACTAGCTGATTTTCTTCCGAAAAGTAAAGCTCCCAAAAGAAGATCATAACTTAACTCGTTATTGTAGTATTAAATGTGTATAAGAGCCATATCCTTCCACAGATGCTGATGGCAACGGAATTATAGAGTTTCCTGAATTCCTGGCAATGATTCACGGTAAACTGCCAACAGCAAAATCTGCAAGCGAGTTTGGAAGGATTTTTAAAGTTTTTGATGTGGATAATTCTAGCGAAATCAACGCTGATAACTTGAAAAGAATGTTTCGAATATTTGGTCAAGATTTCGATGAATATGATATATCAGATATGCTAGCCGAAGCAGACTTTGATGGAGATGGAAAAGTTGGGTTTGAGGACTTTATTAAACTAATGAAAAAATGATTTCTATTAACAAAGAAATTACTTCTACTGAAAACGCATAGGACAGTGTAACGGGTCTCAGTTGGAGTTTACTCACTGCATTCACTGCAGTATATGACGAATAACAGCCTCACCCGTGAAGAGTTCTACGCTTGAATAATGGACAACATGATACTCTTGAAACATTTTTTAAACATGACTCTGCTTCTTGGTTTAATAATAAATACAAATCAGATCTTCTCATTCTACAGGGACAATTAGGTACTACTCTATTTATGAAACATCATCGTGTTGATGCAAAAACATCTCTTGGCGTATTCTTACCCTGCTAGGTAGTAATATTTTCTTGATAAGTAATCCCACCTGAGAGAACGATTTATAAAATGGTATATTCCAGTAAGTTGAAATGTTAATAGTATGACGCAGTTACACAATACTTATAAACTATTTCAAGAATATCGTCAACAAAAAAGGACAATCAGCCTAAAACTGATCCTGTGACACAAAACACCACTTAGGAAAACGGGCCCCGATGCAAGTTGGGGAGTAGGGGGCAAAGGCAAATTGAAGACCCATAAGTGTTTGCAATAAAATCTTAATGGGTCAGATTTGGTTTAACTAACCCTCCCTCAACTTATAAACATTTATTATACGTTTAATTTTTAAACAAAACGTTGCCTATGACTCCTTCTAATGTCCCGAAAGTACAATACAGAGAGCTGCTACTGCAAAACAAGGAAAATTAAATCTGAAAATTGTGTGAAAGAATAGTTACACTCCAGTTAGAAAAAGCATTTGGAATTATTAAGATATCATAATTTCATAATTTGCATAATTAAGTTGCATAATTAAGGTATCTAATCACGTGTCTTGCTTCCCTCGTCTCATCAGGTTCAAATACCTCTTTTGCACTGCCATCTCTTGCAAACGTCACAACGAAGACATTTCTTTATCTCCCAAAGAAATGCAGTTAACAAAAAATAAAACATAACCATTTTTACAGCTGTATCCCTCCAACGATATAATCCACGCGCTGAAAAATAATATTTTTAAAACAAGATTATGTTTACGCAAAAAAATCGATAAGAGCTTTTACCTATATAAACAGTAACACAATAGGCAGTGATGCAAAGAAAGCGACAGCAAGGTTGACAGTCTGTCCAATGACACATGTTGCGTGATGAAATGTATGTGTGATGAAAGCTTGTCAAGCAATCAAAATTTGGAATTTTTGCACATCAAAATGTCTTGTTTCCAAACTTAAGAAAACTAGGATAATGTTTGACCTCTGAAAAAAGTCGAATTCATATGAATGTCTTTTTGTAAAATTGGTCTACAACCCCAGAATTTACCTAGCATATGCTAGGTAAATCAGTGTAAAATTACCACTTGAAAGAAGACAAGTTCTCAACTCAATATCATTTTCAAAAGATCTAAAAAACAACGCGGTACAAAAAATGAAGAGATTTTGCAATCAACATGGAATTGACTGAAAATGCAAAGATGATTGAAAAAATGCAGCAAAATGTTGATAATCGCTATTCTTTATTGCATGCTGTGCAATGTAAAAGTATAAACTAAGAATTTAAGTAAAATTTTATTAGGAAAAATTAACAATTTATTAAACACATATGACATGCATAAGTACAGCGATCAGATCGCGCGGGTATGAAAGGAATTGGAAACTGCTAACGTGAAACCATTGGGCGCTGCTCTAGGATTTCACCATTTGCAGAAAGGCGGAAACTGTTGACATGTTTCTCTCTGTGTGCAACTTGATTGGACAACTGCTGATGGTTGAGTGGCTGTAAGTTGTGTCAAATGCCTTTAATGACGTTTCAAGCATAGTCCGTTATCCAGTCAACCCATGTTGATTACCTCACTCGATAAAAAGCTTTACTCGAAACGTCGTCTACAAATTCGTCAATTTTCCTAGTGCAATTTTACTTAAATTCCTAGTTTTAACCTTTTCAACTGTTTGAGTATCATAAAAATCCAAACCTGACGATGCTCTTTAAACGCAAGCCAATCAGAAGGTGCTGTAGGCAGTATTCCCATGGAATGGCATTTGTAGACAGCGAGCAGAAGACAAAGTATATTGCCAAGCAGATAAGTGAATTTCAGCAAAATACCTTGCTCACCATCTAACATTTTAAATGCTATAAAAGAAGGATGTTTAATCACGGGAGCGAATAGGAAGCCTATGGCAACACTGTAAGCAGGAGTCTTCGTCAGTTTATTCAGTTCTATCAAGGTACAGAAACTTACTTTCTGTGTACAAATAAATCATTAAGCTTTTTGCCCTTATCAGACCTGGCTGTTTACTGTGGGGATGTCCATTGTCCAAGGCAAACCATAGACCATGCAGGTACAAGCCAATGTGCATAAAAAATCATCCAAATTTTGACACCAAATTTGAACCCATGTTTAAGCCAAATTATAATCCCATGTCAATTCAATTTTATATTGAATCAGACAATTCTTAGATGATAGATACAATAATTATCAAGCTTCCATTTATTCCAAAAAAATTTGCAATTCAGAAAGAAAAACAAATTTGGTGAAATTTCATAACTTCCAAGTCCTCAAGTCCTTTTCACAACCTTTTACCAAGTTAAAATCAGAGACCACATCTGCCTATATTTAAAATACTTGCATGCTGCCAATAGGCCTACTTAAATGCAAGTTCATTTTCTTCAAGAGGACAAATGCTTGTTTTTTAAAAAAAAATATTCTACAGAATAAAAAAGGTACAATAAATATCTTAACATTACTTACTTGATTTCAAGGTAAGCATAGCTTTTATTGGTTTAAAAATCATCATTCCAACTATCATTATTGGAAAAATTGAGATTGAATTGCCAGCCATATACATTATGAACAGGTTCATAGGTAGTTGCTTCATTGGGGCCAAAGCAATGTTCCAAGATTTCTAGAATAAAAATTTATTAAGATTGATTTAATGGAAGCTCGCAAAATGAAAAGCCTCTTTCAATTATCAGCTTGCCAAAAAGCAGCACTTTGCCATGAAAATATAGCATCATATATTCAACTCCTAACTATCTTTACCATGATAACAAAACTGATGTTGACTATGATACTTAGTAGATAGATATTAATTACTTAGATCAGCTAAGAATGTCATAATCAAAACACTGAAGAATTATATTTTGATTAAAAGCATGCTCCAAGGCTCAAATTAAGTCAAAACTTAGGAAAAATCAACTTTTGTTTTAACTAGAAACATAACACAATGATTTATGCAAGGCACAGCTGCAAATTTAGAAAAGGCATTTCAAAAGCTACCAAATCTCAAAAGCTCCTGAAAAAATCAGCTGAAGAAATTTTTGTTATAAGACTCACTTTTGCAACAAGTTTTGATAAATCTGCATCATGGGTTTCCTACATCAAGAGAAGCATAAAAACATATGTTGAAATCTCCAGTGCAAAAATATCATAATTTGAACTAATTATAAGTTGTAGTGCATTTAGCATTTCTTCAAGGAATAAAAGAATAATGTTTCGTTCAAAATTTCCCAGAAAATTATTAAACCAGAAATTCTTTACATTATTTCAAAAATGATGAAGAATTATATGCACAAAACAAATATGAAGCAGCACCTTTCTGAAAACCTTTTGCTGTTTAACATCATAAAGGCAAATAGTTCTGAAGCTTATAATAAAATGCACACTTGTAAAAAAGAAATTTACTGTACCACATTGTAGAAAGAATCGAATCAAAGAAAGGATCACTTACAACAGTGGGATATGAATGGTAATCTGCATATCCTACGGGACCAGGAATCTCTGATTTTGACTTCTCTGTCATACACTTTGGCCTAGACATAATTTAAAGAGTAGAAAATTGGGGATAAAGTGACAGTGAAATACATAACAGTGGACTGGACACAAGTGTCCCTGTCTTGGAACATCTTTTGGTGATATTGTCAAGTTAGGTCTTCATCTCATTTTATTTATCACATCAAACTATGACAGTAAACAAATTTTAAGGTGTATAGCTTTCAAAGTTTTAGTGCAAAACACAATATTGGGCTGGGTACAAGTACCTCCATCTAAAAATGGTTCATTTGTGGATTTTTAATCTGGATTTGTATAGAATTTTATACAGCATGTAAAATTGGGTTAGAAAGCAAAAAATCAGTTTGATAATTTGCTCAAACATATAAGATTCAGTTCATACTTATGTAACAATTAATTAAAAGTTAATAAAGAAACTCCTACTAAAATATACACTCCCCTCACAAAAGTATTGCACCACCTTGTTTAAAATGGTGGCACTTTTTGTCAACATTTCAAGTATCAAACATTTGAATACATGCATTTGGTAAAGTAGTTGTACTTTTTTGTAGCAAATTTTGGCAGAAAACTCTTGAAAGTCTTGCTGACGCCATAAAAAACATAATTTGAAATAGATACATTAAACAGAAAAGTTTTCATTTGTAGAAATATAGAACATACCCAAGGGAGGAAAAATGTCAAATGACAGGGGAGTCGCTATAAAATATTTACGGGAAAGAGGGCTTAAATTTTCGAAAAATTATTGAGCAAGTTAGATGCAGTCACTAAACAGATGTGTTTCAGATGTTTTTTGAGTGTTTTTCATTAGCAAAAAAACCAAGCAGTGGACGTGTGAAAAAATTGTGTTAGAGGGGAAAGAATTTGTCTGTTTCCCTTTACAGGGTTTACACTTGGGGACACTAAAGGATATGAAACTCGAGCCTGAGCAAATTTTTTCAGCTGGAAATCCTTCCAGACAAAAAACAATGGGTGTCTTACACAAAAACAATTAAAAAAGTTACCTGAATAGAAGGAAACCATTCTTATAATGATTTATCTCGAAACAAGAAGAATTCAAGTTTTTCCATGGCATCCATCAAGTCCAAATTTGCAAATCATTAAAAATGTTTGGCTTCGTATGGAAAACATTACGAGCCATGATTGAAATCGTTCTTGAAGTACCAAAGAATCATTAAATTAAAAGAATTCTTCAGGTTTGACACAAAATTTCACAATAATAGATTGCCCAATTATATCCAACAAATTCAAGAAGGCTGCAGGCGGTTTCAAAAGTTCATGGCTCCTGTCAAAACATTAAAATTATAAACTGTTAAAAGACCTTTCTTACTGTTATTTTTTTTAAAAAGTACTTTAAAAAGATTGAAGTTTTGATTGGTAATTCTTTCACTTCCGACCCACTCCTATTTGCTTTTCAATTTGCACAACAATAGCTTTCGATAATTCTTGGGCCATTTCACCTCCTTCAAGGTGGTGCAATACTTTTGTGAGGGAAATGGATGAGGTCTTTTAATAATGTCTTCTTGATGTCTATGTTAATTTTATAAGCCCCCCTCTAATATTCCCCCCCTCAAATAACCCCTCATTCAAAAAGATCAAAAATTAAGTAAATTAAATATGAGTGTGGCCAGATGGGAGTAACAGGGTGTGGGTCAAAAACTGCAATTTGAAAATGTCTTGTAATTTAATGAAAATAACCTACAGCTTATCAGTCATCACTATTTGATAAGTCACAACCATTAATTATTTGTTTTCGAATTGATATTTCCTGTGTTTTACACAACCTTCAAGGGTGTAATGCATAGCAAAATTAAAAAAGATTCTTTGGTGAAAAATTAATATCTTCTCAACTTTTCCCTAGCACTAGTTGCCTCCAATGGCCAAAATAACTAAAGTCAGTCAAAATAACCAAAATAACCAACATCACAACTTTATGAAAACTACAATCCCAATTTTCAAAAAGGGTAGTTTTCCAACCTTTTGAAAAGTGAAACGCTTTCTAGCAAAAAATTTCTAGAGGAAAAGCTCTCTGACCCTTACCTGCTAGCCACGTTACACTGCCCCTGGCCCCTTCCAATATTGCTTTATTAGCTTTCAAAGAGTGTAGAAAGGAAGTTGCTATTCTCATTTTGAACATTCCTGGCTATTCTATCAGTCATTCCAAATCGATCAGTCACTGTTATTCCAATAGTCAACACTATTCAATCACACACGATTATTCAAATAATCAGCAATTTGATAAGTCACGGTTATTTGAACAATCATTGCTACCTCCAACAGTGAGATTATTTACACTATTATCTCCAAGCGAATAAATAAACTATTCAAACTATTTGCATGTCACCAAATATTCACTTTGGGCTTCAGCTAACCGAATAGTTAAAAAAGTAACTGAATACTGATTATCCAACCTTTGGCAGACAACTCTATTTACAACAGCCATAAAACTTTGCATATAGGTAAGATCACATTGATGTTCTGTTATCTTGTGCTTAGTTTTGCATGCTTTTTCAGTGGTATCATCAGATTTGAAAAATTTGAAGGTCAAAATTTTCCTGGCTTCTCCTTTAATGATTTAAACTTTAACAATTTCAGTAAGGCAAGTGGCTAATGCAAAATTCTCTGTTTAAACATGTTTGTATTATATGTTTGTTTTTCTTCACATCCCGGTGGGAATTATACTCAGGAATATCTCACTTTTCCTGTTGTGAAACTTACTGAAAGTAATACAAAGAAAGTATTATGTAGGTTGAGGTTAGGATTATGAAGATAAAAGCATGAGATTTATATGTGGCCTCCTGGAAGAGAAGCAGTTTTAACAATTTACTTACGATCTTGCTATTGATTTGACTTTTGTATTATTAGGTGCTGAAGGGTTTATTTTCATGCTTAATATATTTTCCCCTAGAAAAGAGGTTGAATTCCGGTATGAACTTAAAACCAATAGGGCAGCCATAAAAAATATGTTGCGTTTGCGCCACCTGGCCAACTTTGTTTTCCAGCAAAATCCTGATTCAGAAAGTCGGAAAAATTGTCTGGTACTTTTAAATGACAAGAAGTATGTTTGAAGTCTCCACAATTAAACGATGCGCTGCTCTCTTGCATTTGAATATCTTTTGGCCTGATTTTGGGCAAACATACCCCTGAATTCTATAGAAAGCCATTGTAAAGGAGGTACTGAAAACCTGACAAGATTTTGTACCGGCCGACCGGCCAACTCATTTTGACGGGGCAATTAGGATAAAAAAGTGGTTAAAAAAGCAAAAATTCCATTTTCATTTAAAACTAGGTGTGATCATCTTGCATTGATTAGAAATCAAAGAACAAGACATGCTTGAAGAAAAATAGGCTACATTTTTATAAATGCCATGCATCAGAGTGGTCTTGGGCAGGAGATCTACGGCTTTTGCATGTATGTAAGCTTAATTCAAAATAAGGAGAGCCTTCTTACAACATACGAAGATTCTTTGCAAATTCTGTTACACTCGATGTCATGATATTTCAATGTCTGAGCCACATCTGTTAATTTTTAATTCTTTTTCTGTTAATTCCAATTTTCAATAGTGAAGAATTAGGTGCTTGCTTTCACGTAAAGTCAAAAACTTAAAAACAGGATGTTTTCAAGTTTTTGACTTTACTTCTTGTTGCGCTGTTCCATATAATTTTTAAAAGCAAACATCTTTTCAGAGTTTTAGAATTCTAGAGACGTGGTTCCACCACACACCTACCTGGTTGTAAAGTCAATAGCCCATTTATTCTTTGGAAACTTCTGGACCGTCTTGGAGGCCATTTTGAAAATCTTTGAAGGCTTGCATTAGATCGAGAAGGAGGCCTAGATTCCTATAGCCTCGATTGTGTAAAACAACGGGTTACTCCCTTGGCCGTAGTGTGAAATAATGGCTTTATTCAATTATCTTCATTCCAGGCAAAAAAGCAAAAGTTTTCAAGTAATTTTCTTTGCTGTGAAAAAGTTGCCAATGTCAGCTTTAACGTGGTCTAAACTGGGGAAGCGCATGTCTAAACTCTAAACTCTATCATCAGCAATGCAGCAATTGCCGAAATGGGAATGCTAGCTGATCCATTGTTAGCAGCTTCACACTCGCTTCACATTCAACAAAATTGATAAACTGTAATTTCTTATCAAAAACTTGACGTTGCTGAAGATACAAGAAGATATGAAAAAAGTTTAATGGACAATGTCATATAAAGAACTACAAATAGCAAATTACTATATTACTCAGATCTTTCGGTTTTAAAATCCAGCTACACTACTTCCATAGCAATACAGTTATAAATGGAACAATAACGAGCATGTTGAACTAGGAATAAAAATAGTTTCATCATCCAGATGGTAACATTGTCTCAAGGCAAATGTCTTCCTCTGGCACATCAAGGCCAATGTTTGAACCAATATTCATAGCCGAACAAAGGAAACTCGGAACCACTGTCAATCAGGACGAGGAGGTTCTTCTCCAGACTGCGAGCAACATCCTTAGGTTAGGATAATTTTGAGTTGCTGACAATTTATTTGGCTTTTCTGCCACTCCTTGCGAAGGTTGTCGGACTGAAAAAGCAAATAGACATATATAATAACATTCTCAAAATAAATTTTCGAGTTTTAAATATTGACCCATGTAATTCTCAGTCAATTCTGGGTGCAAAAATTTTGCAGAGCTCTCTTATTCTAGGTCAATCAAAAAATAGTCTCAAATTCTCCATCATATGCAAACAAAATTAAATAAGCCATACAGTTAACAAATTAAGGGCAATAATTAACTCAAATAAAATTTTTTAAATTACTCTCGAAAAGTAACTCTCCTTAAACTTGAAAAAAATCAAAAAGGTTCCTAGTCATCCAGAAACGAAGTCATTGGGAATTAAAAAAAGAACAAAAAAATATCAATTTACCGGTTGTCCAAACATGGCGGGCTTGGCAGTTTTTCGTGCCCTTCTGGGCCGCTAAAGGACATTGCCAACCCACATGTTCTGGCGTTAAGTTGCTTTGTTTTCGCACTGTACTTTTGTTGCTGGTCCATGATTTTTTTCTAAAACAAAAATCAGCCACATGTTTATTGTTTTTGTGGGGAAAAGAAAATGGAGATATGACGAAATAATCAAGAAAAGACTTGGCAACTTAACTAAAAATGTTACTAAATGATTGAAGCTATACCTAAACAATTTACCCGAGACCACTCAATAAAAAAATTGTTCAGTTGAGGGCAAAGGTGCATGGCTGTTCAAGTTGAAACATTTGCGAATATATTTCAATCTAATTTTTAAAAAAAAATCAAATTCTCCATTAAAGCAATATCCTCTTTTTGAGTGCAGATGAGCTCTAAAAACTAATAATTAATCTTTCTAAGATAACAGCGCAGCAGCAAAACCAGTCAACTACAACTTCAACAAAATCTTAGAGAAAATATTTCAATTGAAAAATCATAAGTAAGAAGAACTGAAAATATAGTCTTACCGTGAAAAAACTTTGTACTGCTCTTCGTTTGCGTTTTTACAGCCTTGCCGATGGTTAATGTACAATTGAATGCATCTCCATTGATATAGGGATCCAAGGGACTTTCCCTTATGCTAAGGCTGTTTGGCTGAGGTACTTCCCCCTGGCATTGCATAGCAACATTGGTTTGATTGCACAAAGTTGCATACATTCACACCTAGCTTGCTCATTAAGCAAAGGGGAAAATTAAATTAGTTAAGCAATGGGAAAGTTCAAAAAGGGTGCTCCTTCGCAGAAGAAGCAAGGTTGAATGATTCCCTAGAAAGCTTCATGCCTTGGCTGTGTGGGCAATTTCGAAAAGCAAGTTTTCTGTGAAAATCATACTCTTCTTACAAAGTAGCTCCTGTTAAACTGATAAATACGTAGTAGTTGCAATTTTGAGTTTGCTTTCCGTGCAACTGGTAAAAGCTGGCAATATTTTTTGTAAGATTGATTGATTGTTCTTCAACTATAATGAACTTGAACTCGCCCCTGATCATATATTTTCCAAAATGAAATGGATATTACATAACTACAGCTAAATTATGAAAAAACATTTTAAATAAGAACCTTTTGATGGCATAATCAAGTCATATATATCACCCAGCAACACATTTCTTCAAGTCTGCCAGTAGTCTTTCTTTCAAACATTTTTGCGAAGAAGATACTCACCAGATAACAATCAACGGATGTCTGAATGATACATCTGTTATATGAAATCATGTATCCTGACAGAAGGTTTTTTTCTGTTCGGGAAGCTAACACGTGGAATGCGATTATTCAGGAGGCCCAACCAAACCCTATGCTATCTGTTTTAAATGTATATTAACAATTGACTAATATTTGTTAACGTTTCATTTTAACAATTAACCTTTCATATTAGACGCCTCTCTGCAAACCAGTCTTTTCTAGTCATTAATATTTCTAGACATGACCATAAAATGTTTTAAAATATAAATGTATTTTCTTATTCGCTCTTTTCTAATGTAATAACATTTTTTCGTTAGAAAGAGAATAGACTAGATTCTTTATATAACTTCGTATGAGAATAGACTTCGCAACACTGGAAAAATGATGCATTCATTAAGACTCAAGGTCTCCTTTTTCACAGTAATTGAATGACCACTAAAGAAAACAATCTTATTGCACTGGGATGTTCCCTCTGCAAAGCACGAAGAAATACCCATTAAGTAAGAAAGGAATTCTGAAAAAAATTATATCAAAACAAACTATTATAAATGGCAATGGGACATTCCCAGGACTCCGTACTTTTAATTTTGATGAAAATATTGCATTTTCTGCATCACTGTGATATTTTAAACCGAAAAGCATATTATAAGCAAATTATAAGCAGCCAGGAGCAAGCAGATATCTAGGAATTATAAAAAACGACACATCGAGATCTTTGCAGCGAAATTATCAGTGTTGTCGGAACAAAATTGATAATTGGGGGAGGGGGCTGCCTGTTGTAATGATCCCTATTCGGTACACTATTTGAAATGAAATATAGTGCAGTTTGATAATTATTAGGTGTGTGATACATCCAGTTTATGATACCATTACATTCCCGGCCAAGAAATTATTCGACAAAGACTGGCTAGATGAGACATTTTCCATCGTCCATTAATGACGTACACTGAAATAGCAATAGAAAAAAAGATTTCTTCATTTTCAACTGAAGGTTTTAGCTATGTAATTTGCACGTTATTTGCACGTAACAATATTGTCAAGCCATCATAGAACCTCCATAGAACCTCTACATCTGGAGCATTCACAATTTCGATAAGCTATTAACAACGTTGAAACAATCTAAACGCTTTAGAAAACGTAAAATTTGGGCTAAAGACTGTTAATTTTAGTTAAACCTGCTAGTTTATTTATTTAGCTATATTTATGAAAGTCATAAATACTTTGTTAGTACCAATGTGCATTCATACTAAGATAAATTCACATATGCATGGGGGAAATACCTAAGTGGTTGCTTTCAGAATTGGTTAAATTACTGTGAACTCAATAAAAACTACCCTGAAAATTAAAATGAGAGCGACCGGGACATCCCAATGCTCAAAATCGATAAAGTTTGGTAAAAGGAATTACACCAAGCCTAAGAAGAATCGGCCAAGGTAAATACCAAAGGACAATGGCAAAGAGAATATATAAAATGGAGGGAAGACTAGTAGAAAATGACCAAGGTTTCGAGCAATATCTAACATATAAAAATAAGGTAAAATACTTGGTATCGAATTTTTTACACGATGAGTTATGATCCTCCAAGACCATTCTTTATTGGTAAGTGTTTTGTCCTCCATTTGGTTGCTTATTATTTTGAGCCTATTAAAGGTATTTACAATAAGTTACAGAACCTCTGCATCAAAATACCTCTATTTACGTGTATTGATGTTTTTCTATGAAAATGCATTGGAATTTATAGAAGGACAAGAAGTTTTGACATATTATTTCTACTTTTAATTAACGGATTCAGCTGCTTAAGAGTGAGCGGAACACAAGTAAATAAAGGTAACATTCAGAATATAAACCCAGGGTTAGTAATGGATCAAAGACCATTTGGGGGGCATGTATTTAGAGGGAGTTATATTCGGGGAAGCATACATACGAAAACGAGTTTATGTGGGTGATTAAATTAGGGGGGACTATATTTGGGGGGCTATATTCGGAATTTTACGGTATATTGCTAGAAGCATGTTTCATGGAAGTTCGGCTTTTGTGCATTACGTCCTTTTAATAAGGCGATGATAAACGAGGCATTACACCAACCAGCAAATATGGCAAAAACATAACATTTGTTTGTACTTTAAACTTTAAAAGTTAGTAACATACTTTTTCACATACTTCTATGAACATTGAATGCTTTTGATCAAACGTACCATGGTTCTGAAATTATCTTCGTGGGATATTCTAATTCTAGCTAGATTTCTTATATTTCTTAGTTTGAATTTATTTAATATCAAGGTTGAACAAATCGCGAATCATATTTCAATATTCTCGTGGAATAAGTAATAGTACACCTCGAATATTTATGATATTAACACGAAAATGGAAATATTCGTTGTAGGTGGCTTTCGGGCTAATTCTACTCTGGCTTTAATTTATCTTATCACATATATTCATCATATATCCATCACTTACAAAATGGATGAATCAGGTTTAAACGTTTCAAAACAAAAGCAAGAATTGGTCTTAAACCAACAAAAAAGGTTACATTAACAACAAATATTTTCGTCAGGTAAATTTTCGGCGGATAAACTTCGTCGAAAAAATTCCGGACAACCTTCAAGAATTTCGTCGTGACAAAATTTCGTCGCGGATTTTTAACACAAAGATAGCAATATTATGAGACAAAACCATGCAGGCTCCTTTGCATTCAATCGCAGTACCGACTTCGTAGAGACTTTGGGGCTTGAGCACCCGTTCAGAATTTAGCACAGCCCTCCAGCTTTCTCACACAGAACAGTATGTCAGGAAAACCAAATTACGGCGATATATTCACTCAGTTATTGCGAAGGTGGGGTCAAAAGAGATGCTTTTAGCATTCAAAGAGTCTCTACCCTATATCTCGTTGTCAACTATTCCCGTTGCCTTGTGGATTCAGAAAAGGCCTCCAAAAGCTAATCACTAGAAAGTCATAGACCAATAAGTGTGCTTCCCTCAGCTTCAAAGATATTTGAGAGAATGATGTTGAATCAAATCTACAATTACATCAATATAAACTACATCCGTTGCCTTGTGGATTCAGAAAAGGCTTTAGTACAAAACACGCTTTATTACGACTTATAAAAGGCCTGAAAAAGTGCCTGGATAAAACAATGTCGCTGGTGCAGTGCATCTGGATTTATTAAAAGCATTTGATCGTTACCCCATATACTTTTAGTAGCCAAATTAAAATAAACTCATATTTTAGAGATTGGATGGACACAAAGCAGGGAGTTCCTCAAGGATCAATCTTAGGCCCGTTGCTTTTCAACATTTATATGAACGATATATTTCTGCATTTGAACAAAAGAATCTTGTGCAACTATGCAGATGACAATACATTTTGGCAGTCAAGTACTGATATGAATAAATCAACTGGCGACCTAGAATCGGAAGCAGCTATTCTTAATAAATGGTTTTGTGAGAATTCTTTGGTCCTGTATAGTGATAAAAGCAAGCTTAAAACTTTTAGAGCCAACCGATCGATTTTAGAGGAATCTAAAATTCAAATGAATGATCCTACTACAAAAGAAAGTAAGAATGTTAAATTATTGGGAGTCATCAACTTAGACCCGAAGAACATATACAATTTTTTGTAAAGAAGCTGGGAAAAAGGTAAACGCTCTAGCCAGGATTGCTTAGTATAGGGATGAATCTAAGCGAATTCTTTTAATGAAGAAGTTTGTTTTATCATATTCTAATTATTGTCCTCTTTTTTGAATGTTTTGAAGTAGCAAGTAATAGCCAGATAAACCGTATTCATGAAAGAGCAACGAGAATAGCTCATGATGATTATGAATCAATTTTTGAACAACTTTCAATAAAGAAGAACTTTTCATAATGAAAACTTATAATTCCTTGCGATATAAATTTATATAACATTTAAGGGTGTGAACCACTTTTAATGGATGATACAGATGTAGCCAAATAAAGAACTCAGTTCCAAACGAAATTAAATACGCCCCAACTTTACAAATATTCAAAAAAAGGTTCAGAATTTTCATCGTTCAATTGTACTTGTGATCTTTGCAAGGAATACGTACACAACTTCGGTTATCTTTGATTTACCGTAAAAGGTCTATTAAGCCCCCTCTCTTTTTAAGCCCCCTCTCTAGAAAGGTGCCCCTTATTAAGCAAAAATTTAAAATAAGCCCCCCTCTCTACTTAGCCCCCCCCCTCATAAGCCCTCGATGTCATACAAAGAAAACATGTGACTTCATTGCGTCTCTTAACTGGTGTGATGACAATAATATTCCCTGATTAAAGATGACAAAACAGTCACTGATGACCATGATTTAGGTGAGATTTTTAATGATTATAGCATAAATATTGTCGAAAATACTTTCGGTAAGAAGCCTTCCAATTGTAAGGTTAATTCTTGACAAATACAAGGATCATCCAAGCATTTTAGCTATAGTTCAAGACCCTGAGCAAACTTTTCAATCTTTTTCTTCAATGAGGTTACTGCTAGTGAGGTATGGCTCCAACTGAAAATGCTCGATGGCAGTAAATCAACAGGTGTTGATCAAATTCCACCGAAACTTGTTTCTTGCTAGCGATGATTTGGCTGTGCCTCTTACTAAAGCCATCAATTGCAGCATTCGAAATTTAATATTTCTACAGAATGCAAAAACTGTTGCAGTTTGCTCTTTAGACAAAGGTGAGCCCGTTCGTACTGTGGAGAGAAATTATCGTCCATTCAGTATGCTCAACACTTTTTCCAAAATCTTTTAGAAAATTTTAAAGGAACAGCTAAGTCCCTTCCTTGAAAAGACTCTTTCAATTTTTATTGCAGCTTATAGAACAGATTACAGTACACAGCATGTTTTGATTGAACTTGTAGAAGAGTGGAAATCTAAGCTTGACAACAATTTTATTGTAGGGTCCGTTTTGATGGACCTATCAAAAGCTTTTGATTGCATCCCGCATGATTTGATTATAGCTAAACTTCATGTATATGGTTTTGAAGAAAATGCCCTGGTTCTTGTCTATTCCTATCTTACAAAACAGAAGCAGAGTGTCAGAATAAATAACGTCTACAGTTTCTTTCAAGAAATTGTATCAGGAGTACCACAGGGGTCTGTTTTAGGCCCTATTCTTTTCAATTTCTACATAAATGACCTTTTCTCTTTTATAAAGAAAGCAACCATGTATAATTATGCTGGTGACAATACGCTTGCTTTCTTTCCAAATCCTTGCCAGATCTTGTCAGGGTCTTGGAAAATGAAGCCGACAGCGCTTTGTCACGGCTCGAACGAAATGAAATGATTGCGAACCCGAACAAATTCCATGCACTTTTTGTTAAAAAGGACCAGACAAATGCTTCTGGCATAAATCTTAACTTTCAAGGACATTCTATCAAATCTGAAGAGACTGTTAAACTCCTAGGTGTAACACTAGACTACAAATTGAACTGTGACCCACATATATCAAACCTTTGTAAAAAAGCTGCGGCACAACTGAACGTTCTTAAGCGACTCAAGTCATTTTTTGGTTTCGCTGAAAAAGAAGTTTTGGTTCAGAGTTTCGTGTACTCGAATTTTAACTATTTTCCTTTAGTTTGGTATTTTTTATCTTCAAAATCACTTCAGAAAATTGAAAGGATACAGGAACGTGCGCTAAGATTTTTGTACAATGATCATAAAAGTTCCTATGATGATCTTCTTACTAGGTCAAAAAAGTGTACAATGCAAGTTGCTCGTCAGAGAACCCTCTGTATCGAAATATTCAAGACAATAAGAAACTTGAATCCACCTTTTATGCATAGCATTTTTAGTTCAAGAACATTAAAACATCCTTCTCGGAATCCTAAAAACCTGAATCATTTTCGACCAAACCAAGTAACTTTCGGTTCCAAGAGCCTTAGGACCTCAGATCTGGAACTGTCTGCCAAATGAACTAAAATCAGCTGACAATCTTAACAGCTTCAAACGTATGATAACACGATGGGATGGTCCTAGCTGTAAATGCAACGTTTGCAAATATAATGATATCGATATCCTGTAAAATTTGTCCATTCATATCCAAGTTGCTTTAAATATTTAGCTCATGTATGTACGTATTTATTTCCTTAGATATTTCCTCTTGATTTGTTAGTCAGTCGAAATCAAACGGATCAAACAAGTAGACCAGGCGGAGAAAGGGGGTATCGTCCCCCGCAGGCGAAATTTATGACTTAGAGTGGATTTGGTCAATCTTAGGGCACTGATCCCGAAAATCAATGTTATACGGGCAAATTCGGGGGCTTTCAGCCTCATTTCGATGCTGAGAGTTTCGTCTTCGACTAAGTTGATGCTTCTGCATTTAGACAGTGTTAAAACATAATAATTGTTATTTGAACAAAACAAACGTGTCTAGGGATATTGAAAAGTCGTGTCTAGGGATGCAAAAATTTTGAATCATATACATAAAAATTTAAAAAAGAACCCCCGTCACAGTTTTCTTCTCTAACCGACACCAACAAAGGCAATCACATCATTCTAAAGAAACTCTCGTGCCATTTAAAGAAACAAAACGAAAGATAACAGCCTTGTTAAAATAATAAATCTGAATAATGATGCGTCAAGAATCCAGAAAAGTGGTCATCCTCCTTTCAGCCAATGATTCAAAAACTTCAACCCTTTATAGAGAAAACAATCAGCCTGGATGTAGTAAATAAAATTTCTTCAATGGTGGCCACACGAACGGGAGGAAAAATTACCGACAAAAGTTCCATATGTTACCAAAATTTTTGCCGGACTAAGGGAAGACTGTTATCCGATTAGGGTTTTTAAAAAAATATCAACTATTGAGGGGCTGCGGCCCCCCTTCCCTAGCCCAATGGCTTTCATTACCTCTAAAGATCTCCTTTTACATGATTTAAAGTATTAGATGAACAGAATTCTGTGTAATTATATTACAAAATAATCAGCTGTTCTATGCTGTTAATTAAATAGTTGCAAATTAAACAAATTCTTACACCCATAGTCTTTGTAGCGGCGCTAGCGCACTTGATTTTGGCGCGTGCACCAGTATGGTAACGAGCCTACATTTCTTTCGCACAGTGTTCTACTTGTTAATGTTGGTTGTACAAAAAGCAAATTGAATAAATTTAAGAATAATTCAAAATATCGTTTAGACGACACATCAAGGTGTCTTTTAATAGTGAGTAGATCTTTTATAAACTTTTGTTCAAATAGGATAACAAGTATTTGCTAATAATACACCAACTCATGGCGACAGGACTCTATGTATCTGATTTCAAGAATTCATAAGCATTCAGGGCGATAGAGGCCGAGCCTACTGAGCCGACAAGTACGACCTTGAAACTAACTGACATACTCGCTTTTTTATATAAGAAGTAGGAAATTAAAATTCGAAAACTTTGTGGCTGGATTGTTTCTTAATTGTTTCTCTTTAATTGTATGTTAAAAAAAATTAGACAAGATTTTTACATAAGATGAGTATACTACAGATATTGTTTCTTTAGTAAAATTAGCAAAAGATGAATCCTGTCATGAGGCATACAGGACCGCGGAAGCGGGAGGACTACGGGGCTTTAGCCACCCAATAATTTCCAAAATATACTTAAACCTATACAAAAAACGCCCTGATTTTGGAATTTTTAGCCCCCCCCCCCCCACACACACACACAATCTTCTAGTCCCCTCAATCTGCAATATGCTTTGCGGCTCTTGGAAACATATACTCTTGATAATATAATGTTCTTGAATTGTAATTTTTCTATTACAGATGAATTCATAGTGAAAGTGAAAACCGTAACAGATCAGACGTACAGTATCAGTGTGTCCTCTTCCACTACAGTATTACAATTAAAAAACAAGATAAAGGACCGCGCAGGTAATTTCCTTTTACATTCTTCCTACACTTTTTCCAAACACGATTGCTCATACTAAATTTGTTGCAGACAGAAATAATCTTGGGTTATTCCAAGTTGTTAGGAAGAAGTGCAGAGTTGCTAAACATAGTTGATACCACCTTCAACCCACAAGCTTGCAGGAGAGATGAAATCATCGCATGTTTACATAAGAATTCTATCCCACCTTCAGTTTATAGCTTCTTTTTACTCGGTGAATGAAGAAAAAACTTTGGTGAATAAAATACTTAAGTTCTTTAAATGAAATATTTTCTGTAAGCTATTTCTAGCTTCAACATAAAATTATCTGGAATGCAATCAGAAAGGTTACAAAAATCGAACATTTTGATGTCAGCCAAATAAATGCAACTGAAGAGTAGGCAAGAATGTCATAAAATATGATTAGAGGATGTCTTTTTTATATTTTTTTAATAACCCATGGAAGAAAATGACTTGGAAGGGTTTACAGTTCGCAATATTCTCCATCGCAACGAGAGGATTAGAAATTCTGACCAACTGTAACTTAAAAATTTAGGCAACCATAACGAAACAATTGGAACGTTAGAAAGAAATAATTGAGAAAAATTATGAAGAGCCAGTAGAAGCATCAGTTCAGCCCAAAAAGAATTCAATTTCTTTGGATATAGAGGGCGCAAAAGTAGAAAGTGAAGATGAGCTGGATATCTTATTTGTTGATGACGAAGGAGAACCAGTAACTGAAATTTGATATGCATTGGATGCATAGCAATACTCTAAAAATATCAAGGAAAACATTTTATTGTTATTTGATAGTCTATTGATGTAAAACCAGATTTTTCTAGCGTTTGAAAATTTCGGTAAGAAAAAAATTCGGTTTTGGAAAATTTGGTGGGATTAATTTTTTGTTGCCCTGATTCACCGAAAAGAATCCCACCGAAATGTTTGGCACTTAGTGTAATTACGAGAAAAACACAAAGGGAGAGAAAACACAAGTCTGAACACACTACCATATTCATAATATATTCGTAGAGAGTTACGTGTATGTGTTTTTATATTTTATTTATGTTTAATTAAAATCAATAAAGGTATGAAGTTACCTAAAGATAAACTTGCATTTGACAATCATAAATTTCAATTTAATACAATTTGCATTCGCACCAATGTTCCATCGAAATAATTCACTGGAATTTCAGGGTTCAAACCAGAAGAACAAGCGCTGACGTTCAAAGGAAATGCCATGCAGAACAGCAAAACAATGTGTTATTACAGAGTCCAAGCAGGTATACATGTCATTTAGTATATCTTAACGAGGCGAATAGAATATACCCAATTGACAAATCTACTTTAAAGGCACAATGTCCCACCGCATTTCGATGGCCATTTAAATTTCTCATTGGTTGGACTATACAATATATCTATTGTTACGTATCCAATCGCCAACGTTACACTATTTTCTCAATCACAAATGCGCTGCAGAGCCTACTGTTAATTCTGAGCGGTTGTCTGACGGGCGACGCACTTCGATAATAGGGTAAGCTTGTAAAAGCATTAGTGTTATTTAAAGGACAAGTGACACACTTTTCACACTATCTTTTCTTTTCATTAACTTATAGATCATCATTTAGAAGTAAGTTATTCCTGGTTTAGAATAGAAAATTCTAATCAGGGGGCGCAGGGGGCGCGATTTTGCTTTCTATCATGTGACCCTATGACGTACATTGTGATAACTCGGAATTTTCCTGTCATTAATAGAGAGTAATTTACGAAATACGACGCGACAGGTCCAGACGAACTGAAATCGTCTAGAAGCGTGTTGTAAACGTTAATATTGCACTGTATACCAGTAGCAGCAGTAACAAATTATCACAATCTACGTCACGGTGTCACGTGATTCATTTCCCGCCATAATTTGAAAAGGGTTTTTAAGTAGGGAAATAAAATCAAAAAGGAAAAATATTTCAACAACACTCTCATACAGCATTTTACTTTAAGTTAAAAGAAAAAAAAATTTGGCGCCAAAAGGGTGTCACTTGTCCTTTAAGTACGTATTTTAAACTTTTATTTGTTCATATTGTTTGCACCCGACCGTCTTATTATTAGGTTATTGTTACTTTTATTGCTAAATAATTCAATAATATATATGTATATATTTTAACAGTAGAGCGGAATTTCGATTTAATGAGCCCCTCATCTTGATAAGTAATGAAACTAAATTTTTAGAAAAAGTTGCATTTTGCTTCCATTTGTCGGTTTTTAATTTTTTGGGGGGACAAATTATCTTCACAGGTTGAAAAATATTAGCAAAATGATAGGGTATTATTTCAAAACCGCCCGCCCTTCTTGTAACTGCTCATACTTTGACATGATTCGAACAATTTACCTCCACTAAATACATCGACTCACTAACTAAAAAGGAGGATTAGTTTTATATTTGAGATCTATTGCAATTTTTGAGATCTGCTCACAAGAAAGTACTGGCGAAGATACGAGAGAGTTAGGGAGAAGGAACAAACGTCATCCTATTCAAAATTGTTCACAAAAGGGTTATGATCCGTCAGATTGCAATGAAAAGAGCAAAAATGTCCATTCATGTTCAGTATTTCATACTGGTTCTACTCCCAAACGAACTATTGGCATCCATGAAAACTCTCTATCTATGAAATCTCTTATTTTAGGCTTCATTAAAAAAGAATGGAAGTTTTATTCACTTAACTTTTTCATATAACATCAAAGTATGCATAACAACGGTTTTCATCTTTTCAAGGTGATACAATACGTCTTGTCATGAGAGGAAGAGGAGGCTAAACCTGGGTATGCTAGCTAATTATTGAGTAGAATTGCAAAAAAATAGATCGACCTCAGCTGTTGTTTTCTTAAGTCGACTAAATATTTTAAAAAGGAAAGAGGCAAATACAATAAATTTTCGAAATTGGTTTTTTTCTAAAAACAAGTCTTTCGGCTGAATGCTAAAACTAGTTTGAGATAAACAACTATCAATAGCTTCTTTCAATTCAGATAAAGTATAGTGGGAGAGTTAAGGAAAAAAACCCAAAAGGAAAAGCATTATTCGACAAATCTTTGTTATCCACGAATGGGAATATTGATAAGATTTGAATAAAAGTACAGTGCGCCACGTCTATCTCAAAATGTAGAAAGTAGGATGTAGAAGAAGATAACTTCCCATAAACACAGAAAATTGTCAACTCAATTCAAAAATATTCATCCTCTCAAGCTTCAACAACTGCGGAATTCAGCAAGCATTCTCACCGTGTTTCTGCAGACCCGCAAACATCAAAACCTTTCTAATATATAACTTCTGATAAGGCTGAAACTCGGTGATACAGAATGCTCTATATAATTAGTGCCGATCCCATATCAAATGGGGGTTTTTAAGCAAATCAGGGCACCTTGGATCATAAAGATTACAGTATCTGGACAGCTGACAAACACAATTCCGCCAGGTAAATTAATTTATGCTTATATATTTTGGCTGCTATCACCATCAGTAATAAAAAGATTGATGCTAATTGAGAGAAAACTCGAACGTTTCATTTTAAGTATTTTGAGATCTATGTAGTTCTAGTCATTTTTTTACCAGTTCGAGCATGGACCTAGGTTACCCTATGTTTCATATATGTGAGATGAAAATCAATATCCAATGTGTCTTCGAATGAAATTTTGGCTGAATACAAAATTTACTTATTGAATACTTGCTCATGAAAAAATGTGCTCTACAAATTTGCACAAAAAGAGTAAAGCAGTATATCCCATTACTGATGAGATGCATAAGGACATTTTTTTATTACTTTTAATTAAGATAATCAGCAATATATATATAAAAATTTTAGCTTATCAATTTATTGAAGAGAGATAATAAATCCGAGAAAGGTAAAAAAATTAGTGTGATAGCTATAAAAGTAATGAATGGTTTAAAAAAATTGAAACTCTAACCTTAAAGTAATTGCTTAAAACCAGGCTATCAGCCTCTGCGTTTCTGCAGAAAACACCATTATCTTCAGTGAAATGCCATCCAAACTTACTGAAAGAGAATCGAAGTAATTCAGTTATTTTTTTCTAGATTCCGATGGAACTACAATATCAAGGTTAGTGGAGGCCAATATAAAGTCAAGAGTGAGAAGATTTATGAATTACGAATCTAGTGACATTTTATGTTTTATATTGTTTTATTGCTTAAGCTTGTAAAGTATAAGTTTATGTTCTGTTTTTTCCTTGCACATAAAGCATAGAAAGTTGTCTCTCTCTAAGCATAAGCCTACAGACCAATGCTGCATCGCGCATCCATAATATTGTTAAGCCAACACACATTAGAAATCAGCTACTTGTTCATTGGCCAAAATTAAATATCCAAATAACAGTATTTCTGGCATCTTCGACATTTTCATCTCGAGTATTGCTTCCCAATATTTTGGCGATCATTTTAGTAGAGGATTAAGCATTACCTGCGTTGATAACAATTTCGGATATTACTGTATCAGACTAACATGTGTGCAAAATCATAGCAAAATCATCATGTAATCGGACAAAGATTAAAACGTCACATTTTAAAAGCGTTTTTGGATACGAACTACCTTTGTTGTGTATGGAAATTGAAACCATTAAGTGCAGCTACGCGTACAAATTCGGGCCCGATCCTTGTGTGTAATGTGCTTATAGCCTGGCGTTAAAGGATAATTTAATGTAAACTTAGAGTTACGGTTTGAGCAAGTTTCATTCATTCAGGCGAGCATTCAGGCCTGATATTGGAAAACTTCAAATCCTGCAAAATTTTAGCAGCTACTTTTTTAGCACCGAGTTCACGAAATGCTAATCCTTGTAAAACATTAAATTTTATTTCCGGAGGATTGGTTTGCTGTAAGTTTTGAAAATGTTCATACTGTCATCAAAAGATGCAAAGAGAAACACCGATCAATGTGAAATTGGACTGCCGTTGCCACGGCCGAAAGCTTAAGCATGAATTTAGCATTTTCATAAAATGAACAGCAGGCAGTTTCAACATCAAAATATCCTTCTGAGATTTGTTGCCAGGTTCTGAGCCAGAGCTTTTGTATGCTCCGGCCACTGGACGGATCTTAAGAAAACGAGCAACATAAAATTGCATTGATCTTCAATGCTATGCTATGATTCACCTTCCCAAGTGCTGTTAGTAGAAAATGCTAAAGAGCAATGTCACAATGGAAGATAGGGTAAAAGTAAGAAACAGATCTATGAGAAAAACAGATGTTTTCACTGGACGATCAAAGGTCAACAAAGAAGTCTTTTTGAAGAAACAAATACAAAAATTACATTTCATAATTAGGTATCTGTATAGCATTTTAATTTTCTAAATTAGAATAAAACAAAATAAAATATCTTAACAATAGAACGATGAATATCAAGAAAATTTCCACGGCATTGGCTAAGTTTCCATTCTGTGAAGTTGTATGCTTGTTTAAATCTCCCACTCTGCACAACGTTAGGCGTTTGATGCTGGTATAACCTAATGATACAACAAGCCTGGACAGAAACACCTTATACATGATTTCCAATCAAAGCTATTCACTGTCTACAGTATAAATTTTCCAATCAAATATCCAATAATCAATGCCAATATGGCTGCCAGAATCGGCGATATCTGAGAGGCATTTAATTCTTGACTCATATTCATGGTCGACATCGTTGTAGCGGCAGTGGTTGGTTGTTCCTTTGATACCCTTTGTCTTGGCCCTTCCTCCTAAATTTGATTAAAGAAAGGAATAAATTCCAGACATAATCAGGCCTCGATATATTCTGAAAACAGTTATCATACATCACAGGAAGTAAAAATATGAAGAACCGTCTTTCGCATACGAAATACTAGTGTTTGTAGCGTACTTTTTTCCGCCTTTTTCAGTTATTCTGATTGGTCTAAATCAACAGTCAAATAGTGATTGACATGCTTATTTTGACCAATAAGACTGCCCACCACAATCCCTGTAGCTAGTACGTGCCCCTTTTACCATGGTCGGCACTAGATCATAGTCAGCTAGCGTACATGACGCCATACAAACTATGGCAACCTAATGCATGAGTGGTAGTATGACGTCATCGCATTCCAACCATTTGATGAAAAACTTTATTGCAAGCGGCATGAAATTCAATTCCTATGTCAACTGTCAATACCTCAGGTCAGTCAACGTTCTAAACACTAAACTATGGAAAATGAAGACTGACACAATTTTGTCGGGGAACTCTACTTAAAACGCTTGATAATGTTCTTATGCGGCAAAACCAGTTATCTGAAATTTTAGCAACGGCTTCATACACAATTATCAATGGTACTTACTCTGACTCAAGCGAAAATGTAAGAGAGAGTTTTCGTAGCTGCACAGGCACTAAAACGAGTTCTTTAGATTCAACTGTAAGAAAGTGCTTCAAAACAGGGCCTATTTAATGCTTTGGCGTAGAATAGACACTTTTTTCCGTTTTTCTCTGTTTGTGTGTGCTATGAATTGAAACCACTGGAGAAAAAGCTAAATTCCAGCTTTAGCAGAAAATTCCCCGAACAAAGTAAGCAGAAAATCTGGCAAACACGCCCCTGTAGATTAAATAAACTACAGAATGATTTCCTGATGTCATTTTCTTGCATTCGCCTAAAACATTTAACTGTTCTGTAGGGATGCATGGGCCTTGTTAATGCCACAGCAAACCACAGGCGAGTTTGCTTGCAGCCTCCGTCTTATTTCACTTAGTCCTCGGTTGTAAAGATGTATGACGTCATGTACGTTAGCTGACTACGATCTAGTGCCGACCTTTTACCATCTGCAACACATGGTAACAAAGCTCAGTGTTCTTATTGGTTTTTTGAGAAAGCTAACATTTAATCATTATTGAATTATCTTAACTTGAAATTTAGAACAACTAAAAAAAGTGACCAGCGTATAAGATCTTTGTTCGAGGGGCACATCACTACAAGAAAAACTCGTACATCCTTTGTGGAAATTATATTGTTTTATCTGAAAATCCCTTTAAATCCTTTTGTTCCTGAAAAACCTCGTACGCTGTTTGTAAGAGTGAATTGCCTCTCGCCTTTGTTCACAGGGTTCTGATGACAGGGTCACTAAACAGGTCTTAAGCTTGAAGAAAATGCTAGCTCTTTCAAGTTGCCTTCGAGATATCTGGTGACTTAACACAATTATGGCTTCCTTCCCTTGAGATATCTGGTAATTATGGCTTCCTTCCCTCACCACCCGACAAGCGATATCGTCATAGAATTTTCTCGTGTGGCAGTTAAGACTGTAATGAAACCGAGAAACAATATAACATCCTTGATGTTTGATGCAATCGCTATAATACGCAACAAAGCTCAAGTTCGATTAAACTTTACCTTTAAGTCAGCGAGTTCCTTCTTTAACTTCAAATTCTCAGTCTTGATTGCCTCTAATTGTTCATCAATCTGAAAAAAATTAAAGGCATCCAGCGTTAATATTCTATTGAATATTATCCTTAGGTCCTTTAGCACAAGTGTCAGTGATGTGTAATACACGTGATCGCAAAATGTGACACGGGTATGGTAAGCTTTGAATAAACAAAAGATAAACGGGGTAACACTTAGAGAAAAGGGCAAATCAGATAACAACAAAATTAAATCTCTTTTCTACAAAGTCTTTCGAGGATTTCAAAGATGAAAGTAGCGAATATGGTAAAAATATCAATTCGGAACTTGGGTTTTCAATCATAAACAACAAAAATTTCACATCATTATCCATCATTACCACACCCAAGTCCAAGACCTTTACTGGTAACTTATAAGCTATTTCCTTCAAAACGTTTCTTAGAAGTTCAATCGAAACTCAAGAGTAAAAATTTTTGTAATCGTGCACTTATCATGACTAGAGCCAGTATAGAAAATAAATAAACAAAGCAACTGTGTATAAGGGATGTCGAGAAGTCTTTTGCGTACAATCATGCATTCAGAAACGACAAACAAAGTATTTCAGGAGCAAAGAAAATATAAATGAATTATTCGCCAATCAGTTCTTATATTTGAGCTAGTTCTTCTAAATGCATAGAACAGGTGATAGACTAACAAGGGAATCATACTTTAAAGCAATAGTTAATAGTTAATAAAAAAATTCATTTGTTTGTTGAAAATTTCCGGTGAATGTAACCGTACTTCGTATATAAATCAAAGAAGACTTAAAAATTGTAAAAAAATTAATGACAATCTTCAGTTACTAGCGACATGTTTGATGGTCAAGCATAATTTTCTGTCCAAAAAACTGCATTATAATTAATTTAATATCACTAAGAAACAATTTGAAAGAAATTTGAAGAATCATGTTTTCTTCTTTTGAAAGATTTTAACTAACAATTGAAGAAGAATCATTTTCATCTGTTACACGTCATACCTGTTTTTGATTAACTGGCGGAGTCTGGGGTTGGTTATTTGGAGTGGTTGCGTCAAGTGGCGGCTCTTGGCTTGGCTGTACGTTAGTGGAAGGATTTCTAACAGATTCTGAGACATCACTTGCTGGCAAAGTTGGGGCGGAGGCTTTTGCCGCAGGTGTTCCAAATGTTGTTGTTGTTTGAAGCGTACTCTGAGCAACTGTTGCGGGCTCTCGCGGTTTTGGGGTTGATTGGGCTTCCTCTTCCTGCAAAAAAAACAAGATTTCTCATAGTTAAACAAAATTTATATGGTAAGGTTGTATTATTCCAGTTAAGGGACTGTCAAAAGGCAGAATAAATGGTAGAAAACAACGAGTCAATTTTCAGCGTATTTCAAATTTCTAGAGAGGAAACAGCTGGGAACCAGAGAATTTTACTTAGATTTCAAGGAAAATTTAGTGGAAAGGCAGCTTCAATTTACCATAAAATCCCTAATTTCTAGAGCTTTGCTAGGTCTAGATATATTTTAAACGTTTTCATTATCGCAAAAATGTTAAATGGATTATAAACAATACATAATATTAAAAATTCTCCAAAATAGCTTGTCATTTTGCTAAAGCCAAAAATGTAAAAAACATTTTTCCATACTCAAAGCTTGGAAATTTCTTGCTCTTGAAAAATTGAGCTTCTGAAAGACCCATAAAAATTGAGCTACTGAAAGACCCATAAACATGAAAAAATAGTCCGTAAATACTTTTAATTGTGGAATATTTTCCTTTGAGGAATGTCGCTTTCCTTCGGTACCTTTTGAAAATTAGTAGGGATATCAAGTTCTCTGCCCCCCCCCCCCCTGGAAAACACCACTGACTGTATTTCCCATGCTTTCGTACTACTTTTTCTCATTATAACAATGAGCTCCGAAGCGACTTCTACAAGTGAAGTGATTTCCAAAATCGAGAAATTAGAGCTGCAGATCTAACGATCTTTAAGCAAAGTATTCGGTTCTTACCAAAAGAATTTTATGAAAGAACAAAAATTAATTTAAATGTCAACTGTAAGGTAATTATAGAGCAAAGAAGTTTGGCGATCTAATGTGTTTATTTTTAGTTAGCCAGTAGATTTGATGGAGTCCTTGCTGTATGTAGACAGCAAATCTACTTCGCAGTTACCTTAACTACTCTATATGGCTTTTATAGACAGATTGTAATCCTTTTGTCGGATCCCAGTCACATTAAGAGACATATTGAATAGTAACATATGGATGCAAATACTCATCAAACAGACAGAAACTTTGTCATTACAGTGTGAAATATGTTTCCGAGTTCAACTTACAGTTGCCTGTGCTTCTGTTGGCACATCAAAGACACATTTCAACTTAGAATCCATCATCAGACTTTGATCACTAGTCTTCCACTAAAACCGGAAGTTGAAATATTTAGCGCACAAAAAACAAACATCTTCAGTCTACTGCTAAGAAATCAAACATGATAGATTTTAAACCAACCAGAATGGTGGGGATGAAAGATTGTGAAGAAAGCAACATTAGATGGTGGATGATCATTTAAACATTTACTACCCCTGTGATATGTAAATGTATTAAGAAGGCTAAGGCTAGAAGGATGAAAATTCTTGCCACCAGTGTGCTGCTTAATCGTTTCTATTAATCGTATCTAGCCACTCTTGGTCGTTCAAAAATAAACGTTCATTCCACTGAGCCAGATGACTTAATGAAACGAGCGAAAAATTTCTGAAGATAA
This sequence comes from Rhopilema esculentum, assembly GCF_057945365.1. Taxonomy (NCBI): domain Eukaryota; kingdom Metazoa; phylum Cnidaria; class Scyphozoa; order Rhizostomeae; family Rhizostomatidae; genus Rhopilema; species Rhopilema esculentum. The sequence continues at coordinate 5,363,416 of NC_142818.1, forward strand.
ACCTAGAGATCTCACTTTAGCCAAGGGAGTTGTATTTATTGATAAAAAAAATAAATCTTTACCAAGCTCTCTACATCTGAAGAATCACCGCTGACAATCATTGTTTGAACCATAAATTTGTGTCTGATGTTCTCTCCTGTTTTGTATTCGAATGGTTGAAGCATCACTGAAAAAATGATATAAAATGAGTTGTGCTAGCAGCTGTAACTAGCTGAAATCAGCAAACTAACTTTGTATGGAAAACAGCATCTCAGATCTAAGAGGAGAACGCAAAAGAAACACTAAAAGCAAGGTTAAGGAAACAAATTTACCATCAACTTTGACAAAATCATTTGGAGGCACAAGTCCATTATTTGGTTTCACGCAGTAATGTCTTGGTGCTGTGGTTTTCACTTTGAATGCAACAGCCTTCTCTGTTGGATTGCGTAAGGTCAGAGTAGTAGAAACTACATCTTTGAAAGGTCCTGCCATGAAAAACGGATGATATAATAGCAATACGATAACTATATGGCTACAATTTTGGTTTGTGGCAGTTGCATCCAGTGATTACCAATGATTGTCAAGTACCTTGTAACAATAAACATTTTCTGCAAAGGTTTCTGTACAAAATTTTTCATGTCACTTCAGTTCAACTCTGAATGCTCTAAACGAATTCATTCTTTATAAACTCCCTGTAGGATAGGCATATCATCAGAAAATTAAAGGTCTTTAAAACTTAATTGTAAAGCAGGTTTAGCAAAAACAACTGACTCTTTTTACTCTATAGTCCCAAATAAACAATAATTGCTTGAAAAACTGTGATTTTCAGTAGAATGTGCCTGTAAGAAGAACATAACTGCCATGTTTATAATCTTTTGTAAAAATACATATGTGACTTAAAACAGGCAAAGTGATTTTACACAGGTTCATTTTAATCAAAGAATTTCCAAATAAGACTCAAAATCAAAAGACGTTGAGTGAACTTCTTGGGTCTACTTTGGTGGCTCCTTTATCACAAGCCTCAAAACATCTGTGAAACTGGAGATTACAAAGTAAAGGCATCTGAAAAGCTTTTTATGGTAGCGATAAAGGCAAAGGTAATAAAAAACTGGGGAGAGAACAACAATAGCTTGAAATTATCCACAAAACTTTAAGAATGTTGATTTCTTTGTAAAATGCTGAAATAACGCGATCTACTACTTGCAACTTGCAATCTACTTTCTTATTTCTTACTATGTCAGTCCCGAAGAGCTTTAAACAAAAGAAACATTAAAGTGTGAGTATAACTATAGGGAAAAAGAACCAGAAAGGAATCGACATTAAAGTAAGCACCCAAGCAAAACTAGTATGCTTTCTAAAATACTTTCAAATTGATCTATCTCATTTAAACACATGCTCTGATTCAACATGCTTTTGACCAATTTTCCAATGACTTCTAGAATTGAGGAAAGATTTGGATAAAGAGCATGATACATTCCTAAACACATCAAAGCAAGGAATACAAGTTTAGAGAGTCCAAATAATAGCAATTGCATTATCCTTAATTACTGTGAAGTGGGTCACTTGAAAACAGAAGGCTTCCAGTCAAATACCTCCAGAAAACCTTTTCAGAGGTTTTCTTGAAGCATCTATTTTACTTTTAGCTCATTTGTCAAAGCAGCAAGGGCCTTACAGATTCAGAATCTCACACAAGCAGTTGATCAAGCATGTGAGACAAACTGCATTTGTGATTGAAAATTACAAATCACAAAGAGCCATTTTGATAAAAATGGAAGAAAAATTGCAAATCTTTTTTAAACAATTTGACAGACTTGACCAGAGATGGAGCTTAGGGTGGGTGTGGTTTTGTTAAACTTTCCCAAGAGCATTTGTTAAACAAATGGCACATTCAGCAAATTCTGCATCATTCAAGGCTTACTTGGCAAGCTTGGTGATTTGCATAAATCAAGAAATCATTCTGGCACAGGACACCCCAAGAACTTCTTCTAGTGCTGCCCCTGGGTCTGGGCAAACACAGTTTTAGGTGTTATACTTCAAGTTAAGGCTTTGCAAGGCATTGGCAAGATGCCAATCTACAAAAACAAGCCATTTCAGTCTAAAAAGTTGAGACTAAATTGATTTGAAACCAGTTCACACATTATCATCACCATGGCACCACTTTTTGCGAAAATATTTTTTGCTGCAAAGCAATGAAGAAGTGAAGCAAATATATTTTGAATCCAGAAACTTTATAATGCAATGCATACATTCATTGATATACCATAGACATTATGAGAAGCAACCAAGGGCTTATTGACTGTCGTATAACTTGGTCATTTATTCACTTCAAACTTTAGCCAATAATCCTCTTAAAACTGTATAGCTAAGGAAGCAGTTGAGCAGAATTTTAAAACCAAAAGATTTGTGCAGTATAGCAACTTACTAGATCTCTAGCCCAAGTCAAAATTTGGACTTTTCAACTTGTGATGGGGTCCTTGGTCTTCAGTTCACAAGAAAATAAATTCTAAAATTGGTTTGGAAAGGCTTTAAAATCACTAAGAAAAATATCTAGAATTTGCCGCCGCAGCTTTCAAAGCCTACAAATAAATGATTTAAGAAACTACTACATACCACAGAAAACCAATTCGTTTGCAGGTTCAAGCTGCAATATTTGTTCAGCCTTCTTACGTGGCTCAGACATCCTCCTAGTAAGGAAATACATTAGAACTTAAAAGCTGTATTTATCAAAAGCAACTGACATTAAAACAAATGAAAACCACTTTTTATGCATTTATTATTTTATGCACAGTGAGTTTTAACCATTTTTAAATTACAAAGCATAGAGTTAAAAAGGCGTAACAAAAACTTGTGGAAAAAATATAGCACTTCTAAAGATTTCAAATATCCAACACAGCAGGGAATGAAACAAAATACAACATACAACAAAAGAAGGTTATGCTCAAAATATCTTTTCAACCAAGGCTTTTTCTGTAAAGCTGATGTCAAAAAAAATCTTGATTGTACTTTGCTAGTTTGGTATCAAAAGTCAGGTATTTCTAAAATTTATTTTGATAAATAAATTATTAACAATTGAATACCCAATATGGATAGAAAATTGACAAGAGATGTCCTCTAGGGGCTTTTATTGATGTGAATGTTACTAGGAAAGAATCAAAAGGACATGGATGAAAATTTGAATCTTTGATAATCTGGATAATCATTGCACCTGAACTTTGGATAATTGATTTTGGAGATAACGACTCAAACCACTTTAAAATGATGGCACCCCAAATCCCAATCCTTTATTTTGATCAGCATAACCAAATTAAAATAGCCAGAATACAGCCTTTGCAGTCCCTTAGAAAGGGAAAATTTAAATCTCACTATAAGTGCAATAAGAGTTGATATTTCAGGGGGGGGGGGGGGGGGGTGGCACTAGGAGATATGTCACTTCAAATTCTGACAAAGTAGCAAATTTGGTGCTTTAAGAGCAGCAGCCCCCTAACACCCCCTGCTAATGTTCCCCAGAGCCTTGTTCCTAACAATTATTTTATTCAAGTGTGAATCCTACTGAAATAGAATATTGTGTCAAATTTCATTTGATTTTTAACACATTAGCACATATCAGGGCTCCTTGTTTTACATAAAAATCACCCATTCCAAGGTCCCAGGTACAAAATGAATCTGAATGTGAATCGTTTTGACAGCAAAAGAGCCAAAAAAATTAAACTGAGTAATTTTTACCTGACATTCCTCATCGTATAAACCACAGATAATGCCAAAGGTATACAGAAAATTTAAATCCTGATGAGGAACGAAAGTAACATGGATAAAGAAAAATGTGTTTGATTGGTTTTTTGTTGTTGACCAAACACAACTGCTTATCAGCTATTTCTTTCTACACAAGTCAAGATCATTCCCTTTTAAGACAGATTCCAAAATACCTAATTGAAAAGAAGAATCTCCCGTGCTCAAGGATATAAAATTTGTCATCAAAAAGTTGATTTTAAAATTGTAGTCACAATTGGTAATGACTATCTTTATTTGACTTCCACATTTTTACCTGAAACATTGCCAGTCCATGATATTTTTAGATGCACTGGCCACTTAGAACCAAACTTTTCCCCTACCAAAAAATTTATGATTTTTTCCCTAAAACAATCAAAATCCCTAAAACAAGTCTTCCAGGGAACAATTTTCCAGAAAAATTTCCTTGATATTGTCAAGCTGTGAACCCAATTTAGTTTTGGAAAGGAACAAATCACGAGAGCTCTCTGAGATAAGGTTTAAATCAGGCTGATTTTCCTTTTTCAGACAAAACAAAAATCATTGCCCAGAAAATGTTGGATTTCTGTAAATTTATTCTGTAAAGTAATTTCAGTAGTGGATTTGAGAGCTAGATGCATCAAGATTGCTGCCAAACAAAGCATCAGCTAATGTCAAACAAACACAAAAATGCTTTGTCAGCCTGTAATCTAGGCTTTGGATAAACTGGGCAAAAGAAGGAGCTTTCATACACCAAAATGAAAAAAGTTTTAAGGACTGGTTGCAAAACTTTGGATGATCACTTTCTCTTTGAAACTTGAAACTGTTTCTTTCTTAGTAATTCAATGACTTCAAAACTTATTGCTTTTAGTGGACATCTAATTATAAATTTGATACAATGTCTTATGTAGTCAATGTTATCATGGGACAAAATGTGCAATACAAAGGGCTGGAATTGCACACCTATCAATTATGGCTGCATAGATGCAAAACAATTATGATCCTGCTACTCTTTCCCAATGTCAATAGGGTATTTTTGCAGCTGAAAAATTTATTCAGCCCCAAGCCTACTTCATTTTATTATCTTTGAATAATATTCTATGCTCATTTTCAGCTTTTTCTTTACTTGCTTTTCCCATTTTAGCATATACATCATAAGAATTTATAAATATAAACTGCCTTATAAACAAAGCAAGTGATTCACAGATCAACTATATTTCATTCACAGACATTTTACTTTTATTTTGAATAGAAAAATATTTTAACAGTGCCAAGTATCTTTTAGTTTACACAAAGCTCATGGATATTCAACGAATTGGAATGTGATTTAAGATTCTGGTTTTAAGTTTTGATGCTAAAGCATCATATGGGGTCAATTATCTGCAATCTACAATTATAATCTCCACATGACAGAGATGCCTCTGCAGCATGAAATAGAAAGCAGACATTCAGGCCTTGCTCTAAGGAAAATGAAGGTGCTCCATAAAAAGAGCCCCTTAGAAACTCTATGCGCTCTATTTCGCACCTCTAAGTGAATGTCTTTGAGAGCATCCTTCGAGAGCTTTAGGAGATCGAGAGCTTCAAATCGAAAGCTTCGGAAGAATGTTAAATATGAAATTCAACAGTGATACCAGAAAGCACCATAATATGAAATAACAAAACATGCAACAAACACTATGTTAATATAAATATAGAAATATAATAAAACAAAGTCGCAAAATTGTTCAGATTTTTCTAGATATGTAAGTTGCCATCATTCGATGAGCTTTTATCAGTGTCAGTATCACTACTGTTATGTTCAGCTTCACATATTGCTTTATCAAAACACATGGCTTTAAATCAAACATTTAATTTTGTTTCCTTTTTTCATGTTATCCATTCTATAAGAAACGCTAAAACATCTACCACTCGCAAAAGCAAATGAAAAATGAAAAGCAACGCGATAATTTGGACGGAAACGTGATCGTTGATTTGCGGCGATTTTAAGTTATTAAAAAAACAGAAAATAATATATACTTCAATCGGAATTTAATGCTTGCTCGAAAATCAAATAAATCTGCCGGAGAATACGCTTAGGCTTGATGGCCTGTGTCCTTGATGGTTATTAGAGGGTTTTCAGATTAAAAATGATATCGAAAACCCAACGTGGAATTTGCTGAATTTTTTCTCAAGGGGTAATCTTACGCAAATCATAATATTGCGGTCTGTTGGGAAGATTGTTTATGCTTGATCAAGTTGATTTAACAAATTCCAAAAATTTATTTTGCTCCCCGTTAATATTGTTTTAACGTTTTGAGGGGCTCTATAAATCGCTCTCCAAGGCTTTTTTTGGGTGCGCTTTAGGCGCGCGCGCTTGATCGAGCGCCTTTCCGGGCAAGGCCTGGACATTAGAGGCAGAACAGAAATACCACACATTCATGTGCAAAATGATTTAACACCTAAAGTAAAGTTATATGCAGTTATCTAAAGTCATCAACAAAAGGTGCTGGGGCATCAACAAAGGCATTAAAATAAGCTGTAGTTAGCCTAAGTTTCCTGGGACATTTTGATTGATAGGCTGATATAAAAGGTCCATTATCAGCTATGAATAAAAGAGCATACTATAAAAATAATTATGTAATTTTTGCACCTAAAGAGGAATGTAAAAGGGCAGGCCTCGCTAAAGTGCGAGAGCTGCACTTGCAGGCAAACCATGCCAATCAAATTACGTCTGCAGGCAGGGGCGGACACTTGGTCAAATATTGGGGGGGCAAGCCTATTGTTTTAATAAGATGACGTCACATTTCCCATTGTTTTAGAACAAAAGACCATTGTTCTCTAAAGTATTGGGGGGGCGATCGCCCCCCCTCGCCCCCCCAAGTGTCCGCCACTGTCTGCAGGTACATCTGATAAAGCTGTCTTAGATAGATTTGTTCAAAGTTTTCAATTGTTTAAGAAGAAACAATAGAAGAAAGTTTTAGAGAAACAATTCAGCTACAAGTTTCACCATGATAATATTAAGCTTAACCGCTTTGTGAAAGTGATTTATGTAGCAAAGAGAGAATAATAGATTTTCTTAACAGCAAGAACAAGATGTCCAAAAATCTTGACATGACATGATTATCTAGTCTGTTTGCGTTGCTGCAGCAAGTTATCAGTTGAATCCATCATTGATTGAAGGCTTCTGTTTAAAGAAACTCAGGATAAACTACCAATCTGGGTGCAGTGTGCAAGAGATGGAAATTGTGATTGCTGTTAATTGTTAAAATATTATAAAAGCTGTATCCTTAAGTATCCTTAATTATAGCATCAAACAATCAAACATATCAAGCAATAAAACCGACTGCCATTTTGTTCTTTGCTTGAATAAAATTAAGGACACAATCGCTTCAAATTTTCCATTTTTGTCGTAAGCTTAAGTTTGTTTAAACTCTATATGCTATTTTTGTTGACAAAACAATCGTCATTCTAAAGTAATTTTCTGTTAAAGTAGTTCTTTGAAAATTTACTGGTATTTGCATAATTAAACCTTACTTTATGTCTCTTATTTTAAACAGTTTATATCCTACGCATTACAAAGGAAAAAGAAAACTTGCAGGTACCTTTAATAATAATAATAATAATCGAATGTTTTAACAGGGTGACCTATCAGTACAATATATACTGTTACCATTAGGGTCCTGATATTTAAGCACTGATAAATTAATGGTAAAAGATCGAAAAAACACAAGCGTCCAGTAACAGCCCTATCCAGAGATAAAATAATTTAAAATCATATAAAATGATTTTTCTAAAAATCGTCTAAAAAGGAGTTTAGATTCAATCTTTCTGGCACTTAATGGTAAGTCGTCAAATTCTTTCCCTGCCAGATAATAAAAACCTTTGCGTTTTGATTTAATAATTGAATTTTAAACAACTTACCTAAATGACGTAACATGTAATTAATTGATTTGCTGAAAAAAATGTGTTTGAGCTTGAGTTTTCACTTGAGGAATCTTAACGAGATGTTGAATGTTTCTTTCTCCCATGAACATTGGTAGCAAAGTAACCTTTCAATGCATCACAGACGTTGTCTTGCAAGGTATCAAACTATTTTGCAAAACTGTTTGTGCTGGCAGGCACAAAAAAATTTTAGGGAGGTCTGTAAAAGGGATTTCTGAAAAAATTGGACCTTGATTGATCGACCAAGGAAAGAAATCGAAGGTTGATTGAAAGGCGTATTCTTTCTGCTATTCAAATACATGCTCAACATCTTTAAAACAGAAAAAAGAAAATTTAATTCTGGTCATGTTGAATAGAATAAATAAAATATGCTTGCCTGTAATTATCCTGATTTCCTGGCGGAGTCTGGAAATCTCTCTTGCTGAAGAATTAGGCCCACATCGCAAGAGCTATGAGTTGTACTGCGCGTGCGCACATTGTCATGAACAGGTCGCAAGCTGACGGTCAATGATTGTAAATTTGAAATCAGTTTTTGTCATGATAAAATGACAGCAGGTATGGAGATGCCAAAAATAAATTCAAGCAGTCACAGAATAACTAGAAAATAGCTGATGAATTCCGGAGCTATTTTTCGCAAAAATAAAAATCGAACTCTTGCTTTATCATGCTTAAGCTAATGGTAGGAGCAACATAGAATGCCAGAAAATTTGATAAATCAGGGGCGTGGTGGGAATTTTTATGGGCCGGAAAAATCATGTTTTTAGGGGCACACCATTTTGATGCTCATTGTTTCTTGTTGTTATCACTTAAACCATGTTGAAAATGAGTGTTGCGGAGGCAGCGTAGGGCCTTACTTCACTTTTTTTCTAACAAATCTAATGCTACAAATGATAACAGCTTAAAATGAAGTAAAATGACCCAAGGGGCCCGTATGAAAAGTTTTAAGGGGCCTAACGGGGAATTTCTCGAGTCCCGGAGGGCCACCACGCCCCTGTGATAAATTGACCAATTTGAAGAACAGCATGGTAAAATTAGTCAACAGAGGCTTTGCGGGATAGCCTTGTTGCCTCTTTGTCAAACATATGGAGAAAGAGGGTCAGGATTTCAGGAATCATTGGAAGGAGTGCACCGTAAATCCGCGAATTAACCCACCAGTGGCTTATTAATTAAGGTGCTTTTTCATGGGGGCTGAACAAATGACAAGACTTTCAAGATCCTTTCGTTTGCAATTTTACTTGCTAACTCTATCTAAGATATTATAACAAAGCATTAATCAAAGCACAGAAAGATGTAAATGTCCAAACATTGATCTTTTCATTTTCCTTCATCAATGTCTCATTATCGTAGTTTTTCATTCGCCGATTGAATGTGTTGTCAAACATGTACTAGAATGGGGGCTATTCGTGGTTTTGTTACCGTTATGTGGTGTTGTAAATTTGATTTGTGGTGTTTTGATTTCAAATTTTGGATGTTTTAAATGGACCCTCTGGAACATTTTTTTGCAAAATAAAAGGAATAGTGGGGTAAAACCATACCAAGTTTAAATCAAAACAAAAACTTAATACAGCAGAAAAATTATAGTTGATGATCAGCCAGTCCTGAGTCTTAAACTTTTTTACTTTTGATCTTGGCTGTTTATCTTCTTGGTGTCTTTTTCTGTGTCTACCTTCTGTCTCTTTTCTCTGGCAGAGGTATGCTCATCAGAGATACTTTGCCCAGGATTGTCAGATTTGTTGTCATGGAAATGAAAGTGTTGTCCAATCGTTGTCCTCAAAGTTGGAATAAAATAAAAGCTTTTATTCCAGGACAGGTCTCATGTTTACAGAAATTTTATTCCAGGACAGGGTCAAAAAATTATTTTGAAAGGAAAATTCCCATAATTTTTTCCAAAGTAAACCTCCCGGAGTGAGAGCTCCACATTTCGAGCACCGGCAAATTGAAATGCTCATGTAGGTACAGATTTTGTGTGGTACAGATAATGATGATTCTACTTCACATGGATGTTTTAATAAGATTGCATGCACTCATTAGCCTCCTAACATTACATCTGCATCTGGCTCTGCATCTGGCATCCTAGACAATGCTTGCATAAGACAGGAGCGGATCCAGACTATAGCAACTGTAGCTCGAGCTATAGTCAAAATCTCAGTGTTTGATTTTCGGAATTCACATTTGAAAGCAGCGGTATAGGTTATCAAATGCGATTAACAAACATGCACTGCTGGCAATGTGTCATCACAATGCCTCTCCAGGTAAGATATAAAACACTGAGCGCAGAATGGTCTAATATTAAAACTTAGACGAATCAGAAGTTTCGTTCTTTGTTGACAGTAACCAACCAGAATTGAGCTACAGTGGATATTCCGAGCTATAGTCGGTCTGGGGATTTGCTCTCGAAAAGGCATCGAAGACAATGAAACCCGTACTATAATTTTTGGCGCGAGCTATAGTCAAGCTATAGTAAGGTTTGAAAATGGCCTTTTAACCAATAGAATATGAGTATCCACGGTATTTCTCGGCTCTCTGTCCCCTGTAAAGCAACAGTAGACTATTGCTCGTTTTCACATCCTGGGTCCCCTGTAATGTAGCTTCAAAGGCAAGGACCTACTAGGGAATAGACAGGGACGGCGGAACGACCAAGCGGCAAGAGGGGGGGGGGGGGGGGCAGGCTTGAGTAAAAAGGCTTTTGAAAGATAATTCTCAGCTTCTTCAAATTCATACGTAACTGCAATTCTTAGGTATCAATAGGTATCTTCAACATTGGCTTACTTTCGGCTTAAGGAATTATTTTACATGTTTTGAGAAGTTCAGAATTTCATACGAATCTCTCTGATTATTACAATTGGCCAGTTTCAGGGGAACTTTATTAAAAACAACCCTTGCCCCTTCTGCCAAAGGGCAACAGGGGCGGTTGTACCCCCACACCCTCTTCTCTGGCGTCCCTGGAAATAGAAAAAGGATGTTCAAAGGAATATTCATGAATACGAAGCAACTATAAACACACATGGTTTATCATTTGCCCATATAGTGGGCGTGTCCCGCAAGCAAGGAGGGCGTGGTTCCGATCCCAAAAGATTTGAGCTATAGTCACCAAAAATCCTGGATCCGCCCCTGCATAAGATATGGATTTACACTTTTATTTATGTTAGTTGAGAGGCATAACCAAATATGCCAGTTTCAAATTTTTCATCACGTTATCCATAGAATTAACCACAAATTGATACGTTAATGCCAGTTCTGTTATGTCCAGATCCGGGTATATAACTGAGGACTTTGCTATTTTTTGATGCTGGTCTTTTGGTGCTCTGGCTGTCTGTTTATTGGCCTAACAAGATTGTTAGCTTTATCAATTTCCCATGTGCATAGATTATAGGGGGTTGTGTCCTGCTGCCCGGGCAAGTTTTACTACTTCATGTATATTTGCATCTTTATTAGGTAAAAGCACACCACACTCTCGGTCTACAATGCCAACACTAAAGTCAAAGAAAATTTTTTGTTAGGACAGTGGTTCTAACACTACCGTTTTTTGGTTTTTTCTCAACAGTAGAGTTAAAAAGTTTAACAGAAAAAAAATTACCAGTGCTTCAATTTATGATTTTGTAAACTTTTTTTTGAACAACCCCTAAGAATGGGGGTTTCCTTTTTTGAATCTCGTTTTAGCCCCTTTATGGGCATGTTTGGGTGGTTTGTTCGAGTTTTGATGGCTTATTAAAAGATTTTACTTCCAGGTATTTACGGTATTTCAAGGCTATCATATCAAGCTCCATTTCTTTTCAATCAACGTGTGGGAGCGATCAAGGGCAAGAATGGTAACGCAAAAAAGCTAAAATTAGTGGCTCTCAGGAGGGGCCTAGTGGTGGGCCCCATAAAGAATAAATAAATTATCCCTCCTGAACGCCTGAATATCACTTTCAGGTTGTAAATCTGCATCCATTCAACTTATAATGGTGCAATGACATCAAACAAGAAAGTCTGGATATTCCATTCGAGTGATCTTTTTTCTTCCTGCTATTAAGTTACAGTAGGATACTTTTTCCATGATATTTAGTCTTGTTGTGCACCAGATCGAACGAACCATTGTAGGGTATAATTTAAATATTTGGCAAACACTTTATTTCCGCTGTTAATTATCTATGTTTCTTTTGGTTGTAGGTCTTACGTGTTTTTAGCTGATTGGTTGTTATTAATAGTTGTAAAATGCTTGTATCTATAAATACGCTGTAGTAGTTTTAAGAATTAGGCTTTTTGGGAGAAGCATCTTGCTGTTCGTTCAAAGTGCTGACGAAAGAAGTCGTTGTCTCTCTGCTCCTTTCTGCCACAAGTCGAGTTGAAAAGGGCCGTGAGTTATTTTATATATACTTAGTTGCACTGTAGTTAAAGTGTAATATAACAGTCTTGAGCTTAAGTAGAAATTCTAATATACTGCATAGCAAAATACCATGATAACTTTTCACTCATTAGCTGGAAGATAAAATTGCAGCCATAAAAGCAAAGCGAGAACGATGACTGAAAAAATATCCAGGGCTAATGAAGATCGAGCTAGTTACATATGCTGATGAAAATGAATAGTCGATTCTGTGTATACCGTCTTTGAGATAATGGAGAGATTTGAGATAAATTGAGTATTTTCTCTTTACTAAGGGGGCTCGGAAGGGTCACTTGAAATTTTTATAAACAGGGGGAGTTCCATTTAATAATTATGTGTTAGAATTATTCTTGTGATCGGATACTTATGGGTACCTGATTTAACAACATAGAAACAATCTTTTAGTGGTACAAAACTTGAAAATGGCTTTGAAAAAAACATACATTTGAGTAAACTAAAGATAGAAACCACTACTAGGTATTTACAGTATATTTCCTAGCGTAGACTTATCCCGTTAGAGTAATGGCCTGGTTATCAGGCTATTGCGCCTAAGAAGTCAGTCGAAATTTGTTTAGAAGATATCCCAGGGTTATCAATTGATCTTGGTCATTTTGATGAAGATAAGGACCTTATAATTGATAAATTAGACTTTCGAAGCTGCTAGCGAAGTTTTCTGAGAACATTTGTATAACATTTTTATAACAGACAAGTTGACAAGGGCAATTTTAAAACATTTATTCTTCAAATTTTTAGTAAGCCCCCTCTCTCTAATAAGCCCCCTCTCTTTTAAGCCCACCTTCTAGGACTGAAAAACATAAATAAGACCCTCGGGGGCTTAATAGAGCTTTTACGGTATGCCCAGTTAGACCAGTTCAATGAGTTAGACATCTAGCGCCTTCGGCGCTTCTATATCATTGCCATTGATCTAAAAAAACTGTTTTTTGATCTGTTTAAAATCTGTTTTTTTTTAGATCAGTGATCATTGCTGGGTGATTGCTGATGCCCAAAGGAGGTTGCGCCGTATATGACTGAGAGGCAGGTTTATAATGTCTGCCTTTGCACGTTAGTTTTCCAGCAAGTTTACCATACTAACATGCTATTTTTTACAAAAGTATATGCATATTCTCAAGTTTGTAATACTTGTTTTGGTATCCCTACGCAATGGGTAAAATTGAAGAGCAGACAAGCAATTGTTTTGGGAAAGACAAAGGTCCTTGGTAATGGCCAGCCTATCGTTGCAACGAGATCTTATTCTGGAAAAGAGAGCATCATTGCTGGCCCAAATGAGTTTGAAATAAGTCCAAGTGGGCAAAACCCTGCCTTTGACTACATTTCTAATACTGATAATAAAATACACAGGTTGAGAATGGACAATGTTACATTCAAAGGAATGGGCTTAAGAAGTGATATTATTCAAGGACTGGAGAGCTTGAAGATTAGTCAGCCTACTGTTATTCAAATAAAGGCCATACCTAGAATATTGGAGGGTAGAAATGTTTTATGTGCTGCACAAACCGGTTCAGGTAAAACACTTGCATATTTAGTACCAATATTGGATGTTATTAAGAGACAGGAAAAAAATGGTATTATGACTAGATTCCAACGTCCTCGGGTATGTATTGTGGCACCATTTAGAGAACTGGCTGTGCAGATCTTAACTGTGATTAAGGAAATTTCACATCATGTACCTGTGAGATCTCTTGGATGCATTGGTGGTGGGAAAGATAGGCTTATGCACAAAGGATTAAAAGAAAGACCAATTGACATAATAGTTGGTACCCCAGGAACAGTTCTTGATTTAGTCAGAAAGAGGAAGATATTTTTTACTGATTTAAACTATCTAGTATTTGATGAAGTTGATACAATGTTTGATGCGAGTTTCAAAGGCATTTCAAATGAATTGTTCGATAACCTTTCCCCACATATTAGCAACTGTGGGGATGTTAAAGTCAATTTTCGAAGCAAATTTGTATTTGCTGCAGCGACTGTTCCAAAGTTTGGAGTCCTTAATAAAGTCAAAGCTGTTGTAAAAGATTTAGAGGTTATAACATCAAGATTGCATCACATATTACCCCATGTTAAATATGTTTTCATAAAAGCCTTACAACCTGATAAGCCATCACAATTGATCAAGCTTTTGTGCTCAAGAATCACCAAAGAGAAGAAATCTGTTATATTTGTAAATTCTTCATCAACTTGCAATTGGCTTTCAAAGTATCTAGAACAAAACTCCATCAGGCATGTAAAACTAACAGGAAAAGACAAGCCAGATGAAAGGCATAAAGTCTTTCAAGATCTGAGAGCAGGAGGGAGTGAAGTTTTGTTGTGCACAGATATTGCATCAAGGGGTTTGGATTTCCCAGATTTGTTTTATGTTATAAACTATGATTGTCCACTGAATCCTACAGACTTTATTCACAGAGCTGGAAGGACAGGTAGAGCAAGGGCGGAGTATTTTGGTGTCCCTGAAGTTTATACATTTCTTTCAAAAAATTGGGAAGTTATGCTTGCAAGGAAAATACAGTCAGCTGCACTAAGTAAAAAGGAAGTTGAAGATGTCACTGTAATTAAACGTTTAAGTGGACCTTTAGATATTGCTAGGTGATAAAAGAAAATTAAATGTAATGACAAAAATGTTTTGTCAAATGAAATTTTATTTGGAACTTAGTATTATTAGTATTATATAGCTTTTGTAGGTTATTAGCTGAAATCATTACCCAGAAAATTAATAACCCAGTCTTTCTTACTCAGTTATATCTGCATGCATTTAATCTTCTTTCACTTCCACCAACATCTTTGCATGTTTGTCCCAACATATTTTCATATTGTCACATGTTTCATATAGGAACTTCTTCTTCTTTGCACTCCAAAATATTTTTAGGTCATGCTCATGGCCATTGGCATGTGATGTTGTCTTGAAAAGTCTAGTTTTTCCACTTTTCTTCATGTCTTCTGCTTCTTTGCTTGTTAATGTTATAGTGTGGTGATGAAGTGTTGTAGAGGTTACTCTTGAGCCACCAGTTTTCAAAATTATGTTGGTTTCATTCTTTGCCCCATTGTCTCCATCCTTTGCCTCCTTTATGTATGGGTGAGATTCTGGGTCCATAATATAATCAATCACTGCATTAAGTTCCTTCCAGATGGGTGACCCTTCTCCGTAAACTGGGAATATTGGGTATCTTGTACGAAGTTTCCCCACACCATTGATTTCTGGCAGCATAATCCTTGTGCCTGAAGCAACTACCTGTCTAACTTTTCCTTCTGGGTCCAAAACGCATGATGTACCTGCAAGATAATCATTAGAACATGTAAAAAAAATTCATAATGATTTTCCTTCCAAGCAGGGTATATCTAATGGAGGAAAATATTGTTTGAGAACAATAGAGACAAAATAAAATTTTTCATTGATGCATTAGAGGCATGTGTCTCTGAGTGATAATAATTATTCTTCATTGAACCATTTTGATTATTGTCTGATTGTTTTGCTGTTCTCTGACTGATTTGAATTTTGAATGCTTATTTTCATCATCAGATTAGAGAAGGTTTATTTCGATCAATTTTTACTTTCATCATTATTCTTCATTGAGTCATTTCAATCATTTTCTGATTATCTCTATTGTTTAACATGCGCAAGGGACTATCATTATTGCCATGGTAGCGTATAATACCTCTGGTTGTGTCTGCAGCATCAGTGTCGTGTTCTTCACCACTGAAAAATGCCTTTGGAGTCATGTAGTACGTTTTGCTATTGAGCCCATTCCAATGCTTTGCTGGGTCCTTACAATCTCCATTTCGCCCGCCTTCAGTAACCTTTTTCCCTTCTGCACCCCTTGCCGATCCTCTGTAAGTTAGATTGTAAAAATTCCAACTTGTCAAAGGAGTGAGGTAGATCATTTCAAGAGGAATGGCATACGAGTATCGATGCGTAACCATCGGACATTTTCTATCCTTTCCGCGCCCAGTGCATTTAGATTTGTCTTCTCTTTGTATTCCAGCAACCTATTTTCCGAAATGAGAAAGGCTGAGCTCAATGCAAAATGCTTCATCTAAAAAAGTAGACCCGTAAAAAGCCATTCAGTAGCAATCATACTCTTCGCTTGGGGGCAATTTTTTTTTTGTCTATGCATTTTTATCAATGCGTTAAGGAAATAGCCTACGTGGGTCATATACCCTAGTCGTAAAACAAAGCACGTACAAATTTTGGAGAGTGAATGGCTGCAAAAACGACGAACGTTTTTTAACATTTACTGGCACCAACGCTTATATCTATTAGTAAAGGGGATATTTATAATAATTAGTAGCTGTATAAAATGATTAACTTCAACTCATTTTCAAAATTAGAACATGTTTGATGAATAAATGGCCCATTTCTTTCGAAGAAATATGATAGGTAAATATGACGGTGCATTACAGCATTGTAATTAAGAACAGAATACTGAGCTCCTTAGGCATAATCAGGTCTAAAATTGATGCTTGTTATTAAAGACGACCCAATAATAACGAATAACGTGTGTTTGAATCTGAAAAATATAACGAATGACCGAAGTATAACGATGCAGAAATTGGCTTTGATTTGATTAGGTACCACACGCGTTTGGTGGGTTCTTAGTCTTTAAAATGCTTCAGTGTACAATTATTCATTGTATACCTACTTTAGATTGATTGGTCTTTGCTGAAAATAGGTAGTTATCAGAGAAGCCTCGCATGTAACGGCTCTGACCCATTGCATCTTTTCCCACCGTTTTGAAAATCCTGTGATAACGGGAAACGTCTTTTGGCTTACCCTGAAGATCTGTGACCATTGTTCCGTCTAATGTTTTTTCGTAAAATTCACCTGGATAGTTATTTTTGCCAGGAATTTCCCCCATCAAAACGTCCAAAAATTCTTCAGCAGATCGCTTTCCGGGAATGCTTTTGTTAAGCCTGAAGCGAGCACTTCTTGAGTTTTGGTACTTTTCTCGTGTCTGTTTTGCATACATCCTGGTTTTCATGTCCTCAACCAGCTCCAAATGGCTCAGCGGAACATGATGTGACACTGGGTGGCAAGCAATACGGTAGTTCCACTGCGCGAAAACCGGTATAGATTCATTCACGAATTCCATTACGGTAGTTGGGAGGTAGGCCAAGTTCTCCAGACGACTTTTTGTCCCTTTTTGTAGAAAGAATTAGTTTACTCCATACGAGCAGTTGTTAATCGAAAATGAGTGAGCAGCTGTTAATCGCTATTACAAAAAGCCATTACAAGAATAACATCTAGAAAATATGGGAATGGTGAATATCAGAACTACTGAAATTGTGAAAAACTGGCATCATGGAGTTTTGTTAAGTACTGTCCCAACAAGTTGCGCTTGTCACAAAATATAGTTAGAAGGAATGGCACTTTTATCTTAAGTAGGAAGCGGAGTAAAGCGTAATGAAATGATGTTTGTCATAGAAAGTAGCAATACCTACAGCTTTGCCGTTTTCTAGGTTCATTTTTGTACGTTAAGAAAAAATTTAAACAAAGCTGGTTAAAGTTTAGCAGGAATACGGTGCCTACTTGCAAAGATTAGACAACACAGTGAACGAATTGCCTTACCTGTGTATGAAGTGTATCTTACTCGTTCTTGTAAATCAAACCAGTTAGCAGCATCGATAAAATGACGATCACTTTCAAATGGTTCGTCAATTTTTCCACCTGCTGTAGTCCATGCTCCTTCCAAGTAACAAAGAACAGCTTGGAAGTATTTTCTGTAGTCGTAATTTGAATAGTCACTATCCCTCCAAGCTTTGAAATAATTATGCAGTTCATCGATCTGTTCTTTCAAAGTGGTTTTTTTCAAAACTGAAGGTGGCACTTCTGGAAACGGGATAGGCTCTGTTGCACCGTACGTGCTGCTGTTTCGATGTGGCATGTACAGCCTGTAGTCGTTGTGACGTGTCCTGAATTCCACTCCATTTAAAACTGCAATGAATTCTCCCATTCCAACTGTTCTGTCATTGTTTGCATGGTCGTGTATGGCAGCGACAGACCTACCTACATGTGAAGGTGTATTGTAATTGACGTCGTCGTGTCTGTAGTAACGAAGCTGCTTCAATCCAGAATTGCCATCTGCTCGACGTGTTTCTTCTGTAAAAAACTGCTGCAACATCAGTTGTCGCGTTGCACTTGTAAGCTTTGCTTCCAACGTCTTAATTTGTTTCTCAAACTTTGCGCTATCTTGTGCTGCAACTAACACAGCCATTGCGACTAGAATCGCCACCTTGACGATCTGAGAATAAGAAAATATATTGAGACCTACAAAAATACTCGTCGAGGTCTCTGATGATCAACAAAACATATGTTATATTCGAATGACTGCTACAGGTCCATGGCAACAGACAGCAACATATAATAGAAGAGAATTTGCAGCCTTTTACTAGTTAAACAAATAAGAAAGCTTTTTTATTATAGATTAAATGCTTTAGAGTTTAAAACTAGAGATTTAGGAGTACCTAGCATTTTAATTGCATACCTCCATATTTTCAAGACACTCTTGAAATTTACTGATTGAATAGAAATCTTCTCTTGTTCAGGTAGATGCCACTGATCTAGCTTGAACTGGCATTGAACTGATCAAGATTTTGCTGTTTATAAGCTCCTTATTTGCTAATAATTGCATAGCTGACTTTAATAAGTGTTTTTAAGTTGACACTTTTTCAATGAAATCTGTAGAAAGTAGAATTATCAGCTGCTAAAACAAACGATCATTTCATAAGAGCGAAATTGCTTTGTTAGCTTACATTTACAATAAATTTTTTATTTACAACTCGAGAGTAACGCAGATGAACTATCAAGGCCCAATTTAGGTATAGCTAAGTAAGCAAGCTCTTTAAATCTTCAAGAAGTTACTGTTGTTTTAATTTTCATTGGTGTTTAAAAAGATTTATTTCTTGTCAGAATACAGAATAAGCGTCGTGAAGTATATTTGCTCCAGGGGGCTTCAAAGATCATTAGCCTAATGTAGTAGTAAGATGACTCTTAAAAGAGTTCAATAAGAGATTTCGAGTCAAGTCCTTTTACAAGGCTGTCCATAGCTATTGTGCTCAAGGGCGTACTCAGATCCCGAAAAAGTGGGTGCACCATCCTTTATTTACCGACAAGTCTGAATATTTGCCGACGAAGTTCCCCTAAATGGCAAAAAACTCCTCGTTTTCACAATGAAATTTTTATCAAGGGAGTGGAACACTCTCACGCGTCAACATAGCGACGAAAATGTGCCTTTGCTTAATCAAATTATATCAACTTCAACTGCGAAATAAATGGGTATTTTACAATAACTGAATAGATGTTTTTACGACAGTGGAATGTAGCATTTTACCAGGCCTGTCACACATCAATATCAATGTCGACTTGTAAAGATCTTAACATTAAGTACGACCGCAAAAAGCCTTCGTAACTAACGACTGCAAAAAAAGTTTTAATGAGTAAAAAAAGTTTTTTTAGAAATTTATCAAAGTATCGATACTTTGCAAAAAAGAAAATAAGTTATTTTTCAGTACATTTTACAATACTTTTCTAGATGCGGCTGCAGGGACCACACACCAATCTATAAATCGGGGGGCTGCAATAAGGGGCTTGGAGCTTGCCCCCGACATTCTTCGAGGCCTCGCCCTTTAGAGCACCGGAAAACGCCCCTTTTCATAAGATACTTCCTTTTTTCCATCCCTTTCTTATGAACAGTCCGATTGAGGGAACATTTCAATTACTATGAAAGGGATAATTTAGCATTACGATGATTAAACACCAATTTGACCAAGATAGTAAATGTAACCTATTCATTTAATACCAAGAAACTGGACAGTAAAGGGTTCCTAGTCAAGAAGAACCGCTATTACGAAAGGTCTGCTAGGTTAAACTTTTCAGAGTTGCATTTTAGTAAACTTTCCTAAAACTTTCGAAGATATTATTGCAAAAAAGTGGGAAGGAGGGGGCTATAGCCACTGTTAGCCAAATGGCTGCGCGATGCCTGGTTGGGTGGAATATGTTTCTTGTTGAATTCTTGAACTCCGATTGGTCTTGTCCATAAGGTATGCAAAATTTAAATATCTTCGTAAACCAAGGATTGGGAACCTATGCTGCTGCGCCACTGTATTCTTGGCAATAAGCGTTAGAATTATTCTGGAGATGAAACAAAAGCAGCCACAAAAACACAAACACTATTGCATTCACAGACTGCAGATGAGCGGCAAAGCAAAGAAACGTGCTACTTGTGTCTGTTGATAATAGTGTATCCTGAATCATGTGTGCTTGGGATTCAAATTGTAGAACTGATATGTTCATAGGCCAAAGCAAAATTAGATGAAACGTTAATTCACTGAAATCTAATTAATCCAAGATAACATTTGGCTTTTTCTTTGCTAGCTTTAACACTATAGAAACTAGATTGACTCTTTCCACGTCAATAAGATAAGAAAGAATAATAAAGACGATTGTATTGAAGTTTTGAAATTAAAAGGACACGAACCGCGTGCCATGCTCTAGTTCATATCTGGAAATTACTGTTACGTGAACACTGATGGTGGCAAATCTTGACGGTAGGAGAGATTTTTGAAATGTTTACATGGACCACTTGGCTTTGTACCCATTGCCTTCTTTTACGCTAAGAATACCTTCTGCCTAATAAAAAATAACAACACACCAATAGATAGGTAGTAGACAAAGAATATTCAAGATTGACATAAATTCTGTGACAAAATTATCGTTGCAGTTCCATTGTAAACTCTGGCTGGTTACTAGTACTCATGGCCCTTTCTGTATAATAAGAGTAAGTTGAAATGGTAAAATTTCTAATAACTACAGTCTTGTGAAATCAGCTACTTTTATCAAAAAAGCCCTTGTTCTTCAATTCTGTTAATTAAATTTGTCAGTTATGTTAATTAGTTTGAAGATATCTTTTCGTGATGTATCAAATTAACTGTAAAAATCGGGCATGTATAGCCAAAGGTAGCTTGATGTAACTTAGTAAAACAAAGCTGCAAATTAAGGTCATATTCAAATATATCTACATGATCAGAGATGAACTGTCATCCAGAAGTTACAAAGAGATACTAAATAGAAGTATCATTTAGAAAAGTTTTTCAATCCGCTGAAGCAAAAAATGGACCATTCACTGAATGTTTTATCAGTGGCCTGTTATCGGTTAGAGCAAAAGGCTTGTCTTTATACCCACCTTTTTATGTCCATTACAATTCATGGTGATATAAAGTCAGCAAATTGGATTAAAAGTGATAATATGATAAAACATTACCCACAGTTACTTTTGATCTCAAAGTAAAAGCACGACAAGGCTTTGAGACAGAGAACTTTTATCACCCGAGATTGATATCATAGAAGTTCTTCTTCGAGGAGACCCTTCACTGCAGAAAAATGCACGGTGGGATGGGAAATATATGACTTCTAAGGGCGTTTTTCGGAAGGGCAATTCACTGTCATTTAATGCGGTCAAGCACTTTTTCAAATCGTGGATTGATATAACATATAACTATCTATGATGTCCTGATAGCATATCATATAAAGACTTAATACAGAAAATATTCAGAAATTATCTTTGGTGAATTGTCCATTCATGTGCCCCCGAATTTAATACAGATGGTTGTTTTCGTTACGTGAACTTAAACAAGCTTAACGACTTGATTAGATTCAGGTTTGTTTGAAACCACTTTCTAAGCTGAAAATCCTTTTAATTAAGTAATAAAAAAATGTTATCACTAATAGTGCAGGATAATGATACACATGTGTAACAAAAGCCCTGTAATCAATCACGATACTCTGCCAGAATGCTCACCTAAGCGACACAGTGCGTCTAAAGTTTTTACATCTGAACAAACCTTGGTCGTCTGGGCTTCAGCTGAAAAAAAAATCAAAATCACAGCTTTGAAGAGATTAGAGCACATGGCAGTTTCTAGGAATTAATCTGAAGTTTCGACATACTAGACAAGAAAGAAGGGATAGGTTTAATTCAGGCCGCAAAATGGGCTTTCAGTGTTAGGTTCCAGCTTGGGTTTACACAAAAAGAAAGAAAATGTATCAAGACAACGAGGCTGCAAAAGCCTTGCTTCTTATTGTATCTCAATATTTACTGAGAAAACAATTATTTCATATGCATTATAGTTTAAAGCTAGAGTAAAAAGGCCAAAACGCTGGCAGTCCTTATCACACTATCGGCTCAGGACAAATGACCTCTGCACGAACGGATTTACAGGGGGTTTGGGGGTGCGACACCCCAATATTTTTGTGTTCTTCGGTGAATTTTTGGCAGTCTGTAGTAACAAACCCTGGGTGACAGAGCCACAGTGGAAGAGCGGGCCGGTTAAAGCGCCTTAGTAACTGGTCGACCAACCCATTCAATAAGGATCTGGTACCCAAACATAGTGGTAACAAAATGACGCAGAAAAGTTTTAATTGTCTTATTATCTTTTTTGTCTTAAAGTTAAAAAATTAACTTTTAAAATGAGCGTTTCTTTCAGTTTCTAGTCATTTGAAGAGTGTGGCACAAAATTCAATTATTATTTAACACCTGCCCCAATCCTTGCCACTTAAATTTCTCCCTGAACCTCTGGCATCGGCCCTTGAGAAGCTTACAAAGCGTTTACAGAAAGAGCCACATAACTGTGCAGAATGAGTTTGTTTCATTCTGATTTGTAATTCAAAGCATTTATGTAACTGTGTGCTGGTTTAATGAGATAATCAGCACAATGACTGTGGAATAATGGCATAAAGCAATTTGCCGTAAAAAGTATGTTTCAAGAGACAAATGGATTAAACTTTATACAGTAAATCATGCATGAAACTTTACAATATGCTCTTAGAAAATTCGGAGATGTCTGTATGCGGTAAAAGGTCACATAGTCTATGAAACCAAACATTAGACACGTGAACGGCAGAACATGGCTAGAGGCATTTAAAAACAGAGAGAGCGTGTTGAGTAAAGCAGATGTAGGCTACTTTGAGACCGTCACAGTGACTAAAAGGAGCGCTCTGGAACAGGATCTGAAAATTGTTGTTCAGGTGAGCACATTCTCGTCATAACATCTTATATAAACTGGCATAATTTTTCATATTTTTCAATAAGATCTTTGCTCAAAAGTAGCTTTCCTGTTTTGACGTTTTTCTTCATGATTTGTTTCCATTACTTCTTCGCGCAGCTTATACATAGTACGGTTCTCTAAATTTGTAAGCATCCCTTTTTATCTTAGATTCTTGCAAATATAAGCCATAACTTTCCCAATCTTCTTACAAATAAAACAAAGCAGCACGAACTTACTTTCTAACCACTTCAAACTTGCTACTTTTAGCAATAAAACCCCCTTTCAAGTAGCAAACTGTTGCAAACCCAATTTTTTTGCTTAAAGGCAAACTCTGTTCTGAAAGCCTTATTCAAAATGCCAACAAACTGTTGTATAATATTAGCAACAAATCAATATTAAGGAAAGAAGATATTAAGATAAAGACAAATATGATAATTGAAACATTCATCATCGTAAAGTGTCAGCCAACTTTTATGTGTAACAAGACACTGATTTTTACTGAGCATGTAGTTGTGCACAATGAGCAGTATATTTTTCATTACTTACTGTTGTGACAGCTCAGTAACTTTAATTTGTCAAAAGACGCTATTTATCATAAATTGGACTTGATAAAGCAACCATACAGCACTCTTACAGGAAACATAAGTATATTCAAGTTTCTTTAAAAAGCTTTTAAATACCAAGTACTTGGCATAATGGTGAGACAGATGACGTTTTGAGAGCAGAAAGGTTTAGAAAAGTATTTTTTGTCTCAAAAGTTTTCTTGACAAATTTGTCAAAATAGCAGCGATCTAGGCGCTTTGTTGGATCAATACAAATTTTAACAAAAATTCTTATATTATTTCGCACTCAAGTTATTAAAATAACTGTCTCCCGATGCTTATTAAAAAGTATCCAAATTGTGTAACAGATTTTACATTATAAGCGTATGGAGCTTCAAACAAACACTGATTCTTACAAATGCTTGGTGCTGCGAAAGGTTACTTAAGCAAACAATGTTATTTATAAGGAGAATTTAGTGTATAAAAATCATTTATGCATTTGAAAATATGAGTGAAAATAGCATTTTTCCAAAAATGGACTGCTTCTTCAAATTTGTCTGTTTCTAATTGATTGCTCATGTTGTTCAGTTGATATGAAGTTAGCATGAATTGTTCAGTTGACACGAGTAAACATTAATTAGTGAGTTACGGTATGGCAGCAGGACATGGGATTTTAGGCGACCTCTAGCAAAGGATTGTTGTTAGTTCAAAGCTATTCATTCATAGGGGAAAACAGATTCTGCTAATCTGTATAAGGGCGATTGTGTTAATCAGGTACAATTGCTTTTTTCTGTAGATTAGCTTCTGCATCGAAAATTGTTCGGCAAGGGGTTGACCTGGTAGTTTCATTACGATGCTGAGAGAAAACTATCAAAGTTTGCCCTTGTCACGGATTGATTTCAGAAATTAGGTGATACAGTGAAGTGGAAACTTTCGATTAAATGCTAATAAATAGAAATATTAACATCGGAGCAGATGCTTTGTGCTTCTATCTTAAGAGATAAAAAACTTTTAGGAGGTCCGCTGTTTCTGCATTTTGGAACTGACACTTGTATTCCAAAACCATGCCATGAGACAGAATATCTTGAACGAATCCTGCCACTGATTCAGGAACCAATGCCTAAGTTTAACTTCTTTCAGTTACTATTAGTGAATTTTAACAGAATCAGAACGATTCGACAACGGAATGCTCTGGTATGACAAAGTCTCAGCAAGATGAATTGCAGAGTAGAAAAGTTGATATGAAAAAATCATTGAGCAACAGAAACAAGAAAAATCATTGAGTTAGAAGTGGATGTGAAATCAGTCTATAGTTGTGAAACTTAGATACATCTTGTTGAACTCCTGAAAGTGTATGAAAGAAGAATTAGATTGTGTCTCAAGTCTTCTACGGATTATTGTATCTTTCGACCATACCTGTTAAGTCTTGCGTTTTTTCTTTTTGCAATGTGATTTTTTCAATGTGCATGTTTTAAACAATGTGAAATATTTTAAATGCATCATATTAAATTTCATGTGCTTCCTGACAAAATATTGAAATTTGAAATAGAAAGACGTTTGCCATCTTGATTTTGCAAAAAATCTTCTAGATATTATGAAGTTTTGATTGGTGGTGGTTTCTTCATATCTTCTGAAATCCTTGTTTGCATTAAGTAGTGTACTGTTTGCATTAAGTAGTGTTTATACTAAGTCTTTTGCTTCTAGTTTTTACATATATTTAGTTTCATTCTGCACTTGTTTGGAAAGAAATAAAAAGGGAACAACAGAAATGCGGTTTTCATGCGGTTGAATTACCGTTTTATACACAAAAGTATGGTTGTATACGCAATATCTTACGGCAGGTCACCACAGTAGCTGGACAGGTATGTGACACTCGTCAATTTAGCGTCCAGCAGGTTGAGAAATAAAAAAAGTGAATGTATTTGATGCGTGGTTTACATTATATTTTATGTGCCAAACATAAATACAATTTCACTTTCAAGATATTGGTGTAAATAACCATTGAAGTGAGCGAAATAAGATGGGATATACAGTAGTTGAATTGAACAGGGCCGTCGCGAGGCAAGCCTTGTTGGGGGGGGGGGGGGGTGGGTATGGACTACAAATTCACCTGATTAAAAAAAAATTACCTGAAATTCTTAAGTTGCTGTCACAAACCTCTGCAATACATTTTGCCAATCTAACTGTGTGTGTATATTCACAACATTCATTTTAAAATGATAATAACGGACTTTCCTAATGGTTTTGCCAAATCTGTATACCTGGACGGGCAACTACCTGAGGCGGCACAGGCTGTATACCTGGACGGAAAAGTTTCGAATTTCAATGCTTCCGGTTCCCTGGGAAATGCACTTTTTTAAGTAAATTTTACTAAAGCAATCCTCCTAATCCTACCAAAAATTCTTTTATTTTTGCAAACAAATTGAACAGCAGATAAAAACAACTGGTACAATGTTGTCAGTTACTTCTAAAGCTAGGTAACGAGCAGCACTGGTTGCCAATTTAGATCCCTCTTTCCATCTTAGCATGCCTTTTTAGGGGAAATGGACACAAGACACAATTTTACCTGAAGAGTGACTGGATTTTTAGCTTTTGTGCCAACAAGAAATCTTCAAATCTTCAAGTCATTGGTTTTTTTTTCTTCCTTCATATCAAAAAGTATCATATTTAGCCAAAGGAGCAACTATCGTTGCTTGATCCTTTATTGATGTTAATACATGAACATCGCTGAAATACCTAAAGCGTTTCTTCCACCACTGGGCGGATTTTATCTAAAATTTCCTATCGAGATACTATTAGGGGGAGGGGGGGGGGGGGGGGTGTGACACCCTTCCACACACCCCGGTCGCGACGCCCTTGGAATTGAAGTGAATATCATTGCACTGTTAAAAACACTTTTCGCAGAGGGCTTAGTTCGTCTAATATGATTCAAAGAAGACCAAGCAAACATGATGGCTTTTGTAGCAAAGCGACACAAATCAATTGAAATTTGTAGGGTACGTGAAGATTTTAACACACAATTCGTAACCGCTAGCGGATTTCATAAATGCTGTAACCCACTATATTTCTCCTCAGACTATTTCGCACCAAATCAAGCAAACAAAAGAATTTTCCTGGAGCGTGTGTAAGGTAACTGCCGACTAGAATAATAGCGTTTTTTTCAATAGCGGTCTTTCTGGAGTGGCTCCCAGTTGTGCAGAAAGTGTAGATTTTATCCAGTTACTTTATTTGTTTAAACTTTGAAATGATGAATTTGAGAGCCTTAAGAAATGTTTAACATATTCTGTCTAATTGGTTTTCAGCTTTGATATAGTAGAGCTATAGAAAACACAAGATAGTATTTCAATATTGACTCTGTTATTTATGCTGTTTAATAAAAAATGGAAAATTTTTCAATTCAGGAATATTCGATAGACCTTAAAGAAAATTTATTGCAAAAATCAATCAAGTGAATTTTTAGGACAACTAGTGTGAATACGAGTAAAAGCACAGATGCTGATGGTCCCCCAACACAGCAACTAAAAAGGGAAAATAATCGTCAACTTTTTTGTATGTAGCTTTGAAGGAAGATGGATACTTTTTCTAGGTCTTAGCTCTCTGACTTCTCATTTCAAATTGTATTGAAGATAACAAAATGACAAAATAGTTCTTGAAGATGAAAAGTAAAATAAGGAGTTCGTTTTCACCTAAGGCTCCATTTGTAATATTTTCAATTGGCAAGCAGTATTGATTTTGCAACCTTTACAGTCATGTGCTTGAGATTCTGGTTTGCCTATTTCGATCCACAATTGGGTATATGATTTTCTAGCTTAGTTAACATGGATCCCAGTCGGATTTAGTGAGTTTTACGAAGTGTATGTTTGCCCCATCTGTTATATACATCAACGTTTTGATTCCAGTTTTGTGGCTATGACCTCTCCTTCTATATGAAAGATCATATATCTTACACTGTCAACAGGTGAATATGCATGATATATCGTTATAAGACTACAAAGAATTTTTGTTGGGCAGCTGATCATAAATTTGGTAAAAGTAAAACGTCAAGAACATAAATCTAACGAGGTTGATCAGTTTTGGTATTGTGTTATATTTTACATAAAATCTCAGCACAAAATCTCTAGAGTAAGTCAACCTTCCTTGAAGGACGTGGACCGTCTCTGGCAGATGAAAAGACATAGGTAATTCATGCATTTATCTTTGGTTAGTTTTCAAGGGATTAAACCCACTAAGGCTTGTTGTACGTCTGGCACTTTTTGTCTGAGCTCTCCTCTATGAGGATCCTGATAACACATCAGTACGATTCAAAAAAATTGAAAGCCACCTTGTCGTATCTGCTTGGCACTCTAGCGTCAGGTCCTTCTTTTAATCTCCATAATTTTAAATCGTCGATAATGCTTATCGTTTTGACGAATCTCAGAGTGAAAATTTGGTCAAAATAACTTGAAGCGCCACACTTGAATGAAAAAATTTAATGTTGAAGGAGACTTGTGAATCTCGATATCTTAAAAGAAGGCATGCCACGCTCAAAGAACTTTTTATGATCAAACAGAAAAGTAGCCAATACGATGTCGAGCACATGGAATCAAATGCTCCAATGAAGTAAGCAAACAGAAACAGATGTAGAGCCAATAACAAACTTCTTGTAATTTTACTTCACCTACAATGAAATATTGGTGACTAGGCCGGACAGAGTAGTGAATGTATTAAACAGTCAGGTGGTTGAATATTCGAACTCCTTCGGGTGATAAGAAGTTAACATTATTGTCGAAAGAGATTAAAATCGAATGCTGATGAAAAACAGCGAGAACGAGCTTATTTAGAGATGTTACAATTTTTTCTTTTGTTTTATTTCCAATAAAAAAAATTCCAATCAATTTAGAAACAGTTTTCTAACCTTTGCGTTATCATGTATTGGTTGTTTGTTGAACGTTTTGTATCTTAACTTCAAAGAAATTAAGAAATTCATCATTTAGGCTTCAAGTGTGAGGAGTAAAAATCACTTTACGGACATTAATCATTATGGACATTAAAAAAGGTTGTTTGCTTTTAGGGATATCATTAGTTTTCAAAAATGAAACAAAACCACACCAGTTTAACCTTGTAACCTATGATGGGACAAAAGCAGACAACAGGAGACGGAATTTAAATCAGATAAAAAGTCTTGGTATGCGGATAGACGACTCTCTATCATAATTTTAGACATAGTTGATTCTCCAGGTTGTTTGTGTCTGGATATCGATAAAGTGAATGCTATTATAAAAGTTTGATTTGGTGGCCTACATTGTCTCGTTTCAGTTCATATGAAGGCATAGATTAAAGCCTCGCTTACAAGAGCAGTTTATCCATGACAGTTTTTCTTCATCGTGTAGTTTGAGTTAAATTGAGAAAATATTAACTTGACAAATGTATTTATTAAGAAACTGACATGCCAGCTTACTGTATGCCCAATAGCCAGCCAGCGATTAAAACAAGCTATTGCTAAATCCCTCTCTTTATGTTTTGAGCTTTAATTTCATCATTTCATGAAATACTACAATACTACAACTACATTCGAAATTGTATTTCATTTTCTTGTTTTTTTTTACAATAGCTAGCATAATAGAGTGAAATATTATATCTACAAGCCATTTGCTGTGCTGGATAAACATGTTCATAACGCTCCCGATCTGCTCTTATTTGCCCATGTACATGCTCTCATTAACGAATGTTTTCAATGTCCTAAAATGTAGAGTTCGTAAAGCATGGTTTTCATGAGCTAGAACAAGAGTAAGAGCTCAAGACCGTTATCGCTTTACAATTTGAAACAATTCTTAAGTTAAATTGAAACTCTAGACTTTCAACGGCTGTAATATCCCAAAAGAGTACTATAGTTGCGTGTCATCAAAACTGCACTAAAATACTTTTTCCTAAAAAAAAAACATTTCAATGCTTTTTGAAAGAGCCCTCTAAAGTATGGTAGGTAAAAATGAAAGTGAATCAAAGTTATTGACAATGAAAAGTTCTGAAAAATCATAAAAACCACCTCTTGCTTAACATAAGCATAAAACAAGCCACAAGTCTGGTACAAAAGCTGGATGTTGAACTGACTTTCTTGAATAAAAACATAATTATTCAGTTGCTGACATTTAATGACTAGTTACTTATTAAGATTTTGGCGAATGAAGTCGGCTTGTTGGTTAGAATTTACGTATTGACTAGAAATATTTAACGAGTACAAAGAGAACTTTTTGTTCAAATGCCAGGTCAAGAAATCAAATATGGGCAAAAGATCGCATCAAATAACATGACTTAGTTATATATAAAAGATTTAGCATGAATCACTCATTTAGATTCTAATGAAATTTAACCCCTAACCGGTTTTGTAGTTTACGTCATTCTAAATCTGTTATAAAGGTTTTAGCTTTGGTAGTTGCAATTGTTGTTTACATTTGTAAATACCAACTTCAGAGGTTACGGAAGAATCTCCGGGGGTTTTAAAGCCCAAGTACTTGCTATCCGATAATACATTTTTGGCATTTGAACTGGATACGTCAGAGCAGGCGATATGAGCATGCGCAATTCAAAATATTTGAAAACTCGTCGTGATAAAAATGCTATCCGGTGTTGTTTCTGCAGAAGTAAATTTCAGCTCAACACTTCTCGTCGACCATGTAGGATCACCAGGAGATCTAGAGATTTCAATCATTGTGGTTTTGGCTTCCTTTCAGAATCAAGAAAGTGTACTGATAAGAAAAAATCTCATTTATTTTCAAAGCTTGCTACCAAACAAGGAATAATGCAAGTCTGCTTTATTAGAAAGCTAGTCACTTCCAAAATAGCTGTCCCAATCGTTCCAATTACAATTACCACATTCTCCGGGAGACAGAATCAATTCTTGTTTCTTAATTTTATCATTCATCAATATCGATTACTTGTACATTGTGCAAATATTCTTTATTTTTTGTCTCTCTGCTTTCTACCTCCCTGTAAACCTCGATGAAAGCGTTATTGTCAATCAGAAATGAACGTGTCAAGTTTAAAACTGTCAATGAATTATATATAAGTCTGAATTATTTTGCCATCAGAAAGCTGAAATACATAGTCCATATATAGTATTAGTAGCCATCTTCCGAATTTTTCCTTGTTGAAGGGTATTCTTAGCGCTTGTTTCATTGAGCTTTAGTTTTGTACCCACTTTTAAACGGTGCTTTTTGTTATCTGAAGCTGAAACTCTACTACCTTCATGGTAATTAGACTACCTTCGAGAAAAAAAGTAGGAGTATGCTTACAAGAAGACAAGCAAAAACAAATTGTATGGCTGTTTGATCTGTAAGAGACTATGGGAGCCAAAGAAGTGGCTTTTGAAATTACTCCGGGGGAGCTTGTCCAACACTCTAATTGAGTGTAATTTCTGTTTGCCTGACAGTGTTCTATAATTTAGCTCTTATCCTCTGCTCTGTCTCCATATCACTTACATAAACCAGATTAAAATTTTCCGTCAATTATGATCGGCTTCATAAATATCTTATAGCCCTTTCTATAGTTCATCATAGTTTCTCTTTGAAATCCCTTTCAGATTTCGTGGCTGAACATCCAATGTTTTGATACTAGTGGAATGTCAAATATTTCTTATTGGTTCACGATGTACATCTTGACTATTATTTCTATTTTAAAATTTTCAAGGCGCCTTTATTCAGCTCATTTTACAGCTCATAGCAAAGTAAGTTTAATAAGAACAAGTTTTTTATTAAGTTCAATATATTAAGTTCATACGAGATTAGTCTGGAAGCATTTGCTGATCTGCAAGTTATTCTCAAAATGAGAAAACTGACATCTGATAAAAGATCAATTACAAACTATGCGCTCTTCAAGAAACATTTTCTACAATTTTTGACACAATAATGAGATTAGCAAACAAATCCTACTTGATTATGAAAATAGACTTTCAACTGAAAACTTTCTGTATAGACATTCATTAAAAAATTATAACCACACGAAGTGAGAGCAAATGTAACCTACAAATTTGAAAAAGTTTTGTGGAATAGTTTCAGAGGGACAACTGTTTTCTTAGAAGAGACAGCTTAAAAATAATCCAGTTTGTGGTGGAACAGCCCAGGAATTCTTATAGACAAATTATCTTATCTTTTTGGTTTTCAGCGGATATAGGGTTAGAAACTCTGGAGTCTTCTTGATTCGAAAATCTGTTTTAAATTCGTCTCGCTAAAACAATCGTGCAACTATCCTGTAATCTATCCTGGCCAGAACAATATTTTTATGGAAATCTAATGACTAAGGCTTTTATACTGTTTATCCTTTTTTCTTGTTTATCTGCTCTCAGGGCCAAATTAAGGTAGTTGCAGTTGGTGCTGCAGCAATTAGGCCCATACCTGATATAAGACCAAATGAAAATAGACGAGGCAGTCGAAGTAAAGTTCCCAATGGACATCAAACATCACAACTATTTTCACTTAAAATTTTTTTCCCCGTTGAATAGTATCCAATAACACTTGCGGCTAGCCTTAGAACAAGAACAATGTATCTTCACTTCTTTATTTCCAAAGGGAAAGATGAGATTGACAGTTGTGCTCATTATCCTGTCAAGCAGTCTGCAACTATATCAAGAAGTTATAGCAGTAGCAGTCAAGGCCAACCCGTATGGAATCAATATACCTTACCCATATGGAGCTAAAGGTGAGTTTTGGCATTTACCAGCTCGACTATGTACACAATCAATCCATTACAGCAGAACTACATGTATTATTCTGGATATAACATATATTATACAATCAAAATAAAAAGTGCTTTGCAGGAGTTCAAAGCGATTAAAATTTCAAAATCAAACGGAACATTTTTACAAGACGTATGAAAATCTTTCACTGATAAAGAACTAAGCATAAGATAATTCATGCCTTCTCCTGTTCATTAATTACCGTAGTAATTTCAAATATTCATTTTCGCCAGCTTAAGCTTTTAATGTTTACTTTAAAAAATTTTAAAAAAAACTTATTGTTTACATGTAGTTAATCTTTTGCTAGCTCATTTGATATTCCAATTCGTTGGGCAGAGTACACGTTGATTTAGATAACAACATTTCTTAAGTTCTTTTATGTTGCACTCAACAATGGTTATTTTCAGCTCTGAATATCTTTTACATTCAGAAATTACGGAAAATACACATTCAAAATCGGAAATCATCAGATAGTCTTCCCCTATCTACTACTTTCTGAAAATTTTCTTCGCCACATCTACATTTTTTAGCTAGATACAGATAGAATTGAAGCAAAACTAATACAGTTTTGTATTGAGTTAAGAAGCTATAGGCATCAGGCACCACGGAGCGTTGAGAAAGATTGGTGGGTCTAAAAAAGTGGGGGAGGGGGCTAAAAGGGTATAAAAAGAGGCTTTAATGGTAGTTTATTACTTAATATTTAGCACTTTTTGGGAAGGCTTAAGCCCCCCCCCCCCCAGCTCCCCTGCTCCGCGGAGCCTGGGCATCCATTTAACAGCTGAAGACAACTACTAAAATTAAGAATTTTCTTACAGACCCGCTTGAAAGTCCCCCAATATCACGTGATTTATCAATGGGAGACACAATGCTCACACCGGGACAACTGGAGTCATGGAGAAAGGGCCTGGATATGAGTGGAATAACTAAAGGCTCTGAGAGGCGTATTTATTACTGGCCAAAAGCTGTCATTCCGTATCACATAGACTGCAGTTTGAGTATGCAACATCGATTAAATTTCATGATTGAAAAGCTTGGCAAGCAGATCTGAACACTGGGTTTCAAAAGAAGCATAGGCAAAAACCACATTTAAAAGCTAGATAGACGTGTGGAAACATAGATGTCAGACCTGAAGGGAATTCGGTCATTTTAGCAGTTCTTATCTTTCCAGAGCAAATAGTAAAAAATTTCTAGTCTAACACAAAATAATAACAAAAATATTCGTGTTTAAAAAGAATCATAACAGTAAATGTTATCTAAATTCCATGAGAGTTTTATCGTGTTGAATTTAGCCGTATAGTATTTAGAGGTATAAAACATAAAAATCTGAAGAAAGAACAAATATTTCATCTCCGCGCAAACGAGTTTGGCGAATACAAAATATTGACTAGTTTCCTATGAAAGCATAAAGTAATTCATTGTAAGTAGAAATATTACAAATCGTTGCTATTATCGATGCCATTATGCTTATTTATTGCAGAAAACATGCCCCGGGCTTTGGCAGTAATAGATGCAGCGATACTGGAATGGCAGGCGGCCACCTGCATTAGGTTTATTCAAAGGACAACGGAGAAGGATTACCTTGTTTTTCTTCGAGACAACAGGTACAGTCTATTCTCTGATAGCAATTATTGTAACTATATTGATCCACGGGCCCAAATGATCACTTCGACTGGGATTCATTTGACATTTGGCTGGGCATTTGGCTACAGCTTTTGTCTACAGGCCTATAGGTTGAAAACTCAGATGAAAACGACAGCTCAATCAAGTAGTAAAGCTAAAATTGTCCTTTTTTTTAGGTCCAAAGAGAATTTATAT
Organism: Rhopilema esculentum; assembly: GCF_057945365.1. Taxonomy (NCBI): domain Eukaryota; kingdom Metazoa; phylum Cnidaria; class Scyphozoa; order Rhizostomeae; family Rhizostomatidae; genus Rhopilema; species Rhopilema esculentum. The sequence goes on from NC_142818.1 coordinate 5,397,539, forward strand.
GCACGTTTTCTGCATACAAAATTCTGGTTCAAACTTAGATAAGTTGGAAGGTTAAGAAAAAGTTCGACAATAATTTTAAGCAAAATTTTTGTTAAGGCTTGGCAAGAAAGGTTGCTTTACTGTCCGCAACCAAGATTTTCCTATTGTACAACACGCTTATAAAATATAGAATATATACAACACACTCATAAAGATTTCATGCTCTTTATCACGCTCATGGAATACCCCCTCGTCGCTGACCAGACGAGAGTCGTAACTTGCTATTCGTTTAATCGTTGTAGATCAAATTTCATATCTTTATTAATCAAATTGACAAAAGGTTTTTGATTCACTAGTAGATTTCTCACTTTCCACTCGTCAACCTACATTTTTCGACAAAATTTGGCATCTTCCTTTTCAAGCCGCGTTAGCGAAATTCATAAGATCGATGTCGAGTATATTAGATAGTGATCTATTCAGCCAGTAAGCCCATTGATTTTACAAACAGAGGCTCTGTCACGAGGTTTTCTTAAACAGACAAACCTTTTTGAAATCTTAGCAACTCGCGCCTAAATAAAACACACAAAGCAAACCACACCTCTAGGATCAATTGTCTGTCTTATGTACCAGAAATGTCTCATGTACTGGAAATGTCTTATGTACCGAAAAAAGTATATACAAAATATTCCAGGAGGCTGCAGCCTTTCCGCCAGATATTGGGAAACCGCGATAAATAATCCTGATTTATATATTACAGCTGCTGGGCAAGTCAAGGACGAGTTGATGGGCCTAGTCTAATATCAGTTGGCCATGGCTGCGAGTACCGAAACGTAATATCCCACCTTATTGGTCACGTGGTCGGACTCTGGCATCCCCAGAACCGGATCGATAGAAATGATTATGTAAGGATATTCTGGCAAAATATTGATGCAGGTGAATCTATCCCATCGTTGAATGTGACTTTGTAGAACATGCTGAAACATTATTTGTTTAGAGTGCTCTTTTTTCAGATAATCCTAAGCTAAATAAGCACAATATTTTTCTTGCAAAAAACTTTCTTGCAAGATTGTCTTTTTTGAATCGTAAACTTCAATTTGGTCCATTCATTAAAATCTCCTTAGACAGTAAAAATTGTGGTTCAAAACCCCTGGGACACAAACTAACTTGAATTTGGGGCCAAGTTATTTTAGAAGGACAAGGTTATTCTTATTACCGCAGTCTAAGGATACATCTTCGAAACCTCTGATTAATTGTATTCTTTAGTTGATGCTTTTTTGCAGTAACATTGTTAGAAGCAGGGTAGCAGTACTGGACTTCCTCTTGTTGAATCGTGAAATCTACCAGCTTATTAGTTAAGGCTTGCCAGAAAATCTCACGATGCTTCTTGTTTATCCATAGTTGAGCGTTCCTCGTTCAGGACCGTAGATGACACAGACGGATCTTCCGGTCCATATGACTATTCTTCTATAATGCATTATCCATGGGATGCGTTCACAAATAGCGGCCGCCGGACCATGCTCGCCTTGCAACTTGTGAAAGGGATGCCTTACAAGAAGATAAGTTCCCTTGATGCTTTACAAGTCAGTGTCCTTTACAATTGTCAACCCCCAAGTAAGTGTTTTTGGAAATATCTCCTGCATCGTAGTCCATTTTGTTCTTTTTAAACAACGTTTAAACATAACCCGTATATACAATGCATGTATCGTTTTCACAGTATCGTTTGCATGTATCCTTTTATTATACAGGAGGCGTTATTGTTTCTATCCATGTAACCGCGATTTATTTTGATCGTAGAGTTTGCTAAAGCAAAGATAAAAAAAGCACGAAATATTCCTGCCTCTCGTGATCACCTTAAAGGTAAACGCATTTCTTGCTAACCATTCACAGACAAAAATATCGTCCCATTGCTGTATGACTAAGTTTCAACTGAACTAGGCAAATTTAGAGTGGCAACTTCAACAAATAAAGTTGCATTTAGGAGAGCCTACAGGTTTGCTGCATCGTCTTCTGAATACAATTCTACAACATTTGCTATCAATATGGTTGATCTGAAACTATTGTTAAAATTATTTTCTATGAAAACAGAACAGTCGAAAGAAGGGTTAGCCAAGAAAATTACCTAGTCCGGTATTCTGAATGAGTAAGGAAATATAGCGTTTTAATCTGGAATACTTTTTGAGCAATCAACTTTTACTGTAATCTTGCGAATTAAATCTTTATTAAGTCTTGGTCCATCAGGGACGACACAGTCCACTCTTAGAAGCGGTTACTTGGAGAAAAGATCACATGGAATTGCTTGGTCGATTGCTCAAGCCAAGGTTTACACTCATTGTTGAATTGTGTTGATCGGATTTTGTAAAAATATGATCAGTTTTTAAAGCAATGGAGCAACGGAGTAAGTCAAGACTATCCGAGCGGCCTACAAACTTACAGTCACTTTACAAATTCTGAAACATGGACCATGAGTTTAGAGTAGAGCACCGATATGCATGAAACCCCTAAACAGTCTCAATCTCTTGCAACACAATTTGCCATTTCAGGTTGTGTGGACAGAAACAGCCGATGTCCAGAGTGGGCTGCAGCTGGTTATTGTGGGAGAGACAGATTTGTAGACGAAAACTGTAAAACGTCGTGTAATATGGGATGCGGTGAAAAAGTTGACGGTATTTATCTTAATCCATTTGTTAAAGGTTGCTATGGTAACCATACTGATTAAAATTGATACTGACTGAAGAGCCTTTTATTGATGCCAATCTTTGAAACTTTTCTTAGCCAGTAAACACGTAATTATAACTGTAAAGTCTACTTATAACTGTAAAGATTTATCGCCAGCAAACGACGTTCTTAAACGTCTAAATATTATCCTATCCAGTAAACTTAGTCACAATAAAGGCACTTACCAGCACCTCACCTTTCTAGATAACTGCAAGGACCAATATCAAAGTTGTCCAATTTGGGCTCGGATGGGCTATTGCTCCAGAAAACGGCTAGCGGTCGGTTGCAAAAGAAGCTGTGGAGGCTGTAAGAGAAAAAAGGAGAAGATAAGTATGTCTGGGGAGTCATTATTCGTAAGAATTTTCTGATCAATGAAAAATCTTTTGATGTCACGTATGACGGGAAATGGATGTTTTGACCAAAGCTTATGGGCTGTTATAATTCCAGGCAGCGAAGTTACAGCGACGACTTCATAAACTTTTGTACTGACGAATAACCTGCAAACGGCTTTAGGCTATGCGAAAAGAGTTTTGAAGAGGGAGTGTCAGTGGTCCATCGGTTAAACACAAATTTTTGGAATCTCGGTACAAGGCTTTCGTAACACGGAGATAGAGCGAGTATATGATGATAGGTGTGACAAGATGACCGAAATTAAAAAAGGGTTATATTTTTGTCTTATATATACAAACATAGTTTGCACGAAATTTTTGAAGTTCTCGTTCAGTTTTATCTAATGGAATTCGGCTTCTGCAGAATCACAATGTAAAGTGTGTGTGCCATTTTTGTAGGATATGATTAGCAAATTTCTTACAGTTTTTACTTTCATTCAAGAGAGATGCCGTGACATGGGAAAAGTTTGCGAAATACGAGCTCGCAATGGTCATTGCTCGATTCCTTGGATTAAAATCAAATGCCAGCAAAGTTGCGATCCAAGATGTGCAAAGCGTAAGAATGGGAAAATCTTTTTCCTGCGCTTAAGGAATCATTCTGCAAGATTTCAATCTAAAATAACTTGAAAAAAACGCAACAACTGCAGATATTAATAGCAATTGCAAACTTGCAAAACTAACTTTTATACTTGCAAAAAGACTGGTGTACCATTCTTAGTTATTACTGGAGTTGATTGCACACTTCAAATCACTGCTTTTTGTTTTGTAAAAAGACTTTTATCGTTGCCAGCTCTATCTCCTGCTTTCGTCATGCAAAGCGTAAACCAATAGCAAGAAAGCTAAAAACCAGTTCTTGTTATTTTTTATGAAGCACTTTCAGTGATTGAATCATGTTTCTAGCCACAGCAGATACATAAGACACGTCAACGCAATTTAACCACGTCCATGCAATTCTGCCATTTTTATTTCTACCAGGAACAGAATACGCACCAGTTTAATCAGTTAAAAAAGGCCGATAAAACCCTATAAATTAACCACTTATCAACCAAGTAACAAATACAGGTATATCTAACTTTCAGGTAATTCACCACCTCCAGCAAAGAAACGGAAAGGTTTGTTTTTTATAACTTTATCCCGTTAATATCTACCTTAGGCCCATACATTCATGTTTGAAGGATTAAAATAATTCTAGGCATAAAGTTTTTTACGCATACTCCTGTTGCAAACGATTAAGTTCAAAAGTGACGTCAAAAGTGGAGCGAAAAATAAGGGAGGGTTTTTAAACGTAGCTATGTGAACGTGAGGAAAATTTTTCAGAAGACAGATTGTTTAGAAGACAGATTTACTTTAGTCCTATAGATAAAAAACTTTGCTGACAGATGTTCAGTATAGGCAGGCAGATGTTCAGATTTAAAGCTATAAAAGCTAGAAATTCTAAAAGCTAGAAAACTTGCCTACAACCTTAGAAGCAAAAGTCATTTTTTTTATGTCTGAACTTTAGAAAAACTTTAGAATTTCACAATAATGTGTAACATAATTGCTCTCTCATTTTTAAATTTATATGATAAAAATTTTACATTGAAATTTTTCATAAACATTGCGTAAGTATAAGAAATGACGAGTTTAGAATAGAATCCTCTTCGACACCACAGTAAAAACTGCAGTTGGCTTTGTCTTGACCAATCAGGGTACTGAGGGGTCTGTCTCACCAACAATAAGTAAATTTCAAAAGCTTTTTGTATAATTATTTTCATCGATTATACAATTTTTCTTTAGAATGCACTGACAAGTACATGTTTTGCAAAAGATGGAGTGCTTTAGGCTACTGCAAAAAGCACAAACGACTGTCAGTGATTTGCAAGGCGAGTTGCACTGAAGAATGCAAGAAGATAAAAAGTAAGCAACAGCATCAATCACGAGGTTCTTTTCCCTTAGTCTCGTTAAACGCCTGAAAAGTATGCAGCTATGGACTACAACCCAAGCAGAGTCCAGATAACCTTACGATACCACGGCTGTGAGCTGGAAGAAGGTTGCCTAGTGATGCAGCAGTTTTGAGGAAGGACAATGCATAACTTAACAAGTGTATATCAAATAGGAGGAATTTTGCTTGAATTTTTCATTTTTCCTGACAAAATACGAAGGATGACTACTCTTGAATTTTATTTCTAAGGAATTTTTATCCCAAAGATAGAAATGAAATTCAGAGGAAGGAAAATAGGGTATATATTCATCCAGAGGAAGGTTAAGGGGCTTTCTGAACTTTGAATCAATGCTAAAAACACTAGAGAACTTCCCGAAAATTTCACCCAACTCCTTTTATCCCAAACAATGTTAATATACGTAAGCTAATGATATATGAACATAGTATTTGATGAATACAATCAAACATAATTCAATGAACATGGTTTTGCTGCAATCAAATGCGTATACAAATTTTATAACCAAAATTGTGGAGGAAAGGTGTGCGGTGTTAGGTATTAGATGGTCCCGAGAGCACCGTGTTTCATTTCTCAAGAGTCTTTGGCAAGAATTGTAGCAGTCAGATTTATCAATTTGAAACAAAGTTTGCTAATCTTGAGTTTGCTAAACTGAACATTACTTAATTGTGATGCATACAGTAAAAAGCTGCGTGTAAAAACCTAGGGATTTAAGAACCTTCTGGCAGAAATTTGTTTTTTTAATACTCTAAAATATAAGAACCTGTTTAGCCAAACAATTTCCAACAGGTTCTTCTTATATGTTGGGTTTAACCATCTAATATACTTTTTTACTTTTATATACTTTTTTAGCAAAATCAAAAAAGGTGACCGAATATTGAATTGCTAAAATAAAACTCAAAAAGCACAATGTATGTTAAATTTGAACTGTTATTATGAAGCAATTATTGCTACTATTTTATATACAGTACTGTATCATTGATCAATGTTGGTGAACCTTTGGCAACATTGGTACACTAATAAATATCTAGAATGAAGAGCAGACCAGATTTAATACTATTTTCTGATAATCAACAACAATATCTACTTTGTAGAAATTAAGACACTAGCTAAGAACCTATTTAGCTTAAACTGTCAATAGGTACCTCATAATGCAAGAACTTGTTTTGCCAAATTCTTAAAAAAGTTGGTTTTTACATGCGGGTTTTTACTGTACTTAGAGATTAGAGAGCTTCCTTGAAGAAGAAAGTAGAAAAGAGGCTTCATCTGAGTTTTCAATCAGCAATATTTAATTCAAATTCAATGTTGAAATTCAATTTTTTTCAAAACAGTTTCATTGTTTTTTTAAACAGCCACACCAAGACCAACAACATTACCACCATATGCTAAGAAACTCGATTCTTGTAAGTACAATTATGTTAACGTTTTTGTTGCCAATCTGTTTACTTGCATTGAAACTCTGCTAACGATGAAAGGTCTTTTCGGCCTAAGATTTCAAGCATCTGCTTGAACTTAATCTTTGAGAAATACAGTTTACATTTCAAAACCTTCCAACGGAAGCTGCACTGCGAGCTTTGTAGAAAATTCACTGTTTCTAGCTTCAAAGTTGTTTTCGGAATATCTGTTTGTTGTTTATTTCTTTACATTAGCCTCAATAATATTGAAAGCAATAAGATGCCCGTTTGACTGCTTCTGTCTGCTTGCTTCTATGTTTTTTCTTTAAATTGTTCATTCATTTTACAGTGTCTGTCCTGACTTTAAGAGCCTCATTTCCAACTGATACAGGCCGAGGTTGGGAATTCGGAAAAGGTAGGACTATGCTTATACCCACACGCATAATATAAAATACAAAACGTAACATCACACTAAAACATGGAATCGCAAGCACGAACCTCAGTCACACAACAAGACGTAATTTTTTTCATAAATGCTAGTCGGGTCATAACACGGACATTGTTTGTAATAGGCTGCAGAATGTTGAAATAATGTCCAAACCCCAATTCGATCTGCAATTTGATCAACGTTTCTGCTTGTAACAGCAGCGCTAATCAATCCAAACAAATTAAATGCTTATGGTACACAACGTGGAAAAAACTTTTCTGTCAAAAGAAATTTAGAACAGTAGTGGTTCTAAAGAAGGTTCTAAAAACTAAACATACCAGGTAGCCTTGTCCAGTGGCGTAGCTGTTTTGTGACCATACCTCCAATTAGCATTGAATGTTGTCTTACGATTTTTTGATGATAGCGAAATGATATCAGCTAAATCTTTTGGCATTTACAGGAATACTGTGTTTCAATCGAAACTCGTACTGCAATTCTTTGCCACTAAAAAAGTGTGAAACAGATAAATGGATGCAAGAAAATTGTGCAAAAACATGCAAGTTAAAAGAATGCGATGATGTTATATATAAACCAGCAGGTATGAATGCAAATGCCTTTTCTCTGTTGAGCCAAATACAAATGATTCTCGATCCCATGATATTTAAGGCTGAATGTTCAGGAAAAATGAAAGATAGAGCTGACAATTGCGAAACGTTGTTTCATTCAAAAGTATGTCCAGTAGAGATGTGAGAATTGTACAAACGTTAAAACTGATTTCTAAGAGAAATTACACTCTAAGTTTCTTGAACGGGGATAACACTAAGTTTCTTTTGAGCAGTTTCTGGTTGGGGGTGAACAGTACAATAGTTTCTTAATTTTTGGGTCATCTTGGGGCTTAGTTCCTTTTAGATATATTTTCTTATAAAAAATGAATGATTGGAAAGACAATAAAATAGGTTGAGCTCAATGTCATGACTGTTGAAAAACAGCTAACATTTATAATAAGATTTATATACTTCTATCTACAAAGGCCATGATTTTTTAAAATTTTATTTAAAATTTATTTCTCTTTTAGAAAAATGCGCATATCCCCTTGGTGTATCGTACGGTGGAATTAAGGGAAGGTTACCTGATTCAGCCTTCAGTGCATCTTCGCATTTTAACTGTAAGCTTTTGCTTTGAAGATAAACTTAGTTTTGTTTGACTAGTAAAAAGGAACAATGCAGATCTATGAAGTACAAAGTAATATAAAGAGAAATAGCTCTCATTTTAAAAAAGAATCGACTAGAATATCGTTTTAGCATAAAGAATCTCCATATAATATAAACAATTTGAATTATGCACGTATTAATTGAAAGAAATCAAGCTTGTCGAGAAATTCTCTCATCTCTTTTTATCATCAAGAAATATTATTATAAAACCTGGATTGGTTGGCACTGTTTTACTTTTAGACAACATGTGGAAGGCAGCTCCTGAAAATGGTCGATTGTATCTAACTGACGACCCCAAGTCAAAGAAAATTGGTGCATGGTGTGCTGCAGGTAGTGGCAAAGGAAGCTGGCTGCAAGTAGACCTTGGGAAGAACAGGACAATTGGCTACATTGCCACACAAGGTATGAAAAACATATACGATCGTGAAGTATTATATCGCATTCACCCAAGATGCACAGTTAGCCATACTCCACCTCTATCTCCTTAAATGCATTCAGTATTCAGGCAACTAAAATTTTTATCCAGTATCTAATTACCAGCTCTCCGCATTAATTTCTTGGAACAGGGCGTGACAAGTACTACGAAAAAGTCCGAGAATACAAAATTGCAGTAAGCTTTGACGGGAAGAATTTCCAGGACTACAAGGAAGATGGAAAAGTCAGAGTAAGTTTGATTTTGTTTGTCCTGTTCTCTTAAAGATATCAGATAGAGTTCAATTGATGGAGAAGTGTGTAGTCATTTAATACTGAAATGATACGGTGTTGCCATTTTTTGCTGTTGGCAGTATAGCAAAAAGCAGTCATGCTAATCAACCTTTAAATAAGGTTAAAAAGACCACGCCCTAATCTGATATGCTATTTCATAAAAATATCTCTTTTCTTTTCATGTAATCATGTTTTTAGCTAGTTTCTTTTCAAGTGATCATGTTTTTAGCTAGATACAAATAACATGACCAATTTGGCCAAAATGCCGGCCATTATCGGCTTACGTGTCGAAGTCAGAACCGAACAGTTTTGGTTGTTTATGTTTGTATAAGTTTTCAAAATGTTTGATTTGACTGCTTCTTTATCGCGTGTGAGGCCATTTCTTGATGTTTATGCAGGTTTTTGATGGAAACTGCGACCACTTCACGCCAGTCATGAATAGATTTCGAAGTCCAATACTCACAAAGTTTGTGAGAATATATCCAACGAAATTCAACTTTGCCTGCCTAAGGATGGAATTATACGGCTGCTGATGTGGAGAGTGAAAGAATACACTTGTAAATAAATGTGAATTTAGCTCACTTCATAACTACAATGAAAAACTCGAATGCATAGAACAAATAGTTTAAGCAAACACAGGCACAGGCGATAGGCCTTCCCAACATGCCAACTTTTTCCATGTGCCAAACATCATTTTCTCTCCAGTTTGCTTCACTGACAGGTGCATCCCAAGACCGATGACAAGAAGCAGAAGATGCAGCAACTCGCTGCCATCAATATTTGTATTAGTTTCCGCTGAGTCTGGGCATAGAATGATTTGTTCCAAGTATGTAAAGTAAACATGGAAGTAAGGAGAATAGGAGATAGTGGTAGTTCTGTCGTAAGCGTAAACATGTTTCGTAAAATCTTGAAATCCAGTTTATTTTCAATACTGTTGTTTTAAAATCATAGTATGCAATGAATGTAACAGCGCATTTTGCAAGGGGTGGCCTTTAAAGGGGTCTATCGACAAGAGTTCAATAGTATTTTGTAAAGTCTGCATCTCAGAGAGAGGCCATTTAATAATAAAAATGTGTTTTTGCTGTGCATATCTCTCAGGGTAAAGGGAGGGTAACTCGTTACTGGTTCATTGAAAGTCTAGAAGTTCTGTAAGTCCACTGCAAAACGTTTCGTTAATCGTTGATAAGTTCATAAAGGCATCACTTTTTCACAAACCTGAAACAAACTTGTGTTCTTATCAGATTCTGTCGCTAAAAAAGACTTTGAACTTTTGAACTAAGCATCCATGTAAAATTCAGATTCTTGTCCGTTGGCGGTCCATTGACGATGTGCCTCAGATAACGTAGGCCATAGATACCTTAAATATTAGATCACTCTGGCACAAAGACACAGAAACATTTCTCATAATACTAAAAGAAAATTTCTAGCAATTTTTACCTAAGTAAAAAGTGCCATGTTTCAACTTTGCATTGTGTCTTGAAAATATATATTACAAAGGCTTATTTGAAACCGATGTCGATGCTTAGAAACGTAACAGAGATGGTAAGGATTGAAACCTTTGATGAAGCGAAGAAAAAGTCACCAATAAAATACAAAATGTTCTGCCTACAAACATTTTCGTATATGAAAACAAAAAGGTACAGGAAGATACTACATTTTGCAAATCTTGAGCCATTTCAAGGTAGTGGCAATATCAACACAGCAATATCTTTTTAAATTGACATGAAGTTGTGTTTTACAGTTAAATTGGAGGCATCGCCTGAACTGAAAACCGGTTTTGCAGAGCAGAGTCAACATGCTGATTTGTAGGATACGGTAAAAAATATAAAAAATAGTACGAAAAATTGTGTTGATTACGTCATAATCCACGACTTTGAAACATCAATACTGATCTTTTAGAATATCGCAACTTGTTCCTTTTTTGTTGGTAATTACAACAATCTTAGTAATTTAGATGACGATTCTAGGATTGTAAGTTACGGAAATGGCAACTCACAGTGTCACATGTTATTTCAAAAAACGGGTCAAAGCGATAATCGAATAGTCTTCTAGGTATCTCGAATGGGAAATCACTAGCGCTTACATGAATTTCAAAACTTGCTGGTCACATTTTCAATGACAGAAATCGAATAGAAAATGCACCCCTTACCACGTAACCTAATCAAAGTTAGTCCAATGACGTCACAAAAAACAATAAAAGTAATAAGTGGAACTAAGGTCATTATTTTCAATGCTACTAACACTTGGAACATAAATAGTTTAGTGTTCATCATAGATTTGCTCTTTGGTCTTTTGTCCAATTTGAAAACCAACAGTGCCAGAGCACAGGCTCATTAATTGTCCATGATGCAATTTATCCTCTTCTTAAACTGACTCTAAAATTCATATTTTCTTCTCTCTTTTTTGCTTGTTTTTTCTTTTCAATATCATTTTCATCACTTTGTTTCTTTGTAAGTATTCTTTAAACAAGTCATGCAGCTTGGTTTTTTTCTCATTCACATTCCACTTCCTGGAAATTATTTAACTCATATTTTCTTTTCAACACAGACATTCTTTTCCTCTCTGACATTCCTCTAAATTTCCCAAGTAGGCTTTGGTTTTTTATAACATTTTTTCGACTTCATCTATTCTTTTATCAAATTCACACTCTCAGCTTGTAGAAAAATGCAAAGGTGTGAGCAGAATTGAAGAAGGAAACAATAATTGGCAATAAATGCTGCATCTGCTACTGCTGAAGCAAATAAATTGTGAGAAAAGAATAAATAAAAGGAAAACAGAGAGGTAAAAGATCACAAAGTGGAAATTATGAGGAAAATACCAGAGGATTATTTTCCATAGAAAGAGAAAAGGCCTTTCTTTCATATTAGACTAGATCAATCATAATGAAAAGGAAATTGGAATTGACAAAACTCAAAGGAAAATGGACAGTTTTATTCAAGTTTTTCTTACTCTAAAGGCAAAAGGCTTTGTTTTTTCATTACCCTTGGTTGAAAATAACAATACATTGCATCACAGAATTTTTTCTTTGTTAGGCTGTTTTGGTGAAAGACTAGAAAACGTTGATGGATATGTTTGGTAACAAACTAAGATTAATATGGGGAAAACCAAGCTGCGCGTCTTGACCTAAAACAAGAGAGCAATGTATGATACTATCAATAGTTACACAATGTTGACTAAATTTGAAACCTTACTTTCATATATAAAAGGAATGACCAACAAAATGAATCAATATCAATGAAAAGCTTCAAAGAATGAATAGATATTGGATCTGAAAACAAAAAAAATGTAGTGCCGGACCGTGACACAAAAAATAAATGTAAGTAATTTTTCTTGCTATCATTTCATCCAAACTTCAGGCCATTTTGCTTTATGATTGCCCTCACCTAGGTCCTCACTAAATGGATAGCTGGGGCTATTGTTGGGTGATCTACGTTGCAAACTCAATCATGCAGGAGTTTGTAGCCCTTGTGAAAATTTCTTAATGACTTGCCCGGTAATATGGTCAACATCACATGGTTGATTACTTCAATTCAAACAGAAATATTCATTTTATTCTGAGTTATATGCTATTACAATTCATTGAAAGATTCAATTCAGCTGCAGAGTAAGTAAGATTAACATTTCTTAAATTTGATCAAAAAGTCAACTTTAAATTTTTGTTCAAGTAGGTACAGGCTAAAGATAGGAAATTGTTTAATTTTTCAATCTTCAGGTCAAGGTTTTTACAAAAGTGATGATGATATTAAGTAAAAAATGTTATATCATTTAAAATTATCAAATTATTAGACAAAACTTAGAGTTTGATTTAGAATTTTGTCAAATAACTCTGTAAAGAACAATATCAGTTAAATATTGACTACTTAAAAATATTTAAAAAAAATTGCAAATAATATAAACAACATTGTTAGTCTTTGAAAACAAGATATATTTATCAAAGTACAACATGATTGGAAAAATATTTACACTGATATAAAATTTATCTCATTGATAGAAAAATATAGAGGATAGATTAACCTATCAAGGTAGATATAAAAATAATAGCTAATGGCAAAGATCATAAGAAACAAAATGTGACATAGACAAAACTGTTTAGAAGAAACATACCTGTATGCGCCCCTTCCTCGAAATCTTGGATTATAACCACCATAAGAGCCATGTGATGAAAAACCACCTCTCCAGCCACCTCTGGGATGAGAAAAGCCCCTTCCTCGTCCTCTATTTGTACTTGAAATGCCTGGAACATTTGTCCTTTTTGCACTTACCTAAAAACCAAGAGAACAGCTAATGCTTAGCAAGCAAAGAACTTCATCCAAGTGATGGCTTACTCTGGCTCTTTATGTCATTCAATAAAACCACAATGACTAATTAAAAATGCTCTTTTCTACAATAAATGGTCCCCTTTTTAATTGACTGTTTTGAACACACTTTTAATAGAAATAATGCACATACGCAGATAGCTTCAACTTAGGAATGAGTAAATCAGGATGCATCAGTTACACCCATGGAGCATAAGATCTAATTCGTTTATTCGAACATTCTTATTCCTTGAAAACCTGAGGATAAAAAAGATTTTGCCAAATCCACTTAATAACTTCGCAAGCTCTCAGGCAGCTCTAATACTTAGCTACAAATAAGATTAATACTGCTCACAACTGAGATCTTCAAATAGCTTTATTCATGGTTGAAATCTGGAACAGATTCAAGCTTTTTCAGATAAGGATCCCAGCAGAGCTGCAAAAAGTATCGGAACCTGGGAACTAGATTCCCAGAAAATTTTTTGGCTTGGCAAAACTTAATCAAAACAGCTGTCTTTTGCACTAACAAAAATTTTTTCTTGACTTTTTCACAACAGATCAAAGTTTATACAAATAAAAAATTTATACAAAAGTTTACAGTATATATTTTTGAAACTTTTATAAAAACTATTACTCCTCTGTTAAGTATCACAAAAAATTTGTCAAACTTGGAAGCAACCTTCAGCTTCCTTGTCCAGGATTTTTTTAACAGATAAAGCTGCAGACCTGAAGTAGGCAATTTATATGCTTTGAAAAGTGCTGTTTTAGTTGCCTTTTATCAGGCTATGATTTTGGATCTTTACGGATCAAAAGCTATGAAAATTACATGCATCCTAAGGTTTCTTTCTGCTAGCAATACAATACTTGGCTTGAGTCTTGACTGAGGACTCAAACTTGGCAAAGTGTTGATACTTGATTGAATTTTTGGCAGACTTTGCAAAGTTTTTGATTGATACTAAATTTCACCCTGATGTTTTTTCAAGATCATATTTGTCTTTTGAATATTGAGATGTTGCCATTTATTAATGTAAAATATCTTGCTGACATGTGTACCCATCATATGAAATGAAAGGCTAAAAAAGCTGGCTGATAAGTATAAACAGGTAACTAGATGCATCTTGTTTTAAGCTAACATCTATTACTTTAATCACCATCTATGTTGAAGTTTTCTGCCAGTCAGTAAAAATATCCCCATTTGGTTCACAAATCAGTTTTACTTTTTCACATAGTCAATATTTGCCAAAAACAAAAAGATGCAAACAAATGAACTAGACATTTTAAAGAAAATCTTATCTAGAACAAATAAATCAAAAAAGTTGTGCATATTACTGGTAGAGCTATAGTACACAATACTTTTACCTAGCAGACAAATTTTTGTCCTGTTTCCCAGGTTCCTTGAAAGAAAAATATATTTTGCAGCTCTGGATCCCAGTTTGCAGTCCAGGCAGAAAGCCTCTCTTAAAGTTATCTGATAGAAGTAAGAATTAAACACATTGGCATTTGAATCTATGTGTCTAGCAGCAAAATCTGCATTTGCTTTTGAATAAAACTTAAACAAACTGAGCTGATCTAAACTACAGTGCTTATTTTGAGAAAGTAAAAACTATTAATAGAAATGACCTTTATCTGTCTTCCTTTGAATAAAGAATCGTTCAGTGCCACTGCATTATCAACACTTTCTTTGTCAGCAAACTCCACATATGCAAATCTGCAACATATAAAAAGCTCAGAAATTGAACATTATGTATATAAAGATAAACGTTCTTGATATTAAAAATAATGAAAAATTGCAGTAAATAAATCTACTCAATAAAGTTACCCTACCCTTTAGGATGACCTGTGAATTTGTCACACAAAATTGTCACTCTATTGACGGATCCTACACCATGGAAGTGTCCTTCAAGTTCTGCTGCAGTGGCAGAATAATCAACCTATATATAATTTAAAAAAATGATAATTATTCATTTCATAAAGAGTTGAGCTTGAGACATATCAGAAAGGATGTTTTAAAACCTTAAACCCTTTTAATGTAAAAAAGCATGTGACCAACAATTTTTTAGGAAATTAAATGCTATATTTTCCAGAAGAAAGTTCTACACAACAACATCATGCATTCGAGTATGTATCAGATCTTTCTAAGAATCAATATTTAGACACATGATAGTGGCTTTGAAAGTTGAGCTTTAAGCCAGATGAACAAATTAATTCAAGTGATGCAAATAAATGCAGAAAAGAATCTTGTCAGCACAAGATCATAAATCAAACTAGATTCATGATCAAAGGCCAATACATCTTGTCATAAAAGTTAAAAATCCTTACATTTCCAACATAAATTGATCTGTTGTCAATTTCACTTTTGTCTTCAAGCCCTGGTGCACCTGTGTATAAACATGGAAAAATAACATAAAGAAAGCATAAAAACCACTTAAAACTACTGATGGTAAAAATGAGACTAATTACAGCAACATGTTTTACAATAAAAAATATGAAGGGGGGCAATCAGAAACTTAGGACGTTGCTAAGGAAATTCAGGTACTCAAATTTGGTCTTCAGTTGAGGAATTTGTCAGTACTGAACCTTAGCTGAAATTCTATATAAAAGCTTCTTGTATAAACTATCTTTTTATCCTATATAGATACAATCAGAAAAGGATAAGCAATCAATAATTAGAAATATCTTACTAGTCCCTGTTGCTCCTCCTGTAGGGCTCATGAGTGAATCTTCCACCTGCTTGTGCATTTCTTTGAGTTTTTCAGCTTCTTCTTCCATCTCCTTAACTCTTGCTTTAATTGCTTCAAGCTCCTAATATATGCAAAGTTATTACACTTCATTACACTTTAGCAGTATAAACATCCTAGAAAGGATAATACATCCAATTTATTTGTCATTTTTGCTCAGCTGACATGTTATTAACCATCTTAATGTTTACCTGCTTTACCTAAAGGTTTGCCCTGGACTGCATGGTACTAGATCATGGTACTAGTGCAAGAGCAAAATTTCAAGAGCAAAGTGTACAAGTGTGCAATTCTTGCTTACTTGTGGACTTCAAGTGAGCACATTAGTGCATGCTTCAAGTGTACACACAGACATTGAGCCTTGCATCCGAGCAGTTTCATGAGAAACTGACATAATATGAGAAGAAATTAATTTGCCATACACATTAGCAACAAAATGCCTATGTAACTGGCAAGGCAGACTGGAGCTTTTCAAATTTACAGTTGGCTACTCATGGAATGACAAATTCTTTGAGAATAGCTACTTTACATCCTTGCATTTCAACCACTCAGAACACATTGTTTTTCCTTTCAAAATATTCTACTTCTGCACATGAGCACATTGGCTGCAGGCTGCACAGGGCTATAAAAACATATCAGAACTATACTAAAGCCCAAAAAAACATACATAATTGATAGTTATTTTGTTATCAAACTTGAATATTACCAAGATAAAATAAAGAGCTAAGATAGTCTCACTGGTGAAATGGACTCTGATGTCTGAAACAAGACCACCTTTGACAGAGAGCCAGCCTTGACATGGCATATGAGCCATTGCTCTTACATTTCTTTCATGTTTTAGTATGGTTTTTAACCACTTTTCCTTTGCCAACTTTTGCGCTTTGTATGTTCTTGACATAGGCAAAGTGTCACAGTGTCAAAGTGATCAATTGTTTAACTACTGTTCAAATGCTCAAAAAATGGGTTCTATCCGCATGCAGAGCTGAGAACAATTAAACTTGAGGCCAAAAATAGATCATGAATTGATCACTTCAAAACTTTGCCTCTGTGAAGGGCATACAAAACACAAAAGTTGGCAAAGTTCTAAAACATGATAGCAATGTAAGAGCAACAGCTCATTTGCCACGTCAGGGCATGCTCTTGTCAAAGGCGGTCTTGTTTCAGACAACAGAGCCCGTTCCACCAAAAATGGGGATTTTAAAATGTGAAGAGGTAGGTAAATCAAGGGGTTTTAGTTAAACCAACTTAGTTCCTTATTTTATCTTGATATTAGCCATTCTTCCTACTCTTTAGGCCTTGAACAAATGCAATTCTTCACAAGAAGGGCACATGCATACAAATCTCCTTCGTTTTTGAAAATCATCTATATTTCTTTCTTGTTCTCTATATCCCTCATTGCATGTAATTTATTTCCTCTTTTGTAACCTGTTGCTGTATTTTAAAAGATTTGTATGCATGGATTTTTAAAAATTAAATGCACTGAACTGAATCCATGCCGTGCCTATATCTTAAACTGTCATACCCTTTACACGGTGTGGAGGGGCATTTTAGAACAAAATTACGGATGTGCATCCTGGCCCGGTGTTTGTATTGTTAAATGAACTGTTAAATTTTTAATAATTAAAGCTATAGATCTTAGTTTCCTGATGTTGCATTACACTTCGATCGTTGGATAAGTTAATTTTTTATAAGAGTAAGATATTCGAATACAAAATGACTTCGAAGAATAACTTACGGGGTCTTCAGCGACTTCACCTTCTTCCCCACTGTGGTCATCTAAGACATACGAGTCATCATCCTTTGAGGTATCAAGGGCAGCATCCAACAAACTGTCAGTTTGTTCATCAGCCATGATAATTTGATTTGCTAGAAAAAATCTACAGACACAAGACACGCGAAACGAAAACTAATGAACGCAACGTTCCACAAATCCGAAGACAAGACACAAAGAGTGGATGCTGTAAGAGGCAAATCCATAATGGCTGAAAGTCTTGCCGTAAAGTCTTCGGTAACTGTCGTTTTCACATTGCATCATTTGCATCTTGTTCAAAAAATGAAATTATACAGAATGATCAGACATCAGCTATAATATAGAGATTTGCAATTTTAAAAAATTAATAGTACGCTGAAAGGATAAAAAGGAAAAGAAACATAACGACTTTATGCCCAACATGCCCAAATCGAGGCTA
Organism: Rhopilema esculentum; assembly: GCF_057945365.1. NCBI lineage: Eukaryota > Metazoa > Cnidaria > Scyphozoa > Rhizostomeae > Rhizostomatidae > Rhopilema > Rhopilema esculentum. The sequence goes on from NC_142818.1 coordinate 5,415,515, forward strand.
GTCAAGTTCCTACCCTAATTTGGCGGGAGTTTGATTCCGATCACATCGATGGCTAGAGTGTTAGAGGAAACTTCCCGTGAAGGATCAATTAAACATATAGACAGCAGATCTGTGCATCAGATATGCTCTGGGCAAGTTATATTAAGCCTTGCAACCGCTGTAAAGGAACTGATCGAAAACAGCATCGACGCAGGCGCGACCAATGTAGAAATCAAATTGAAAGAGTTCGGGGTCGAATCCTTTGAGGTCAATGATAATGGGTCTGGAATAGAAGAGAAGGATTTCGAAGCAATCGCACTGAAGCACTGTACTTCTAAGCTGAGAGAGTTTGACGATTTAAATTCAGTGGATACATTTGGCTTCAGAGGGGAAGCACTTAGTTCATTGTGTGCTCTAAGGTACCATAAAATCCGTACTTTTGGCAAAATGGAAAGAAAACTTACTGTCTCCAAATTCCAATAATAGATTTATCAAGCTGTTTTCGAAATATTGATAGTTTGACAGATTTAAAAATTGGTATTATTCTCACAAGAAAATTTGCAAATCAAAGCACTTTTAATAATTCAGGGAGAGGGACTAAGAAAAACTTACAGTGCTGGAATATTATAAACCTCGTTTCGTACACAAAAAACCCTGGTTCAAATTCTTTTTACAAAAAGAATGAATTTGAAAGTGTTAATTTGATAGAAATGAAGAATCAAACAATAATCAAAAGCAAAGCAACAAGTCATGAATTGTCATTTTAAAAGTAAAACCACTGACAAAAAGCTCTCTTAGTAAGAAAACTTCAATTAGGTTGATAAGCTTAGCAAAGGGTAGATTTAAACATAATATGCCTTTTATATTTCTAATGCAATTGGGCATATGTTGAAGCCCTATACAAGTTGAATTCAATTTTGCTACTAAGACATTGATTTTCTTGAAGCACAGACTGCAGCTGACTGAAATCTCAGCCCAAGGCATGTTGCAAAAGGATCACACTAACATTATTTTTTATACAAACTCCCAATACTCAAATCTAAATTTGGACTTCTCCACTTATGTAATTAGCTTTGAATTAATATAATATGTGGGACCAACTTTGTTTAAAGTTATTTTTTTCACAATGTTTGTAAAAGTTTATAACCTTTTCCATATCTCCATCAGCAAAGTTACAATAACTACCAGACACAAGTTCAAGAATTTTGGAAGTAAACTTGAATTTGATTACAATGGCAAGTTAATCTCTGTAACACCATGTGCTAGAGAAACAGGAACAACTGTCATAGTAAGCCAGCTTTTTCACACACTTCCAGTCCGATACAAAGAATTTCAGAGGAATATAAAAAAAGAGTTTCCAAAATTGAATGCAGTGCTTCAAGCATATGGAATTATCAGCAAAGGAGTTCGGATCACTTGCTTAAACATAACTGAAAAGAGCAAGAAAGTGGTTTTACTGTCAACACATGGAGCAGAAACTACCATTGAAAATATTGCTAGTATCTTTGGAGCAAGGCAGGTAATCAATCTTTGTTGTTTAGTAAGTCACTATATTTTCACCTTAAAAAACTAATAGCACTTTTTGTAAACACTTCTTGTCATTTGCAAACAACATGATGGAAATGCATCATCAACAAAAGGCGCTTGAAAAATCTACCTAACGATGTGTGAGTCCTTTAAAATGCTTAAAAAGTAGTGTTCTAAAAAGCTAACTTTGTAATATTCTCACATATTGCTTCCAAACAGGTGAACACTTGCATGGAGATAAATCATTATTTCATTGTTCAAGAACACGCTTGAAATATAAAGTAACAGTGCAAACAAAAATTCTTCCCTTCATGTGTACTTCTTCAAAAATAAACTTCTCTTTGTAAAATCTGTAAATTCTCTACATCAGATACAAAATTTATTTTCTTTCTAATTGTTTCTTGATGGTGAACTTTATTTAATTTAACTTTTCCATATTCTGAACAACTTTCTTATAGGTTCGGAGTTTGATGAAGTTTGAGCAAACCTGTCCTTCAGAGGACATTTTAGAGGGTTTCAATATCTCTCCAAAAAAATTGCCAGACAGCAAAAATATATTTTCTATTGATGGATATATTTCATTTGTTGATCACAAGTGTGGGAGAAGCTCTTTGGATAGACAATTCTTTTTCATTAACAAAAGGCCATGTGATATTGCTAAAATCTCAAGACTGGTTAATGAAGTTTATCATATGTTCAATAGACATCAGAATCCATTTGTGTTCCTTGATATCAACCTAAAAACTGGTAAGAGTTCATTTTAGTTTTCAACTGCTTTTCATTTTCATTTTCAATGGTTTAATGTTTATCTGTATATGTATTTGTCAGAGATACACCACGTCCCAGCATTATTAATTACTGATAAATGAGGTTTTAACTGTGCGTGAAGAGTCTTGAAATCTATGAAGATTAAAATCCCTCTGCCAAATTACCAAGAGACAGAGAAACTTTGTAAAATAAAATGTTACCATACTGATGGTATATAGACAACCCCTTGAACCCATGGGCCTGCTATTGTTTCAAAATTTGTGATACATGTTATGAACCAAAGCACAGAACACTAATATACCATAGTTTTCATTCTTTTTGTCTGTAGCTGAACAACTGCTAGAACTATACATATCAACAAGGAATCGTATAATGAAACCAGGCGTTACTCTTATGTGAAAATTTGAAGATAAAATTGTGATAACAAAATTGAATTTATAGTTTGCAAAGAAAGTTATTTTTGAAATTAGGTTTTCAGATCATTTTTCATTTTTAAGGTTAAACTCTCTGAAGTTCTTCTCATATCTATAATATGTTTTTTAGATATGGTTGATGTCAACTTAACTCCTGATAAACGACAGATATTCATTGAGAATGAGAAGCTCCTGCTCGCTGTATTGAAATCATCTTTGCTCAAGATGTTTTCTGATTCTGCAGGTAATTATCAAATGAACATGACACAGCAAACTAAATCCCCCATGTTAAGTTTGCAAAACGTGAGTCCTTCTACACAAATATGTGACGGAGGCATAGAAGATGGTAACCTCAGCACATCATTTTCAGGCCAGGACGGTGTTGAAATTAATGGAGTTGTGAAAGAAAATAATTTGAAAGCTAATTGTACAGCAAAACTGAATAATGGAAGCAGAACGAGTGTTTCTTCAATTTTGAGCAAATTTAAAAGTAGATTTTCGAAAGACAAAATAGATACCTTAGCCGAAACACAAGGGAAAAAACATGAACAGCTCAATATGGATAGATTTACGTTCAAGGTAACCAAGGAAAAAGACAGAACAGAAGTTGTTGAGAACGGAGATATAAAAGATGATAGTTTGGATGGAGGATCGACTACTGGAAGGCAAACATTTGGACTTGTAGGCCAACTGGTTGAGGAGAAGAACGTGAAATGTTTTGACCGTAGTGCGATACCTGAAAGAGGAGAGAAAGCAAAGTTACAAAAGGACTTTCAAAAAAGGGAGAGTGAAAGCAGTTCACCACAGAAATGTGTTGGCAGCTACAATATTGTTCATATTAAATGTGAGATGGAAGAAGGAAACAAAGGGCTCGGTACTGCTGAGGAAAAGACCAGGAAAAATTCGGATGATATCAAAGACGAACAGATTGATAGCGTTGTCGTATGCCGCAGTTCTCTGCCAGTAAAAGTCGATATTAGGGATGATGCGAGTATCCCTAAAGCACCATCTTTCAATGCCGAATATGAGTGTACAAGTCATAGTCCTGTTTTTTGTGAATCAGAAGTATCTGGTTCGAATTATGACGGCTACAATCAAGTGAAAAGGCCAAGATTAACAAGTCATGGGGCTGAAATTTCATTTGACATAAATAAGATTAAAGAACACTGGTGTTCAGAGAAGATGGATACCGATTCATCTGCTCCTTCACAACTTCTTGGGTTCCATGCAAAAATATCACCACAGCAGAACAATGCTGCCGAGGAAGAACTTCAGAAATACGTTTCTAAGGAAGCTTTTAGGAGCATGGAAATTATTGGCCAGTTTAATCTTGGTTTTATTATAGCTAAAGTACAGGATGACTTATTTATCATTGATCAACATGCAAGCGATGAAAAATATAATTTCGAGACATTACAAAAAGAGCATTGTTTGAAAGGTCAACGATTGATCCAACCAAGACCATTGGAACTGACACCTGTAAATGAAAGCATTCTGCTGGACAACTTAGAAATCTTTCGCAGAAACGGATTCGAGTTCAACGTTGATCAAAACCAACAGGCCGGACAGAAAGTCAAGCTTTTGTCACTGCCAACTTCCAAAAACTGGACGTTTGATATTCAAGATATCGAAGAGTTGATATTTATGCTCAGTGATAATCCTGGGGTTATGTGTAGGCCAAGCCGTGTGCGAAGTATGTTTGCCAGCCGCGCGTGTCGTATGTCAACTATGGTTGGAAATGCGTTGAATATCTCGCAAATGAAGACGCTGGTTAGTCACATGGCTGAAATTGAGCATCCATGGAATTGTCCTCATGGCAGACCTACAATGCGACATTTGGTCAATCTGAAGCGCATTGATGTGCCATCCGATGCGCAACCTGAAGAATAGATTTAGAAAAAATACTTTTTTAACAAATTTAGGTCTTTTATGGAGAAAATTCTCTTGAAGCTGCAATGCTTTGTCGTAACTTCCGCAAATCTCACCGAGGTCCGTCTGACTGTAATATACGTAATATAAAAATAATTTTTTGTTATAGTATGTAAAGCATAATGTAAAGAAGATGCAGTAGGATTATTGAATGTCACTTCATATTTGTCGACCATTAGATCTTTATATAAAGTATTTTGGTGAATATTATGGAGCAGAGTTGTATTCTATTTTTTTTACATATTAAAAAAGGTGATTAGCTTTTAGGCTGTTAAGCTTTTATGTTTCTTGTAAGCTGAAAATGGTAATGCAGTCACTATTCTTTTTCATTCATACCTCTTTTTGTTTTGATAATCGCAATTTCTCACCTAAAAAGAAATTGCAACGCTTGCAAATTTTTTCTCTAGATGCTTTCACGCCTTCCACTACTTTAGCATTTTATCCATTTCTAGAAAGTGTACTTTGTTTTTATGAGGCTATAATATGTACTGGTCTTGGCAAAGTTCAAAGTTCGGAGAATTTCGAAAGATAAGATAAAAACCAGGATACCAGGGAGGCCATCATCAGGAAAGCTGGTCTGGCAAGAGCTTGACCCATTTGGAGAACCCTTGAAGACATTAATTATTGCCCAGAATTCCAGCCCCCACTTGTTAAAAGACATTCTCTGGTTCGTTTCCCTAACAAAAATCCCATTATCCCAAATCACCCAATATAAAAATCCCAAAGTAACATTCGCTTCTTTGTAACATTAACAGTTTGCATTTTAAAGTCTGCATACTGTATTTCCTCTAAAGAACACCACGGCGTTTATTGCAAAATCCAAATTTTGGATGTGAGGTTTAATAGAGAGCGGCGTTTATCAGAGAGCGGTGTTGTGGTGTTTAATACGAAATGAAGGTTTCTCAAATGAAAAATGACAAGAAAAATGCGATGAAAAATGATTAAAAACAAACTTTAAACAATTTTTTCCCAAAAACAAGTAATAAAGATTGTGTGAAAAAACTTTAAAGTTCACAAAGGATGTGTTCACGTCATGGAATAGTTAGCGTATAAACTATTCGTTACTTCTTGTTTGGTATGTTTTCTAATGAACGCCGCTTTTCAAGTTGCGTTGCTTCAAGAGGGCGGCATTTTTGCAAATGGTTGGTTGAAAGCAATAGAGGGTGGCATTTATCAGAGGGCCGCGTTCGTAAGAGGAAAAACGGTACCCCGATTCATGTGACACGTTTTTTCTTAAATTTAGTTCAAGTAATAACCGTCACCAAACAGGGTTAGCTTTGTTAAATGGGCAGCGATTGAATAAAGCGTTTTCATCTATAAATCAATTTCAATTACTTTGTCCGAGGGTAAGTTTATTATCATAACCACGTATGCTTCAAAAAATTATGGAAATATTTAATTTAGTAAAGAGATCGTCAAAATGGTCAGAAAAAATAGCCTTGCGAAACGAATAAAAAAAATCAAGAAAATAACAAATCAAGAAAGAATATGTAATAACAAGTCGCCGAAAGTAAATACAAACAAAAGAAATAATTTAATAATCAGTACATGAATAGTAAGCTATGCCCAAGACAGTTGTGCACTAGAATACCAATACAAATTTCAAGCAAGAACGGTCGACATCCAGTTTATAAATCCTGCGGCATTTTTCATCCTGAATATCAAATAATTGTTCTTTATATCATAGCTCTTTATACATGCCTTTATGCAAGTTTTGCAGACAGAGGTGGCGCCAGAAATCTTACGACAGAGGGGTTGGAGCTTCCGACAGGGGGGCTAAAATGACTAAAATAAGCAGTTTTTGTACGTTATTTTGTCAAATTTGCTCCGACAATAACCTAAAATTTTCTCCGATGGGGGGGCTAGATGTATCTGACGGAGGGGCTGTAGCCCCCTAGCCCTCCCCTGGCGCCACCACTGTTTGCAGACGAATTGTAACGAATATGTGCCTCTGTATCGGCTCTGTATTCTTCAGCCATTGGTTTTCTCAAGCTGCAGACGAGCTGATTGACACTATGTTGACTGTTTGTCAACAGTCATCACATGCTATGACAGTTTGTGTGGACTTGTAGCAAATTCACACGGAAGCCTAAATCACTTCCCATGCACAATGTTGAATGTGCTGCTCATTTCAAATTCAGCCTGCGAAAAAGCTCCAGGTTCTGAAGCGGTGTAAAATTTTGATCGAACGTTGATGATAATGGCTGATATCGCTTTATGGCTCATAACAGCAGTCCTGTGTACCCTGCATCTGGAAAGAGCAAGCTCCTCGTCACAGCAGCAAGGTAAGGAGAATGCTAAAACTTGGGCTACAAAGTTTGTTTGAAGTAAATGTTAAATAAAACGGACAAGTTTAGCAAAAAACTTACTTCATCAGAGTCCTCTCGCCTGACCCTTGGTAGAGAACGAACTGTTCGGATATTTGTTTGCGTTGTAAATATTTTCTCTGTATTCTAGTAGATGGGCCTTAATGTTTACGGATCAACAAAAAATGATTTTGTCCCAGCTAACAACAATAGGCGCGGGTAACTCAACCGAACCCCTTCCTCTCTTAAAACGGACAATTCTATTTGACATCGCTTACTAGAAGAATAATTTTTGTGTCGAAAATTCCCAAACAGAATCAGCTACATAGTGACTAGCCTCTGATGTTTGTAGAAACGGTTTTGAAAAAGTATTTTTTCATTTTTATTAGATATATTATCATAATAAGGTGCTACAAATTACTTTCTGATAATTTTCATAAAACACATGAAATCAGTCATGCAATTTTTGTCCCAAATTCACATTCTTTTTAACGGATTTCAGCTAAAACCCCTTCCCCCCTGTACTGCCTAATTCCGTTTCTCGCTTTAATATAGAAGGACATTTAATGAAAATTTTTCACTGTTCTGTTTCGTGACCCCGTATTATTTCCCCCGCATTATCCTTAAACCAGCCTTTATCGAAATTTGCATTGTTTGTGAAGGAAGGAGCTGGATGCTATTTATAACATGTCACAGATAGAGAACGAGGAAAAGACGACGAAGACAAGATGTTTGGGGCTTTAGCTGTGCCTGAAAATACGATGTGTTGTCATGCAGGTTGTGTAATGCTATCAAAATAACAAGGTGGAGTCGTTTGCGACAATTCGCAAAAAAAAGCAAATATAGAAATTAGGTATTCTCCAGCATTAACAAGGGGCTCAGCCTCCTTAGCCCCCTAGCACTACATCCCTGGTCAGCAGATGTGTGACACTATAGCGGACCTTTGTCCCCCCCCCCATGGCACGTAAACAAGACAAAAGGAACATGTATAGAGGGGTGACGTATTCATTACCTATTTTGATCTTTTCATTACATTTGCCGGGTGAAAAACCTAGCCTTTTCATATTATTATAGCGCTTTCTGAGCTCTTCTATCACTTTTTCTCTATCATTAAGTGTTCGGGAAGGAAATGACGTCCACACCAACCAACATGCTGGAAGCAGTAGCAGAACTTATCATGGATGCTCTTAAGTAATTTAGAACAATCATTCATAATCAAAAGCTAAATATTTCTATTTTATGAAATAATCAAATGATAAAACTTCAGTTGGTGAATGGTTTTTATCTTAATCTCTTCCCGCTTCTTGAAACAGATCAAAGACCAAGTTTTATTGGGGAAACGCCTATTGAAAATGGCTATTCGAAACAAAAAAGGTAAAATTGATCAATACTTGAGCAATGGCATACTCTCCTTTATACAGAGACCTCCATCAAAAGTCTTGGCAACATGCACTTATAAAATAATACATCAGACTTCGCTTTTTTTATTTTTCTCCAGGTACAGTCTACAGGCTAAAAAGGAAATGCTTGCTTACTTGAGATAAATATTCTAAAAAGTACCAACAATTTCGTGAGAGCACCATTTAGTATCGTAGTCAACCTATGCCACCATAAGTTGTAATGTAGTCATCGATGCTAAAATTTTATGCTGTAGAATAACTGAACTATATAGAGCACATCAGAGCAAATTGTTTTGGAATTTTCTTTTTTCTGTAAAATTCACCTCATGCATCTCCAAATTCTATTCTCCTCGTACAAGCTATCAATGCTATTTATTGATTTTTTATCAGTGCTATTTATTGATTTTTTATCAATGCTATTTATTGATTTTTTAACGGCTAGCCTGATTTACCCTTACGGAGTAAATACCTTCACCCTTACTAGCCTCAAAGTCCCTTGAGTCCATTTTTAAATACACTGCCTCAAATTTTATGGCTTCAATTTAGATACAAAGCATGCCAAAGATGTGAGGTATACAGGTTCAAGCATTGTGCTGAAGTGACGTCATATTACAACACTACAGATGTAAGCATTGACTGTGGAAAGAGTTTAATTGATTTGGATACTACACTAAGGCAGATATCTTCATCTTTGTATACAAATCATGGTGCAGAAATAAATTGTCTCAAAGGATCTAGGTGGTAAGTTATCATTTCAAGTTATACCTTTTCATATTGACTTTCATTTATTACCGACTTCATCTGACTTAGTAATTTTTGAACCTATGTCAAAGTCACTAACGAAGAGACTTCCCGCTACATAACGTTAAGGTAACTATCAATAGAGGTTTTTATATAACATTTTGTGACACGTTCATCGAGTTTTTCTACTGCTATAGCATTCATTCATTTGATATTGCACCATCTACTGGTAATGATGCCTAAATAGTATTGTGTTTTGTCCTGAATCTAGATTTCGTATCTTAAGTTTGCTAATAATTCGGAAGATTATTAGAAGAACTGTGCATATTGTAATTGATACCGACCAGAAACTTAGTGGAATGGGGCAGTTCAGTTTGACTCGCTAAAAAGGATATAGAGACACGAGCTTAAAAATCACCTCTTGTGCTATCATTAGGGCGGGGTTCTAGGTTCCAGACCTCCGGGGTTGTAATTGTCATATTTCATTGTATATTTTCATACAATCAGCTGAAACGTAGAGACGGGCAGCTGAGAAAGATGATGCTCTGAGAAAGATAGGATGTGGCCAGAAGATCAAATTTTGCACAATTGGTTAATTTTTGTGCATACAGCCCTCACTCCTGAAAGGAGAAGCCCACAATGAATGAGGTCTTTCTTAGCATCTTGGCCTCGTTAATGTGTAACTAAAGGTAAGTGTGCTTTTTCTACAGGGCTCTTTGTCTCACAGTCATGCGCCCTGGTTGCCACAACGGATCACTGTTTCAGAAGGTGCTGTGTAAAGAAGCTTGCGAACTTATCAAAGATGATATCTGCAAAACAGAATGGAGTGAAGTCATCAATCGTATCGAGGATGGGTATTTGAACATCGACAATATTTTTCCGGATTGCAGCAAGTTCCCCTCTGTTAAGAGTCCGGCTGGAACAGCAAGCTGTTTCTATCCACAAGCACTGCAGCGTGAGTAGTAAAGTTTTTATTTTTGCCTTACCGTTAGTACTGAAGAATTAACAACATATTGTGAATAGAGCAAGAGAGTCCCAGTTTAGGGTGTTCATTTTGAAGGGAGGCGCGTAGAGACAAGTACTCTTTCTGTACGTGAAGTATTTTTGAGGCTATTTTTCGTAAGTTGCTTTGATAAAATCAAATGAGAGTGGCCCGTTGCTTATCTTTTAGGGAAACGATTGAATTTTAGGTTAATTTTTTTAATAAGTAGCTTTTAAAGACGCAACAGATCGTGGTAGTTGGATGCTTTAAACTGTTTGCTTAAATCTAAATAAGCTCCTCAAGAAAAGTCTTGATAAAAAGAAAAAGTCCTGAAGCATTGCACAAATAGTGCTTCATCAAAGAATTCAACTTGTTTCCTCAATTACCGTATTAGTTTATTCTACTATGTTACAATTACATCGATACAAGTTACTTTCTTGTTAATTAAATAATCCTAGTTTTGGTTTCTATAAGAATAGCTCTCGGTTTGAGCCCTCTTATAATATGTGAATGCAAATTACAAAATCATACAAACTGTTTCCAAAAAGCATACCTCTCAAGTGATTGGCCAGGTCTATTGGTAAGAACTATTTCGGCTATATGTAAAAATATCTTGGTAGGATGTATTAGAAATTGAGGAAAACTTCTACCAATAGCTATCGAAAATCAAAAGCTAGCTCGTACGAATTCGGAGCTTAAAGATTTTTCTATGAAATTGTGCAGGCTGAAGGGCTTTATCTACTGTATGAGCAAGTAATTGGCTTTACTGCTGTTTATTTTTGTGGACTATAGAAATGTAGGGATATGTCTACTGTAAGCTGCTATGTCGCAAGGGCCGATCGAGACTTTCTCAAAATTTTCAATTGAGATATCGTCTAGGTGGGACTGGGTAAACTGGTGCAGTGTTTCGTCTTAATGAAGTTTCAACAAGCTAGACATTGGTCTAGAAAATTGAAATTTATTGTAAAAGTTCTATGCAGGCTTTATGAAATTGTGTACATTGGCAGATAGCCGCAAGATTTACTTTCCTACAGTATTGGTTTAGCTGGAGAAAAAATGGCTTTGGAAACGATGAGAGGTATCAAGTTGATGAATAGCTTATTGGCAATGAAACAAATTGATATTTTTCAGCGTTCATCATTTGAGAGCAAGCGATCTTGCATTACTTTTCTGCTTCCAATTACAAAATTTTCTTGGTTTTTTATGTTAGAATTGAGAAAATCAAAAGCAGGAGATAAGGACAACAAAAAGAAACAGGATTCACTTACACTCATTCTCTCTGCTGCTGGTGGAGGTTTAGGACTTGTCATTATTCTGGTAATCCTGTTGCTTTCGTACCGGCGATGTAAAATGCAGTCTAACCGCCAAGCCAGAAGTGTATCGATGCGGAACATTCCGAAGTCGGATTTCTTCGATGGGATGACAGCAGCAAGCACGACCAACGATGCTTATGATGAAGACAACCCATTATACAACAAGACAGTGCATTTTGAAGATATGAGTCTAGAAAAAATTTCAAGAGAAAGGCTGAAGTATATTGAACCAATTGCCGAGGGAGCTTTCGGAAAGGTAGGAAGTAATATCGACTGTATTAGAAACATACTGGCATAATTCAACTTCAATAGCTGCACCAGTTTTCGGTACAACGATAATATTGAGCAACGTTAATCTGCACTATGCTTTGGTTTCATTGTGTGCTTCCATACCCAACTGTATCATTATGTTTGGTATTGAATTTCTAGCATTGCTCATTTTGTCTCCAGTTGCCTGAAAGATATCTTGATATCTTTTATCATCAATAGGTGGTGAAATGCGAGCTTAGCTCCCCGATTGGCAAGGAACCCAAGTTGGCTGCTGTTAAATATTTGAAGGACGATGCCTCAGAGAAAGTCAAGCACAGTTTTAAAAATGAGGCAGAAACGATTGGATCCTTTGATCATCCAAATATTGTTGCACTGCTTGGGGTATGTATTGATGACAAGGGACCACCATGCATGGTTTTGGGTAAGTGAAACCGAAATACTATGCACCATTCAGCAACATAGTGAGCATCCCAGCTATATGTTCGTAGGACAACTAAAAGGCATAGGCGAAATTTACACGGATCTTATTAAGCAAGGTTGCTTTGGAATTGATAAAGTAAGAACCGTTCTTTATTTGACAAGGAACGGGGTGCATAAATTATCAAATGGTTACAGCATAACCTTAATAAAAATCATTGTAAGCAGCTAGAAACTGAACTAAAACCGCAAAGAAATACAAATGTCACAACTCATTCGCCTCGTAAAGGCGTGCTCCTGTCAATGAAAGTCTTGTTTCAGACTCCTGACTGCTGACAATACTCCCACCTTCTTTTAACATGAATTGTAAACTATAAACCTTTGTTTGACTGAGCTTGACACTGAGACCTATGCTATAACGTTGAGCATAAAAGCATTGAACCAAAAATATGAATGCGAGAGTGCATTAAAAGATGGCTTTGTTACGTCATATTTACGTTTCTTTTGAAGAGTTCATGGAACTTGGTGACCTCACAAACTATATAAGAGATAGATCAGGAAGTTTTCATGCGAGCTTTGGTAGAAATGGGATCTTACCCGAGGAAGTCGAATTCAAGCCTCCCAAAATAAGTTTTAAGGACCTGATTGGTATAGCGAGACAAATCGCCTCTGGGATGGCGTACTTAGCAGAACGCAAATTTGTCCACAGAGATCTTGCTACAAGGAATTGCTTAGTGAACAACAAGACAAATATTAAAATTGCCGATTTTGGACTCGCTCACGATGTTTCCTCAGCAGAACATGATTATTACAGGTACGTATTGCTAGTACATATCGTAAACATGATGCATTTGTGTAACAAAACAATATATTATGAATAAGGACATGTTTTCAACTCATGACGTATTTGAATGTAACAGAGTGAATGGAATAGTGCGTGATTAAAACAATAAGCTTATGGTCAGACTGTTAGGGACATTGTGAACATACTCTAATGTAAGAATGGCGTTTGCAGTACTGTTGTAAGTAAACTGTTGGAGAATAAACTAGTGTACGCATTTCTTTTGCTCTTACCGTCACATCGATCAATTGTTTATTTTAATTCATTGTAGAATGTGCGTTTTTTAAATTCTCCCCTGCTTAGTAGGACGCATTGATCGACCCTCTTTCCATAACATGGACTCTCATCTCTTTTGTGTCTCTTAATTTTATCTATTAAACCAACCCCTTCAGCCATTATTCTTTGCGTACCAAGTTGGGGATCGGTCAGAGGGCGTACTGCCAAGACCTACTTACTAAAATACAATACTCAACACCAACTGCCCCGCAATCACTGCCCAACACCCACTGCCCAACAACCTTTGCCAAGTGCCCAACGCCAAGCGCCCGACACCCACTGCAAAGTGCCCAACGCCCACTGCCAAGCGCCCAACCCCCACTGCCAAGCACCTAATGCCAACTGCCAAGCGCCAAACGCCCATTGCCAAGCTCCCAACGCCCACTGCCAAGCGCCCAACGCCCACTGCCAAGCGCCCAACACCCACTGTCAAGTGCCCAACGCCAAGCGCCAAGTCCCAAACGCCCATTGCCAAGCGCCCAACACCCACTGCCAAGCGCCCGACGCCCACTGCCAAGCGCCCAACACCAAGCCCCCAACGCCCACTGCCAATGTCCACCGCCCACCCCTTCAACACCCACTGACCGATGCCTAACTTGGTACGCAGAATTAGTCAGTATTTCTGATAGTGATATAGATCGTCAGAATAATGCCTCGATTATTTTTACTACAGAATAGATGGGCAGCACCTTCTACCTATACGTTGGCTTCCACCAGAAGCGTTGACAGTAGGAAAATTCACCATCCAGTCTGATATTTGGGCATTTGGTGTTGTTCTTTGGGAGCTTTTTACATATGGAATTCAACCTTTTTATGGACAAAGTAATGAGGAGGTATGATGTTGATTAGAAATACAAACGATACAATTGCTTTTTTAGAATTAAGACGAGAAAACTTTTGCTTTTTATTCATAACACTAGACATGTGAAAAGGATGCAAAGAATTAAACTTTTCTGATTGGGATTATTGTTGCAAAATCTGCTGGAAACGAGGTCCATGGGTATGGCTTGTATGATTGTCATAATTTAAGGCACTTGACTGGAAGGGTAATGTTTTGCTGGGTTACCTTTCATAGGTTATGCTGTAACCAATAAATTTCACCTCCATGAATTATCCACCCCACTTCCAGTAACGATGACACCATTGGAAATCTAGCGAGAAAATGTCAAAAACTATGAATTCTCGGCAGGGATCTCAAAACTAGAGGTTGAAAAGAGCAAACTTTCTTCATGAATTCTGCACCTGCGTTTTGGCAAAAATTTATAAAATTGTCAGACTTTCTCTACAGGGGAACAAAAATTTTAGTGTGGAAAGCAACATAAACTGGGCGGGAAAAATCTTAAACACAAACTTAGTCATTACTGGTGGGCGTGCTTTTGTAGATTATGAAGTCAGCAGTTCAAGGAGGTACTGCTTAGGATTTAAATGACGTTTGTGCCGTCCGCTTTTTGAAAATGGACTCTAGACAAAGCTTTGTGCTACTGTCTTGTAAACAAGAAACAACTTTGAAAAACCAACAAGCATCTTCAAAATTTTACTAGTGTTACTTATAGGTACCATCCCTTAATTTTACAATTTACAAAGATTTGTAAATTTTAATTTTATCAATCTTGAAATTACACAAATGCAGACCGGCAAAAAGCAATTTATAGCATTTCCTAAAACGTAACATATACTGCAGAAATAATATGCGCACTTATTTAAAAAGAAAAAGCGCAAGTAAATTTTTAAACTGCTTAGTACTTTGGACTGTTTATATTTATTTCTGGAGTGAATTCCAGTCTTCGGGTCTGTGGAAAAGTAATGGTCTGAGACCATTGTAAAACCCTTTTCGACCATTCATCTTATTTTCTGTAGCAATTGACTATGTTTTCCCAAATCGTGCAGGTCTGTGATCGCATACGATGCATGAAACTGCTGAGACGCCCGGACGGTTGCCCACAACGTGTTTACCAACTAATGAAAAGTTGCTGGAAATACGATCCCATGAAACGTCTGCCGTTCAGCAAACTTTATGAAACATTAACAATGTGGACATTAACCGGAAAGGGACATTTTCTAGAGGATGCATGGAACATAATGTTGAAACCTTTGGCGATGGACAGAGCGCCTACACTGCCATTCAAACGGGGAGTTTTAGAACATTAGGCCCAAATATTCCATCCCTAAAATATTCAGATAGTAATGACACCACGGCTACTGATCACTGATGATGAATTTTAGTGTTTATGATAATGCTCTCCTTCTCTCTGTGTAGATAAGTACCCTGGCGTCAGAAAACATTCAGTCAGCAACTACGAGTGTGTGTTGTATTCTCTACATCATTAGATTTTAGCTTCAGTACGTCTCTTGCTGCATATGCTTGCCGCAACATGATGCAAAACTAGCCACTCAATTTGAGCGTTGATAAAGTAGGTACCTCGAGAGGTTAGACATAGAGTCAAAAGTCAGCTGTGTATGAATTAAGTTAAAATCATTTTCAGAAGAATCTAACTTCATTTTTTGCAACGAAGCAACTGCTATGGTAAAAGCTATTTTTGCGCATATTACTCCATATTTTTGAGGTTATAAGCTGTTGAGTGTTGGCCGTTGAAATGAATATTCGTGAGAAGAAAGAAATGCCTATACTACCTCAAATGTTGCCCGCTGACAATTTTAGCTTAGAATGTAATGTTTTCATCTATTGTTTTAAAAAATTGTTTCAATTTTATGCTGAAATCTTCATGTAAACAAATCTTTACTTGAATGAAACTGTATTTTTATAATACCAAAAAGCAAGAATGCCTAGGAAATGGGAAAGTAATTGAGATTTAAACTCGTATAGACTCAATCGTAGCTCTGCGACAAGTCTTCTGTTTGATTCACTTTTAACAGGTTTACATTTAACAGGTCGATCATTTTAAAAATCAGCTTTGATGTTTTTGTTTCTGTTATTTTTCTGTTATGCTTAGTTTTGGAGGCATTTTGTATTCTTGACATGTTTTCGATACCTAAATTGCATTTTGAAGTGTGAAACGATACCTGCCTACTCAGACGAAGACCGAATAATTAGATTCACATTTATTTCATTTTAAAATCCTGTTATACAATAAATTTGACTCACTTCCTTGTCTTGCTTTGTTCCTGCCTGTTACTTTTAAATCACCCACTGGAAGATTCACAGAATCCGAAGGACAGCCTATCCGGCGTATCTTTCTTTTGACACATTTTTTTATTGGTTTTCTATAGCTTTAACAGTTTAGGTTAGAATTTTTGCATGATTTCATTTCAGTCAAATGAGGTCAGATCCAATTAAGCGCTGTCAAATCATGTTGAAAATGGAACAAATGTAGTTAAACGTGGTAGAAATCCGGTAAAATAAGAGGTTTTTTCAATGTTAATGGATATTATATGCCCCCTACCATTCTATAGTTTACATTTTAATCGAACCGGCACCCTATTAAACAATTTTTTTTCATACTAAACATTATTTAGGCGTACTTTTTCTGAAAAGTGCGAGATTATCGGTATCAGTTTTTGAAATATATGCGGAATTATGGGTACCATTTGAAGAAACATGCAGAATTATTATGGGTACCATTTTGGGAAAATATTGAAATAAAAGTATGAAATATGTGTAATATTGAGACTTTGGGGGAAAGGAAATGCAAAATTTGTTTGATGATTTTTTGCTAGGCGCACACGAGAGATTTTAGCTGAGCTAAATAGCACGAGTAACGGCGGTATTTTTGTGTGAATTTTGCCTCACGTGCCGAATTTTTAGAAATGAAACCAGTTTGATATTTTTTGCCACTCGTGTTGGTTTCAAAATAAACAATCAAAAGTATTTGCAGTTATTTCATCACAGCTGCTTTGAAAGAAAGCTAGTGCCATCGTGGGACAATTTTGCTCTTTAGTCAATATACCTCAATTGAATTTTTTATTTTTTGGCAAAAGTTTGTTCTTATAATATTTGTATGTTTAATGTTTGTATGATCTTTTACTCTTTTCAATTTGTTCACGATTGCGTCACAATGTTCACGATTTCAAAGCGAGGCAGGGTAATAATATTGCAGTTAGAGTTTAGTTCATGCAGAAGTAGGAAGTGGATTGCAAAACGAAGTTACGTAGAAATGGCCTATTTTGGTGGCGGTCCAGGCTACCAACCTGACAGTAGAGAATTTTTATGGAATGTCTTTAGAGGGTACGTTTGTTTCTATGCTTGCGATACAATTCCTTTCAAAGCATTTTCCGGAAGGCTGCCCATTTCAGCATATCTCCTTAGGCCAAGTCAATTAGCTAATTACCCAGCTTTAGTTTGTAGTTTGGGGACTTTGGTCTGCAAATGACACAGATAATTTCATATATTAGTATTGGTTAATTGCATTTCTATTTTAACCCTGTAGAATCGATCGAAATGGAGATGGACAGATAAATGCCACAGAATTACAGCACGCTTTAAAGAATGGTGAGAGCTTTTTTGAAACATTTCATCACCCAGGCTCACAGCTATATCTCTAATGTATTTGTCACATACTATATGTATATATGTATATGTCACAGGAAAATATGTCGAATTCTGGCTATGCGTAGCCCAAGAAAAAACCCACTATGAGATGATACCTGTGATCTGTGAGAAACAGTATTTGAGCTGCGAGCAATAATGCATATATAAACACGACAATAATATTATATAACATGACTTGATTTGATTGACCCTTTTGATGTACAGAACAGGGTGGTTCTATGTTGCTATGGCAAATTTTGCTGTTGCATGATGAACACATGAACTCAGATAGCAACTTATAACACTATAAATGTCCTGTTTTATACACCAATTGCATATACAGCACTGCCTGTACCGCATTCGAGCACTTTATGAAAGACCAGCATATAGCTGTTTTCATGGTTTGATTGATATTGATGTACAGGTGTAAGCAGGCTACGTATAGCGAGTTGTCAAAACCATCATGTAAAAAATGTTGTTTTGCCACAGACCATTGCAAATCTTTATCATAATGCTTGAAGTTTCAAAAGGTTTTCAATGTAAATTATTAAATTCATGGATGGAAATTTTTTAGATTTGAATTATTCAGCAAACGGCTATTAAAGAGAGGCAGAATCAAATGTTGCTGTAAATCTAATTTAAGAAGCTTTTTGGATGAATCAAGATAAGACACTGTGTAAAGACTTATAAGGGCTTTTGTTAGTAAGAAAGCTGTTGAAATGTTATACAATGAGTAAAGGAATGTTTTTTCTTAGGATCATGGACTGAGTTCAACCCAGAGACTGTAAGATTGATGATTGGTAGGTCAAAATTTTTCCAAAGTTTAATTGTGCATACTTTATGTAAGAGCCATTCACTACCCTTATGAAATAATCTTGGTATTTGTATGTTTGAGGGGAATTTAGCTTTTTTATCCCCTACAATTAATGCCAAATTTGAGCAGCAACAAACAAATTTTTTTCTAATGCAAGTCAAGTCATTCAAGTCAGACAAGTTTTAGGCATTCTGTTTCATGGTCACGATTTTTAGCTCGCTTTAAAGAGGTGGTATCTCTATGACTAAGTTCCATTATGAAACTTTAATTACTGAATCTAGCCACTTCATTCCACTCAAAGAGTAATACGTCCACAATGTTCATGATCTGCAGTCTGGGTAAAGTTTGTCAAGTAAAACGTTGCTCGTGGGCCAAAATCTTTTGGATAGGGGTTGGAGGCCTGAATACTTTGGTTCTCAGCACAAACTGATGCTTTGGAATTGCAACATACCAGTTAAGCAGGCAGTAATTCGCATTTTACTTATCTGTGCCTTTGAATTTGCTCTTAAAATGTTTTTTATTTTCCATCCAGTTGTTTTCCTTTTCACTGGAGTTATTTGATTTTCTTTCAAAATAAAAATTATGTTGTTTCAATTATCTTTGTTAGGCATGTTTGACCAAGATAGAAATGGGACAATAGATTTCCATGAATTTGAATCTCTTTGGAATTATGTGACAGAATGGAGTAGAACCTTTAGAAACTATGATCTGGACAACAGTGGTGCTATAGATAAAAGAGAGCTGATTTTAGGTATGTTGTAGCAAGTATATATTCAATGTATCAAATTACAAAACATGCATGTATATTGCTTTTTATAACTTTCTGTGTATCGATTATAACTTTCTGTGTATTGATAAAATAAGATGCTTATCCTGTCCTCATGAATGATTTTAATAAATCAAATTAGACAGATGAATTTTCCTAACTGACTATCTCAGGAATTTGTCATCGTATGTCATCATTTGTAATAACTTGATATGTTTTTCTGTTGATTACTTGGTATACATACATCTTAGTCAAAAATATTTTAGTCCTTCTACTGATGAAAAATATTTGTAGTGTGAAGCTGAAATTGACTTTTAACTTCTCCAGTCAGGCTAGGAAGGAATTTGCCAAAACATATATTTCTGGAAAATTAGATGTGTTTTTAAAAATATAACAGACACTAATGGCCATAAATCCTTAGAGCTGGTTTCTGTTTTGTTTCAGCTCTACAATGTTTTGGTACGTATCTATTTTTGTCAATTTTATTAATTATAATGTTTTTTTTAATTACTTATGCCCAATATGATTCTTATGTGCTTTAGCATCACTGTTTTTATCAACTGTTTACTCCCACCATTTTTTTATTTTTCTTCCTTGAGCATGGATTTCTAGTACCATCATCACATTGCATCAAGTAACCTTTATAGAATGATAAGGAAAATTCCAGAGAATTCAAGCTGTTTTATGCATTTAAAGAAATATTACATGCAGGTATCTAGAAAGGAAAATATATCTTAGTAATTCAGAATGCTCACTATGAGGGTAAAACAGAGAAAAGAAATTGTATTCAAATTTGAAAATCATCATTTTCAGTTGATAATTCAACAACTTTTTTTTGTTTGCCACTTTCTTTTGATTGATTTTGAGCTTTTACTAATGCTGCATCACTCGTGGTGTATGTCTAATAGCATCATCTTTGGGTACTTAATTTTCTGTCCTGCCGGGTTATCCAGAATGTCTGTCATTCTTGAAGTTGCCTGTTGAATTGTCATATATTATTGGCAGGTTATATTAAAACTTAACATCTGCAATACATTGAGATCTTGTAGGAATCTTCATATACTCACAAGCGAAGATCTCTACCTGCCCCACATTTCTGCCGTGCCTGCAGATTCGAAGTGTCTGCAAACTGCATAGAGCTTGTCTACAATTTATAAGTAACAGATTAAAAGGGAAGCTCAGACCATATTAACCAATGGAATGGAATAGAGCAGTAGGAAGACTGAAAGCGGTAGAAAAAGCTATCCTAGAGAAAAGTGTTCTCTCTAACAGGCACTTCCCTACCTAATGGTAGTATACAATACCCACCTTAACCATATGATAGGTTATCTGAAAATGGCAATTCTTTTCTAGCACTTTACCTTACAGACTTATTATTAGCTACATTTGCACACTCGTTTTTGCAATGTTATCTTATATCACACTATTTCTAAATAAGACAGTTAAGTTCAGTTCCACAAATTGTGAAGGATGTGACAGCGAATATTTGCATCTATTTCCTTTAGGTTACAATGTTTCAGATCGCATCGTCAATATTCTAATGCGAAGGTTCGATCGTTCTGGAACTTTGGAAATACGATTTGACGATTTTGTTCAACTTTGCAGTGTTCTTCGGGTAAATACAATCTTGCTCTTCAATTCTCTATTGTATTTTATTCGCTTTGTTTTCTCCTTGTCTTGATATCTTTTGATTTTGAGGATGGATTATAACGATAACATTTGATAGCAAAGAAATAGTGCATTATAGAATGACTATTAACACAGTGAGCGTTATAGTAAATCTGTGACGATTGACAGGATAATCGTTGATCT
Source organism: Rhopilema esculentum (assembly GCF_057945365.1). Taxonomy (NCBI): domain Eukaryota; kingdom Metazoa; phylum Cnidaria; class Scyphozoa; order Rhizostomeae; family Rhizostomatidae; genus Rhopilema; species Rhopilema esculentum. The sequence goes on from NC_142818.1 coordinate 5,436,555, forward strand.
GCTCTTATGTGAACAACTTTAAGGAAAATTCGTGATTTTTAGCAAGTTGACAAATTAGTTCTTATCTTTTGGGATTAGAAATTGACTTTGGAGTGAAATGGTAGAGCTTGCTTCTGTTTAAACAATGCATCGGCTTCCCTATCAAAGTACAGCAATTTCTTGGCCCAATGGATCAAACTGGATCCACTTCTAAAACATTTACAGTGGTTAATACCAAATGACCCATTTTTATTTTTTGCAACAAGATTCCTTACTTTGTTTCTTTTTTTCGTTGAAGATGCTAACAGATGGCTTCAAAAGATATGATCGACAGTTAAATGGATGGGTTGACCTTGGCTACGAGCAGTTCCTCACGCTTGTTTTCAGTCTGCGACACTAGACCGTGTATGTTCATGAGCTTCGTGGGTGTAACACATAGAGTAGAATGAACAATTTAGATTTTTTCATTCAAGTATCATAAGAGGAGTTGATAGCAGTAGAATACTTAGATGCTTTTGCTTTACACAGCCTGTAATGGCTTTCCAATCTTCACAAAGAAGGGGATGTTAAATTAGCAATGTAGTGCTGTGATGCTATTTTTATGCAGACTAGTGGCTAGTTAACTAAAAGGCTATCTATTTTTTATCGTAGACGCATGCATATAGAAAAAAATATTGATACGGTGAAATTCGTGATATCCTATCTAAACATCAACAGTAAACAGATTTTAGAAGCATTGAAGCTGTCTTCAGGGTGTTTAATCGAATGATTTTGATATTCACCTACTTGGTTTTAATTCAGGTTAATTTATAACACTTGATTTACATGAGACACATCATTTTGTGAGTAAAGAACAAAACTAAGACGTTAAGAAAGACTAAAGACGGCAAGTAAGAAAGACTCGTAAGAGAATACTTCACGTCGCTTGCTCTCAGAAAGATCTATTACAGAATAACAAACATATAGCACAGCGAAATATAAGCAAATAAAGTCTATCAAGCAATTCTCCCATCACGGGGGTAAAACCCCACAGTATCTATCAACAACAAAGTCGAACCTGGCATATATTTTGCCTCCATGGGTGTCTCGCCAGGCCTCTTTGTTGGAGTAGACTTTGGAATAGCTTTGAATGGCCCCTGGGTTGTTGAGAAATTTAATGCGCCCTGTTATATCGTTTCTGTTCTGTAGTTCTACAGTAGACTGTAATTTTTTATTAGCATCAAAAACAGCAACGTGCTAGTCCAATTGGTTCTAGTTTTCCCTTTTTTTTCGTAAGAATGCTTATTACTCTTTGGAACGTCAATAACAGACATACTGGTGTTATTTTGGTCGATGACAACACTTATTTATGCTAGAATAGTGTATTCTTTTAAAATCTCCTCTCCATGATTTATTTGTAAAATATTTGCAAAAATGAACACTGCCTTCAATTGTCTTAAGTTCACAAAACAATTGTTTCATTCTACCCATTATATCTTGGAAGTTCATTTTTGTTGCTTTATAGGTTAAGTAGTGTAATTTTCTGTAGTTATGTAATGTTGGAAGCTGTATTTTTTAGTAACGCACTTACAACTTTTTTTCAAGTGTAAAACAATTAATTAATGTAGTTTTTCAATGCTTATAGTTGGCAATATGTAGGTATGTAGCTTTTACATGTTTCACATAATTAGGGCTTTGGCGAACAGGTGTAATATAAGTTTTCCTTCTTGCTTGAGAGATATAATTTGAAATCAGTTGTTTAAACACAACAGTGTCTATCAAATGAACATCAGACACTGTGGCGCACGTATAGTTGTTAACTAATGGTAGTCCTCCTCTATGGAATTTTTATGGAAATAGATAAATTATCTGCTTTGTTCTACTGTACTGTTGTGTAACATGGTTTCTCTTGCCCTCGTAGCTGGTTCAGCGTAGGCACGTCAATGTTTGCTCGCATAACTTTCATGGTTGTGGCTTCCAGATCAGACCCCACAAACACCCAAAACAAAATTAATGTGCGGATTCAAACTGCCTACTCTTAACTTTGTTGGTTGTGACTGCCGTAACCCTAACCTTTCTCTAGACGAAACCATTATTAGCCCTTATTATGGTTGAGGTTGCAATCTTTTACGCACGTTCAAAGAAGTGTTGTTAGTACATCCACTTATCTCCCCAACCTTAAGCTTCTGCGATGTCAGAATGCTTATGTATGCTATGATATGTGTTTTTTTAAATTTTCACAAACTTCCGAATTTCGACATCAGACTCTTAGTTTCTTGGCCATACTAAATCTACCAAGTGGTTGAATCTTATCGAAGTCTTCTGTCACTCCACAACTTCTATTTTGATGTTGTGATATTTTTTCAAATCCTTTTCAAACGTGCAATTTGTATTGACAGCAATGATGGGCCAACAGATATTAGGATGGGTTGACTAGTCCCCCACTTTTTTCAGAAAGTTGGTCTTTGAGATTTTTGCAAATCTGATGAGAAAACTTCGAGGAAAGAGAGGGGGGGGGGGGGGGGGGGTTATGTACGTTATCTAGATCATCAGAAGCTGATTTCAGTGTGAAGCCACAACGTCACTTTTATTGCCTTGTCAGTAGTTTGTAGAAAACCGTCCTTTGTTTCTTGATATGGTCTTCCTTTAATAAGCAACGAGAGAAGCGAGAGAAATATTTCAAACAGAATCATCAACTCTTCGAAAACAATTTGCCATCAAATCAAGGAAGCTGATCTTATTTATAGTCCATAATATTAAAAAGCTGAAAACTTGGCCTATCGATTAGAACTTTGTATCCCCTCAGAAACTTTCGTGAACTATTTGTAACTTGAACAGCTCGTCGAATTAGATTACATAAAGGTGTCACGTTTGAAAGTATTACTAGTAGCACTTTATTAAAGGTCTTGATGATTTTAAACACGTAAAGTTTTTAATTTGATAATTCTGAAAATAAGTTACACACATACATACATACATATATACATATAGCATAGAGTTGGAGAAAATATCACCACATGTTTTATCTCTACAAGCCTGTTTCGTGAACCTGATTGCTATATTACGCTCTACGTGTAAATGTATTGAGCACTGTGCTACGGAACTATCAACAGACAAATTTCTACATACATATATACATACATACATACATACATATTTTTATTGATAAGCAGGTAGGATACTGGCAGCTTGCAGCTGATGTGTACCTGCTACTTACTCTATTTACAATAAACAAGTAAAAGCTTTAAGTCTGACAGTGGTAAAGCTTCTTCCAAAGTTTATCTTGCATCTTTCAGGCGCTTAAACGCTCCGGTTTTAAACGCACATGTACGCAGCAACGCAGGCTACTTGCCGCGAACGAGGCTAAATCTGAAAGGTGAGAAGAAAGGGCACTTGACGCGTTAATTCGAGGTATTTAACTCTTAGTTTGCAGTTGACACGTTGTGAGGAACATGTTGAGTGCTTGTGTTCAGAAAAGAAGCATCTTACGGGTGATCAAATTCAATAAGTATCTGTTTGATGTTTTTGTACCCGATGCAAACATAACGAAATCAAAAATAGGCCTAGAATCACCAATCAGGAGTTTTTCAGCAGCAACTGCAATGGGTAGCAAATTGCTCACCATCGATTCGCTCAACCCGTGTGTCAAGAACGTTGAATATGCCGTGCGAGGGCCTATTGTTCAGTTAGCGTCAAAATTAGAGAAAGAATTGCAGCAGGTAAGTAAAACGGGCGCTATACAATTATGTTAAACAGTGACCAAACCATGCATGAAGCTAATTATATTATGGAATTTTTGCATTGTGTTTTGTCAGTTATATTCACTGCCAAAACTCTTGGAACACTCGTGATATTTTCAACGTTTGCATCCATCTGTTCCCCTTCCCCCTACAAACAATGTTGTCTCACAGCAAAGTTAAGGCAAACTTTTGTGGCAAACCTTTTTCCACCGATTGCTGTGATATACTGCATTGTAAGCAACATTGTTTTAGCGGGGTAAGTCTATTAGAATAAGAAACACGGGAAACATACGAAAAAAGCAAAAATGTAGCAAAGTATGTAGGTGTTCCAAGGAGTTTTGGCAGAAATTGTCTGAGTATAATTCTTCAAACTAATAGATATGATATCAAAACCTGTATCTACCCTGCGGTGTTCATTGGCGCTGTGTTCATTTTTGGCCTTTTTGAAACTAAATTCTGGACCAGTTCAATGATTCATAAGGGTAATTTCATTTTTTAGTGACTTTGGTATGAAGTCGCTATGGAAGTCAATAGATTGTATAAAATATATTTGAGATAGAGTAAATGTAAGTAAATATAAAGTAAATATGGCCTTTACAAATTTTATTGAGATTATAGTTGCAATTCCTTGGGTATTTGGGTATACATTTTTTACAGTGTAAAAGCAGGAGCAATGGAATAAATGTGCGCAGTCTTGCTTGTTCAGAATACTATTACAAAGCATACACATGTTGTTAGAGGTAGAATAGTCTGGGCAACAAAGATACTTGGTTAACAATGCATATCTTTAGTGTTAATATAATTGGGTTTTTAAATTATCACTATCACTGCTCTACGTCTGAATTGAGGCTATGCAATAAAGAGGTTGCGACAGCAAAAATCAATTTTTCAAACACTCTTCGGTTGTAAAATTTGTAAATGCAGTTGTAAAATTGAAACAATCGATATGGCAAGTGCAATTGAAGTTAGCGATGAGGGGGCTTCAGAAATCTTACCCACAGGTGTTTTAAGGAAGTTTACCTTATATCATATACACTAGGGTATCAAAAGTATTGCACCAACTTGTTCAAAATGGCAGCACTTTTTGTAAACTTTTCGGCATTACAAAACATTTGAATGCAAGAGTTGGGTAAATAGACGTACTTTGTAACAAATTTCGGCAGGAAAAAGTTGCAAATTTTGCTAACGCCATAGAAAACTTAGTTAGAAATGATTAAATTAAGCAAAGACAGTTTTGTTTGTAAAAATGTAGACCATGCCTAAGGAAGCAAAATTGTTGGTTTTATTTCACTGCGTTTGCACCTAGGGGCAGTAAAAGACATGAAACTCGAAACTGGGCAAGGTTTTGAAGCTCAAAATCCGTCCACAGAAAATATAATGAGTGTTTTGAAAGAATAAAAAAAAAAATTTACCTGAGTAAACAGAAACTATTTTTCTACTGTTATTTTTAAAAACAAATGCTCTAAATAGATTGAAGTTTTGATTGGTTGTTGTTTTGCTTTCGACCAATTGCCATTCGCCACTTAAAAGCAGAATTAATTTCCATAACAGTAGCTTTCAATCATTCTTGCGCCATTTCTCCACCATCGAGGTGGTGCAATACTTTTGATACCCTAGTGTAGTAATGCAAACATTGAGTTACTCAACAGAGAAAAATTCTCAGCTATTGTAACAGAGTCTTTTACAGTGGCAGCTACAGAAGTCACCTTACTACAATGGGCATGCTGTATGGAAAAGCACAAAAATGGAGCATACCATTTTCATATGTGCATTTTACTGGATAAATGACAATGGTGGTTAGAAGTGAAAAAGTACATCCAAGATCACCACAGCCATTCCATAGAAATGACACATATTGATGAAAAAAAATATTTTGGAATTTGAATGTGAAAAGTTGCTTTTTAAGTGGTAAAATACCTTGCTTAAGCATATTTATGATTTTATTTCCCAAAAATTGCTGATAATGGGCGTGGCTATGGCTATACCTGACCTTACTATTGCTAAAGGTCATTGACAGACACTTGTACCATTTTAAGAAAAAAGCTCTCATTATTGACATAAATGAGATTTTGTGGTTATTTTCATGTTTGTTAGTTCCTTTTATATGAGAGAATGTCTATGCAGTCAAAAATTTTTTTTAAGTAATGAATAATTATGTAATGCCACACTGAAAAGACCCTCTCTGAATTGTCACACGAGTCACAATTTTTATAATAAAAGTACTCTCATTTTTCTCCCTTTAATTCTTGTTTCATTATTTGGAGCATAGTTTGGCTTTCAAATGAAAGTCCATGCTGACCTAGAAACTGAAATTGATCAGCCCAGTAATTTTCACAAAAAATCACCCTCAAGTTTTGTCACGCGAGTCACAATACATCGGTCACATTAGACTAATGGGTTGGATTTAGGTCTAGACAATGTCAAGGAATTAATTTCTTTATTTGGGTACCATATATCAGTTATAGACATGAATAATACTCAATGATATGGGAGAATACTAGTTTCTCATGCAAATGAGGCTGTAAATCTCTTTTCCATGTTGGTACCCAGTGCCAATGAAGTTGAGAAAATACTAGAAAGCTATTAAGGTGGAGACATATCATTTCCCAAATTGATTGAGCCCAATATAGGTCATTGGTATGCTGTTTACTGGGAGCCAGCAGACTATTGGTTCCTGGGGCATGTAGTGAGAATTGACTCAAATGATGATGTCACAATGGAATTCCTACATCAGACTTCAGCTGATGCAAACAATTTCAAGATAAAAAATTATATTGAGTCTGTCTCTGTTTCTGATATCATTGTAAAAGTTTATGCCCCTATGCCAGTCTCATCATCGAGGTGCTCAAAAGTAAAGTTGACAGAGCAAGACTTTGCAAAAATAAAGGAAGCCTAGCCTTTGATATGTTTCATGAAAACTGAAAAATAATTTTTAAAATACCAGATATGCCAAGCTATTGATTTGGTGGCTTTTATGTATCATTTAGTTCTGTGAAAAAGTTCTGATTTTTATGTTACACTTCCAGACACTGATTTAAGCTGGGTTTCCTTTAGTTAACTCTCACTTGTCACGCGAGTCACATTTGTGGGTCACACGAGTCACATTGCATTGGTCTTTTTATTTCAAAAAGCAAAAATACCTCAATTGAAATTTTCTACTTATATGGTGACTCAATGAGTAGGGGCAATCTTTTTAAAAGCTTCTTCATAAAGGTTTTAAAATTTCTCAGATAAAGTAAGATAGGCAACTGCAAGTAAAGACTTTCAAAATGTGATGGTCACACGAGTCACACCAGATGAACAAAAAAATTGCAGAGGTGAGCAAGTTTTTTTGGAACAAAACATTGCCAAGATAAAGAATGGCTCAAGGGGATTCTATTATTGTATCACAAGCTTTGGAAAATAATTCTGACTTTACTAGACAACTAAATATGTGTGTGACTCTGTCACGCGAGTCACTATGGAATGGCTGACCATCACATTATTGTGAATTTTTCCGGACATTCAGGGTATCATACTGCCTTGAACTATGTCGCAAAGGAGGATGAGGGTTTCATAAACAGGGAACCATCCAGAGGTAGCTGCTCCAAAAACAGCAAAGGCCACAATGGCTAAATCTGCAAAGAAGGGTCATAAACCATCGAAACAGCTAAAGTGTTTATTCAATTCTGATGTTGCAAAAATGATCCTAAAAATGCAATAAAATTTGGGTTAGATCTTCTTGCGCTAGCCAAGACCTCTGCTGGAAACAGTGACAAGCGTCTATTTGAATTCGTTCTAAATTAGAACGAGAAAAAGTTACAAGTATTGGTAGAAACTGTGTGGGAAATGGAGACAGCAACAGAGAAGCTTGAACAGGCTAAAATGACGAGGGTTGAGACCTTGCAGTAGCAGTTATCTGTTGTTTGCATTTGCAAAGGCGAAAGGCTTAAATGTGCCTTGGAGGTTCGGGAAAAAAACTCCATCTCAAGAGCTGTTTTTGCTGAGGCCATTTTGACGTTGCTTGACAAGGGTACAGGCAAGGGCCATAACTTTTTTATCGCAGGTCAAGCAAACTGTGGCAAAATGTTCATTTCAGAACCACTAAGAGTTGTCTACAATGCTTTCTTGTCTCCTGCCACTTGTTCTTATGCATGGCTTGGTGTTGAAGAGAAGGAGGTCATTTTTCTGAATGATTTTAGGTGGTCACCTGTCATTCTGCCATGGGGTGATATGCTGCAGTTGTTGGAGGGCGCTTTTGTACACTTCGCTGCTCCAAAAACTGTTTATAGCAAGGATATAGAGCTCCAAAGCATCAAAGGCTCCAATTACACTCATCGCAGGCTCCATGATGAACGTGCGTTGGCGAATCTTCAAATTCCAGGGCCAGTTTGAGGAACGGGCGCAGAAATATGTTCCTGCCTGTGTTCATTGTTTTGCCAAAATGATCTTGTGACATTATGCATCAGCAGCAATTGTCAATCACAATAGGCATTATTTGATGCAAAAGGCATCCTTGGCAGGGGAAAAGCCTCGCAAGGCTGCCATGTTGATGCGAAATGTGGCACAACTGTTAACCATATTGTTAACCTTGGCAGTTTTTTATCTCATTTGTTATTAAAGTTACGCTTTCGCCCCCAAGCTCCTCAACAAGGTGTCTTCTAATTTAATGTACCTGAAAATCTATGTTTGGCCTGAATTTATTGCCTAAAAATGACAAGATTTGCCAAAACTCACAGTTAACACTTGAAAACGAAATAGTGTTAGTTCATATCAAATTCAATTTTCAAGAAAAGTGTAGACCATGGACTGTTTCTCAATTTTCTCCCTTCGCATGTATGAAATCCAAGTCAAAGTTTAAAGGGCATTTGAAACATACATTGCACACCTCTTGGCAAAATCTGAATTGTTTTTTCTGGTTAACACAACTTTTACAGGCATTTTTAAAATCGTTAACCATGACTGTTAACCGCGGGAAAGACATTTTCGGACTACAAGATGGCCCTACAGCATTTGAATACCAATAGTTATCAATTCAATTTTGTGTAAGGTCTAATGATTATAAGTATAAGCATAAACTGAGATGCCAATCTTTTACTATTATTAAGTTGAAGATTCCATACTAAAGCAGACATAAGCATGAAATCTGAAGGAATCACAAAACAGTTTATCTACCTTGGTGATGTCCATAGGGGGAAGGAGCAACACACTGTAAACAATTCTACTTGTTTGTGATTTATGTATGCATTTTTAGCCATGTCATTCTTTACTCAGCTGTTTATAAACATATATGTTTACAACTATATACAAATTTACATTATTTCAGTATTTTGTTCTGTATCTCTAGTCAGTGTTTTTAGATGTGTTTGCATAGTTTTGATAGTTCCGTCACTGAGTGAACCACTGCAGTTGGCTAAAGTCCGTAACACCTTCTCCTTAAAAGCTGTGAAATCCTCCTTCTCTATTCTATCCTGCAATGCTTCTTTCAACATTTTCCTTTTAACGTTGTGGAAAACATTTTCTATTGGGTTCAGATCTGGTGAACTTGGTCGTATCTTGACAAGCTCAGCTCCAATTTCTTGTAGGGCATCTTTGGCTACTCTACTCTAGAATCATTATCCATTACAAAAAGCAGCTTCTCTTTATTTTTCAAAACAGCACTCCTAACAGTGCCTGTTGTAATGTTGTTACAGAACATATCGTTTTTTTAAATGCTTCTCTTGCATAACGAACTCTGTGTCTTCTATCTGCATTTGAAAGAACTCCTTTACGTCTGGGTCGTAAGCATCTGTACCCAGCTTTATTCAATATTCTGACCAAACCTCTGTAGCTAACGTTCGTTATTTGGCTTTCTCTTGCTATATCCACCACCTAATGTTTGCATTTTCATCTCATCTCTCTGAAAGTTCTTAAAAACCTTGCTTTTTCCTTCTCTTTCAAAACCGGAGGTCGGCCTGTACCTTTATTCTTTGTCTTCCTTCTCCCGTTCAAACCCTCCTGACAAATGCGAACAACATTTGATGGAGAAATTTTACAAACATCAGCAATTTTGCGATACGCCAGCCCCTTGTCTTTTCGCAGATAGTATGCATAGGCTCTTTTCCTTTGGTTAACCATCGTATGAAAGACCATTTTCCCTAATATCGCTGTGATTTCTTGTAGACTCTAAACTGCCTATCGGCTTTTTCTCTCTTTTATAATATATTTGCAATTACAATTTTGGTTCTATTTTTATCTCTTATTGGTGTTTCCTTGTTTGGAAATATAAAAAAAACATCTTTCTCTCTATACAAATGGTGCCGATTTGCTTCATAAAAATGCTGTACACTGTTGTGTTAAGAGAAATCGATCATCACAAAGGAAAGGTGCCATGAAACAAATTCACGCTTTCAACGCATTCATATCTGCCAAATTCCTCTACACAATTACTGCAATGACACCAAATTTTGTAACTAATTAAAAAAAAATATAACGGAATGAAACTATTGACACCATCTACCACTGTTAAAAACAACAGCTAAAGCAGCCCCTACCCCCAAACTGAAGAAAGAAGTTTAAAAATCGCGATTTTTTCAACAGATATGAAATCAGCACCATCGAAAACCCTAATATTACTCCTTTGATATTCCAGATAGTTTGAAGACAATCACTGCTAAAACTCTTGGAACACTCGTGATATTTTCAACGTTTGCATCCATCTGTTCCCCTTCCCCCTCCAAACAATGTTGTCTCACAGCAAATTAAGGCAAACTTTTGTGGCAAACCTTTTTCTACCGATTGCTGTGATATACTGCATTGTAAGCAACATTGTTTTAGCGGGGTCTATTAGAATAAGAAACACGGGAAACATACGAAAAAAGCAAAAATTTAGCAATACATGTAGGTGTTCCAAGGAGGTTTGGCAGAAATTGAGCTAGCTGTAGATAGACTTGAAATCTGGTGAATAACAACAAAACCAAAATATCACTTGGGTGCATGTTCCTGTTGAAGACCTGTCTTGGGCTGTCTAAGTCCAACTTAGCTTAGGGTCCAGGCAAGGGTGCATGACCAGGGTTGGGTTATGTGCCCTCCCCCATTATATTCTATTGTGCAACTCTCATCAATTGATGAAATTCGGAATGACAACTAAAAGTAGCAAGCACTTTTCACTAGATGGAGATGGATTACAACACAACTGACTTGTCTGTGTTTTCTTGCATGGCCATTTAGTATTCTCTTACAAATTCTCTTGTCTCATGCTGCTCCCCCTTTTGCAAGATCATCAAGTCTAACAGTAATTTTTATATATTTCATATTCTATGTACTTACAGACAGAATTAAAAAAGTAGAAGAAAATTGAACATATTAAATCCTCTTATGATTTAATTGCAAAGGAATCTGGTTATTCTGGTTTGGTTTTATGATGTTTATTTCATATCGAGACATATTTTATGGTAATTAATAGATACATAATGACATTGCTATATTTATATTTATTGTTTGTTACCATTAAAAAACTGCTTGTTGTATATTGTGTTTTAATATCAATAGAACAATGCTGTACGATTGCGTTATAATAAGGACAATAGTAGTATTCACAGTTAAGGGCACATCTTTAGTAAGTGAGCACGCTGTTGATTTGATTTAAAGTATAGACAGTCACAAGTTGTTTTTCGAAATGCGAGTAGTATTAATGTTGATTAAGTTTCGAAGAGCCTTAATTAGGTTATCTATATAAGATGCTCTAAAACATTACTAAATTAGATGCTCTATAATACTACATTGCTATAAGCATAATTTCAAAAATTTGAGTCATTTTTTGATTGCTTCTATCCAGGACTGCAGAGAGGGTGCAGGGGGACAATATTGCCCTTGGGCCTCAAGGTCAATCATCCCACAATGTATTTTTTTTCAATTTTTAGAACGGAATCAATCCAACATAACAAAAATAGGCCTTTGAAGCTTTTCATTAGCCCAACAAATGAATTGCTAGCAATGACAAGTGCCTACAGAGTCATAAAATAGTGTGAGACATTTAAGCTTGTTTTTCAAATGTTGGTTTTTAGTCAAATAATGCTGTCAAAGTGAGCCCCTCCCTCCACATTGAATTTCTTGGTGCCACCCCTATCTAATTGCACTTGCTTTATAATGCATTCAAAATAATATGGTAAATTATTCATTATGTATTCTATGCATTACTTCTTTTCTCCACACCAGGGCATTGCTAAACCATTTCAAGATGTTGTGAAAGCTAACATTGGTGATTGTCATGCAGTTGGGCAGAATCCAATAACATTCATCAGACAGGTTCTCAACACTTCTGACAATAACCCTCATTACAACAGAGTATTTTCAACAGTCAACTGATCTTTAGGTCGTCTTGTGGACACTTCATTATTATTTTGTTAAAAAGGGGAAATAAGGGGAAAGAATATCTTGAATAAAAACTTTTTGTCTGACACTCTTCTGTTGTATGAATTGCTTGATTAATTTCTCATGCAGAATCACACATATTAACTTATTATAATTAAACATCTAAAAATCAAACTTTGCACATTATGGTTGCTTAAAGATCAGTAACGTGAGATTCTAGCGATGTAATTCCTGATCACAAAAAGCTGGGCTTGCAGTATTATTTGGAGATAGGTCTTAAGACACTTTTTCACTTTTAATTTTATTTTGACATATAATTCCGTAATGCCAATCAATACCAATATGTTATTTGCTAAAGCCATTTGTGAAAAATTATACAAAACCTGATTAACTTTCTAATCTAGGTCATATCAGCTTGTACTTGTCCAGAATTGATTGCACAAAAGGTTTTCCCTGATGATGTCAATAAGAGATCAAGCGAGATTTTAAATGCGGTAAAGAATAGTGTTGGCTGTTATACTGATTCTCAAGGAATTGAATTTGTACGCAAGAGTGTTGCAGCTTATATAGAAAAGCGAGATGGATATCCTGCAGATCCAGGGAACATATTTTTGACAAATGGTGCAAGTTCAGGTGTTAAGGTGATTGTTTTATTTTCATCGATGCTTATCATTATATGAGTGTAATAGTATAAGGATAATTAAATTTTCTATTGATATTTTTATGTTTGTATTATCGTTTTCAAAGCGATGGACCCTGTGAAAACCAGGGTTGCTTAAAGTGTGCTACTCTACGTCCTTAAAAAATTTGAAATGAAATGAAACAAAATTGGGAACTTTTTGTGAATCCTACATTCTTAATCAATAGTGATTAAGTGATCACTGAATAAAACTTTAGCATAAGAATTTGTGAAGAATCTCAAATAAAGTTGCAGAATAGTCCTGCATGTGAAAACACCGTTGATCCTGTCCAAAGTTTGGAGAGATGCGGCCACATCAGCAAAGATTTTTTTCAAACAAACAGGGTAACTTGGTCTTGATTATAAAATTTATGAACCAAACCCATCCAAAAGTAATCTGTTAGTAAGCTCTGTGCTAGCCAACCTTAAACTCCGGCCAGCAGCAAGTTTTTGTCCGGCCCATCGAGCACTTCATCTGAAAATAATATTTCGGATTCTATTTAGTTTTGTTTTTGGACTGCTCGGATATTCTCTTTTCCTCTACAGTAAACGATAATGTGCGTCCAAAAGGAAGTACGAGAATAGGAAATACTTTATTTAATCATTTAAAAATTTTTTAGCAAAATATTTTACTGCTTTCATTGAATTCAATAGATGGTCGATAAACTCACCATGACCTCACCCTTTCCTCCACTTTCTGAGATCCCAGGCCCAAGGCCAGACTTAATCTTTAGTTCATGAAGTTCATGCTTCTTAGCGTTTGTGTATGAGGCAGCGTGTGTAGACTAGGGCACTGGCTAATGCTTTATTGCCAAACTGTGTTTTTTATTTATTTTTTCTCTCCATCTTATTTTGGTTTCATTCATTTGTAACAAAGTTGATTATTTGCTGTTATGCTTAGATAATTCTAAAACTTTGGAATACCTCTTTTCATGTCAACATTTAAATAGATAACCGTTATGGAACCGTTAGCTATTTTAGATGCAGTTTCTGGCCATCCCTAGATTATTATAATCTAAAATTTTTCTTGCCGCCAACCATGGTGGCGGCCTTTTTTAATACAAACACAATCATTAAATTTTGGCCCCAGTTTAAAATACGTTTTGCCGTCTCAGTATACAACTTCAAGTGCATCAAATCGACCTAACAAATTTTTAACATCATAACCTAAAAATAGCGCAACTGTCTTCTGTTTCAACTGGTAAAAGAAACGCATGCTGCAAACTCTTGTGTAATCGTTTTTTGGCTTTATATACTTTGTTACATTTTGAAGCTTTTTGTCCCCCTCCCCCAGAAAGTTATCCCTGGCCTTGTGCGTGTAAATCTGTCGGGTATTGCACATTGAGCCAATCCTTCTTACATCAAGCCAGCATCATGTTCCTAAATGTTATTATCGCCCTCCCTTTTTTGTCCTCTCATCCAACATTCCTAAACTTATTTCATGGAAAAAGCGCACTACATAAATTTTATGAATATAGAATGTAGTACTTCAGAATTTGTGCATTTTTTTGACACAAGCAAAAGTGGAAAACTCAGTGGCCCTCTGAGAAAATCCACATGTTTTCCTGGCCCGGCACTCAAAACAATTAAGAATCCCTGCTCTACGCCTTTCATTCAAATTTTTCAGCCTCCTGGACCAGATAACTGAGTTAGCAAATTTTTGATTACATTAAGTACAAACATTTTCAGTTGATAATATTTTGGACAATGAACTTCAACAAAGATATTTTTGGACTTATTTTAGCATTTTAGACAAATATATTTTTGGACAAATATTGACCAGGGTTCTGGCTGTTTAAAGGAAAACCACTTGTTGATTCACATATACTTTTCTAATTGTGAGACTTGAGAAACTTGCAAGAAACTCTGATTACTGAAAATGTGACAATGTTAAAAAACTTTTCGTACCAAACTTGCTCAAATTCTTAGTTTCTTATAAAAATATATGTATTGACACTAACCACCTTCTTGAGCGAAGTCCTCTTCTGAGAACAAAGTTTTTGACATCCATAGACAAGGAAGGAGAAACTCATCTTTTATGTGCTATTATCTGCTTTGCCATTTTCATCTTCAAATGGTTCTTCTGACTAAGTTAAAGTACTATTAATAGCCTCGTCATATTTTGCCATTTTAAAACTGTTTCATACCTTAGAAGTAAGTGGCAGTGACTTTTGGACAGACGTCGATGAGAACAATGAATGTTGTTTGTTTGGAACTTATATTTTTATCAAATTAGAAGAACTACTGTTTACAAAAATTTCCCAGACATGCTCATGTTAAAAGATTGTGTCCTTTCATTTCATTTTGTTTTGCAATGGAAATGCAGAATCAAGATCAAAGATTTTCTTTGCACACATGCAACTTATGATGAAATTTTCGTTATAACAAACTTTCAGACAGCTCCAAATTATGCACAAATAAATTTTCGGACAAAACTTTGTCACGCCAAAAATTTTAACTGTAACTTACTGTAACTTTTTGCATCTTTCCTTCCATAGCTGATGCTTGAATGCTTCGTTTCATCTGAAGTGAAATCTGGTGTCATGATTCCAATACCACAGTATCCTTTATATTCTGCAACCATATCAGAGTATGGACTGCATCAGGTAAAACAGATCTTCAGCTTTTTTTGTTCCTTATTCTGAAAACGATAAGAAACATATGTTAGATTTCCTATGTATAAGAAGATAGTAATTTTATAAGAACCTTTTTGGATGTAGAGAATTTCAACTTCAAGAAGCTTTAACGTGCTAAGTTAAGTAGGCTTTTATAGCAATGAGTTATTTTTCTTTAGGCACAAAGATGACAAATGAAACAATACATGTTTTGATTAATCTTCAAGAATTTTCTTTTTGGCTTTTGTGTTGCATAAAAGGGCAATTGTTTTCTGCATTTCTTCTGCCAAATTAGGACTTTTTGTTTGAGATTTGTCACAATGGCATTGAAAGATAATCCACCATTGATGTTATGTTTCTTTATAACGCTCAATATATTTGACATATTTTTCTATTAAAGCAATTTCAGTCTCTGGTATCTTTCACTTTAAGATTGGATATTATCTCAATGAAGAGGAAAACTGGAAGCTCGATATATCCGAGTTAAAAAGAAGTTTAGAAGAAGCCAAGAAAAGATGCCAGCCTCGAGTATTGTGTGTGATAAACCCTGGCAACCCAACAGGACAGGTATTGTCATACCAAAACATCAAAGAAATCATCGAATTTTGCATGGATGAAGGGTTGTTTCTTTTGGCCGATGAAGTATACCAAGACAATACGTATGGCACAGAAAGTTTCCATTCTTTCAAGAAAGTATTGCGAGATATGGGTTCAAAAGGAGATGATTTTGAAATGGCCTCGTTTCATTCTGTTTCCAAAGGGTACATGGGAGAGTAAGTCCACTTTTGAGTGTCTATTTTCTATTATTTAGTTTTTGTGTCGACGGAGGATACAGCGTAGTAACTTTTTGGCTCCAAGTCTAACATCTAAATATCTTGATAATGTTTACATTTACAGGTATATGAAGCTGACGCCCGAGAAAACACAATTCCGGAAATCTACGAATCAGTCCCCTTCTTTTTGAATAACCCCCTCTTCGAATGATCTTCCTGACCTTCAAATTGGCACCTGCAGTTTTATTGATAGGGTAATGCAAGGCCTAGAGACAAAAACTGTACAATCTAGCACGAATCTCTGATATTAAGTTACCTTGACCTGTTTACCATCCTCTGTTATATCTTAAAATGTTCGTAAAACAAGAAATTTTCCATTCCGTGCCAATAGTTTGTTTCCTCGACAGGTATTTCAACAATTGCTACCCATGTTATTGATGGGTGTTCTTCTTTAAAAGTCCTGTATCACATGACAGCACGTTATATTACTCGATTTTTGACCTGGTTATAAATATAAGGTGTGGGTGATTGCATGAAAGCGAATATTTGAGATCGATTGCTGTATTCTAAATTCAATGTTAACAAAGCTAAGCCCAGGTACTGTGGTATCATGGTGCACCTGACAGGATAATGTTATTTTACGTTCAAAGCTAGATAAACACTTAAAAATCTGAAAGTCTTAATATGACAACATTATTTTATAAGATGTGGCATACGTGGTGGCTATGTAGAAGTCATTGGTCTTCGAGATGACGTCATGGTTCAGTTACAAAAGCTTCAGTCTGCCCAGTTATGTGCAAATTCGATTGGCCAAATTGTTGTTGACTGCATTACCAATCCGCCGAAGCCTGGGGATGAGTCATACGACTTGTTTATGCTGGTGAGTGACCCATTTCCAGCATTATCCGGCCATCATTTACCATAGCACTTACTGCACCTTTAGATTGTAGTCAGTCAGCACGTCTTCCATTCTGTATTTTAAGTTTTTTTGCAGCTTGTTCACTTATGATGATGTTTTAGTGCATACTGCATACAATTTGATGTTATTTAAGCATTTAAAGCTGGTTTACACTATAATCTTACCAACATTGCTGATTATAATTCCGTAATAGAAATCCGTAATTTATACAATCTAAAATTTCTTGGATTGGTGATCAAAATAGTTCGATCATATTTCAATCATATAATTTTTTTCTGACTACGGGTCAGAAAAGTTTCACTCCCATCCAAGATCTTCAAAGATGCACAGACTTCGTTGAGACTGACTGGTTTTCGACATTAATCTAGAATAAAGCCTTTTTCTAAGGTTTTAGAAAAAGATATCTTTTCATCCAACATTTTTTTGACGGATACAAAGGGACAAATAATGCTAGTTTGGCGGGCATAGCTCTCATGCCCTCTTGGCTTCGTGCCTGCTTATGCATAACCTAAACCTTAAATAGTGATCTAAAAATATCAAAGTTTGTTAAATGCGAGAAACTTCCATTTATTTTGGTTTGTCGATTTGTATGGGGGGCCAGTTGGCACCGAATGTTCAAAGTTGCCAGTAAAATGTACCATATTGAAGTTATTTACAATCTGCATCTGGTTATAAATTCACTTTTTTCCCGTTATCCTATCGATCTTACTCTGGAGAATGTTGAAGGAAGTGTTCAATGTTCAATGGAAGTGTTCAGTATTTTGAAATATTTGCGCTTTCCGTAAAAACTTTCCGCCCTTTTGGACACACATCTTATCCTATTGCGTCACTCTTCGAAAGACATTTTCTTTCTTTTGCCTTTTTCTTATCTTGTCTTTTGACTGAAACATGGATCGAATAATCAATAAATGGACACTTTGTTTATTAATTAATAAAACCCCATTTTTCCTACCAAAAGATTGCTTGATATAAGTATCTGTTGAGTTTCCAGCTTTATTCTACACTGTCATAAACTATATAATTAGTGATGTTTTCAGACTCTGTTTCATTAAAAGTACTCTTCAAAGACGATTATTTGTAGAATTTACAGCATTTTCGACTCGAGTTTTTTTGCTTACGTTGCCTGTCCATAGTTAACGAGCTTGAAGCTCAATAGGGTGTTTTTTTCAATTTTTCCATTGTCTTGTATTTTCTATTCGTAATCGTGCTGACGTGCCTTTTAAGGAAAAGACAAAGGTCCTAGAATCTCTGAAGACCCGAGCGAAAATGGTCTATGAAATCCTGAATACCATTGAAGGTGTTACCTGCAATGAAGTAATGGGAGCTATGTATGCATTTCCAAGAGTTAACCTTCCAAAGAAGGCAATCGCAAAGGCCGAAGTATGTAATACGGATTTACTTCTGTGAAATACATTTTTATTAATGAACATTTTATGATTTTGTAAGCTTTTCAATAAATGAAATTTTAAATTGCATGCTCTCTGCTTATTTACTAGTCCTGGAAATTTCTTTCAATCGAATATCACATTTTTAGAAAAATATCAATCATATACACAAATTGATAAGCACTGATTTTTTTGTATTCAAAAGATTTTTTTCATTTTATGATGAAATACTAAGGTGTAATTTTTTTAAGTGGAAAGCAAAACGTTAAAACGTTTGTCCCCTGTTTTTGCATAAATTCCACAGTAGCATTTTGTCAGTTAGCAAGGATGATTTTATTTTAATAATCTTGATTTTATGTTTTATTGGCACTTGCCGTCTAGTCTATAGGACTAAAATTGAAATGTTCATGGATTATCCTGGTAGCACTTAAGACGACCATAAGTTTCGAGAAGTCGACTTTAATTGATTTTCACGAACTTAAATAGCAAATCTAATTGCAGCAATTCAACCCCAACGTTAGGGCAATCTTTCAAAAGTATTATTTTTGTTTCAGTCTGTTGGAGAGCGTCCTGACTTTTTCTACTGCAAAAATATGTTGCTTGAAACTGGGTTGTGTGTTGTACCTGGGAGTGGGTTTGGACAAAAGGATGGAACCTTCCATTTTCGGTGAGTAATGCAGAAGACTATGGTATCTTTGAATGTTTCTAACAAATCTCGGTGGTACGACAGTGAATATAGTTCTTTAGTGCCAAGTCATAAAACTTCTTGATTTCAAGTTTCCTAACGGATTACCGAGACCAAGAAAGTTTAGATCCAAGACCAAATGATAATGATTTGATGGAGGAAGGGTCTGTACTCATGTGGCAATATATGAGCTAATTCATAACACGTTTAACTGATTTTGCACATTTCGAAGTTTTTGATCATGCTCCAGATCATGAAGAATATCAACTGCATCTATAGGCTATGTTATCAAAATTCAAAACTTCTAAAATAAATTTTTGTGACGGACAAATATGAGCTTTTATTTTGCAAAAAGCTAATTGTCTATAGGTATACACTAGGTAGGTTACTGATCCTGATTTAGCTGTTAAATTGATTCTTGAACATTAGCGATTCTCTTTGGCTTGCTGTTGACCCCGAGAACAAAGTTTGTCCTCGAACTGAACAGCATCCCAATGGAATCCCTAATGATTTAATGTCTACGCAACAGCTAAATAAGGTTGAGTAGCTGATGTTTGCTACAAAGTAGTAATATTTTCTCAGTTGCAACAGCTAAGAATTAACAGTACTATCGGTCCTGAATAGCAGTTGGTTTTTGCAATAAGGTAATCTGCAGGTGTTTGAGAGGAACGTTCAAAGCATGGTCCAGAAAAGGCCAATTCGATGTTACTGATCACGTAACATGTAAATTCCAAGAATACCTTTACTTAATACCGTTGCTTGGTTCTCAATGAACGCTTTTAGTAAAGTTACGAGCAGCTCCTATGAACGGGGATTTTTATCTTGCAGAATGACCATCTTGCCACCTGTGGAGCAGATCAAATCTTTTCTAGAAAGGTTCAAGTCATTTCATCTTAAGTTTTTGGAGACGTACTCGTAGTTAGATACAGCGTGAATGCTAGATGGTATGAAATGTTTGTGATTGTTTTTCAAAAAGATGCAATGACAAACTGGGAAGAAATGGCATGGTGCACTTGAGACGAAAATTGTCGCCATTCTTATTTCTTTACGCTTGATTGTAGCAAAACCAGTTTTTATGGTTGCTCTTGTAGGAATTAGGCAAACAATAGATCTGTTTCGTTGATAAACTAATCAAAATACATTCGGAAACTATGTGGCATTGTCACATTGAACTCAAGTTCGTCGCTACCTCAATGAAACGTTGAATTGCCAATCCGGCTTTAAATGATAATGCTTTCTTGGCTTCAATTTCAACCCGGTCTGTCATTGCATACTTTAGTCGTATGGGTCTAGACATGAGAGGCATTCCAGGTGCGGGGCACTGTGAAATAATGATAATTTGCATTTTTGTAGAGGGTATTAAGATTTTCCGTGCAGCGTTTTTAGTTTACAGCCTGACCCGAATTGCCTCTCACGGCGACCTACAATATGTCGTTTGCCAGTAAATTAGGCTATGCTACATATTTTCAAATGCACATTTAATCATTGGAAATTGCTAATATACATTGAGATCTTCTTAAATATTGTTTTCAGTCATTAATAGAAGAAAGCAGAAATTTTCGTACCCAGATGATTCGTTGAAAATTGCTTACATTGGTTTGATTATCGTTGCATCCATCAAGTTACTATTTATGAGTCTGAATGATTAAGGCAGAAAGACGTTGATTTTATGCTTCTTAGTACACTTGATTTCTTAGTACAACTTCTTGAAAAAATCAATAAGGCGTGACAAATCTTCATTTCATCGTTCTAATTTTCAAATTGAGTTTTGTTGTAGTTTGCAAGTCTCGTTTGTTTCATTATTATAATTATCAATGCACAGATTCTTTATCTGCAATACAGAATTTGATCTGCCAACATGAGTTTTTCTTTTTGTTTTAATCTGAACTAGCGCCTTTGCTTGAAGAAGCTGTGAACACATGTTCAAGTCTTGTCGATTCTATTACATACGCATAAAATTGTTATCTGTAGGCAAAATGCATTTTGTCGTGTTTGGGTGTGGTTGCTGCAAAGCAGCTTTGAAGTCTCGCTCAATTTGTCTAGTTTTAGTCGCATCAAACAGCGTATCAGATAAAAAGTGTACAGTTTATGGATTTTTTCGATCTTCAAGCAGATGGAATCGCTGTCAAAACAGCTGATTTTTGGTTAGGCAAAGTTTCTAGATGAAATTCAAGTCTCTTCGAGAATAATGTCTGTCTGCAATAAGGTAACGTGCACTGTCAATGAAACGAGGCAGGCGTCAGATACACCAACGTTTTCAAGATATCAAATAATATTTTCAAAGTTTTGGATCATAAAAGTTACTAGTTGCTAATAAGGCCAAGAAAGGCGAATAATCCGCTGAATATCAACAGGGTTGGATAAGCAACCACCGCATTGTTCGCAATGATTAAAAAAGATCTGCAGCCATTTATTCGAGAGACTTCTTCATCCAATAATGTTTAGGCGAGAATGTTTATAAAAGCAAGGAAAAAGATTTTCTAAGGGTAACAAGTATGTGTTCTTTTGGATGCGACAATTGTTGCTGAAGTGTAAACTCGCATTCTTTATTCCTGTTTGGCAGAGAAACTCAGAAAGTTATTTAAAGGTGTACCAATATTTGCCAGATTCGAGCGCAAGATCGTAACAGAATGTTAGGGTATTTACATTATATCTTTCAAATCGTGCTCGATGGCTCTTTTGATATTTTAATAGTGCAGGGATAGTGCAAAGATCTTGCCTTGTCGCGAACAATTACAATTGCTGTATCTGAAACATTTGTCTGTGTTGGTTCCTGAAAAATTTTGACTTGTTTGCTTTTTAACGTGCAATATCAGTCAGCGCATTGAACTTTTCTCTTTACATTTGAAAAGTAATTTGATATCAGTTTTACAAAATATTTATCTATTTTCAACAAGTAACTAAGCACGGAAAGTCCAAACTACAAACGAATTGGCAATGCATATTTACATCATTCCAAAACTGGCTTGGTGTTAACTAGATTTAAGCCATCAAAGATGTCATGAGATCAGGTACATTTTAACCCTATTAAAGAGTCTCCTTCAAAATACACATGAACCTCACCCCATAATAAAGGAGAGGCATTCCCCTTCCCTTCCCGCTCCTCCTCGTCCGGAATGGCTTTAAACTTTATCGGCTCCTTCTCGGGGTTTGTCTATCGAGAGAGTGACTGTAGCATGTCCACCAATAGAAGAACTTCAAATATGGCCAATAGCAGTGGCGGCGCCAGCTATTACAGAGTGGGAGGGTAATGGGCGTGGCCAGTGTGACCACGCCACTTTTGCCTCGTTCCAGTGATTCTTCCCTTTCCTTGGGAAATTCGATCTAACCCTACCCAGCGCTTTTTAATCCATTTTTAGAAGAAATAGATAGACTATACTTTCAGAAAAGTGGGGAGGTAATTAAATCCCCCACCCACCCCTTGCCGCCGCCACTGCCCAATAGTGTTTCAAAGACTTTTAGCCCGTATACTTGTGATCTCCTGCCCGATATAGACAATAGTGGTCCCAGTTTTGAGAATCCCTTCCTGGGGATATCCTCGTAAAGCAATGGCCGCTTCTCTCTTGAATGCAATCAAAAATGATTGTTTCTAATATTCCAAACGTCCATCCCAAGATGTAATGGTGGGACAGCAAGGTGTACTCATGTGCAGACTCTTTGTAAAAAGGCCAGCCAAAAACTGCATGCTTTATCTCGCATTTCGATTTTCATGGAACCCAAAAAAGTAAAACTGATGTTGAACACTTTTATAATGTCACAATTCAGCTACTGTCCATTTATCTGGATGTGGCATGACAAAAATACTAATAACAAGATAAACAGGATACAGGGAAGGGCCCTTCGAATCGCATACAAAGACAACACTTCTCCTTAAGAGAAATTGGTAGAAAATGATATTTCGGTATTTATGCATCAGAAGAACCTGCAGTTGCTCATGGTTGAAATTTAAAAAACAAGGAATCACTTGAATCCCTCGTTTATGATGGAAATTTTTGAAGAAAAGGCAGTGCCGTATCAACTAAGAAGCTCGAGCAATTTAAACCTACTAGAAGTGAGAACCACATGCTATGGTACAGATACCGTAAGGTTCATGGGTCAAAGAATATGGGCAAAATTACCTATAGAAGTGAAAACTTCAGTCTCTTTGGAAGTGCCGACTTATCCGCCTCTAAATTAAAATATAGATTATCCTTGGTTTCCAGAAAAGTTATTTCATCTTCCGAGAAGGGGCTAGCATGCTCCAACGGGGAGAGTTAGAACTACCCATCCAGTCACTCTCCTCCGCAGAAGCTATTTGGGAGGGAAAAAAGGATAGGATAAAAGGAACTGCGGAAGAAAAGAAAAAGCGGAGGAGCTGTGAGGGAAAAAGAGAAAGAGAATAGCGGCAGAGCTAGTTTTCCTTTCCTCTTCTCCTCCGCCCTTCCCCTCCTTTTCTCCGCAGCTTCTACATTTCTCAATTCCCATCTCCCTCCCCCAATAGCCTCTGCGGAGGAGAGTACATCCCAGTTCTTGACACGAGATCTCACGCTTTCACCATCATTTCAGACACGTTTTCCGTGATAAAACCTCCTTTTACCCATCAGATGGTGTGCAAACAGCAATTTTTTACAATAATGTTATCTTAATTCGATGTGCAAGCTCAGATTTTGGCGTAAAGAAAAACATTGACCTGGAGCGTGCATCTGGTAGACTCTGTCAACTGGCAAAAATCCCTCCCCTGAAGATTGCGAACAACTGATGTTAGTCAACGCTAAATAGATTATATAACCTATCTCAGAATTGGCACAAAGTTCTACTTACTGCAGGTGTAATAAGCCATCCAAACATTGGAAACCTACTAACCTTACTTTTAGCTCTGTCTTTTTACAGCATAAATAAAGCTCTCTATAAAGTTTCGTCGAAATCAGAACTAAATGCTTTCAAGCCCTGCCCCACGACTATTTCAAAGTACCTGCTATACTCGCGGAAATACCATGGGAATACAGCTCACGAAGAATTCTTCACAAAGGCCCGAACACCCGTTCTCTCTCTTCCGCTCTCTTCAATTCTTTCTCATGAGAGTTTCCTAAACAATTGTCAATCCAAAACTCACAAAATAGGCTTTTATTGTATTATCAGTTCACCAAATACTCAAACTATATTGAGATGACATCGATTCCAGGGCCTTCAAAATGAATGTGAATAAAAAACAGATTTTCAGCTCTTCATTGAAAGCTATCATCTATGCGAAGAAGGTCCTTCAACTTATATGTTTATTGACAAGATATTGCAAATTTGAGAAACACAAGAAATCTAGAATACACATTCATACACTGTGCGTGTTAATCATTTAAACGGGTCTATCTGTCTAATAGCTTCCGATTATAGGATGCCAGTTAGCATAAAAAATTAAGCTTTGCCTAAATCAAACATTGGACTACCGTCTATCAAAATATCCATTTTATATACCTTACATATGCCTGGACAAAGTTTTAAATTCGCTTATTCAAAATGCGATATTCATTGCTATAATTCCTTAAAATATCGACATTATAGACTATAGGTAATAAAAATTCAAGTAACATATGTTACATGTTACTTTTTTAGGCAAAGTCATAAAAAACAAAAAATATTTACAACCGCAATGCAAGCAGAGTTCAGAATCTCGCAAACTAAATACTTATCCTTGCAATACCTCGCAAAGTAAAAACTCAGGGAACAGCATATATCCCTGCTTATGAAGGATTATTTCACTGTTCGTCAAAGGAACGCCAATGTAAAAAATAAGCCTTATCTAGTATCCTTGTCACGACAACTTAAACGATATATTTGTTCACTTAAACTTTAGCGCAAATTGAGGCTACTCCTTAAGCAGCAGAAGCAAAAATTTTTGAAGATAAAGAGAAAGATAATGGATTTCCATTACGTTACGATAAATCTAATAACCTAAGAGGAATAAACGATTCCTCTGTCCCAGCGCCCCTCTGTGTGGCCATGAAAGTGCTATGGAGGCCTATTTAAGGGAGTCTAGCATTAATTACACTGCAAAGAGCAGTATAGAAAGTAACGATATGATACAATTTTCCAATCACTTTTTTATGTTTCTGTGAAAAACAGATATTCTCCGATAGCGACGATCATCAACAATAAACACAAAAAGTGAACGCATTCGTTGTCTAGACAACTGATAAGCGCCCTCTGGATCAGTTTCTCTCTCTTTATCTAACGCTCCTCTTTTGTAGAGGAAGAAATTAATCAAAGCCCTGGATGTTATATAGAAGATTTATAGACATATAATTTTGCCTTTGGTTGTAGAATATGTGAGAGTATGTTGAAACGAATCTGGCTGATACACTATCTATCTGGGTGGACAGAACTGGGATAGTTTGAGGGGATGTAGGGACTGCAGCTCTCCAAACAATTGTCTAATGATGACTTGTAATCATTATAATAGCGTCTCGAATGGAAAATACAGACCATTTGCCCCCCCCCCCTTGCTTACTTAATTACGGTTCTATTGCTTTCCATGGATACTAAATCTTATTTAGGACCATTGGATAAACCATTCACAAAAACTGTCCGGGTTTTTGGCGGTTGATATTCACTTTGCTCTTCATTAAGAGGACCAATTCTGGACAGGCAGCACCTTGCGAATGGAAGCAGCCGGGCAACTTCAATGCGAAATTTCTTATTCCAAATAATGTAGATAATTGGGTTGGCGGCCGCATGCGCAGTGGTCGACCAGCCGGCGAACAAGTATACACCGGACGATAACTGTGCTGTCGGTTTGATAAGTTTGATAAATGTTATTACAACATATGGCACCCAACAAAGGCAAAATACTGACAAAATGATGAAAACAATCAGCGTTGCACGGCCTTCTCTTTGCATGTTTTTGGCTTGAGCTTTCTTATTAGTTGTCATGCTCTGATTCTTCCATTTCCTTAGCTGCTTTTGATGTCTGCGAAGCACGACAAAGACCCGTATGTAGCAGAATAGCATAGTTGACACAGGCACAACAAAGCAAGACACGAGGAGAAGAGCCACAAAACCTTTCGCATCTGTGAAAGAAAACTTGCATACACTGGATCCAAGGGACCAGGAATATGAGCTCCATCCAAGAACGGGCAATATCGCAATAACTAACGACCATGCCCATATGACAGCAATCATAGTCAAGGCCTGTCTGATTTTCAGCTTCTTCCGTCCGCCATTTGCAACAGCTTGATGCCTAAGACAACATTAGTTAAAGCAGTTAACCTCTGAAAGGGACAGTTGAGACTACAATCAACAACACAAAAATCATATTCACTAGCGCAGATCACTGTACATAAAATAGGAAGCTGTGTTTGAAAACCTTAGTACTTGAATGTTTGATTTAGAAAGAATTTCCATTATCAAAAACTACAAAGTATTATAATAAAGTTTTAGTTTAATAGTGAATTCATTAGAAATTCATTGCCTTATTAAACATAATTAGTCCCTACATAGAAGAATGCAATAATAATTAAAACATTTTACAATAGTTCATTATTCTATTTCAAAATGTCTTTTTTGATAAAATATATCTAAATATAGTAGAAATTTTATGTAATAGATTGGAGGCATGGAGAGTGGTATTGGATTTCTGCGAATTATATCACACTGGTGTCTGGTGTGAGCCAATTTAAAAATAGCATGTCAACGTTTTTAATCTAAGCCTCACCTGTCAACGCTGATCGCAGTCATTGTGAGTATACTAGCAGATCCAACAAAAAGCGTGAGCATTCCATTGAAATCGCACAATGCCTGTCCGTGCACCCATGCGCGTTCGATATTGATGCTTATGCAGAATGGCAGCACGAGAATAGACATCAAAAGATCAATGGCAGCCAGGTTCGCCAGGAAAGAGTTCGTTACTTGAATATTACGAAACGCTCTTTGGCGATAGACAACTGCCAGAACAAGAATGTTTCCGAAAAATGTTAGGATCATTGTTGACATAAATCCGAAAACAACTAGCGATGTCTGTGTGCTTGTTACGGAGAAAAGAACATTGGCAGTTGTTGGAGTGGATGTAGCAAATGTGCTTGTATTGTTGCTCAACTGATTCGCCATCTTTCAATTCAGCCAACCCTGCTGTTTTTTGACCAACGTTGACGTCCAGTATTGTACAGAAATTATTATGCCAAACGCAAAATGTAACTTGTCAATTTATAAAAACTTTAGGTAGAAATGTTTCTGTTGCCAGCGTTTTCTATCAATATTGCAAAGATTCCAGAGAAACGTCACTGACAAACATCTGCTTTGAAGTCAAATGAAAAAATCACTGTTCCTATCTCAGCGAATTCCGTAATACACATTGACGGTCCTAAAAACCTTCAGCTGCTTTACGTTGATGATCTCTCGAGTTTCCTGTCAACAATATGCGTTGCAAATCCTTGAATACAATGAAGCTTATACGATTTTTACCTAGAAATTGAAAATAAACTAGAATTAAGTGATAGAGGCTTAATGAAGTAGTATTTGCTCGAAATGAATAACAGCTGGTAGGTTCAAATGGCATTATGGGCTTTGCAATTTGACGAATAAGTATTGACATGTACCACGCTCTAATGAATGTCAAGTTAGGAAATATGTACACCAAGTATGACGGCCTGGTTTTGAGGAAAGAAAGTTTCGCGGAAAGAAAGCTTTGCGAATGAAGAAAAGGTAAACATTTTGAAATAAATGTTTGCGAAAGAAGCAAAATAGAATCTTTCGTAATAATTAACTTTGACGTTTTAACAAAAATCATGAATGACGTTCGAATAACATTTCTATCTAACTAAGGTTTAATTTTATTCTTGTTCCACCTAATACCAACAAAACAAGGAAAACAATATTCAAATTCGTTAAAAATAATTATTCACAACAAAGTTTCTAACAGGGTCAATACTTAAGTTATCTGAATATTTTGCGAGAATAACTCCGAATTTTGTTTTTATCAAGAAGTTTCGCTGATCAAACATCCGCGATTTTAGGCCAAAAACGCAAAAAGTCAAAAGTTTCTTCCGTTAAGGTATCCGAAACATGCCACCATTATTGTTTTCGAGTCTGAATTGAGAAAGAGGCATAAATTCATGTCGAAAATTCTGAGTTCTGAAACGGTATTAACTAAAAACTGCAAACGGCAAGCTGGGCCTGTGTGCTTCTAACATGACGAATTGTGAAATATTTCAACAAAGACCAAAATCGAGACAAATGAATGATCAAAAAGGAAAAAGTGCTATTTAAAGGTACTTGATCTGCCAAAAAGATAAGCGTCTCATCTCAAATGTTTTAGGGAAACGAAAAGCATGGAAAATAAAAGAAAATTTTAAAGAGCTATACGAAACTGACTATTAACGGCAGAAACAGTAGAACCGAACCGAATTGACATAAAAGTGGGATATACAACATGTTTAAGAGGGGATGGATTTTCGTTCGTTTGAGGGCTAACATATGAGTCATATGTTAGCCCTTAAACGTGCTCCATCCATATGATATGAGATGGAGCACGTTTCGAAAAAAAGTCACCCTCGCAAGACTTTGCCAACATGGATGGCGAATCCTTATTTCAAGAAGCTAGGCCAGCTTACAGTGAAGCCGTCTTTGAAAAGTATCAAGAGAGTATAATTCGCAATTTTGATTGACCGTCTTTGGTTGCCATCCGTTTTGGGTGAAGCAAGCAGTACTTCTTGTTTGACTTCCTCTTTGTGAACGGTGTTACACGGTCAAGTTAACTTGTAATTTTTCATTAAGTGAGAGAGCAAGAGGCTATGGTCTTGAAAGCCATGCCAACAAAGCAGCTTTGGGCAAACAAATGAAACAGATCAAGTACTTTTCTTGCAATTCTGTCACCTTTTGTACACAACAAAATCTTGGGATAACAACAAGCCTGTCACAGCGGATAAAATATAAACCTTGGTTGGTACATGAATTCGGTATCGTATGTTGATAAAACAGCAGAGAATCCAACTGTAAATAGTAAAGCTGAAAAGCTTATTTCTAATGTTTCGAACGATTTTTGAAGATTACAGGTTTACTCCATTAGCTAACAAGATAATGAATGAGAAATTCAGCTGTCAACCTCAAATAAATGCAAAATACTTTTATTAGCTATTCCTTCTAGGAAACCCTAGTCATCATCATCATCAGGTACCATCCTCTATCAGAAGGTTAGCTACCATGACCCTCCAACTATCCCAAAATCTGAGTTTTGGTTTATTGTCATGGTCATAGATAAAAGGAGGTTTTGCAGCTCTTTTAAGTCCCTGACACGAAAGACCGGAATGAAAAAGGAATTGAAGGAAGACAACAATGTTTCAACTGTCGACTTTCAACTTCAACTGTCAAGGGTGAACCTACGGGATGGAACCGAGTGTCACATGATCTGTAAAAAGTTTAGTAAAACCTTGAAAATCATACAGTTTTCTAGCGCTTTTGTATCTAACCCAATAACAGACGAAGGAATTGGCAGAAATAAATGAAGTTACTTTCAATCTAAAATAGTAAAAGACAAAAACGGGTTCTTACAATGTAAAAGTTTGAACCTGGTGCATTTTCCTCAAGTTTGACCAATTCTTAACCCCAATAATATTTTAAAGGAAACAGCTGAGTGAGGAACCTGAAATTATCCATATATAAACTGGTTAAAGATAGAATAAGGCAAATCTTACGCTTTTAGTGTATAGGACAGAAGGGTTCTGAGTTGGTACTCTGAGCTTCACGCTTAATGCAATCAAAAAGCAACTGTTCAATCAAGTGATTATATTGTCTTATACTGAATGTGTATGAAAACTGCATGAAAACTGGGCTACCTTCAAAACAGAATTAACGCAAGAAGTAGATGAAACACAATCATGAAAACAGTGTGATAGTGACAAAACATAGCTGTCAGGTCTAAAGAAACCGCGCTTCACGTATGTCGTCTCAACGAATTTGCTTAACCTAACAGTTCTGCTATGGGAACCCATTTAAAAACCGTTATTTATCAAGATTTGCTCTGGTTAAAAATCTTTTACTGTATCAAAATGCGAGTTACTTGAGACAGTGTCAAAGTAGAGCCATCTGTGCAATAACTAAACAAGGCTACTGGCATGGTGTTATTTAACCCATTCCTTTCTCACTTTTCTCTTGGTACACCGTAGATGCTATATGCTATGACGCCTTGACACAAACACTAAATCCATAATTGAAACATACCTTGAATAATGACTGCATTATACACTTCATTGCCACCTTCAGTTATTCAAAGTTCTTCTCCTTCTATCTCGGTTGTAGCCCTGGAGCGCAATTGCAAATATTCTCAGTTGACCTAGTTGGCTAAAAATGTTATATTTGGCCAAAAAGCAGCAAATCCATGGCCAAAGCCTATAATCAATATTTGCCCTTCTCCAATGCTTTATAACTTGGAATAGGCACTTTTGCGAAGGAGAAATTTAGAATGGATTTGACCAATCACAATCGTTAAAATAATAGATTTCATTCAGACACGTTTGCAATGTTTGCTGTGCGTCAATATTTGTACGAGATAGGACAGCTTTGTCATATCTGCTAGCAGTCATCAGAAGGGAATGTTTGATTAACTCAAATACTCTTCCGAAATGTAATCGTTGAGATCATCAACCGACCTAATTCAGGTTTTGACCCTTGGCGTACAGTGGTCAGCCATCAAAGGATAGTCTACAAAAGATAACCTTAAAATAGGCTCTCAACTTCTCTACATTTCTGTACCTTGCAAAAACATCGGGAAAGAACGGCACAAAATTCATGCATGTTGTCCATGCATGCAATGTTGTCCTCAATTGTCTAATATCACAGTTCTTTTTCTTCGATGACACATTTACGACCCATTTATATATTACAGGGTGTTTTGAAGTTACTGGCAAATGCCATCATGCAACCACGTCAAAGAAAACCAAATCAGATATATTTCAAAGAGTCAACTCCATAATCTGCTAGGTTAAAGGGGCAGTTCGTGTAAACACAAACAAATTTAATCAAACAGCCATGTAAACAATCATGGGTGTGGCATAAGTAGGCTCATCGCAAATACAGTATTGAATATGCAAATATTATGAAACGAAGCGGCAGGGATTTTCACAAAGAAGCAAGGATGCTGTCATTTTTTTATGGTTATCCACTCAATTTTAATAGTTTTGCGTAAGAAAGGTTTATTGGATTACAAACGACGGGCTTTATGCATGAGTATACCACGCTTAGTAATTTCAACAAATAATGTTAGTTTCAAAGAAAACTCTTTATCATAATACTGCAAAACTATGTTTAGATCATCGAATGAAATTCAAAGGTGATTAGGGAAAGAGAACAAATATGGATAAAACAGCGGCGACCAATAAAAGTGTGCACAAATATTTGGCTCAATTATCAGCGTTTACCCAGCACAGTTTTCAAAGCAAGACGTTGCACAGTTCTGTTCTCTTGACTGTGGTTCGTAGACATCTAGACCTGGCGGGCTCAGTCAGTTGGTCTAATGTATATCATGTGTGTTCCTGACAGTAGTAACTGGACTCTCATCTCTGATTCTTGGTTACGCAAACGTACCCTATTATGTGACTCTGCCAACATTTTCGGGATGCTTTACCCCATTACAGCCCTGTGTGTTTTTGCCCACACTTTCATCAAATATGTCATAATTTCACTCCATTCAGCACGGCCTTTGATCCTCTTCTTGCAACTTCGATTCTAATTTTCATGATTTTTTTCGAGAAAGAACGTCTAGTCCCCTTAATACAAAACCTCAAATTCCTATTTGCATCCGTATTCTATTTTGTATCATTTTGTTTTAGAGCGTCCATCCTTTCGAGCTATGGATATCGATATCGAGTATGCTTTTTGGTCACCTGCCTGTTTTTCTTGCATAAGGGAAACATATGGGCACCGGTTTTCACAGGTTTTCAGAAAACAATAACCACCGGTTTCAATATCGGCGCATATATAGCATACTCGAAACTGTCAGATCGAATGACTGCTGAATTCCTAGATTCTGAATTCCTTGGATAATTTGAGATAAATGATGAAGTAGGAAGCTGGGAACTCTGTCGAACTCTTGTGGGGGTTTAAGTCAGTATATAAACAGAAGAACTGTAGTCAGTCAGGGAGAAATGCAGCAATTGTTGCAATTGAAATTTAGCTCAAAAATTCAAGATTTACAGAGAAACATAGCTCTTAGAATTTGACCGGTTTTTTTAAACCTGTGCAACCGGCCTAGATCCGCGCCTGTATTAAAGAGCAGAATTCACTGAATTTCATTGGTTATTGATATATATTAACAGAATCAGAGAGCTGTAACACTATAACTGCAACATATTGCTTACTACATAACATAAGCAAAAATATTTCTTCTCCGGGATAAGAACAATAGACAAGACTAGATGCTATTGCAAAATTTGTTGTAATTCAATAGCCATTGGTTTGCCAAAAAAGTATGAGGATGAGCGGAGAAGGTTATGGCTCGAAATTCTTTCGCTTCTACGATTCAACGGGCAACTTGTCGTAGAGAGCAGAACCACCAATTTAGGCGATGATGCATTAGCTTAGTCGAACGAAAAGAAAAAGCGGATAAACATGTAGAGGTGGCAACGTAGGGTCTGAGGGCTTTAGTGCTCTTTTATATTCATTAAGGAACTCTAAGGTCTACAACAAGGTAGAGAAAACTACGGTGGATAAGGAAGTTTTTGAGACGTTGTACATTGCAACTTAACCAGGAGACCTTTCCGTCCTCCGTTATCAAACAAGATGGTGCAAGTAAGATCGATTGCATCAATTGAAGAAGAATGATTCATGCAAACATATCTTGCTACTTCTAAAAAACGACAGAAATTTCGGTAACAGAAGAACTGGTAGAACAACTAGCAAATACACTCTCAATGAACATTTAAATTAGCTCAATGTCAACCTTTACGAAAAAAAGAACAAACGAAAGGCTCAGGAAAGGAATTTTTTTTCTCAAGGAGGCGCATCATGTCTGTGAAAAGCATGCTGATGCTAAGGAAGTTGAAAACAAGAGTTTAAAATAACAAGAAGAAGGAGAAAAGTGATAAAGTAAATGAGAGCATTTATCAATATGTAGTCTGGCATAGTAGGTAGACAATGCTGAAACACTTGTCATTTGGAATACTGGGTCACAGAAATAATCATTCTGTGGATGCTAACAATGTAAATACTGTCGACTCGTTTGTTGACTTTAAGAGAGACAACTTGGAAAAACTGCTATTGCATAGAGGCTCATTAGGTACTTGATAAAAGGTTCAAAAGAAACAAAGCTTATCACTGAACTGGAAAGCATAAAAAATAGCAAACGCAGCGTAATCAATTATTCTAGATGGTATTTTTCAAATCATTGTAAAAACAATAAAAACAGAAGACACGCTGCATGTTAGCTATGAAAACTTAGCGCTTTCAACTCACCCAAGAAAACTTGAAGCTCAACTGGCAATGATGTCATCAACATAAAATTCGTTAGGCTACTCAGACGTGAAGTTGCTTACATCAAAGCATCGCATCAGCACAACTATGCACGTTTATGTGATAAACAAATGTTTTTATCATTTTTATAGTAGTAAGACGGGTGGCAAATGTTGATTGTATCAAAGGATTTGAAATCAATATCCAAAGTGAAATCCTTTATGACACGAAGCTTGAAAAACAATAAAATCATAGCGGTAAAGCAGGGATTTAGTTTGCAACTGCCCTCTTGCAACGAATACCTTTGATCGGCAGCAACAATGCATTCAAAGACAGGTGGTTATCTCCATGATGTGTTGGATAGAAAATCCATGCTCTATAATAGCTAGCATGTTTGACAAGTTGCTTGGTAAAATAACAAACTAATCCTTCTTTGTTAAACAGATATTGCTAATAAAATTTTTGCTTACAATCAATTACGCCAAAGGTCCGTACATATGACTCATAAAACTATCCATTGTGAGTTGATGGTATTCTCAACTACCCCTAAATTTCTTTTTTTAACTTTATGTTGCTAAATACAAATACAAACAGCCCTGCAAAGAGAACAGTGCATCGCTGCGTAAAATGCTCGACTCTGCGACGCAACATCTTTTTTACGAACACGCGTGGAAGGAGGGCTTAACATCAGCAAAAAACACGAACATACTATCTTTTTAGAAGCCAATGTTAAAAGGAACAAAACTTTTAAGTGCAGACATGTGAGATATAGATTTTTTTAATGGACTTAAGCATCTGTCTTCTGATAATGTCTACCCAAGTTTAGAAATATATTATGTTACAGTGTGTTAAATAGATTTCCCTAAGTTAAATTCTTTTCTGACTTAGCTAACATTTTTCTTAAAAATATTAAGATCTTTTGAACAATTTAAAAATTTGAATTTTATGTGTAATCGAGGGACCTCTCCAGATTCAACATGACCAAGAAAATTTACCTTGAAATTTAATGTTCTTTTTCTTTGTATAAATAATAAAAGAAAAAAGGGTGCTAGAACAAGGGACTCGGAAAATCCACCCCGCGCGCCCAACTTCTCCAAAGATTCAATTTCCGTATTCTGAAGAACATCAATAAAAGGTGCAAAGAATATCACAAATAAATTAAATAGGCTAATAAAGATATAAGAGGATATAATAAAAGATATTGATTTATCATAAACACAAAATCCTTTGAGAAGAAAGAAATAACACTTCGAGCACAATTCGATTTCAATAACAATAAACTTGTTACTTTTTTGTGGATTTTAGTATTAATAAAAAGAAATCTTGAAATGCTAAACTATGAAAGACGAACGGCAAAGTACGAATAAGTGAAGTATCAATTTTCGAACTTTACCTGTAATAAACCAACAACATGGCGAAAAGAAAAAATAGGCATAAAGAATGAATGGGTCCAACGGGTCTGAGTTGGGAAAATTGACAAAAGAATCCTAGCGTAATAAAACGAGCTACACCGCTATGCTTGACGATTGCATTAGGTATGTAGCTCATAGGTGCCACTTGGAATCGTCCAGATCTACACACCAATGCACTCAGCACTTAATGACAGACTGGTAAAAATTAATTTTCATTAATATATAGAGCTAGATCGTCAGCTTAAATAAATTGTTGACGTACAATTTCTTACTGGTTGATGCAAGAGCCAGTAAGAAAGTGATGCAGCAGCAGATCGAGAAAACTTGACAAACAAAGCCACATTCCACCAAGTCTTGACTTCTTCTTGACAAATATTTTCTTTTGATTGATAAATGTTTCATTTCGCCGACTGAATTCATAACATTGATAGTATCTGGTGACAATGCAAATACGAAATATGATGTCTCAAAAATGTGTTAATGTTTCTAGCCTAACTCCAGGGCAACTTCGTAAACATGTCAAGAACCACCAGAACTTCAAATTAGCAAGTTTGCCAAAGATGCCTAAACCAAAGATTCTGAACAAAAGCCAAAGATTTCTGAAGATTGAAGGCGATCGATGGAAAGAATGCAAATATCTTCATTTATTGCAGAAGCCTGTTTTATTATTACTTTATAAAACAATAAAAATGGAGACTCGTTTAGAAACTCGTTGGACAAACAATTCATCTGATATTGACAAAAACAACAAACTCTCTAAAAGGTAGAACGGCATGAAATTTTTAATCCAAGTTTCAAGAATCTAAAAATTCTCGATAAAAAACTAAGCTTCGAGAATCTAAACATATTGAAGTATTTGTTAAATAATCTTTTGAAAATAAAGGTAAAACAATGAAAGCTAATTATTACCAGAAATCCAGAAATTATTACCAGAGCTGACTACATTTTCAGTTAAATCCAGTTACGACCTTTAATCACATTTCATCGCTTCATTTTGATTAACAAAGAACAAATCGAGGTTTAAAGGAAAATTATTTAATGCTGCTGCGAAGACAAATCAAAAGACAATTCGATTATGAAATTTCTTTATTCCAATACAGGACAAAAACATTTGATTTCTGGTGGCACATTGAGCAAATTACTATGTAAGGAAAATTTAGTAAGGAAATGCGAACATGAATTATGTTCACAAAAGGACTTTCAGGTCTGTGAAATTGTTTTATATTGTTTCACAGAAATAGCAAATTACGTTAATTGGCTCAAATGAAAAAAACTGATTGCTCTAAAGTAAAAACATGATTATTAAACTTTTTATTATGAAAGGAAACAAATATGCGGTAATAAATATTGAAAAACAAAATAACAAAACAAGACAGGTAAGTCAAAGGAATTATTCACAAAACAAAAAATCATCCTGCAAAATTTTGAATATGGCCCTCCCCCCAAATATAGCTAACAAACATTCAAATAGTTTTGGCAAGTTATAATTGTAAGATGATTTTCTTTTAATCTTTAAATCTGCAATGTTGTTTTATAAGAAAAAGAATACTGAAAATTTCTTAAGCAAAATTCCCACTCCTCGGAAAATTGAACAACCAACATATTTACAATAAACAGTGCTATCAAAGTGTTTCAGCGGTATTGAAGTCATCATGATTAAAAAATGACCAAAATTTTTTCTATTTTCACAAAAACAAGACATACATCGATTATCTTGGTTTTCCAAAACATAAATGTGACATTGTGAATGAGTTCACTATTCACTATTAGATTCACTATGTCGAACCCTTAAAAATAGTTTTTGATTTGGTTTTAGCTGTTAGCTTTGAAGCTGTAGAAAAAAGTTGAAATTTTTGACTTTTAAATAATCCTTCTGCAAACTTTGTTTTGTCGATGTTTTGAAGTTTTTGTGGCTTCAGAAAGGGCGTTCACAATGTTGTTGATATTATTCATTTTTCCAGTGGCTGTTTGTGGGGGATTCTACAGCGCGCATAACAAGTATGCAGTTATTTTATGTTATTCTTTAAAATATATTGCTATATTCACTTGGAGGACTTGTAGTAGTTTAATTTGTTATGATATGTCATTTACGTAATTGCCTCTTATTCATACCTATGTAAACGAGGTAAAGGAAACTGATATCTATGATGTATCGGTACAAGCAGAAAGCAATATAGATTTCCTGAATTTTGATATGTTGGTTAGCTGAGTAATTTTAATGAGTTCACAACGTACAGTAGGGCAGAGTTTTGTAAAAATGTGTTGGGATATGATGAGACGAGTTGGGAGATTTCTTGGTTCATGGATTTGTATATTTGTTTCGAGCTAGCTTAATTGAAATAGATCGCGATCTATAACACTGTTAGACTTTTGTTTATTAGGGCTAAATTGTTTCAAATTCTCTAAGTATAAGACAGTAAAAGTTCGTTCTTCAAACTCTCAAATTTTTCAACGCAATCACAGTAAACTGTGATACTGATAATTGTGAAAATGCCACCAACAAAAAACTCACACGAGTTTACCCTATCGATAAGGTTCATTCAACGAGCCAGAAGTCTACACCATTCAACCTGCCGACATGGTGTCGTCTAACTTATTCGATGACACGTCAAAATGACCTCGCTCAAGGCTTACGGTTGCGAGGCTAGGATGACGCGGAATTCACTTTGGCCTAAGGTCAAAAACGTGAGACGGAAAAGAAAGACCACAGGTTGGATTTGGCGATAGAGTTAAAATTCACCTATACAAATAAATATAACGTGACTATCAAGAAAAGCTATTGATACTTTTCAGCTGTGTTTCAAGTTCACAGGATTTTACAGTTGAACAAAGTCTCCTCTTCCTAGAAGAGTTCAAGGGTCACTTTCTAACAAGTAAAAAAATGGCAGATGACGATAAATATGAAGAATATGAGACTGATGACAAAGCTTACGCTCAAAGTGGGTCAAGAAAAGGAAAGTCAAAGAAAGAGGCTCATTTAGATTCAAAATCTCAATCTGGTAGCGGTATGAAGCCTGGACAAGAGCGCAAATTGGCTGAAAACATATCAAATGCAGAGCAGAAAAGAAAAGATAACAAGAAATAAAACAATCTTAAAAATAACAACGAAATTAATTCCGAAGGGTAAAATTATTTCTTATGCAATTAACGTATATTTTGGCTTTCCAAAGGATAATTATTTTTATGCTTCATAATGTGCATGGAAAATAAATGCAAATACATTGACTGTCTCCTACTGTGATCTCAATTCTTTCAGTGTGAGTTAAGCTATGTAATTAAACGTTAGTAAAGAGGGACAATGAACAGTCTGCAGTAGGGCAATAATTTCCAACCCAACAAGAGTCAAAATCTCTCTCAGATAACTTTTCTAGGCACAAGTTGCAAAATTTCATATGTAGTACCAGACTGGAAACTTTGCTTCTTGCGCGGACAAGTTTACTTTGAAAATTTGAGACTGCGCGTCTGAAATCATACACTCTTAGTTATTTTTATTGTTAATAATGGTAATTGCTATTGTCTAGGGATCTAGGGGATTTTGCGTGGCCAATATGCAAAAGCGGGCTGATGTGTGTGCGGGCAATATATTGCCGGCGCACAAGAAAGTTTCCAGTCTGGATGTAGTATTGGCACCAGGCCTCATTGAAAGCTTGTCTGAGCTGAAGACACAGCCAGAGATAGAAAAGTCAGAAAAATTACAAAGGATAAATGTTGGAAAATATGCTTAATCCTCATTATGGATAGCTGCACCAGGAAATGCATTTTACAGGTACAAGGGGACCAAATTTTGCCTTATCAACTAATTAAGCTCAGAGTAGGGGTGTTATTTATTTCTTGACTTTATGTGACCATAAAGGTTCTAAAGAAAATTCCTTCAATAAAGGTGTAGGAGTTTGTGATGGTGAAATTCTCCAATATTTCTTGAAAATTGTATTTGTTGAGAACAAGCAGTTTCCAGTGAGAAAAATTGTTTTCCCATAATTTCTTATGACCAATGGCCATACAGTTATTGTGAAAAACACAGTAACTGTGAAAAATATGAGGAAATAGTATCTTAACAGCTATACATTTGGCTTTGGTTCCCAATACTTCTAGTTGGGTGATTTTTACAGATCAAAAGATTTCAAATGGCTCATTTACATAAAAATCCAGTATAGCACTTATCCAGTCTAAATATTTAGTATCATAAATCCACAATAAAAGCTGACTAAAACGATGTTCAAACTTTGTTTCTACTACTCAAAAGCTAACAGTTCATTCTTGTATTTAATGATTAGCTTATCAACACACACAAATTCATCTACCAAAATGTTGACGTCAATTAAACTTTTTCGGTATTAGGCTGTGGAATGAATAAAAAGGGGTAGAATATTTCCAACTGCAAGTAGTCTGTGATAATTATTAACAAAGAGCCACAAATCAATCTACAATGAGAGATTTTACATTGTTGAAATCGATATAATTTTGTAAGCAGAGCTGCCTAAAATTTAATGTTTTTCTTATGGGCTACAGATAATGTGACTGCCAAGATAGTGTTCTTTACAGCCACAAAAAGATATCATGAATAACAACTTGATTTACCATATCAACACTCATTCTGACCAAACTAATTGTCCCTTTAATGCAGAGAAGAGCAGTCCATCTTAGCAGTATTAATTGCCCCATCTAAAAACAAAATTTAATTTGATAATTATATACAATATTCAGCCTTTGGTTTTGCAGTACCTGTTAGTTTAATGCAAATAACAGCTACCTTCCAACCTGGGATGCCAGATTAGGAGGCACATTCTGATATCTCTGCTTCAAAATAGAAACTGGCAACCCATGACAATATTATACCTCCTTCTTCAAGCATATGCTGATAACATATAGCATTTAATAGGGATCATCTCAGTAAAAACACTGATTGTGAGTAGCTTTTTATTTCAGTTACCTCCATCTTCATGCAAATACTGATTTTCTTCATGCATACATTGACACATTTTCTTGTCATAATTCCAATTATCTTTAGAAGCCTGTGATACCTGGATGTATCATTCTAAGTTAATTTACTCATTTACCCATGACCATGGTGTATTTATATGGTGACTGAGAAACCTTGTTGGCAGGTTTCTAATAAACTGCTAAGTTTTCAGTAAGGCTTGAATGCGTCACACACAATAATCGCTGTGAGTTACACACAAAAAACACTGTCCCAAAACTAACATTCACCAAGATTTGAAACTTCAGTGAGGGGGCTTGGGACTGGAGACTTCTTAGGGTGGCCCTGTCACTCCAGGCAGTGTTTTGATTAAGAACAAATCTTGAGAGACTAGCAAAATAGTTAATTTTCTCTGTTTAAAAGAGTGCAATTAAAAAGTATGGTTTTAGCAGTTGTTATTCTATAATGAAAGGACCTCTTATGTGTGTACTTATTCACTGTAAAAACTGAAATTCATAATTTACTCAAAATTCAAATTAAATGAAGTATTTGAATCTTGAGCTATCCAAACATGAAATTAAGGTGGCTTTGCAAAGAAGGGTATTTCAGCCAGAAGGCTACGCTAATTTTTACTGGTGGGTATTCTTGTACCAACATGGTATGATCATGTACACTTGAACTGAAGGGCTTAAAATGCACTGCCTTTTTAATATTTCTAATAGAATTAAAACAAAATTGAAGATTATTTATAATAGGTATTTTACTTGTTCCAAAAGCTTTTCTAGTGTATTAGGACCACGTTGGCAGAGTAAAATCACTACACAATACTGGCTATTAATGTGCAGTATCAAAGAAACTACATACCTGGTTTTCTCACTCTTAGAATACATCATTCTGGTACCTTTGTCAATATCCTTAAACCATGCATTTGTTTAACTTCATCTTTTAGGATCTGATTGAGAAATAGCAAAGAACAATCAAGGGTAAGGAAAAACTCCCAGTTATGACAGATTATGGACCAGCCATTTTGAACAAGGTGGTGCAATACTTTTGATACCCTAGTGTAAAAAGATTTGTGCAAACGCAACGGAGCCTTGATCCATGCACAAAAGTAAGCCAGATTCTATAGTGAGCAAAAGTATTGCACAGATTGGACAATAAAGAAATGGCAACAGCTTTGTATACAACATGGCTCTTGAAATGTAAACCAATTTTGTGACCATGGCAAATTTTCCCATATTTTACAGCTAAAAATCCATATTGAAACTTATTAATAACTTACTGAAGCTATTTGAATTTTGATCACTGACAAGATTACATTTAGATATTTGAGTACCAAGCTGAACATACTGGTTTTGAATTTTACAGAAAGAGGAAAATCCATAACATTCTTACCGTTTCTACTTTTAGTACTAAACCATGTAAATTTTTCCTTATTTTACAGCTAAAAATATCCACATTGTAACTTTTTTATACCTTGCTGTAGCTATTTGAATTTTGGTTAGAAAATTCTGCATCAGTGACGCCTTTTTTTTTGCTTGCTAAGTGTGTTCACAAACAAGTCTCTGTACAGGCAATA
Source organism: Rhopilema esculentum (assembly GCF_057945365.1). Classification (NCBI taxonomy): domain Eukaryota; kingdom Metazoa; phylum Cnidaria; class Scyphozoa; order Rhizostomeae; family Rhizostomatidae; genus Rhopilema; species Rhopilema esculentum. The sequence goes on from NC_142818.1 coordinate 5,477,958, forward strand.
CAGAAATAAGGTCAATTCTAATGTAAGAAAAGTAAAGCTTCCTATAACAGGACATTGATGGAAAGAAACTGCCCATAAGCCCAAGCAGTTTTGGAAAATGGTGAAGAAACTATACCCAAAGAATTCATAATTTTGGAAAATGGTGAAGAATCTTTTCACATTTTGCTGCGTTCATTGTCTCTGGAGAGCTAACAACTGACTAGGGTGCCATATCAAATTACTTTGGTCGTCACTTTACTAAATGTGTCGAGAAACTTTGAAGTAATCTACCATCAATCTTCAACTGGCGAAATGAAAGTGACATAAATCAGGCTAGCACCCATTTTAAGTCACATGTTACCACTAAGAACGAGGTATTGAGACATCTTCTAAATCTGAAGCAAAAGCACCAGGTCATGATAACCTGCCTCCATAAATGCTGAAAGATGCTGCTCTGTCTTTAGCTGAACTTCATATATACATATCATATATACATATCATATATATCTATCATAAATATATATCATAAATACATCACTAGCAGATTCCTAGTAAATTAAAGGCCGCCAATGTCCTACCCCTTTTCAAGTGCGGAACTAAATCTTTGATGGATAACTACCACCCAATCTCAATATTACCAGCATTTATTTTAGAGATAGTAAAGTACAAACAACTATCAGGCTACTTAGAAAGTAATGATCTCATAACATCATCACAATATGGATTCAGAAGAAGATATAATAGAGAGCTCGCAGTTACTTTTTCACAAATAGAATTCGCCCAACATGGATCAAGGCAAGTTGACAGGTGCTGTTTTTATAGATCTACAGAAAGCATTCGACACGAGCTTCTTTCAAAGCTACCTTTTCATGGTGTAACAGGAAATGAGCTATTATGGGTTGAAAGCTACCTTTCAGAACGCTTTCAATATGTCCAATATGACAACGCCAAATCAGATCAGCAGCGAGTAAAATTTGAAGTACCTCAGGGATCGATTCTCGGTCCACTATTGTTCCTGACTCAGATCAATGATCTAATAAAGAAAGTTAATGGCTGCAATGTTCAATTTTTTTGCGGATGATATCGTGATATATACAACTCATCGAGACATCCAAGTCATTAAAACGACCCTGTCGGCTTATATGATAGTCATAAAAGATTGGCTAGACAAAAATAGATTGATAATTAACTTAAAAAAAAGGAAAAACAGAACGTAAGTTAATTGGAACTGCTAAGCGACTCCCCTTTCATGGCGATCAGAAAGTAATGTTGTAAGGCCAAATGATAAACTTTACATCTAAATACAAATATCTAGGAATGCACTTGGATCCTACGTTGAACATGAATGACCATTTACATAACGTGCTTGGAAAGTTTACAGCTCGAATCAAGCTTTTAGCACGAATGAGGAAATCAATGTCAGTGTACGCTGCTAAATCAGTGTACAGTGCACATGTATTGCCAACGATTCTATACTGTTCAACACCAGTCTTCAAGATGTCAGACACAACGGCACAGAAGTTTGAAAAACTCCAGGTAAAGGCACATAAGCTCATTTACTACCAAACAATTGAAGGAAGAGAGAACAGATTCCGTAGTATCCTAAATCAAAAGACATTGAAAGTAGCATGTCTAATCTTCAAGTGCATACAAGGAACAAGTATTCAAGCGATCATATCATACGCGGCGGAAATAAGCCATAATTACAACACCAGAAATGATAACGCAGCCCTTCGATTGCCACTGTTAAGAACTGAAGCTGCGAGGAAATCATTTCTGTTTCAAGGACCTAAGTATTACAATGAACTTTCCTTGGTGATTTTTCAAACTCTATTGTGCTTTTTAGATTGAGACTCATGAAATACTATGATTCAGATGATACTTATTTGTGTAAATGAAATATCTTGATTTTTTTTTATAAACTTACTTCAAACGGTTGCATTAGGACTTCACTATGATGGCTCAGGTCATAAACAAAGCTCGTATCAAGCAACGTTCACTAGTTGTCACTCTTCTCGATCTTAAAAATGCATTTGGACAAGTACATCATAATTTGATACCCACTGTACTGTCTTACCATCATATCCCTGACAACATACAACTTCTTATCTCTAGCCTTTACACCGAATTTAAAACCTCTATCATCACAAGTCACTATAATACTCCTGCTATTCCAGTCCGTCGCGGTGTTCTTCAAGGCGACTGCCTCAGTCCTCTACTATTTAATCTATGCTTCAACACATTCATACAGTACATAAAAGCTGAAAAATACAAACAGTTAGGTTTCTCCCCACATGATCAGAACGACCGTATGTTTCAACCAGTCCATTGGTTTCAATTCGCAGACGATGCTGCCGTTATCACCAGCAATGAGAAAGAAAACCAACTTCTACTGAATTGTTGCCAATGGGCTAACATGATCATACGTGTCGATAAATGCATCACTTTTGGAATAAAGAAATTTTCCATACGTTCTCTTCAGTATCAACCTAAGCTTTTCATAAACAACGAATCTATCCCACCTGTCTCGAATGGAAATTCTTTCAAGTACCTCGGTCGTCATTTTGACTTTGAAATGACAAACCAAGAACATAAATCTGACCTTTTATCATCACTGTCCAACATGCTCAAACAAATCGATTCCCAGCCTCTTCATGCAAAAAATAAGCTGCTTCTTCATCACAACTTTGTTCTTTCTAAAATCTCTTGGAACCTTACTGTAGCAGATCTTTCAAAGACGTGGGTTGTCGAGAATCTTGACAGCCTCGTATCCAAATACATCCGCCAGTGGCTCGACCTCCCAATAAGTGCTACCTTGAGTAGCATTATTCTTTCTAAAAACCAGTTTGGACTCAGCCTAACTTTACCATCCGCCAAATTCCTACAGTGTCAAACTATTCTACGCAACGCATTGAAATCTTCACCAAACGATAACATTCGCTCTTTATGGAAAAATACCAGCAGTAGCACAAATATACAAATATGATATATATAGGAACACGAAAGAAGCATTAAAGGCTGTCCAGCAAGAACATAAAGATCGTCTGCAAAACATTCTAACTTCCCAAGGATCTTTATTATCACATCTTTTTAACCAGGATCTTCCACAAATAAACAAACTTTGGTCCAAGGTGCAAAGTAGCATGCCTCAGAATATTTTCAATTTCACCATAAGGTACCTAAACAATACCCTTGCTACACAGAACAACTTAAAAAAGTGGAACTTGAGCCAGACCTCTGACTGTTCTTTCTGTTTTCTGCGAGAAACCCTCCTTCACGTTGTTGCTGGCTGCAAAACATACCTGGAACAAGGCCGACACACCTGGCGTCATAACTCTATCTTAAACTTTCTAGCTACGTCTCTTAAAGCTGTTAATGAATCTACCATCTACGCTGATATACCTGGCTATCTTTCATCATCAATCATAACTGGAGAAAACCTTCGCCCAGATCTTCTCTTGAAGACTAACAGCAATTACCTATACATCTTAAAGCTTACCGTTGGTTTTGAATCCAATCTTGACACAAATGCAACAAGAAAACACAGCAAGTATGCTTCTCTCCTATCTGACTTACAGCGAAAGTTCAAATGTGTCTCTTTTGTGAATCTTTCTATGAGCTCTCTTGGCATCTTTGGCAATTCCTGCATCTCCTTCTTCAAAATGTGTGACTCTCTCTCCATCGATCAACAACAAAAACGGTATCTCATCTCTAAACTTTCCAACATTGCCATCCGTACTACGTACTACATATTTTGTTGCAAAAATAAACCATGGACAAATCCGGAATTACATCCGTTTTAATTTTGGTTGTTTTATTTTTCTCAGTTTTTCCTTCTACCTTACGATTGTTATAGTTTTTTCTTGTAAAACCAGGCTAGCCAATTGCAAATTACCTTGTAATAGTGAAATTTGTAATTGTAGTTTAAGTTGAATTGAAAATGAAATGTTTCCATTATCATTTTTGGCGTATGAAATCAAACAAATCTCTATGTCCGCTTGACCAAACTTCGGTGATTACGTTGAAAGGATGTCTATTTTTGCGAACCTATTTATCGCAAATAATAAAGCAGGTCTGGAATAGCAAAAACATCCTAGCCGCATGGTGCTCCACAACAACAATACTGATTCATAAGAAAGGAGCCTCGAACGAGCCACCAAACTTTCGCCCAATAACATTGCAACCAACATGCCTAAAAATATTCACATCCATAATTCGCAATCGCATGTTCGAATTCTTAACATCAAAAAATTTAATCCAGAATCATATGCAAAAAAGCTTTGTTCCAAAGATTTCTGGTACCCTCGAGCATACAGCATTACTTTCACATATAATCAGAGATGCCAAACGTAAACAAAGATCCTTAGTAATAACTTTGCTAGACCTACAAATCGCATTTGGGGAAGTGCAACATGGACTAATTGATACCATGTTGAAGTATCACCACATTTCTGACGATGTCATTCAACTAGTAGATGCACTGTATGCAGATTTCAAAACAACGATCACTACTAGAAGCTTTGCTACCTCATTTCTTAAAATTGAAAAGGGAGTACTGCAAGAAGACTGTCTCAGCCCTCTTCTCTTTAACCTTTGCATTAACTCTTTCATCTGTACCCTGCAAACAAAGGAATTCGAGCAACTAAGCTACAGGTCAAATAAGCTGTTGACTCCTAGAAACTGGTTCCAATTCGCGGATGATGCAATTGCAATATCAGCAACAGAGTATGAGAATCAAACTCTTGTTGATGCTTTTTCAAGGTGGTGAAACTGGGCTAAGATGAAGATCAGACCTGACAAGTGTCAAACTTGTCAAAAAGGTTGTAACACAGTCCAAGCATTAGGATTAAAAGTATCGAAGAAAAGGAAAGCTTTCGATACCTCAGGCGTTGATTTGACTCTAATAGAACAATAGTGAGCGCAAAGACAGCTTCTTGACACTACAAATTGAGATTTCAGCTTGTTTCATCAATTACCTTTACATCCAAAAATAATCTGCAACTGTACAATCGGTACTTTCTCAGTAAAATCAGTTGGGGTCTCACGATAGATAGCAGACATAGATGCAACGTGGATAAAGCAAAACCTAGACATGATTTGCCATGGATACTTCACAAAATGGTTTGATATACCTGTGAGTGGAACAGTTGAAATATTGCAATTAACTAAGGCACAGTTTGGACAGGAAGTCATAGATACAAGCACAAAACATACTCTTTGTCAAGTGACTTTCCGCAAGTGTCTGAAAAACTCCATAAATGAAGACATACGATATCTGCATAATGCAACATCAGAAAAGACTAACATTTAATATGACTCGTTCTATATAACAAAGCTTGCACTAAAAAGATACGGGAAGACAAAAAAATTGAAGGTAGAGTCATTTCAGGTCCAGAGTACAGTAAGTACAGAGTTATGGAAAACAGCACTCCCGAAGGCAAAAGATTCTTGGTTCAAAGCGCAACATCGTCTTCCTAGGAACATCTTTAATTTTACCATAAGATATATGAACAACTCTTCTGCTTGTTTTTCTAACTTAGCAAGATGGGGTGTAAACGTCAGTGCAAGCTGTACATTCTGTAGCGAGGTTCAGACCACAAAGCATATCGTGTGCTGGAGACGTACTCACACATGTTTTGTAGGAAATTAGTAAATTATAAGTATGTATAAATTTAGTTTTTCGTTTGTTTAAGGAACCAAATTAGATGCTTAGAGATACAGTAAATTTAAGAGACTCGTGGAAACAGACAGTTAGGAACCATAAATGCACACAGCATCCTGCATGATGCACAGGCACATGGTTAAGTCGCAGTAAAAAACCGTAAGTTAAGAAGATTGGTATATTAATCAGCATTATTAGATAAATGGAGTAATTTCGTATAAAAGATTTAAATACAAACACTAAAGGAGAGTTGGCGTAGAGTCGCTCGAAGTGTAGGTAAGGGACGAGCAACGTAGAGTCACGTAACATTTGTATTTGGAATTCAGCAGAAAATTAAAGATGTACGAAAACGGTATGGTCTTTTTCTTGAGAAATTCGGTTCACTTCTGAAATCTCTTTCGAATCAGTAGAGTGAAGCAATTAATGCAACATATTGTAGCTGGCTGTGGGTCATGCTTAAACCGCTACATATGGCGTCATAACTCGGTGCTGTTAAACTTGTCATGAAGCTTTACTGTGATATTCCTTCGTTTTTATCACCTGAAACTGTTACTGGTAATGCTGTGCGGCCGGATCTGCTTGTTGGGGACGGAATTAGCAATTTGTTTACAATCGAGCTAGCAGTAGGCCACGAATCTAACACGGTGGCAAATGCAACAAGGAAAGCACAAAAATATGAACATATTTTAAATGATAGTGACCTGAAACGTTCGCATCGAAAAATCTGTTTTGTGAATCTTGTGATGACTGCTATCGACATCTATTCGAAACATTCAGAGGAATATTTCAAAATGCTGTAAGATTTGAACATTGAAAACACAGCCGCAACGTACAATTCTACAAAACTAACAGAAATTTGTATACGAGAACGAAAGAATGGACAGAGGCGGATCTAATGACCTTCTAAGTTGAACCTTACCTTACCTATTGTTAATTATTTTAAAGCATCTATGCGAATGCAGGCAGACAATGCCTACATTGTAGTGAGAAGTCTGACTCTGTTAACATTGTTTGTAACTTGAATAGGAATATCTTTTATCCCAACTTTTAAAACAGTATGTAATTTAAATTGTTATTATCATGAAAAGTTTCCATTATTATAAAGCGCACATGGAAAAGATCAATAATTAATATGGCAGAACAACATTGAAGTAAAAGTAAAATAATAAGCAAGACTTTTAAAAAAAAGGTCATGATGGAAGAATGCAATCGTACTTTGTTGTCGTTAGGAGTGTTCCAAATAAAATAGACAAAGAAATATATGAAATAGAACCATCGAATCAACAGTGTGAGCAAATTGGTTTCAGGCTTTTCATAAAAATGCTAGGTTTTCTATTAAGATAACTGTCAGTTTAAAAAACAGGAAATTTACAATAAACAGAATCAGCTTCTCAAAGAAGGTTAATTTCAAGCATAGCATCTGCAATCGATACACGTGGCCTCCTCTGTATAGCATCAGTTCTGTCCGTTTGAAATGCAGAGTTTTTGAAGCAACAAGATAAGCTCGTGCCGATATATTATATAAATAATGATTTCAAACAATCATGAATTTGAAACTAAATTTATGACATTTAGTGTCAAATTGTTATTAAAGATTGGAATTGCTCACTATTGCTAGAGAGGTTAGTACCAAAGAGCAATGGTTTGGAAATAAAGTTTTTCTGTCAACAAACGGCTGGGTGGATGTTTTTACAGTCACCTTTTGAGGAGGATAAGAAGATTGACCTAATGTATTTTAACGTTGGTGTGATTCGTCATGGAAAGTTGAGCTAGTACAAGGGTCAGCGAACATCTAAAAAAGGGATAGCATATTGCTGGAGAAACCTTACCTTGTACATAAACAAGCAGGTAAAAGATACAAAAATTTGCCGAGCGTCGGGATTAGCCTGCTGGACATGGGAATAAACCCACGGTACAGGGTAACCACTGATTCACTTGACTTTGTCAAAGCAGACCAAAATGAAATCATTAATTGCGTATGCACAGCGTGACAATCGTGCTATATCCAATAACGACATTTATAGAGTTTCATTTATAGAGCAAAGCGAAAGGAACACAGTGCTCTGGCACATTCTATTAATCATTGATTGTTTCATGTGATATTAATAGAGAAAGACAGCTTGTGCTGGATAACATGAATGAAACAAGATCAAGATTGGAACTAAACTCAATTTAAAACGAAAAAGCCGCCCGCAATATCAATAATTCGAGAGCAATGATAGAAGCCTAAATTAAAAAGAAGGATTTCTTAAACATCTTTTCATAACCTTTGCTCTGGTGAAGCCCCGTATGCTGGGGCGAAATATCAGTTACTTTTAATTGACTTGTGTTTGTTGTTGTCTGTTCTCGGTGTGCTGTGGTATTCATTAGGATCTACATTCTTTAAAAAATGCCCAACAACTTAAATCGGAATACACAATCGTGAAGCAAAAAGTGACAAAAAGTAACAAGGAAAACGAGAAAAGTTTGAGTTGGCCGATCATAGATATTCAATTCTGCAAATGTGAATATTAAATAGCTTTGAATTCGTTGATGTGTATCGGAAAAAAGTAGCTATGAATGGGAGGCGGACACACTCGATACGTTGCGTGATCCAGGAGAAATGGACCCAGAAAACGACAAGCACGAAAACTTGCTTTATTACCAGCATTTAAAATTTCCTGTTTAAATTTGGACATTCTAAGAGGATGTTTAAGTTTAAGTTTCAGTTGATTAAAATTTGAAAAAATGCGAATGTACTGACCTCATTGACAATGCGATGCTGTTGCACAGTTTTTTTATTTATGAAGTCTTTTGATGCAACAAAAATTTCGTACATTGATCCACATCCCCCTAAGATTTAAGTTTGGCAATTGAAGATGAAATTAACTAGATGCATTTTGAAATAAAATAATGAACAAAGAAAAACAACAGAAGATCTAAAAAATTTATCTGTGTATACCGAGATAGTTGTGTACTATTTAAGACACATCTGTAAGCAAAGGATTATGAAAATAAACCAAAATATCTTATGATCTGCCTGAATAATTATTTGACCCAAATAAACATGAAATATAGATGAATGCAATAAAATTAGTAGGAAAAAACTCAAGCCTGAAAGTATGTAAATCATATTCATCATCAGAAAATTAGAGTCTGAATAAAATGATACCTGAAATATCTCTAACCATGATTTCTTCTACATTAAGTTTTGATTTAAGAATATCTTCTATTCTTTTTTCACCAGGGGAAACAGATTCAAGATTATATGTCACGCTTGTTGTATGTAAAGATCTGAAAGAACAGGTGGCTGGTTGCTTCCATGCCTAAAAAAGATACAATTATTTCTTAACATTAAATTCATTGCAATGAAACATAACATACAAAGACAATTATGACCCTTTCCATGGTAACTGCTAAGTTGATCTTGATTCGATTGCATGATGCTCGATAGAGATTCTGATCATTTCAGAATTTCAGTGGATCTATAGAGAATTGCAATTTATCACAGCCTATTAATGAATAACTAGATTTCATTTTAATATGTACGGTGAATAATAAAACCTATATACCCCACAGCGGGAATTAGGCGAGGTTGTAATTTTCTTTCAACATTGTTCAATGAATGTGTTCTACTGGATCTTGAAAGTGGCATTAGAAGAAATGGTTTGTATCATTGTTAGCAAAAGATATTGTGAAAATGTTGCTCACTCATTGGTGTTGAAAAATAGCTTGCATAACCAATTCTCTAAATACCAGTAAGAAAACAAAATCATCTACTGCTCTTCATAAATTTATTTTACTTCATAACACAGGGTTACTTCAAAGAGCATGTAGGCAAATAAGGTAGGGGATTGTAAAAGAAATAAGGACAGACATACGGGGAGAAAGGGAAGGGGGTTAAAATTTCAAACATTTTGTATACATACTTTGTAACTGACTCTAAATTATGGCATTCCATAGATAGAATGACTCACAACTTTGTGAGATGTTTACATTCCAGTTTACTTTATTGCCGATTTATTTACTTTATTTCAAGTTTACTTGAATTTCAGATATCTTTATTGCCTACCTTAAACCCAACATCAATATCGTTACATTTCATAGATATTTAGGCATCAATTTCAAAGTTTTGAAGTAGTATTAGGAGCTAGAAGCTGCTCCAGAAAATTATCCATTTTCTAGCTGTAAAAATGGTCTTTGTCTTCAATGACATCCCTTATCCAAAGACATATGGAAATAAGACTGGAAAATGAGAATTTATCAATGGTTTCTTTCATAAAAGGAACCAAAATGTGAAGCTTCAGATGATGAGCATTGATAGAATATAAAAACTTTCTTATTCTTTATCGGTTTTCCTAGCTAATGTTTGTTCCTTTACCCAAAGAACTTTCACTCCACTGGCATGTTGCAGTGTGAGATGTCCTTTACACAGCTCCTTATTAATAAGAGCTGTCTTAGTGAAAGCCAGGACTTCCTCTAAGCCTCATTGCAGAACAAAAATGAGCACTTGTGATCAAAGACAGCCATACCTATGTGAGACCAAACATTCTTATGCCTTTTCTGGCCCAAGGTGTATATGGTAAATATGTATGCAGTTCACTGTGATACAGATTCTACAGGAAACAGTGTATCCATGTGTCAAAGTTATATTTCTGTCCACTACTGGATATGCTAATGCTGTGCCAAGGAATAATAGTGACGTGCTTGGCATAAGGAGGGGGGGGGGGGGGGGGTGTCAGTAACAGCAATGCCAGTCTTCAACATTACAGGCTTCAATTTTTGTGTGAAACTTCAATTGCAAACTATGACATGGCTTTGAAATGCCCAGTGCTTGCAACCCTCATTTAACACTGTCTAGAAACCGAAAAAAGATTCTAGATATAAATCAAAGCTGCATTGTTAAAAAAATACTTTTTGCTACTTAGATTTGTTATTAGTGTTGGAAAACATGTATGATTTGGCTACACCTAGCTGTGAGCAACAGCACACTATCGGTTGTGAACTCCAAGCAAGGCATTTGAGCTGTTGGCAACAATGCTCCTTTGAATACGATTGTTTGACATTGTGGGTCTTGTCTTACAACTAGGAAGCCTTGCTTGTATGCTGATATTGCCGGGCAAAATAAATCACATGGGTAGCTGTATGTATATGAAACTATTTCATAGACTATTCCTCTTACAGCACTACTCCTTTTGTCTGCCGCATATAGCCTTTGCAAACCTCTCTTTACTATTAATTTGGTGTGCAATCAAAAAAACTGTTGTGCAGCATCTGTGCATTGCATCTACCATACTATGCAGACTGGAGTAAGCATACAGTTTTAGCTTCTGAAAATTGTTCCTGTTATTTTGATGAAAATACTGCTGCTCTTAGCATCTTGAAACTGGCATGCCTTTTTTTAAAAACATTCTCAGGTCCTGTTGGGTTTCTCCTGTATTATTCTTTGCAGAACACATTCAAAATTGCAATGTACTTATTTTCAATTAAGAGAATTTTAAAAGAAAATGCAAAAGGATTACAGTTAACCGGACGAAACTATTATTATTATACCTTACACAAATTATTATGACGGCCGAACAAAATCATGAGTTTCATTTGAAAAAGACAAATTCATATATAATAATGCAAAAGAAGCGAAAACCTTTGATATATTTGAAAAACTGCTTCTGAGAGCTGTACTGTACAATCTTTGCATTTTTGAGCCGCTTAACTTAATTTAACAGAGAATTATTCCGCGCAGAGAAATAATATACCGTATTCTTTGATAGTGCTACTGCTGGCATCTTGAAACAACTTCGATCTGATACTGAGGCTAACAGAATGGATCAAATCTTCAAGGGAAAGTATATTTACCGTAAATCCTCGAATTAGCCCCCTGGGGGCTTATTTAATTTTTTTATTTTTAGATGGGGGCTTATTCGAGGGGGCTTATATGAGAGGGGGGGGGCTTATAAAATTAAGTTTTCTTTCTAAGTTAACTTTCAAGAGCTACAGCCTTCTTTCTCCTCTCGGAACATTCTCTTGCGGCTGAAGATGAGATTTTTTAGACCAATGATTTTTGCCTATTTTTAAAGTGTCGAGGGATGTTTCCTATCAACTTTCAAAATGCACACGAAAATCATCAGAAAAAACAACCTGTGGCCATATCTTTGACTACATCCATTAAAACTTCTTTGAAAATTTAACAATTATAATCTTTCGTACCAAAGTAATCGAAATAATTAGTTTCACCAAAGCCAAATTATGAAAATGGACACCGTTAATTATACTTTCACTCTGAGGATGGATATCTTCAAGGTGGCCACACCTTAGCACTCGAAATATAAAATTCCTTTCTCCCATAGAAAGCTCCCCAAAGAAAAATATGAGTTTGCGACAAAGGACGCAGATGGTTGTCAACGAGAGGTAATGGAGAGAAGTCACTTAAGAAGCCAAATGAGCTTATAAGCACTAACAAAAAACCTCTTCATTCTTAAGGACATAGATGAAGCATGCACTCTTTTAGTCCCACCCTCTTCCTGAAGGCTTGGGTCAAACCTGAAATATGATGGGATACCAAGACGAATTGAAACTGCATGTTGATCTAAAAGGTAAAATTATATTGCTTTTATCGATTTGCTACTCTTAAATTTTTTTGCGGCCTAAACAGCTCGCGACGTAGATCTTCAAAAACAAATAACAGCGCTCACTGCTTTTGTAGACAGTGTTCCCATCATCAGCTGGGTAGATACTCTGCCTGACAGAAGTTATTAAACTTGAAGAGCTTCTTATGCAAATAATCCTTTATTACCGGCTATAAAAATACCGGTATTTTGGTGCTTAGAGATATTAAAAAGAGCAAATGTATTGGAAAGAACGCTTTTTTATCTTTCCAAGCAATTCAAATTTGATTTTGCTGAGACGAAAAGCTGGAAAAAGCCTTATCTCTCGCAACGGCCCAAGTTTATCTAGCAAAATCTCAAATCTACGCAAGAATTCGTTCAAAATCAGCTTTTACAGGCTTTCGCTGTTATTTTCACAGAAACGAAAATTCTAGAATCTTAAATGAAACTGCATATTCAACACCGGTCTTGTCCTTGACTATTCATGGTGTGTTCATCCATTCATTATTTGGTCACAGAAGATTTTGATCAGAATCTTTTGGCATTTTGAGTTACAAAAATTTTTACCCCCTGGTATCTTGTCTTACGGGCCATTTAATAAAGTACGATTTAAACGCATCAAGTATAAGGTTAAATACAGTACCTAATCCATCTATGTGATGAATTCGGTTCTAAATGAGTTCTAGTTCATTTGGTAAAGAAACGAACAACAATTCAAATTATCACATGTTCCCTTGCTGGTAGAAAACCAGATAAGCCATGCATAAGATGCGACATTCGTAATTTAGTATTTAGCTTCAAAATCGATTACACGGTGCGAAAGATAAAAATCCAAAGAAGTTTTGGAAACAGATATATGGGGGCAATTTAAAGGTATACAACTCATAAACAGGCCAGGCCGATGATTAAAAGTAAAACATTCAAGGCAGGTACTTTAACAGATGACCACTCCAAAGTTATACAATTTTCCATCAAAATAATGAGCTATATAAAGCCATAAATTGCTTTAGGATGAAAAATCTCTAGGGACTGGTGGGATCAATGACAATGTCTCAAATGCCGATGAAAGTAAGCCGGGTCTTACTTTCAAGATTTAGGGCATTAAAGACCAATTGCTAATGGAAGAGCAGGTGTTGGAAAGAGCGTGGAATAAACACAGAGAAAATGAATCGTGCAGCAAAAGCCTAAGGAGAAAATTGGCATGGCTACACTATCCTCTTATAAGATCAAGAAAATTCAAGTTCAAAATATTAATAAATCCATGAACACATCATTCCTGTACATATTATGTTTCAAACTTAGCGAAAAACATACCAACCCTAACTGGAGTAATAAAGAATTGAAACAAGGATGTGTTCTTAATCCCTTGATTTTAATTCTGTTAATTGACATTCAACTTGTTAAATCAAAACTCCATACTACTTTTGCATATATTGTTTTATGGCGATTATAAATTCGAAAACCAAAAATAATATCACAAAACCCTTATCTTGATATCGTCACAGTTTGGTTCCTCAATCCAAATCCTGGAGCTAAAAAATCTTTCTTAAAAATAACTTGAAAACGGTATTGTGAAATGTATACAAATCTATCATGCATGATAAACTAGCGCTGATAAAAGTATGTGCTATCATCTCTTAAAAAGATATGCATGAGCGAAAGCACAAAGTACCATTTATCTACTTATAGCAACATTTTCTTGTAGAGTAAGAGCGGCAGTTAGTGTATGGATGCTATCAAATTTGGAACTCCTGATTTACGTCATCTCGAAAATGCTGCCCTGCCATTATTCGCTTATTGCATCCTAAAGGCACTTTTCCGGTAAAAAGGTCCGTATTTTGAGGGTAACAGGCAATAAACACCTTAGCTTCAATGAATTTTGTAGATACTGTGGTCATTACTAACATATTCCCGTATACTTGGTATACTGGATACTAGTAGCTAAAAAGTACAGATCATACGATAAAACCAGTGAAAGAAAAGGGACATGTTTACATTTGTAAAGAAACATACTTTTCACAACAAACTAAGAGCAACATGCGATTTAAGAAGATTGCTTTAAAATGGAACCCTTGGATTCAACGTTACTGAAAAGCTGATTCCTTCTTGCACATTGTTAAGTGGAATTTTAAACGGATAACTATGTATGATTTTGCTTAAAGTTTCTGATGATTTGATTGGACCAACCTGAAGCGTGATCACATGACATAACACAGCCTCGTGGTCTGTCAAAACTTGAAGCCTCTGATTGAGCTTGCCCTTTAAACGGCTCTTATTTTGCTAGGTAATTCCCCATTTTCTTTCAGAAAAAGGGCATGGTTTATCACACTGCGGTATCGTCATCATGAGGCAAACCGAGTATGAAAAACGAGAGAAACAGTCATGATCCAAATTGGAATGACAGCAAAGAAAAGTATGTCCAGTGTCCAAACGTCCAAATGGCTGTTACTGAATGCATACTTAATAAGAAAATGGCTGTTTTGTAGGCTTTTTTCAAACAAATCCTTCCATTCCAGCGACATTCTAGTCACCTTTAAATAAAGGGCTGACAGCAGCATAATAACAGCATATGGCGTTGATAGAAACATCAAAACATAGTTAAGAGATCCAGCCAATCTGAAAAAGATTCAAAATAAAATTTAGAATAAATTTATCGTGGAGCCCTATCAAAGTAAAAATATTAACTTCTTTGTCAAAATAGCTCCCTATTTGACGAATTTTTAAACTTCAATTTAATTTTTTCAATTTTTCATATATTAGTTTTCTCAATCTACTTGGTACTCTCAGTCTAATGAATTATTTTTGAGTTTTCCTTTCCCTTTCCATTTCAATTCAGCAGCCAGTCAAGTGGAAATCTGACAATGACACTGAAAATCTGAAGCAAAAAAGATTAAACTGCTGAACCAATTTTTTTTCGGCTGAAGTTTGTAAATTCTATCGAACTCAAAAAGTTATTAAAATTGGGTAAACAAACAAATACATGAGTAAAAAATTCATTGACCCGCTAAAAACAAATTAGGCCGACTAATTGAAAGGTTGCATTGCTTTTATATATATTCGGTTTCTTACTAATATCAAACAGCTAAACACTCTCAAATGAAACCGACAAAGGTTGGAAAAATTAAGTAAGCAACTTCAAAGCCATCTCATTTTCGAGCAAACAAATTCTACATGAGTTACCTGTTACTAGCAAACTATTTCCTTTTCACAAAAAGCAATATTATATAATCTTAAATTCATTCCAAGTAACTTAAAGAAAACCAAACAAGTCATAAAACTATCCATTGTACATTAAGCAGATGGGACCGATTTAGGATTGGCTGCCATCGATGCCGTTCAAATGCTTCTTCTAATTATTTTGTCTATTTATTTATGCGAATGCAGGAGAGCTCTATTTGTTAAAAAAGAATGTGCCGATTCGAAACTTTTCAAAAAATAGATAAATTGTTGGAACGGAGAAAAATGCGACCGTAGCCTCTGCAAAATATACCTCCCAAAAGTCTGGATTCTAGCAGAATAGTCCTAAACTGGCTTCTATCTTCTACAGAACAATTTCCATTTCATAGTTCTATTTTCTATTATATCGTAACGTAAATTATATGTAAATACTAGGCTTAAATCAGCTGTAAATTGGTTACATTTGTTATCCAGCCAACATTAAATAAATAAATGATGATTATTATGATGATGTGTGATTCGTTGTGAACCCAAACATTCTCATACACGCGACAGGTGCAGTGAAAAAATCAATTTTTCACAACCATGAAAGTTTTGACGAAAAATATTACTGTTTAATAGATAAAGGTGTGAAAACCAAGCTAGAAAATCAGAAGAAAAGCTGGAAAAAGTAGCTAAACGTGTTAATATTTGTCACATGATGCTTCAGCTCTGTCAAAAACAAGCTAATTGGCTTAGCTGCGTATTTGAGTCAAGAAAAGTTGCAAAAGGTTCTCCTTGGCTTGCATGTTTAGAAACAATAAGTTGAGAAATAAAACGTTTGAAAAGTTCAGAAACAAAATGCTGGGTTACATGATAACTTAGTGTGCAAATTTGAGTAATTTAAAAGATAAATAATTTAAGAGAATTTGAAAACTGTGTGAGGCGGTCGCTTCCCTATCTTGTATAAATTTCACATTACATGATACTTCACATTATAGATATGTTACAGAAATATATGTTCTTTTTAAAAAGAAAATCTATGAAAGCCATATCAGCATTTATAGCCTATGTTTAAATTTGCGAAACCAGAAAATTTCGAAACAGGCAACGAATACTGTGTCGTCATTCACTGAATGGACAGACTCAAGTATAAAACTAAAACTTAAACAGATAACTAAATATGTACCAACTGGTTTTGAGATTGCTTGGGGTGCTCGACGAACCGAAAAAGTTTTCATAGATTTATTAAAGATTCCTAATTGATTTAGGGTTACTAGTTTAATGTTTTAATAAGCTGAGTCCCTGATATTGCTTCAAACAATTAGAGAACTCTAGTATTTCTGTAAACCATGCATGGTCATTTGAACTGCTGATGAAATTCGGGCGTGTGATTTGACTGGTTTAAGCCAAGCTACTCGTGCATTGATTGGTTAAATCGAGCTCTACCCCTTCAAAGCACCCTACCACTACGGACATTGTCTTGAAGCAGAATGCAAAGGAGAAGTTTTTTACTGAAAAAAAAATAGCAGCCGTGGTTCTTATAAAAAAACACTATGCATTATTGCTGTAAAGGAAAGTCACCTACTATCAGAATCGCCCTACAAATATGATGAAAGTATTACTGTACCGTAAATCCTCGAATAAGCCCCCACCTAAGAAATCATCTTTGCAAATAAGCCCCTCTTTGAATAAGCCCCCGGGAGCTTATTCGAGGGAAGCATAATTGCAGAAAAATATCTGATTTCAAGAAAGCCCCCACAGGACAATAGCTATACAGTATTACTTCCTTTGACTTGAGGCCAAAAAGCAAAAAAGCGACTTTTGTTATGATAAAAAATCATAATATCTGTTCGTTCTTTGTTAGATTTGTTAGAAAAATTATGTAGTTTTTTATGCTGACCTTTGAGGAAAGTACTAAACTCTGAAAAGAGCCCCCCTCGAATAAGCCCCCACCCAAAAATTCATCTTTGCAGATAAGCCCCCGGGGGCTTATTCGAGGATTTACGGTATTTCAGCTACTCAAAATAATGATCGAAACAATGATAAGAAGTGTGATATCCTACATTACATTAGTGCACCGTGAGCTAAAATTTTGCTGAAAAGAAGTGTTTCATCCCAGGGAGATAACAGCATCAAAAATCTGTTTCCGCTACAAAGCGAGTAAGATCAACCGCTTATTCAAGTGTGAGTCCTTGCAGGACAGACGTAAAGAAGTTTTTGTTCCCACATCAGTGTGAAACTAAAGCAAAAAGGTGATTTTAAGGGCAAATCTGCAGATAGCACCTGCTTCATTAATTACATTTTAAGCTTGTTTCTCAGCGAAAAATTTTTATGGCCCGCCAAAACTTAAGCCTGTAAAAAGATCGAGAATACAATAAATGTAATCACACCCTTGCAAGCTCTTAAGGGAAATCTTTCAAAACTAGGAAACAAAAGGTTAAAAAAAGATGCAGTGATGAGAAACTGACTTGGTTCAATAGTTTATATCGTCGTTGTTTTGTTGAAATTTATATTTATTTATTAGAAGAAGTAAATAATGGTTATATGATTATTTTCATCGGGACAAAATGTATTTAACCTCGACCAAACAATAAGAAATTACTTTACGTTAGATGTTTCAGTGAGATGTAGGAAAAGGGTTATACACATGCACTACTCACCGGGAAGGTTTCACGTCCAGAAACAAAACAGCTGGAACCAGTGGAATCGCAACAACCAAAGCTAACGAAAAGTTCAACAATGACGTCATACCAATAACAAGGATGAGAAGGAACGTAGTGATGAGTTTGCGAGCTTTCCATTCTTGTTCATTTCTCGTCTTGGAAAGGATCCTGAGGGTTGAAGATAAGAACTATGAATAAAGCATTCCATGAAAGGCTGCGTCGGTACATAGCAGATTTGATATGTTTGTAGACCCAGTGAAATAGACAGACATTCCATGACATCACACAAATGGTCCATGAAAAATAAAAAGATCGGGATACTTTATTTCCTTGTTGGTAATTCTTGTATTTCTCTCAAAAACGGGCCTATTAGAGGTTTGCAGGTTCACGTTGTGGCAGGTTCACTTTGTCGCAGGTTTGTCCCTTCTTTCAACAACGGCCGACTGCAGCTTTTTGGTACATTAAACACCCCATACATGGGCTCCGACAAAGGTTGAAAAGTGAGGGAGGGGGTGGCCAAGGGAAAATTTAACACCCATAACAAAAGATTTTGAAAAAACTTTATTGTTTTGCAAAAAAGTGGGGGGGGGCAAGGCCCCCCAGCCCCTCTTCGTCGGAGGCCCTGCCATAACGTGCCCCAAGTAACCTCAAATACAAGCAGCATTACTTCAAAAGTAGGGAATCAGATCAAATACACGGGCGAGAAGGGGGGGGCGCTTAATTGCGGGGGGGGGGGGCATTATGGCAAATCCTTCATTTAGCTTACGAGTAGCTGTCGATCAAATTTATACTTCTCTTGCCTTAAGGGCATTGTTTGACCTTGGCATAGCTGCAAGAACAATACATAGAAGAAATAGAACTATACAAAAATAATAATGGATATTTAACAGATCCATCAAAGATGGCTTTTCACTGTTAAAGTTAAAATAATACAATTGTCAAAGTTAAAGTTAAAATAATACAACTGTCAAAGTCTAGGTAAAGCATTTTTAAAATAATTTACAGAAAATGCAATGTCTCTTAAAATTAATTTCATTTTTTAGCTCTATTAACTACAAATTTTTTGACAAAGATAAAAATGTTCTATAATTTGGACAGTTTCTACTCTATAGACTTTTCAAACAGTTGAGAGATTAGCGGCAGCGATTGGTCAAAACAGAGAATCAATATCACGTGCTTTATCTCGCATTACTTTCAATCCGCATATATATACCAATTTTCTTCTTAACTTATCCGACGTTTATATTCCGAGGAGTATCGGACAAAAGTACCTTTGTATGATATTTTCCCGCTCTTCCGTGCTATCTTCCAATTTTTGAGTACAAAGGCGCATTCCATAACAAAATGCATGCATAAGTGCATGTGACAAAATATGCAAAAATGTAAAGATAACAAAACTGCGTTAGAAGAAAAGTCCTACAGAACGACGCGAAAAATGACCGTTGTTGCGAATATATTGATATATAATGAGGTAATTCACACATTCATGCCCACCTGCACGCATTTCATGACGCCAGAGTAGGTAAAAATATAACTGAAGCTGATGCAGAGGGATGCAGACCAACGGGCATGCAATTAGAGAAATTTCACGAATGTCCTTGTTGTAATATCAAAAAATCCAAGTTACCAGTTCAAAGCTGAAACCGATCAAAATGTATAAAAAAAGAGAACTGGAGAGGACTAAACATAGAAGCAGCACCAGCACTATGTAATCAGCTACTTTTCCTAAGGAATTATATATGATCGTGCTTTTTGACAATAAATAGCTATTGGCGTGATTTTTCTAGATTTTCAGTCATTCCATGGATAAATTAACAAATATTGGCCAAACTTTGAAGTCCTTTTAATGAAAAGATTTGGCTAGTCGTAGGTTAATATGGAAAAAACGAGCTGATATTCAACATATGGAGACAGTTACGCGAAAGCTGAAAAACACTATTTGGAATAGTCAAACTCGAGAAGCACTGAGACACGTTCAGGATACACCAAAACAAAACTCCGGTAAATTTAAAAATAAAACCATATCAATCATGTCATCTTTAAGATGCAGAAAATGATCGATTGAATTTAAAACAGACAAAGATTTCTAATGTAAAGGCAACCTCGTGGTAACAGGCCAGTGAAATACATAAGAGATTGTCATTGGCTTCTTGAATTACCATGAACAAAGTTGTTCAAAAAGTTGCAAAGTGTGTTTGCAACTGGCTATCCTAGCTTAACGACAACAGACTGAAGCTATCCAAAGGTCCAATAGGTGTGATCAAAGATCAATAGGTGTGGTCAAAGGTCAACAGGTGTGGTCAAAGGTCAATAGGTGCGGTCAAAGAAAATCCATTTATTAACTTGAAACGAAACAGAAGGAAGAAGTGCTCTACGTTTAGCTTTGGTAATGAGTGAGAGTAGTGACCAAGGTAAAGGAGCAGTGACTAAAATAATTACATTAATGAATACAAATTCAGGAAAATTTTCGATTTTTTACAGAGTTTATAGTTTTTCGATAGCTGTCTTACTAGAGAGGCATTGAATAGGAATGGCGGAAAATAGATCGAAAAGTAAGGACCAAATATAGGATTTAAGCACAACCAAAAACACATCTAAAATAGGTAACAAGCACTTTAATCTTCGTTTAAAAGTTTTCGTGACCGGTTCATAGAGTTCTTAAGCGAAGACGTCATAAAATGTATTTTTCAATCATTTAAATTAAATAACTTGATATAAATTTATGAAATATCTCTTTATGAAATATGCAATGTTTCTTTTATACCTGTGATGTACGAAGTTTGAAATCTTGCAGGTTGCGTATTATTGAAAACGTTATCAACAAGAATCCTTAATATTAAAATGATAAAAGCAGGAGGTAACGACAGCCCTTGACTTTGGAGATGTGAGAAGTAGGACACCAGGCTTGCCGGAAAACGTCCGCTCGACCCCTTTTGGACAGATGCGCAATAAAAAGTATTTGTACAATTACAAAAACATTTCAAAAGAAGCCATAAGATCCAAAGCAAATGGCGATTAGAAATGAAAAGATGATTTACTAGGAAACAAGATGAAAAGAGAGTAAAAAATATTAAACTACCTCAAGGAGAAGGCTGTTTCAAGAAACACACAGAAATTGTGACTTGCAATGTATAGGAACAAATGTATAGAGACCTGCGTGAACGAGAAAAACAGCTGAAATTCTGATGAAATACTAATGGACTCTAGATACTACCTACAGAACACTGTTTGGGAGATCGTGAGGGCATAAAAGGCACCATGTCCCGACGTATTCCGTTGGCCATTCAAATTTCCCATTGGTTGGACTACACATAAGATCTATTGTTAAGTATCTAATCGGCAACTTAAGGCTAATTCGCATTGTGTTCTCGATCATAAATAGAGGGCTGGTGTAGAGGGCTAGTGTTGGGATGAAAACGGAACAAGGGAGACAGGGGTGCTTAAGTGACCGACCGACCAAAGGGAAAAGAAAATAATAATGTAATATACCATAAGACAAAATGTATGAAAGTATACATAGTTGAGCCCTAGCGGGGAGATGAAGGAGAATATAAAGACTAGACGATAGCAATAGCACGTCAGGTGAAATCACAAAGCAAAGGTCCAATAGGTGTGGTCAAAGGTCAATAGGTGTGGTCAAAGATCAATAGATGTGGTCAAAGGTCAAAGGTGTGGTCAAAGATCAATAGGTGTGGTCAAAGGTCAATAGGTGTGGTCAAAGAAAATCGATTTATCAACTTGATACGAAACAGAAGGAAGAAGTGCTCTACGTCTAGCTTTAGTAATGAGTGAGAGTAGTGACCAAGGTAGAAGGAGCAGTGACTAAAATAATTACAGTAAGGAATACAAATTCAGGAAGATTTTCGATTTTTTACAGAGTTTACAGTTTTTCGATAGCTGATTGGTAAATAACAGGCTTGTCTGCTGTATAAGCAAATCATAGATTGGAAAAAAATTTTTCAGCCGTGCCTGTCTCATATTTTATTTTTATTATTGGCATTAAGCTTACTTTTACTTGTATAGGTTTAGTAACAATAAAGAGTTGAAGCTTTTTTCATAGAGGAAGAAAATTCTAATAAATCGAAGAATGATATCACAGGCAATATTTGCAAAAGGATCCAGCTAAGTTTCTCTCCGCTGCAGCAAAATTTTGTTTGCAAATAATTTGCTTTCAAATCTTTTGCATGAAGTTTACACTATTTAATTTTGAAAAACAAATACAATAGGCAGCCTCGGTTATTATTATTTCGAGGCTCCTACGATCAACAAACCTGCAAAGTGCAAATTTGCATAGTAGGTTAAGTTACGTAAAATAAGTGCTGGTTCTTCTATGATAGCGCCCTTGGCACAAAGCAGTATTCCGCAGTACATTTCTGTTCACTAATAGTGATTGACTCTAAATTCGTGGCAAGTACTTGCTGGACCAACAGAGTAGAAAATATAACCAACAATGCCAGCTGAAATAAAGATTCAGTGAGATTGTGAATACGAAGAAAAGCAGGTTGAAATTATCAGAGCAGCACCTGCCCTAGAACTTGCTGAGCAACAAACAGATGGGGGTAATTACTTGAAAAAAAAGCTGTTGAATATCAAGACTACTCGCAAATAGAGCAGAACAAACCTAAATGTTAGCAAATGGCTCGCAGGAAAAACAGATATGGTTACAAAGCGATGTGTTGGATGTAACAAGAAAAATACCGTAAGAAAACGTTTTCATATCGGCATTATAGTTGTAAGCTGCTTTATATTGGCGATTGTTTTGCTATTAAATGTAACACTGTCTAAAATGGCTATATACAGAGCAAAACATTTCTGATCTTGGAGTCCAAAGACGCATTATACTTATAAGGCTAGTACCAGCTTGGATCTAAACCAATTTAACAAAGTCTATGGGCTTATGTGCTGAAAACAGTGCTTGTTTTTAGAAAGAAAGACTTTATTTTTAAATACATAAATACCTTCGCAAGATACCTTCACAACATAAATGATTGGTTGAGTAAAGTGAAGTGTGAACTCAAACTGAACAAGTGTGATCAATTGATAAGCAAAGAAGAAAATCCTTTCTACAGGTATGTTTACTAAAACAGGCAAATAAGCATTCAAAGTAGTTTTGTGTCAACTAAAAACATACAAATTGGATAAACTTCTCCAATGTAACAGCATAGAATCAAATCGACAATGGCTTCAGCATCGCAAAAACAGGTAGCGACAGTGCTCTATGCATTTAAACTAAAAACAGTAAAGCTTGAACTCAGAATTCAGATTCAGAAAGATGGAATTTAAGATTGGTGTTGTAATGCTCAAAAACAAAACATCACTTGCAAAATATTCATTTAAATGTATCTGGGTTTGGATCATAGTTGTTAAATGAATTTAGCTGTAACATCACATTTGCTGATGCTTTCTAGCAAATTACATAAAAATCTCAGACGTAATAAGTTTTGTAAGTAAAAGATATTTCGAAAGCCATATGTTAGATTTCTTGAGCATATGCACAAACCGCTTGTTACAACAGAGTTTAGCATATGCGCAATCCGTGCTAAAACTGAATTTATGACGTGAAACAGTTGGTTGTTTCCCAGAGAAGGTTTACAATTCTCGTTCAAAGAAAATTGACAAAAGCGCAAGGATTAGCTTTTCTAGTTATTCAGATAAACTTTGTTCCTATTGATGAAAGAAAAACCTCTAATATGTTTTTGAAACCAAATTTTATTTATGAAAAAAGCCTTTCCAATAAATGACAATTAAAAATTAGCAAATTATTACATAGGAATTTCTTTCAGGTTCCACAAAAAGAAACCTAGTATGATGAACCTGCTTGAAAATCACATTAAGCGTGAAACTCTGATTAGCAACTAAGAACCTCCCTGTTCTTTACCCTAAAAGAGAGTATAGCTCTGCTTATGGTATCAAACCTTATATGACATACTGGTGAGCAATAGTTTTCATAAAAGAAACAACATGGTATAATCAACGACGGTATTTCCTACAAAAAATACCCCACTTCCTACACGCGAGTAGATCTTTCATTTGATTTCCTCTTCAACATTTTCAAAATGTATTGAATTTGTTTTGAGGCACAAACAATTGTTGACATGAAAAAGCGACATCTACATAACAAAGAAAAGAAGCAATCGGAACCTTTTTGGATATCACAACCAAACAAAACATGCAATGTAAAAAAAATCATAATAAAAATGATTATCTTATTGGTTTTGATCCTTTCATATTGTGAGGACAGAAAAAGATCAGGAATCACATAGTCCAGAGGGACAAGGGATGCCTTACCTCCCGACAAAGGACTTAAACAGACTAATTTTTTCTAGCTCAGTTTTTGGTGTAGAATTCAAATCTGGATGTTGGTCGGGCGGAAGAGGGGGCTTTTCCGAGATACAAGGGGTTTTGTCGAAAAACTGGTATGCAGCCTGTGAATGAGTTGTCAATGACCAACCGAAGAGGAGCTTTACCAAACCAACCTTACCTAGACCAGTTTTTGGTGTAGAATTAAAAAAAAAGGATGGGAGAGGATGCTTTTCCATGATACGGGCCTTGTTCAAAAGCTGGGATGTAGTGTGTGAATGAGCTAACAATGGTTACCTAACTTTACCAGACCAACTTTTCCTAGATCAATTTTTGGTGCAGAATTCCAAGCTGAATGTTGATCGGATGGAAGAGGACGCTTTTCTGAGATACGGGGGGGGGGGGAGGTAGGGTTTGTCAAAAACTGGGGTTCTTGACTCAAAGAGAGGGATGAAATTAGGGTCATCTGCTTTTGGATTATTGAATCAGTTTGGTCTGCGAGTTATCTCTACAACATTCAAACCTGAAACTATAACAGATTTACATTAGCTTCCCTTGTCGAGATAACAATTTCAAGATCATAAGCTACCATGTCGTTAATTTCTCCTTCACCTGCACTGTCACTGAATTGTTCAGTGTCCGTATAATCTTCATCATCTATACTTTCTTGACATCTAACTGATGCAATAGCCCTTTTTTATCTTTGGATATGGCTCTTCTATCCGGTCTCCAAAGGCTTGCAATATAGATCGAGCGTAGATGTGCTTCCTAAAGCAAGCGCCTAGAGGCATACAGATTGATCTGCAGTTTTCTTGTCTCTTGCAAATATTCTTCCAAGAAGCTTCTCTCTTACATCATTCACAGCATCAAGTCGTTTTAGATTTGTCGGTCAAAGATTCGGAAAAGTTTCTGGTACTCTGGCAATTGATCAAATTGCTGCCACCGGATTAATAACGTAGAAACTGGCATCATCTGTGATACCTACGACATACCTCAAGAGAACTCACTGCAGCATTGAGTAATTTGCTTCTGCACCTTTCATTGAGAGATTATTGGTTGTCAAAGACAATGTCACCAGGATGCCACCAGAGTACATTGCATTTCCCAGTTATGTAGCTAGCAAATCTGTTTCAGTTGACCGATAAAGTATGGGTGGAAAATGCACCTGCACTCGGAGAGAGGGTAATGTGTTTTGCAGAAAAGGATGTTGAAGACTGAGTAGAGATGGAGTTAATGCTGTGGAGAAACTGCATGGCAATTACAAGGAAGCACACTAAAATCTGCTCCCTACTACGCTATGAGCACAGCGTCAATCAGGGTCGATACATCAAAGGGTATTGTGAGATCTTGCTTTTTGACATTGAAGGGCCCATCATCCTTCTAGTAAGTAATATGCCAAGCCTTCATATACTGACAGATAGAAGCAATGGTAAAAATAGAAATCGCTACGATCTTTTAGCATGTGTTCTCTCCACCATTCAATAATAGTACTTGCTTGCCTCGACGCATTTATAGGCAACGATTACGTACCGTATTTTCTGTTTTAAGGCAAATGGATCTTCTGGAATGCAATGAAAGACAACTAGTAGTTTCTAGCAACCTTCAGCTAGTTTGGCACAGTCGTTGAGCCGATTGCCAATTTTGTCAAAGGTTTCAAGAAATACATATGCTGGCTGTGTGAGATAAACGACTTGATGATGTGAATTATGTAAGAGGGAAGCTTTTTCAAAGAATATTTGCAAGAGACAAGAATACTGCAGATCTATCTGTATGCCTCCAGGCGCTTGCTTTAGGAAGCACAACTACGCTCGAACTATATTGCAAGCCTTTGGAGACCGGATAGAAGAGCCATATCCAAAGGTATAAGAAGGACTTTTGCACCAATTAGTTGTCAAGAAAGTCTAGATGATGAAGATTATACGGACACTGGACAATTCAGTGTTAGTCCAGGTGAAGGAGAAATTAACGACATGGTAGCTTATGATCTTGAAATTGTTATCTCGACAAGGGAAGCTAATGTAAATCTGTTATAGTTTCAGGTTTGAATGTTGTAGAGATAACTCGCAGACCAAACTGATTCAATAATTCTTTTTCCAAAAGCAGATGACCCAAGAGCCCCAGTTCTGACAGCAGTGCTAGTCTATGTCCACTGGATATGATTAATTTGCTAAATACGCCTGAGAAAAAGGTCGATCTATTTATAGGACGTTCAGCAGCCTTATCCCAGTTTTTGACAAACCCTACCCCCCCCCTGTTTCTCAGAAAAGCGTCCTCTTCCATCCGATCAACTTTCAGCTTGGAATTCTGCACCAAAAATTAGTCTATGAAAAGTTGGTCTGGTATAGTTTTCTTGGGTAACCTTGGGTAACTCATCCACACGCTACATCCCAGCTTTTGGACAAGGCCCCCCGTATCATTGAAAAGCATCCTCTCCCACCCTTTCCAATGTTTTTTTAATTCTACACCAAAAACTGGTCTAGGAAAGATGGGTTTTGTAAAGCTCCTCTTCCGGTGGTCATTTACAACTCATTCACAGGCTGTATACCAGTTTTCGGACAAAACCCCCTGTATCTCGGAAAAGCCCCCTCTTCCGCCCGATCAACATCCAGATTTAAACTCTACACCAAAAAATGAGCTAGAAAAAGTTGGTCTGGTAAAGTCCTTTGTCGGGTGGTAATACACCCCCTTGTCCCTTTGGACTAACAGGGCTAAAAAGGAAACGAAAAATGAAAATTGTAGTTTAGGTATCCGTTGAAGTAAGGAGGGTAGAGTGCTGATGATATTTAAAAAAAGTAAAATTGATATTCATATCATAGTTCGGACGTTGTGCGTATCTCGGTGGCTTCGATGCCAAAAACAGCATGACTTCGTCTTTAAAGGAATGTAGATTCGTGGCTTGCGAGATAAATTGGTGTAAGAGAGAGGTTTAAGAGTTTTGAAAGTGAATTTTGCAAATTTACGGCCGATATTGATTAGGATGGTATAGCCTGAGTTTTTAGACCGGAAGTTGAAATAGTCAAAAAATTAAAGTAGGTTACGGATAAGGCTGTTTTTATTGCATTCATATAATAATTAATATTGTGTGATCATGGTGGCAATTACTAATTTATTTCTTTATTCAAAATATTTGAAGGTTTTGTCGAAAGGAAAGCTTTAAATCTCAATTACGTCGTTGCTTTAGAGTATAACACCTGCTACCAATCCCGTGTTAGTTTATTATTCAAAACTTCATGGCAACGTAAATTATACGCAGTTTACGCGTTTTCGAGCACGATGATCTTGGATTTTTGAAAAGATAATTTCTTCTTAATGCATTGTTTAAGCATTAATATTTTAAAGTTAAATCAAGAAACTCGAAAATGCCGATTATGAGAAGGAACTTGCAGTCACCGAGTCTCCATATTGAACGGCACCAAAAAGACATCAGATAACGAAGAAAGAAGATACGAAAACCCATTGTGGATGCAAAAAAAAATTCAAAATTGAGATAGATCAGTAGGGTTTTAATTCTGCGGTAGGCGAAACACAACAGCAGCATTTTGAAATACTGCGAATCATTTTAAAAAATTTAATGTAGAGAAATAAGAATAGCTCACCCCATACTGAAAATCAAAGCAATAGGAGCCAAAACGATATTGAGTATTGCTTCTTTTTCGATGTTGAGGCCAGCCTCTTCTTGAAATACTATAGATGACAGCAAATAACGGTAGCCGTAACTTAGACCTATCGAAGATGCCAAGAATACGGTAGCAGACACCAGAATCTGCGGAAAAAAATAACAATTAATAAATAGCTTTCAATAGCTAATCAATAGCTTTCCAGGCAAGTAGTTAAGTAAAATATGCAGTTATGAACAAGGAACATAGATTCCTTTCCGCATACACGAATACTTAATGATGATTAAAAAAACACTGGAGAAAAACAGAATTGCACGCCTGAGACTGTTTGTCACATGAATGTAAAACAATGCTTATGCCTTAACTAAGGAATGATACACAGGGGCAACCTTTTGCGCCATGGAGCTGGAACTATCAAATAACGCAAGTGCATTTCTTTCGATTGTAATACGCGTACAGAGAAGGTGGAAAATATATCAAGTTCTTTGAATATCATTCGGTTATTGTAATACCAAATGTTGATTTTACCATTATTTTCAACATAAGTTATATTGATATTTGTCTTCTTTGCAGTACAGGCGATAAAATCGTCATTCTATTAATGACTCTGGAACGGTCATGCAAAAGAGGTCCGAAATGTACAGTAACTACCACAAGTCTTTCGACAGGGCATTCAATACAAGGCAGGATCCCAGTGTGCTTGATGTTGATAACTTTCGGCTACCACAACTGCAAGAGGGAGACTTAGTAGCGAACCCAATACCACTTCCTGGTAAAATGCATCAAAGAGGTGAAAAAGATCAGAATAAAAATAAAAATGGCAATAATATGCGTGAATTCCATCTTAAACCTGTCGTGTTACGAGGGGCAAAGGGGCTAAACGTAGAAAACAATCCGAGGGTACGTTTACCGCCTATAAACATAAATATGCAAGTGAAAGATCTTTTGACACAAGATAAAGTTTCTGCAGCGATCAAGAATGACAAAGACATTTTAAGGAGAGCAAATTGCATATTAACAAATGAAGCAGAAAAAATAGATTCACAAGGGCGGGGATTAAGGATGAAAGAATATAGCATCTTGCCCCCAATCGGGAAGATGTCACGGCCTTATGATCCTGAAAAGAAGAAAGACAAGCTAACAGAACACAATGGAAGCAAGAGAAATAAAACTGGTGATGTGACAGTTGAGAGAAAATTAGGGTTGCAAGAAGCATTAGAGAATTTAGCAAATGATTTTGATACATTAAAAGAAATGTCTCAAGTAGAAAAGGAAGAGGAAAAATTTGTCTCAAGTAAAAGCGATGAAAAGGAGAACGCGGACACCTCAGCGTTGCCAACAGCGGATCCCAGTCTAGATACAGACAAAAATACAGACATTAAAAAAACAGACAAAATAACGGAAGAAGTGGTGAGCTTAGATGATCTTTCAAAAAAGAAAACAAACCGTGCCAGCATAAAACTTCCAAAAGCACCTCCAGAAAGAACTGAAGGAATAAAAAGAAGGAAAAATAAATACAGAGAGGTTGATCAGGAAGAGGAGCATGAACGGGAAATGATTGAATGGATACGGGCTAGGGGGCGAAGATCTGCTATCTGCGAAGAAATTGATGTGGTCTACCGAGACCTAGCTGTAATTGTGAAGCACAACCTCTTAGTTCAACATTTGGAAGAAATTTGTATATTTTAGAAAATCTTTTTTAAAACGTTTAGAGTCATTTTTGGAACAAAGCATGGCTCAGATTTTATGTGATTCTGCTTAATTTTAGTTACTCCCTACTCACCCATCCCATATTTTTTGGTAAAAATAAGTGAAGCATGATATTTTGGCTAATCATTTTTCTGTAGATAAAGATAATTCGGGGCCTTAAAAAAGTTTGTACATTATAAACAAAAATAATACCGAGAGGCTAAGATATAAAACAATATTTAACTGAACAAGCAGCAGCCTTGATGTAGTTATATCATGGATTTGCAATATTGGCAAAATCTTATCAATAAAATCTTCGTGCAGGAATGAGGATAACAAAGACCCCTCAAGTATTTTGAAAGTTCTTTTGAGACATTAATAAAGCTTTTTTGATAGGAAACCTTTGGGTATAAAACATGCAAACAAGCTAGTTATCTTAGTACAAGGAGTGCTCTCGCTTGGTTCATAAGAGTATCAAATATTCATTTAATAAATACGTTGATTATGGCTTTGTTCAGGTCACGTGTCTTTTAACTCAGCTCTTTACATTACTGTACGTACTTAAAATTTTGTAAGTTCCAATATTACAATGTAAATATTGCAAATAAATGACAATGTTTGTCTTAAGACGCCTAGGCCATTCTAGCCCATAAACTGATTCCTGTTACGCTGTAACTAGGTGAGGCTTCAACTTGTAATTAGCAATTTGAAATTTCATTGGTGGGTTTTTCAAAATTTATCAGAGTAGACAACTTACTGCTCGGTACGCTTTCTGAATACAATTGGTTATCAAGGCTAATGTAACCGTAACCAGTAGCATTACAATTGAATTTGTTTGTTTTAGATTTGGGAAATATTATCAGTACGAAGGCGAACGACGGAAGCTCGCGGCAATATCCTTTTTGAAGCTGGGGGAAATACCCTTTCCGTTTTAATTATCCAGGCTCCTGTTAAAGCATCTAAATAAGAACTCAATAATGATATAATGGTTTGTTTCTTTTTCAGAATAACAACAGGCATCATGACTATGTCTTTGTGGCATTTTTTGTAGCTCCTTCATTAATCGCAGAATATCGATAATCAAAACTGTAAGCATACATTCTCTTCCCTTAGCTGCATTTTCCTCTTTTCTTTCATCATTTACAGACCTGTCAACGTTTAATTTTTAAAACCTGGAGATTTCAGATTTTTTATTGAGAAAAACAGGGAGATTTGACCAAAAACAGGGAGATCCCTGGATTTTGTTTAATTTGTAAACAACATACCTGTCAAAAAAGTCATGTTGGACAAACAGTTAATGGCAACAATTATCATGGGTAGCGTATTCCTAATGGATTTAACGTTTTCGTTAATTTTTAAACCCCAACAGAAAACTTTGTCTCGAAGAAAGTAATTTCAATCTTTTTTGTTAAAAGAAAACCTCTGCTGGAAGACAAGAAAAAAACAGGGAGAAAATTATCAAAAACCGGAAGACCAAGAAAAAGCAAGCAAAATCTGGAGTCTCCCGGTAAGACCGGGAGAGTTGACAGGTCTGACTCTATCCCTAACAACTTAAAGAAATAGGGTTAGAGTTATCTGTAAGCAGTGGCCGCGCCAAGGGGTGGTATGGGGGGGGGGTAATTACCTCCTCACTTTTCTGAAAATATAGTTTATATATTCTAAAACTGGATTAAAAAGTGCTGGGTAGGGGTAGATCAAATTTCCCAAGGAAAGGGACGAATCACTGGAACGAGGCAAAAGGGGCGTGGTCACACTGGCCACGCCCATTACTCTCCCACTCTGTAATAGCTGGCACCGCCACTGTCTGTCAGTGGTGAAAGATAACTCTATCAGCAGAGGAAAATTGTGTAGGTGTTTTGCAAACCGTATTTTAGAAATATGTTCAACGGAAAAGACATGAAAGTGTCGGGAAAAAACGAGGCGAACCGCAAATAAAAGCTTGCAACAGCGAAACAGTATAGAAACATTAGAAAATGACATTCAGGAATGTTGAAAAGAAGAGATGAGAAATGGCAAATACCGAATAGAAAATTATGTCCATGTGTTCTCTTCAAACAACAAAAAGCAAATCTTTACCCTCTGTGACTACTAGCTACTCACTTGTGACATGATTTATCCTAGCTTTATAGCTAAAAATGCTATAGCGGCTTGATATTACTGCAAGATAAGCGGGGGAAGGGGGATTGGCTGACAATAAAATATGCAGCATCAAGCAGTATGCAGCATATGTTGTTGAAGGCATGGATAGAAACTACAACTTTGGAGCCTCATTGAAAAATAGAAAATGGAAAATTGAAAAGAAAAACTGAGGAAAGAAAAATTTAGGAATAAGAAAAAACGACACTGAACTTAGATAAACACGAAATGTAAGAGGCCTCAACGGGGTGCAAACATTTGGCGATCAATTGACAAATATTTCACAGGGAACAAATATATTGTAACAAAACATCATTGAACTAGACGAGTCTCTCTTTTTGTAATAAATTGAACTACTTATAAAATTTGCAAGGAGCTACCTCGTTTTAATATGCTTTCGAAAAACCTATAGCAAGACAGGTGTCTTTAATAAAAAAATAACATCTCATTTCATCAAACTCAGTTAATTTGATAAGGAATAAAGTTGAAAATACAAACTAAATTAGACTGTTAGATTCAAGGTCATTTAGCATATATTCGCGTTTTAAGAAAAACCTTTCCGCTAATAGTTTTTACACCATTGAATATATTGTCTTCACAGGTACCGTGACAATCAGTTTCTACGTTGCCCGTCACTTTATATCTGCTCGATTACGAGTAGGGACAGCCTAGTCATTTTGATGAGGGCATTAGTCTCATATCAACAACCAACAGAAACATTTAATACTATTTTTCTTTCTCTAATCCCTTATTATCTTTTTATTTCATATTCTGACTTCATATTGCAAATTAAGTCTGTATTTTATGAACTGCTTTTCATTTAATTGAAAAAATTGTGATGAATTTATTTTAGCTTAAAAAAGGTCAAAAATGAAAAGAATGAGTCATTGTACAATTGCAAACTTTTTTTAACACGACAGCGTACTTGGAAAAAAATCTCGCTCCTAACACATAAGATAGATAATCTGTTATATAAACCAATTTACGCTTGATGAGCAAGGAAACAAGACTGTTTAAGCCTGGTTCCCACTTGGTCGTTTGGGTCGTTTGGGTCGTTAGAAAATACCCAAACGACTGAAAAGACTCAGTAGAAACATACCTGCCAACAACCCAAAAGACCCGAAAGACTCAAACGACAGTTGTCGCAGAGATAGAAAAAATTCTATCTCCGCGACCCAAAATACCCACGCATGAATGACTTTTTGCAAGTGGAAACCGACAAACGACTCAAACGACCCACGCTTTAATAACTTTTTCTTCAAGAATAGGAGATTTTCTTGTAACCGCGTGTTTGACTAGAACAACAACAAGATGGCTGAATATTTCACAGCAAGCTTTATGGAAGAAGTTCAAAAATACGAGTGCCATTATAACAATTACTGGAAAGAGTTTAAAAGTAAATACAAAAATATCAAATCATGGCAAGCTATTGCACTCAAATTTAGTGATCTAACATCGTCGTCTGTACAAAGTCACCAGAGGTATAAATAGTTGACTTTGCAACATCAGTTGTTGTTTATCAAATGCTACCATCGTTCCTTCCACGCATGCCGCCAAAATTAAAGGAGCGAAGCAATGAACAGCATCAACAACAAACGACTCGAAAGACTCAAACGACCAAGTGGAAACTAATGTGTTCTTTGGGTCGTTCGTTTCTTTCAGGAACGACTCTGACGACTCAAACGACCCAAACGACCCAAACGACCAAGTGGGAACCAGGCTTTAGAACCACTCCGAATAGGAATAGAACGCTTTTGCTTGTACTTTGAGTATGCGGGACCTTATCATATAAGATATTTACTGCAATTATCAAGCTGCTACTAAATGGGTCCAGTTTGGATATGATCCATCTGGGCATCGCGTGTCAGTAAAATTCTGAATTCAGACAAGAAAAGATAGAAAGGGAGGCAAGTTCCTGGTTTACAGAGGACATGAAAAGTGGACTGTCCGTACCCTGGCAACGTGGACTTCACCCTACCCGGCAGTCTTGCACAAAAATAAACTTTTAGACCCAAAAAGCAAGAAGTCATAAAAAAGCGTGCATGATTGATACACAAGTAGGCACCAATTTTTCCAGCATGATTCGCTGACAGGTGTATTTTACAAAGATAAAAGTTCTGGGTCATGATAATAAAGCTTTGATAAACAAATAAACTTTAATTGTGGCAGGAACATTTTAGAAAAGAAAATTTTTCCAAGCATAAAAATATTTTATGCAGCCTTGAACAGAACAAAATGGAGCCAAATAATAAAAATATTAAGCCAGCACTAACCTCAGGGGCCCCTTTGCTGGAAACAGTATCTGGCTTTGTTACTTCCATCCATAGTTTAACAGCATGTAGCAATGGACCAATGAGGATGCATCCAAGTACAGGCATATACAGTGCAATAGAAATGTACCTATTACCGGCTGGCAAAAGGTACATGAAAAAAGATTGGTGCATGTGCTCTTGAAGGTTATTCAGGCTTCGAAAAATCCCTTCAACTGTCCTGTAAGATTATAATTTCTTTTAATATTTGATCACGAAGGTACAAAGACGAAATATTTTAACTAAAATTTGCTTAAGAATCCTGCAAGAGCAGGCCAAACACTGCGATAATTCCACTGCCTGGAAAGCGGAACATTCCTTAATTCGAGTAAGATTTGTCTATTCATGACTGTTCTAACATAAGCCAACTTTTGTTAATTCGAAACAAACTTGCTTTCATGGAAAGTACGATATATCGAAGATGGGTGTAGTTACAGCACTGTTGTTGTCCCACTGACTGCTAACTACGATAGATAACTGCAAAATTTTCACTTCATGAGTTGGAAGAAAAAATTGAAAAGCCAAGAGTTCTACGTTTATACTCCAATATAATAAAACAAAATATCTACCAGGGTTTGTCTACAAACTTTGATCCTACATAACAAGATGGGTATCAGTTTTTTCATTTGAGAAAACCATTACCGTTACAACTTAGAGACTTTGAGAGCTATCAAGTGGGCTTTTGCTGCAAAATTCGAGCTTTTTGCCTGCCCATGGTATCTGAATCGATCTAGTCAGGAATTTACCTGTTACAGAGACAAGCTCAAATTGAGAAAAAAATTGTTTTAAGAGATTTTCATAAATTCAACCTGGTGCATACCTTCCCATTTCATTGAAACTTGCTTCTTTTCCATATTTTTCCACTGCAGAATTTCTTAAAGTGACAGCCTCTATACGATACTTAACATAGTAGCCATGTTCACCAGTGGGATATCCAGATGCAAGTCTCAAAATGCATCTTGCTAGTGTTCCGAGGCAGCTTTGAAACTCTTCACTCTTGTGAGCATATCTATTATCGTACGTGTCCTATAAACACAAGAACAAAGCTGTATGGTATAACCTTTAGTTTCTATTATTAGATGTTCATAACGACAGCATAAAAAATGTGCTTGGTCCACTAGAACCAAAACAACCTACCATTGTCTACAATTTTATATTAGTTAATTCCAATAAAGCTTTTTTCGCTACAGTTTTCTGTTAGTTAATTCCAAAAAAATATTTGTGTTTGCATAGTAGCTGTTCTATCTTCCTTTACAATCATATTACAAATTAGTTTGCATGCATATCATAACTTATTATTTATTGCAGACCTTCCATTAGCTCAAAGTCCGAAAAACAGATGGATGCTTAGATGGATAAATGGATAAAACGAGCTTTCCCCTCAATTACCGCCAACAAAATAAATATATCCTTCGTATAGGCTCTGTATTATCGCATTTTTGAAAAAAAAGTAGTTCTAACTCTTTGTCAGGGTAATCCAACGCAGAAAAATTATATTACTTTAATTTATAGACCTTAAGCCATTAGGCATAAACATTCAAAAACATGTGTCCCAATGAAAGAAAACGTAACGATAAGAAATTATTGCGATAATGTAACATTATTACCTGGTTATGTAATTTGATTGGAATTTCTTCCGATCTTGACACGGCAAAAGTCATACTTATAAGGTCAAGATTTGGCTCGAGACCATTTGATCCTTCATAGAGAACGTCAAAGCCATTAATGGCTGCATTTGGAAAGTCAACGACAATTGCTGCCTGGATCTTTCCAGCATGACCTTTGAGATCTGAGGCCTGAATTCCTAACATAGAAAAAATACTTTTAAAAGCATGATCCCAAAATGAAATACACTAACTGAAAAGCTCTAAAAGAAACCTCCATTAAACCTCAGGTTACATTACCATATGCAAAAATGATTCTCGACGCATTAAATAATTTGGTAAAAAAAGTATTCTGTCTTCCCTCTTGTGTAAACCTATTTAATGTTTACAAAGATTTCACGGCAAACAAGAAACTACCTGGTTTCTGTGTTTCTCCATGATAAGAAGCAAGCCAGGCTGGCACCCCACACAAATCTCCTCCGCTCACCAGAAAGATGATGTCCTTTGCCCAGTAATTCTGGACCTTGAAGTGATCGATCAGTGAAAACAACAATGCCAATGCGCCGTTTGATCTACAATTCGGTCTGTTTGGCACGTTCAGTACGAGAGACTCAACACCGCTTGATCTTGTCGATCTAATAATTCGCAAACAAGTTCAAATCAGTTTGAATATATTTTCATTTTATAATTAGCATACGTAGGAAAACATAAATCTACAACTCTTTGTTTAATGTGAATGTGAATTCTATCTTTAGTTGTTTAGCTTTTATCAATATACAAATATTTGTCTACTTCTTTTGATGCCCATGATATCAATCAATGTTTTAGCAGCTTTTCTAAAAACCAAATTACCCTGAGACAATTTGAAGAAAGTAACGTGTATCTCCGTGAAATCTGATAGATAAATGTGTATTTTCAAAAGACCAATGCAAGCAAACAACACTTGCTAAGTTTGAATCAATAAAAATGACAATTTGGAATTAAACAATATTTATGAGAATTGGAAATAGCTATAAACTTCTTTCTGGCCTTTTCTTTAGTGATCTAGGCAATACACATCAAACAACAGAAATACATGTTTCATCTAGATTGCTTGAAAAAGTAAAATTTCAACTTAGGGTCTTTGTTACAAAATTAGGTAAACTAGAGAAAGGAATTGACAAGACAACTGAATGTAGTTTTAAAACAAGATCGAAAATTTAACGAGAATTTTTTTTTAATTGCGAATATTCTAGGCACTCACAAGGGTATAAAGTCAAGTATGCTTGATTTTTTTCTCCTTACCTTAATATTCCATAGATATTCTTTCTTATTCCTTGTTCATTTAGACAACTCACATTCTGATGAAATACTTCAAGCCCTGCTGAAACCATTTGACGCTCAATAAACTCCCCTTCCAAACTACTGAAAACAGAAACAATTCTAAATAAAGCCTTGTATCAAATGTGTTGTTTGAACTGTGTTCACAAACCCTTGCATTATCATTTTCCTAAATCATATTCTTCTGCTTTAAACTGATTGTCTGCAGCATTGTGTAACTAGTTAACGCATTCAATTACAGTATGGCGTACATCTATTGTCACTCAGCTAGGCTAGAAACAAATACATATTTCCATGACATCAAGAAAACCTGAATTGAAGGTTTGAAAAGTCATTGATCTTTCTGTACTGTTGTTTAAAACTAAATTCACTTATGATGCCTACAAGAAGGGTGTATCATAATCAAAACTTCTTTGTCGATTCGACAAACATTTTAGAAGGAAACTAGCAAACATCACTAAACAAACTGCCATGAAACCCACAGAGATATGTAGTATACAGTGTTATCAATGCTACAAAAGCACTTGAACCAAATGATCTTACTCTCTCTAGCTTATAACCCCAAATCTGTGCATAAACAAAGGCAAACTTGGCACTTTTGATGAGCCATGTTGGATACATGGCAGTTAGCTCTAACAGCAACGAGATAAACAGTATTACAATATTGCAGCATCAACACCACAGAATACATATGTGTAAATGCATTTAATTAAGAATGTAAAACAAAGAAAATTGCAATATCATTCCCACATATTGAGTCTGAAAGTTTGATTTAATCCTAATAAATTTTCAATCAATTAACTAGCCTCTCTTTTTACTTTCAATCAATCAACTGGCCTCTCTTTTTACTTTCAATCAATCAACTGGCCTCTCTTTCTATTTTCAACCAATCAACTGGCCTCTCTTTTTACTTTCAATCAATCAACTGGCCTCTCTTTCTATTTTCAATCAATCAATTGGCCTTTCTTTCTATTTTCAATCAATCAACTGGCCAATCTTTCTATTTGCAACCAATCAACTGGCCACTCATTTTACTTTCAATCAATCTACTGGCTGATCTTTCTATTTTCAATCAATCAACTGGCCTTTCTTTCTTTTTTCAATCAATCAACTGGCCTTTCTTTCTATTTTCAATCAATCAACTGGTCGCTCCTTCTATTTCCAAACAATCAACTGGACTTCTTTCCTTTCAATCAATCAACTGGACTTATCTAATTCTATTGCACATCAATTTTCAAAAGGTCAATAATTACTTTGAAAAGCAATAAAAATTTATTGTAAATACAAATAAACATTACATAAAACTTACAAGTTGATTTTGCATATTTCACTCAGTTGATCATAATGTCTATGGGCAGTGTGCTCTTCAGAATATTTTGTTTCAACTAATGCTGGCAAAAGGGCATTCTCTGATATATAGGTCTTGGCATTAAAATCGTCACTTGCAAGGAAAACAAGCCATAATAGACCACCAACATATCCTAAAATGCTAAGAAGCACATATTTAATTGGTACATGGAAGGAACAGACTGCGCAGCAAAATGCTATTGAAAATTTGAACAATACTATTTCCTGGAAAGATTCTGGAGATATATGTAGTACTTATATTGGAAAAAACAATGGTAAGAGACATCACTTACTTTACTGCCACATTTTCATCTAAATCAATATACCATTATGTATGAAAAATTTACATGCATGGGTAAACAATTATGGAGTCAGGCAAATGTAGAATACATCTTTACTTGCTGTCTATCTAAATTTGCAAAAGACCTTCAAGAAAAACAGGCATAAACTCTTGCATCAACATTAATGAAATCAGCAGGTACTGACATCTGCAAACAGCCTTTACTAACCTTAAAGGAGTTCGCCATCGATCTAAAAAATGTCTTAGTTTCTTTCTCATTTCTGGGTCTGATAAAAGCCCCATCCCAACAGCTGCTCTTGGGTTATTTAATTAACCTTGGAAAAAAAAAGTCAACATTGATAAAAAGAAGTTATGTCAATAGATGCTTAGAAAGACCCAGAAGAATAGTTTTTTCCTCCCTAATCAAGCATTTTACTCAAGCTGGAATTTATTTTCAAATAGTGTCTGTAAGGCTTGAGGTGGGAAAAATTATTGCATGGGAATGCATTCTGTACCCACACCTAAACATTGCAGTCTGGCACCCATAGCCTCAAACTCTTTGATACTTTTATTTTCTAAGCTGCTGAAAAGCTAGAAAATACTTTTGCTTTTAAACTCCAATAGAATATTTATTATCTTAAAACACAACTGTTTTCAATTCATAGCATATCAATAAAAAAAACATTACACAAGTTTTTTAAAAATCTTTTCAAATTTTTCTACAATTCTTAAATTCTACACAAAAATCTACACATGTTTACAGACTTGTGATCCTTCAGGCCATTTGACAATGTCAATGAAACTGACCATAAATATACTCATTTTTCTATAAGAAACAAAGGTCGATGTTGAGTATTCCAGTTTCTTAATGTTCGGGAAATTTCAATACTTGTTGTCTCCTAAGAGTTTCTTAATTATGATGTCATGAATGATGTTATGAAATGTTTGTGACCTTTTTTATTACATCAAGAGATTCACTTATATTCTGATGTTGTACACTCATTTTTTATAAGAAACAGGTTATAAGAAACGATAGGCTCAATTTTTCGAAAGTTAAGAAAAAACCCTACCCGAATTGAAAAAAGCTAAGAAACATTTTTAATTACAATTTTCCAAGTTGACACTTGAAACAGTCTTGACATTGAGCATCACTGTATATTGCAACACTATACTTGACATGCAGTCTGCATACATTCTCAATAAATTTCACACTTAAGAAGTTTCCATTTAAAAATTTGTTTTGACATCAACTTGACATTGATGAAGTTCAATAGCTCAACTGTTTACAGATGTCAACAGAGTTAGTCATTCTGGGAAATCAAAATTTCTTAATCACTTCGTTAGTTTATCTCTGAATGCAAGTGAACTATTTACTTTACCTTGGAAGCATGTTTAAAATACTCATTACGTAAGAACTTTAAGAAACGTGTAAGATACTTTTGATAGCAAAATGACCAGAAAATTTAAGAAACTGCCTACCAGCACCGAACCTTAGTTTCTTGTGAAGAAATACCCGTATTTAGACGTGGGAAGTATATTTTTGTCCCTTGTGTCTTGAGTTCTATAGTCCTTAGATCTAAGGCCAACAGGGCAATCATGTTCTTGGATTTTGCAAAATCTTGAGATCTTTATCACGATTTAATAGTTTCTTAATTTTTTTCGCTTCGACTACTGAAGTTTCTTTATTTTTCTGACTATCCTGTAATCGTTTCTTATTGCCAGTTCTTTATAAAAAAATGAGTGTAGTACAGAAAAAGGATGCAAAAAAATCAGCAACACAGCAACAACGCCCCCTCTCTGGAACTGGAAGGTGGCGTTCTATTATGTTCAAATTTTTTAAAAGTTCTTGCCAAATGAAAAATCTCAAAAACTAGCAAACAACAAGTAATCGCTTACAATACAATGCATTAAAAGGAACTGAAATACAAACTAATCAACTTCGCTCCAGTGGTGGTTGTTCGAGGCAAATTTTGGCTGACCTCTCTTTCAAAATCCCCAAATTTCCTTGCTGCGCAGCGCAGGTGACATTAAACGCCACGAAGGCGCTTTTGTCATTGACTTCTAGTTTGGAAAGAGGAGAGAGGTCATTTTTAAGGCCTTCTATGTTAGGTCCATCTCTATTGTTAATCCTTGTTATATTTAGATTAATATAAAAATAAAGGTCCAATTAAATACAGAATGTAGCAAAAATACGGGCCGTAGACAAGGCGTACGCAGCTACAAAAAACTTTCACAAGAAAAACCTCGTATTCAGGTCATTGTTTGATTGCAATATTTCGTTTTCTTTTAATTGCTCTTATCGTCTTATGCAATCATAAATCTCTTCCGGCTAAAATCTTTATTCAGAAACAATGACTGTAGCTGTCTTGCATGCTTTTCCCAAACCACGAAAGAGTCTTGTTTCAACAATAGCAAGAGTTCACTGGTGAGGGTATCTACGAATGCGTATCGCCGAGCAAGCATAACCAGTAAAGATTTTCTTTTGACGTTCCTGCCTAAGATTTCAATCAAGACTTTTACAACGAAATATGGCAACAGTTAAGATTGAACAATTTCCTGAAGGCGAGACTGAGCGGTTAAAGAAGGTGTACCCAACTCCGTTTATTAAATTTGGCCAGAGGTTCATACGGACGATCCCTGGCAATTGTGTTTTTCCTGCCGCTTTCGAAAAATTCAAAGATCGATTCAAGACATGGAATACACGCGCAGACGATGTGTACGTCTTAACGTTTCCGAAAAATGGAACAACCTGGACACAAGAGCTTGTTTGGTGTATTCAAAATGATTGTGATTTTGACAAGGCCAAAAAAGTCATGGCGATTGTCAGGGTGCCATTTCTGGAGGCACCAGTCCTTTCTGACTTCATAAAAGATCTTGTGCCGTTTTTTAGCGAAGATCTGTTGGCGAGGGTTGACAAAATGGATTCGCCAAGAGTTCTGAAATCTCACCTACAATTTTGCCTGTTCCCTGATGACCTTTTGGAGAAAAGCAAAGCAGTCATATGCCTGCGAAACCCCAAGGACACAGTGGTTTCATTTTACAATCATGAAAAGTTGATACAAACTCATGATTACGATGGTGATTTTGAAAGCTATTTTGAACTATTCATGGATAATCTGCTAATCTTCACTCCATATTTCGACTATATAGTAGAGGCATGGAAAAGAAGGGACCATCCAAATGTGTGTATTTTGTTTTTTGAAGATATAAAGGCTGATCTGGCTAGCTGTGTAAGAAAAGTGTCGAAATTTCTTGGAAAAGAAGTATCAGATGATCAAGTAACATCTTTAGTTGATCATTTGAGCTTCAAAAATATGAAAGAAAACGATTCGGTGAATATGAAGATATTCCAGGATGGAAAGATTTTGAAAAAGGAAGGGAGCTTTTTTCGTAAAGGAGAAGTTGGAGATTGGAAGAATTATTTCACTGACGAGATGAACAAGCGGATGGATGAGGCAATTGAGAAATATTTAAAACCGATAGGACTGGAATTCCGATATGAGTAACTAGATTTTTCTGAATACTTTTTAGAATACATATAGCAAGAAGCATAGCACTCACTGATATTAGCATTCCTCCACCTTTTTCAAGGGCTTTCTATGACCTTACTACAAACTTACATCGATTCAAAATTTTCTGTATTAAGATGAATTGATGTAACCGGGTTTACTTGTAGTCCCTTACATTGTCTTTTCTTCGTCAAGGATATCGTGTATAGAGTGTCACCCCAACCTCCCAACGTACGTAATAGGACTGCACACTCATATATGTAAACTATAGAAACATTCGTATGTTAATTAATGTTTCTCTAATTTCATGCGTATTATTTGAAAGATAATAATAATGATAAGCCAGTTTCGAGTCTCCTTCGGTCCTTACCAGTTACGACTGCTCATAAGTTACAGCTAATCCTAACCTGTAACAAGTACAAACCTATGTTTAACCGTATTTTTATAGAAAACGGGAAATCGCTACACTGAGGCTAAAACCGAGGGGCTTTTATTTTTAAACTGAGTCTTTTTTGACTTCTTAAAGACATTGAATTATTATGGGCAAAAATGACTTTTCTAGAAAACAATGATTAGGCAAAAATTGAGTGCTGGCATATCCTAGAACATTACAGTCATCGCTAATCATACTAAAGAAGGAGGGCAATAACC
Organism: Rhopilema esculentum; assembly: GCF_057945365.1. NCBI lineage: Eukaryota > Metazoa > Cnidaria > Scyphozoa > Rhizostomeae > Rhizostomatidae > Rhopilema > Rhopilema esculentum. Next base: position 5,520,767 of record NC_142818.1, read on the forward strand.
AATCAAAAAAACTGCTTTAAGCCTTTTTTGGTACCCCCCGAAGAGTCCACGAGTCCTCGAGATTGTAGAAGCTAAAGCCTTAACTAGCATTCGCCTAAAAAAACATATTCGTGGCTTTGCCATTCTAAAATCAGCTGAAGGGGAAATATAATGTCTTTCCCCTAGGAGACTGGGAGAAAAAGGCGCATTTTCAGATCACGTCAGCACTCGCGTCAGTTTAGAATACTTGCGGCTTTTCCATCAGCAGCTACGTATCAAGTTAGTGAATGTTTTGTTTGCTATTCTATTGTATGCTTTATGTTTTCTTAAGTTTCATTTTAATGCTTAAAAAAGAAAAAGCGAGCTAGGCCTACTTTTCAAGATGAAAAATTAGGGATCAGGGCCTACCGATGATGTTTTTATATGTAATAATAGATGTATAGGCCGAAATGGCCCTAAATCTACTTACAGCAAAGCAAAACGTCGTAATTTTAAATGGTTAATTAAAATTGCTACATCTGAAATATTACTACAAATGACCACAAAAATTATAACAGCTTGAATATACAACGGCAAACTGATCAGCTCATTTCTTTCAAAAGGTCTGATAAAAATTTCACGTTTGGAATGCTCGCCTTACTGTTATCGCAAGAATTTGAATCAAATCAGTATCTTCTTGACTCATCATCCAAATAGACTTGTTCTCATGACTAAGACTTTTTATATAAGTAAACCTCTCTTCAATTTTCACCAACAGTTTATTCCTTTCTTCAGAGTAAAGGGGGCAAACCATTACAAAATTAAATTCGTCTTCAATAGCGTGGATGGAGATCGTATTGCAGTATCTGCAGATTCTTTTATCCTTGGGGGTAGGCTTGTTGCCATATCTGCCAGTCTCATTATGCAAGTAGTGAGAACTACCGTTAATTCCTTTTTAAGCCCCCCCCAGGGGGACTTATTGTTTTTCAGCACTTTGAAGGAGGGGCTTATAAGAGAGGGGGGCTAAATTGAGAGAGGGGGCTTGATAAATATTTTGTAATGAAAAACCATTTATAGTGGTAAACTAATTTTTTGTTATTTGCGAAATAAAAAACATCAAATCAGCCTTCTATAACAATTATATCGTCATCATGATCAATTATTAATTCTAAAATATCTTCTTGGGCCATGTCGCCCTCGGAGTACCAACGGCCTGTAATTTTGGTAAAAGGCTCTCACATGGCCCGTGCCTAATGCACATTAAATCTTTGTCTTCGGATCTGCCGTGGCTGGAAGAGATATGATGTGAATTTTGACTCGATGCAAAGTGTTAAACAGCCAATTAATAAGATGAAAATCCCTGTTTTGTGTCAAGTTTACTTATTTCAGCATCATTGGAAGTTTTGGGGGGGGGGTAAATTGAGAGGGGGGTTAATTAAATTTTTCCTTCTAAAAGGGGGGCTAATAAGAGAGGGGGGCTTAATTGAGAGGGGGGCTTAAAAGAGGATTTACGGCAAGTCTTAATCTGCAAAGCATGCTTCCTGTTTTAAAATCTGGAATAATATCAAGATACTTTTCAAACGTAAAGTGATTTTGAATAGCGCATTGGTCCGTAGCTTCTTTTCGTTAAAGATGTGGCCTTTAATTCTTTTCATGATGCTTGAGGTGCAGTGAAGCATTACTTTAGATTTATTTAATAGCAGGTACACTATCAGAGACATTAATGTTGTAGAATGTGAACAGTTCCTTGGTATCTGAAATCCAGGTTTTAATACCAGTCAAAGCATTTACTGATAACATAAGGAAAGCGATTTTTGCGTAGTTTTCAGGACTTAATTACATAATCTAAAGACAAATTCAATCATGGCAATATGTCTCATAGCTAATATATGAATTCTGCCTAATCCGGGTAAATTACATCTGAGGTCTTTGCAATACGATTTGACCCAAAGAGCATATTTGCAGGCTTGCAAGTGTAGTTTTTCCAGAGTTGGACGCTACCTTTGGCCCCAAACCTCACACGAATAATACATAATAGGAATTATTAGGAAGACGTGTTGAAAACGAAAAGGACTGAATGAAACAGGCACTTTTAGAGAAAATTGAAACATATATATAATTGCTTAACACCACATGCTTAAAATAGGGCAAGTGACGAATAAAGGTTGGACATTTTTCAGGGTAGGGGTTTTTGTGACAAACCTGTGTGTATTATCGATGTACATGGTGAAAGCATGCATAAATATGAGTGAAATGCCAGTTTACCAAACAGGTTGCTTCAACAGCCGAATAATAGTTTGGAGAGTTTTCGGGATTCCAACATTTCTCCTCCGAAACTGCCACTGTCAAGGCTCACCCTGGTTCACAAATTTTACTTAATACTTGCAGTGCATTTGAATCAAATAAATCTAATCGAATCAAAAAATTTTTTTGTAATAACTGTATTGAATTTTCTCCTAAGCAACTTCAAGCATTCTATCTCAAGAGCAATAAAAAACTTCAAAAAACTCTGATCTCATCACCTTTTCTTACTAGATAATTCCAGGAAATGACCCAGGAGCCTATAGTACAGGACCAAACAGAGCTGGAGATTAAGAATGAAAGGAGGTAAGTTCAAGTTTGCTGATTTTAGTTTAGAAAAAAAGATGTGTCATAAGAAATTGGGAAGCAGGAGGAGGTTAGAGCACCATCAAATTTCAAAATTTTTGGATCTATATGCATTTTGCTATAATTGCAATATGTCTTCTCTTGTCTTGGAAATATTTGGAATATATGAACATATTAATCAGTTTCAAGAAAATGAAAAAATATTTTGTGTGTATGCGATTACTACAGGATGAACTAATACTTGTTTTTAACTTGTTTTACAAAATATAGCCAAAATTAAAAATACATTACAACCATAAAAATAGACATTTAAACCCCATCCAAATTACAATGTTGAATTTTATGAATAAATGTTCTTGTAAAAATGCGTTCTTTGTTAAATACATTTCCTAAATTTTTTGTGTCAATACATTTGCAAAAAAATTTTATGATAAAGATAAAAACTTGCAACACCTGGATAGATTTTGAGAAAGTTGAGATACCGTTCCTTTAGTAAACGCTTTAACGATAGCATTCCAGCTGTAACTGTAGGGACAGGGTCCTCAAATGAAATATGTATGCCTGTGCTAAGAAATAGTCATTCCCGATCCATCCCCATATTGAGGGCCCCTACCCTGAAAACATTGTTTAGCCCCCCTCTATATGTAATATGCTCCACAGGCCTTTTCTCTAGGATTGATCATGTTCAACGCACATGACCCCATGCACCAGAGTAGCTTCCTATCCCCCTCTGAGCCATGTTGTTTCATGAAAGCCCCCTTCAAATATGAAGAGCTTTCCCAAATTACATATGAATCAGTAAAAGACCTTACAGAAATTGAAGTGTTTAAATTTGGTCTGATGCTTTGTTGGTCTTTGCTTGGGTAAAGCCTAATAATTAAATTTACTCCACAAATTACATTCATTGGGGTCTGTGAATATTGGCCGAGCACCATAATTTGATACATATTATTTATTTGCATTTATAAAAGCTTGCTTTAATCTTCCATAAGAAGTTGTTTTCTAAGCATTTGAATATGCCGGGAGCCCTAATGACCTTGAAAACAAGAATGCTTCAAATACAATGTGATAAAATATCTAAGCAAATGTTAATTTATATCTCTCATTTTTGCTTCTGGCAATCAATGGGTTCAGAGCAAGCAACATGTGTGATATGCTTGTATAACTTTCTATTATACCCTTGGCATTATCCCGTGCTTATTCATATATGAAAGAAATTGGTCCGGAACTTCTGCAAGCACCTCCCTGGCAAGTGCCTCGCCTGCAATACCATCATTTTTAGTAAAATCTCGAAATGGAACAAACTGAACAATATCTCTTTCTGCAACTTTCCCTCTGTACTGCAACTTGACTTTGTCAGCATCCAATTCCTCCATTGCATCAAACTCAGCAGGTCCAATTCCAACAATGATAATTGAAATTGGTAAAGTTGATGCCCTGATTATTGCTTCTTTGGTTTGATCAAAGTCAGAAATTATACCATCCGTCAGGATCAAAAGAATGAAATATTTTCCTCCAGGGCTACTTTTTTCTGCTTGTGATGCAATAAAAGATGTTTGATTGATAATTGGTGCAAAGTTTGTTGGACCATATAGCTTTATACTTGCGATAGCAGCAGAATATGCTTGAATTATTCCATCTACCATGTAACAATTTGGGTTCTCTGTCCCATTCAATGCAAATTGGTGTGAGACCTTAAAATTTGGTGGCACAGCTGCACCAAAACCATAGGCTGGAAACCATTTGTCAGAATCATAATCCTGACATATCTGGCCAACTGATAGCAATGCTTTTATGTAATCATTTGGTTGATATGGGTTGATGAAGTGAAGAGATGATTGGTGGGCTGGGTTGCCATTGGAAGCAGTGCAGTCAACAGCAACACTAAAACATAATTCAGTACCTCTTTGAACATAATCCAAGAAAGATGCCCTTGGAGTGATCTCAAAACTCACAAGATACAAGTGCCCTGAATTTTTGTATCCTCTCTTCTTAATTTTTTTCTTTGGGTTTATGAACTCAGCAGAGTAATTTGGATTTGATTTGAGCTGATCAACATCAAAGTAAGCTTCTCCTATCAAATCATGGCCACCATCACTGTCCCAATCAAAGCATTCTGCCTTTATTGTTCTTTTATAGTCCCCATTACAGAGCACAGCAACTGGTATTGAAAATTCTTGCCAGGTAGGATTCAGACTGTTTTTTACAACCTCTGTTTTGTGGACTGCGGTGTAAGAATTATCTTCGTTGCAACGGTATAAAACTAGAAAAGGGTCTGAGAGCCCAAAGAAGTCTTTTTTATCTAATTTCTTCCCACGAAATTTGATGGTTAAGATATCCTTGCATGAGCTTACCTCTTCTGCTGTGATCAATATTTTACCAACACCACCTTGCCCACTTTTTGTTTCTAAATCTTTCTGATACCTTCCTGAATTTTCTCCCATAATGCTACCAAGAGTACAAACTGCCCTCCCGATAAAATCATGTTCGCTCAGCTTTGCTGAAGCAGAATCCGAATCATAAACTTCAAACTGCAATCTTTGTAATTCTTCAAAGTGGTAATCCAGTGAGATAGCCGTTACAAAGTCAGGATTTAGGCAGTCTTGTACCACCTCAGTACGGCCTAATTCGAGGTATTTTGAAGATTTGCCATTTCTTTTCTCGATAGAAACAACAACCATTGGATCGGACTTTGATAAAATATCACAGTCTTTTAAACTGCGACAAGCCAAATGCAACATAACCTTTGATGTAGGTTGCATTGTTGGTCCTGCTCCGAAATGTGCCGCGCCATTGTAGGGACTATTAGCGTAGGATGGTGCACTTGCGTTTGACATTTGATACCCTGGATGCATCCCTTGATCATGTCTGCTTTTAGCTTCTTGCATAGACTGTTGAATCACTTGCTGATACATTTTGCACTTTTCTGAAGAATCTTCTCACAGTTTACTTCCTACGTTTTCATCATAAGGGTACCTGTCCCAACAACAGATCAGTGGTCACAACACAAGAGGAGTATTGCGGCGACGCCCTTTTTGTCTCGTTTTCGTGTAAAAAAGGTACATCAATGATATAGAAGTACATCAATGATATAGAAGCGCCGAAGGCGCTTGATGTCTAACCATAGATATCGAATTTTTTTCCTCTTGGTTGGTAAGACCAAATTAATAATCTTTGTCGTGAAAATGTACCCCGGTGGAATATTATTGGCCTAAAGATGCGGGGAGGTACGCATTGTGCTGAAATAAAATTACAAGCAACGAGTGTGATTTTGAAATAGTCCAAAAAATATCAATGAATATATTAAATCAAAAATTGGTCACTTTATTTAGATTCTGTAAATAATATCCAAGCATTGAATTATGATCTATTTTCGGCGTTTTCTAGAGCTAGGCCTAGATATTTCATAGCAGTTTCTGTAAACAAAGAAAGAAAAAGTACTGATTGACAGTGCTGAGGAGACGGGGGTCAAGGGGGTCACTGATGCGGAGGCCCATGACGGTAGGGGCCCATAGATAAAAATTTAACTAAAGAATTGATAATGAGCAGTTCAGCCTCTCTTTTATCAAAACCTGTCAATAATAGCAAAAATAATAGGAAAGCCTTTAAATGAAATAAGGTAGAAATAGCCTCATTATGTTTGTCAAACAGTGCTAGTAGCTTTAGGTAATTTCCGGTCAATGATGGAGCTATAGTCAAGTTTTTCGGAAATTTCAGTTTCTATGGACAATTTGAACGATATTTCAGCTGATGCAACACTACCAGGCAAATTCAGAAACAACCTTGATGCAATGAAAACATTGGGAAATAAGCGTTGCAAATTCAAATGCTTAAGCCTTTTCGACAGCTGCAATGGTTGGTGCTTCTTAGAAAAAGTGACTCATCAGTGATGTTAGGAGATATGCCATCCTTTTATGCTGCGCAGAATTTTGCACTTTTTTGCTAGGTCATCTTCCTTCAACATTTTGTAAACTCAAAGAATACTGAATCTCTCCCATATCTCGCCAATTGACATGAATCGCCTAATTATCTTTGCTGTAACACTATCAATAATCACAATGCCAACATTAATATTGAATTTTAGCAAAGGCCTTTTCCTGGTTTTCACTTCAAGGTAGAGATAAACTTGACTGATTTCCCTTGGTCTTCAATTTGTTGAGACATCTAGCCCCTCGTCTAAACGAGCCTTTTCCAAGATCGAATCAACTAGTTTTTTATTGACGTTGAAAGGCTGCATTCTTATTGCTAGGTGTAAAGTTTTTCAAATTATTTGAATAATGAAAATCAATTTGGTGCAGCATGTCCGTTTTTATCAAATTTTATTTAATTTAAACGTTTTTGACTTCCTAAGATATTTTAAATGTAAAGAATTGCATATTTTATAGTTAAGAAGTACGCATGCATTATGACGATAGTATACCAGTGATATTTAAACTGTATTGAAAAGACTTGAGGAGTAATAGCGACCATCGCAGTTTCAGCAACCAAATTAGACGCAATTTTGGCAACCATCGTCTCAAAAATTGTCCACGAACCCCTTAGAAGGTTCGCTTACGGTGTGCCTTGCTTTTACCTTTGGTTTCGACCCGGGGCCCAGAAATCCTTTCCGCGGCCCTGCTGATTTACTATACCGGTTATGTGCTTGCGTTTTTGTGATTGACCTATTTCGATCCACATTTGGGTATATATTTTTCACAGGGGAAACGGTATATCTTTAATAAAAGGTCGGTGTTTGGAAAAAGCACAAATCAACAATCTGCTAATGACATGATTACGAGATTAGTTTAAAAATTTACATTATCTGGTAACCCAATGTACATGTTCACAAAAATTGCCCTAGACTACCCAATCTTTTCACCTTTACAAAACGACTACAAAGAATGAAATATTATAGCTATATATAAGTAGGCTTTTGAAAAATCATTTCAAATGAAATTACAATATAATGCTATATAAGTTTGTGTTTGCTTGGAAAAAGCTTCTGTCTGCTTCTAAAAGTTCAAGTGAATAACAGTGTTCGACTAAAGTCACCAATATATTTTGCCTTGGGTAAAACTCATATCATTTCAAATGTTGAGGGGCTTTAGGGTATTTGCTCAGAATTGAAAATAAAGAACAGAATATTTCCTTTTGTTCCACTGTAACATGCTTTGACTGTGCTATGGTCAGTGGAAAACTGCCTTTTTAGAGTAAATCTGTACTTACACCAGGGGAAGAATGTCAAGCAAAGTTCCTCTTCTAAATGTTGCCAGTAAAAAGTTTTTAAAATTTGACATCAATTGGCTACAACAACCCTAACATAGAAGATGTAGTTTTGCCAGTTAATTGTTAGCAACCTTACTTCCTATCAAAAATATTTAAGTTAAATACCTATTAAAATCTTTGTGTTTCAAAAATTTCTTCTCCCTAATTTTTTGCCAAGCAATAAAGGCTAAATCCAGACATAATCAAGTGATAATTAGCCTCTCTGTAACAATGTAAGTAAGATTACTATTTCATCCCTGGTTTTATACCACACTTCTTCATATATGCGAGAAACTGTTCCGGAACTTCTGCGAGCACCTCCCTGGCAAGTGCCTCGCCTGCAATACCATCATTTTTAGTAAAATCTCGAAATGGAACAAACTGAACAATATCTCTTTCTGCAACTTTCCCTCTGTACTGCAACTTGACTTTGTCAGCATCCAATTCCTCCATTGCATCAAACTCAGCAGGTCCAATTCCAACAATGATAATTGAAATTGGTAAAGTTGATGCCCTGATTATTGCTTCTTTGGTTTGATCAAAGTCAGAAATTATACCATCCGTCAGGATCAAAAGAATGAAATATTTTCCTCCAGGGCTACTTTTTTCTGCTTGTGATGCAATAAAAGATGTTTGATTGATAATTGGTGCAAAGTTTGTTGGACCATATAGCTTTATACTTGCGATAGCAGCAGAATATGCTTGAATTATTCCATCTACCATGTAACAATTTGGGTTCTCTGTCCCATTCAATGCAAATTGGTGTGAGACTTTAAAATCTGGTGGCACAGCTGCACCAAAACCATAGGCTGGAAACCATTTGTCAGAATCATAATCCTGACATATCTGGCCAACTGATAGCAATGCTTTTATGTAATCATTTGGTTGATATGGGTTGATGAAGTGAAGAGATGATTGGTGGGCTGGGTTGCCATTGGAAGCAGTGCAGTCAACAGCAACACTTAAGCAAAGTTCTGTACCTCTTTGGACATAATCCAGGAAAGATGATTTTGTAGTTATTTGAAAACTAACAAGATCTAAGTGTCCTGAATTTTTGTAACCTTTCTTCTTAATTTTTTTCTTTGGGTTTATGAACTCAGCAGAGTAATTTGGATTTGATTTGAGCTGATCAACATCAAAGTAAGCTTCTCCTATCAAATCATGGCCACCATCACTGTCCCAGTCAAAGCATTCTGCCTTTATTGTTCTTTTATAGTCCCCATTACAGAGCACAGCAACTGGTATTGAAAATTCTTGCCAGGTAGGATTCAAACTGTTTTTTACAACCTCTGTTTTGTGGACTGCGGTGTAAGAATTATCTTCATTGCAACGGTATAAAACTAGAAAAGGGTCTGAGAGCCCAAAGAAGTCTTTCTTATCCAATTTTCTTCCACAAAATTTGATGTTTAAGATATCCTTGCATGAGCTTACCTCTTCTGCTGTGATCAATATTTTACCAACACCACCTTGCCCACTTTTTGTTTCTAAATCTTTCTGATACCTTCCTGAATTTTCTCCCATAATGCTACCAAGAGTACAAACTGCCCTCCCGATAAAATCATGTTCGCTCAGCTTTGCTGAAGCAGAATCCGAATCATAAACTTCAAACTGCAATCTTTGTAATTCTTCAAAGTGGTAATCCAGTGAGATAGCCGTTACAAAGTCAGGATTTAGGCAGTCTTGTACCACCTCAGTACGGGCTAATTCGAAGTATTTTGAAGATTTGCCATTTCTTTTCTCGATAGAAACAACAACCATTGGATCAGATGTAGATAAAACATCTGTGTCTTTCAAATTGCGGCAAGCCAAATGCAACATAACCTTTGATGTAGGTTGCATTGTTTGTCCTGCTCCGAAATGTGCCGCGCCATTGTACGAACTACTGGTGTAGGTTGGTGTACTTGCGTTTGACATTGGATAGCCTGGATGTATCCCTTGATCATGTCTGCTTATAGCGTCTTGCATAGACTGTTGGATCACCTGCCCATACATTCTGCAATCTTACAGTTTTGGATTGTTTACTTCCCCAACTTGCACCTTCAACGTTTCTAGCAATCCGTGGCAACTGGCAACGCCCTAGACTTTGCTGTGCGTCTCTTCTCTTCCTGCCTTCCTCCATAGCCTCGATTTCATGTCTCCAACTTTTTTCTGGAACAAGGTTGTCAAGCGAGTGGCCTACGTGACTTTTAAAACTCAAATTTATAAATTTAACATCTTTATGAATTTTAAAGAAGCTAGAAATATGATAAGCACTTTAAAAAACCAACAGCAAATCAGGTCTTGACACGATAAGTGCAACATCTTATTATAACCTCATTTGAAAAAGTGAGTGTTTCCCAGGTGGATGGTCTTTCGGTATTGTCTTCCATCTTTTCGTAGCAGATGTTACCTCTATCAATTCAAGGAATTTACGTTGTTGACCCTTTTTTGGAAGCTTGCTAAGACTATGCTAATACCCATATCTATACTAATACCAATTTGCTGTAAGGTCTTGAAAACATTTTCTCGCCATTTCAAATTCCCTAGAAAAATTGCAGCACTTACCGAAAAAGCTATTGGGCTTCAAATTTACGTTTAAATAATAGATCATACTTTTAAACGCTTTTGAAGTAGTGTAGAGTTTAATATGTTTGTCTTTCGTTGATTTCGGTAAAACTTTCTATTCAATTGACAATGATAGCTTAAGTAGCTGTCTTTATAACATGGCATTCCACATTTTTTGAAAATTGCCTCATTCTTATGAAGGAAAGTTAAATAGTTTTTCAGAGGTTTTTTTGAGTTGACTTTATTAGAGAGTCTTCTCTTGAAGGTACACCCTATTTAATAATAATCAAGAGACCATTCAACTTGCGCAATACAAAACTTTATCAAAATGTATCTTGTCCTTGGAGGACGTTCACTGTCATTGATCCCCACACTCTCTATCTGATCACAGAATAGTTTCGCTGGACACCCCCATCTATGAACCAAAACTCTTAACAAAGCCAACGCGTGGTCTTCCCCTGCTTCGCTTTCCTTTGATTTTCCCGGTGACCGCTAAACATTCCAACCACCCTTTCCTCATAATGTGTCCATAAATTCTAGTTGTCTCTTTCTTATTGACATAAGAAAATTTCTTTCTCTTCCAGCTCTTTCCAGAACTATACCAATTTGTGTGATATATAGACTCACTTGTATGACATTTGATTACTCACGATAAGCTGTTTATTGCTCACGATTCAATACTTATTACTTCCGATTAACTCTTCTCTGAAAAACCTAAAAAACGTGCTTTCAAAGCTTAAAGGAGGCTGAACTAAAATGTCCAAATCGGCACAGGACTTCTTTGTTGCTGACATGTTCTCTCCATGATATTCTAAGCATCCTTCTGATGAAGCACATTTCTACAGTCTGCAGTCTTTCTTTCATTACATTGGAAACATTCCAGCTCTGGCTGCTATAGGTCAGTATAGGATAGTCAGGGGCGCAACTACGGGGGGGGGGGGGTCCTGGGGGTCCAGACCCCTGCCCTTTTTCTCAAAAGGGTAAAAGTGCCCTTTTTCCTGGAAAATTGCTTGAATATTTTAACTATTACGCTAAAATGGTTGGTCATACAGTAAATGACACACTACGGAGATGTAATGGACCTCGCAGGAATACAGATAAATGATTTAGTCGAACTTTCGCGCACTTGTTGGGTCGAACGTCATCATGTTGCAGTAATAGAGTATATCTTCAAGCCCCAACTCTACAGCGTGTTTTATGATGCGCTACGCACTGGCTTTGAAGAAGAATGGTTCTGGGACTCAAAAACCAAAATAAAGGCACAGGATTTTGAACGGGATAGAGCCTCTACGACCTCTGGTAAAAAGTTACAAGAATAAAAACCAAGACATTTTTCAAGCCTGTCACATAGTTGACAGGGTCATAGAAGACCTTTGCATGAAACGAGCGAATGCAGGGAAATATTTTCGGACTGGTATTAGCAAGCAGTAAATATGACACAAAAAGTTGATGTTCAGCTGTTCCGTTCCTTGTCAGTATTACAAATCAGCTCAAGGCCAGACTTGGAGACAGAAACAAGCTGAAGGCAAGGCTCGTGGAACTGTTCAACCTCCTCCAATCTGTAGTGCGAAGCAAAGAATTCAATAATAATATTTTAAAGCGCAAAATGTCTTCGGATATGGAAGATGATGGGCTGCTATTCAAAAGTGAGCTGGCGCTGGGAAAAGGAGATGACAGCAGGGTCGCCGAGAGGGGGACAAAGGGGCAAATTGCCCTAGGGCCTCGAGGTCTAGGGAGCCTCACAAAGCAATGAATTCCGTTTTTAAATGGAATTTATTAAAAGTAACAAAATTACAATTAAAAAGTAAAACATCTTAAACGAATTAGTGAATTTAAGCTATTTGCAAGGGTATGGTGGCAAAATTTTTGCTCGCTTCGCTCGCAAGAGGCATTGTTTTTTCCATTTCCCCCCTCCTTCGGGCCTCCTAAACTTCATCACACCTCACCACAAAATAAACCGTACACCACAACTTTTCTCTATTGATCAGTTTCCCTTGTCTGGCGTACAATATTTACAGATTTACTAACTGCTCATATTTTCGGTGTACCTAAACAAATGCCCCGGTGGACCTTTAATGAAGTTTAATTAGTGACCTTTTTGTGTCTTGGACCCCTGCCCTCTGAAATTTCTGGTTGCGCGCCTGGATAGATATAGATGTAGCATTGTAGAGCAGTGGCGGATCCAGACTACCGCCATTACCGCTCGAGCGGTAGTCAGATTATTCAAAAAATTATAGAAACAAGGATTTAAGAAGGCGCCAGGATTGAAAGTCAGGCCGACAATGTTCGCCAAAAGTATGATTCTTTGTTTAACAAAATTTGCTCTCAATAATTGCAAATTTTATCTAGCTTTTAAACTTGTAATTTCCAACAAGTCTGATTTTCATAAGTAATTGTCTGACTAAAATGCGAGTTTTAGGCGACACTTCAAAATTTTGCCAAATGTATATTTTTTTCTAATTCTATGGTGTTCCTCGTCTAAATGCCGTAAATTTTTTTTAGAATATCCATCCTCAGAATATTGAATAAGATTATTTATTTCTTCTCAAGCTTGTTGTAAGGATACATGAAATTCAGTAAAGCACCGCTTGTCTCTTGAAAATGGTCTACATAGAAAATTATAGAAAGCAATAATAATTTCAGAAAATCGGGTGTGACCAAGAAATGGGTGTGGTCTAAAGGGTGTGGTCAACCCTCTATCTCATTTCGGCGGTAGTCAGATTTTTGGCTGGATCCGCCACTGGTAGAGCTCTTAATTTTGTTTCTATTTTCATTTTCCAGTCTTTGAATATCTTTCGTATTTCTGAAACGAATCCTTTGCTATGCCTATGCTTCGTGAATTTAGTGGATCTCTTGACAGGTGTGATGGTGATAAGATTGTGAGCAACAAATGCGGCCTATGTAAAGACATACTTATGCGACTTAGTAGTCAGTCAAAATTTGTTTTGAAGATGTCCAAGGGTTATCAATTTATCCTGGTGACGTTGATGAAGATGAGGACCTTATAATTGATAAAGTAAACTTTCGAAGCTGCTAGAAAAGTTTTTTGAGAACATTTGTATGACATTCTTATAACGAAAGGGCCAAGAGCGTTTTTAAAACATGTTTTGCTTCAAATTATTAACAAGCCCTCTCTCTCTCTAATAAGACCTCTTCTTTTTAAAGCCCCCCCTCTAGGACAGAAAAAACAAATGATTCCCCTGGGGTCTTGATATAATTTTTACGGTATGTTATAAAATGTTTGCTTTTTCAAAGCCATTTTCAAGTTCCATAACGCCAAATAAATTGCTATGGAAATTCCTAGGTCATAATGGCTATTGAATTGACCATCGGATTCCATCGGATTCCATTGAATTGAATTGGAATCCGATGGCTAAAGGGTTTTGTGTTTGCAAAATATTGTTCAAAATTTCTGCTATTAAATATAAGATGAAGGAACCAAGCCATCAGTATCTAAAAAAATACTTTTAAATAACTTAGATAACTTTCTAAAGCTAATTTGAAATATTTTTATAATTTTTTGTGCTTGTTAGACATTGCTAGACACCCACGTAGATAAGCAACTCATCTATGAAATTTATTTACTGCCTGTTTATATCTACTCATCCCCCCCCCCCCCCCCATCAACTGTGAGAGGTTTCCCTCGAAGATTTGAGAGGCATCAAAAGACGCACTTGTCACGATTTGCCACCTCGGCAACAACTAACTTTTCATGTAAAATAACATACTTAATATATATTCACAAACAAATGATGACTAAGGGCTAAGAAAATGTAAAAAAAATGTAAGAAAATGCACGGAAACGAGACTACGGATGCTAAATTGTCTAATCATATCCCTGTTACACAACATTTTATTCACAAGCTTATTTATTTCAATAGCAGCGGAGAGGTTGCGAAGGAGATGGACAATATATTAACATAATTTTGTTAAATTTTTGATAGTGTTCAAACAATGTCTTAGGTTATAGATTCTTGAGCGTCTGAAGAAATTTGACTAAACAACCAATCTATTCAAACTAGATATGATTATGAAAGTATCCATCACAGATGTTTGCTTAGGGTTGCTTTCATCGGGTGCTTAGGGTGCCTTAAAAGCACTCCCAGTTGATCTGGTACGCCTCAGTTAGCATTTGTTCTGACTCCCTCTTCTGGCAGTGAAAATGTATAATAATAGCTGGCATTGACTTGTTTGTACCACTCTTTTACATAGATAAATATTTGTTACATTTATATACAATTTAAATTAATGGAAAAAGCCATAAAATAGTCAAAAGGTCATGTCCTTTAACGAAGAACATTATTTATACCGGCTACAAATTGCCAAAGAATATACGTTTGGTAAACGACCAGGCTTTGGAACACTATGAATTGTTCGCGAGAGTTTGGCATGCAAATTCAATTCATCTTTCTCTATCTGTTGAGGGTAGAAATTAGATACATTTAGTACATTTAGATAAATCACAAAGTTCAGCAAACTTAATCAAACCATAAGTTTGGCTTTGACTTTTAACCACCAAACCTTGCGAACATCATTAAATACCCAGAGAAAGAGCATAATCTGTTGCACATCGACTGAGAAATAGCAAACTTTGTTCTGCTAATAGATTGCTGTTGTATTGACCTGGTTCATAGATTCTAGAACCAATATCAAATCATGGGAATTTGATGGAGAAAGATGGGGAGAGACATTACGCCAATCTAACAAAGCATTTGAAATATCGTAGATATGGATTTTGTTCAACATTGTTAATTGTTGGAAGATATAGAGTTTTGAAATAAGAAATTCTTATTCAATTGCTTGCTAATTCTAGCGCGATACTTGTGAAAAAATTTGGTACAATGAATTCATCATACTTACACCAATCTAATGTGAATTGGTTTCCCTCTTCATAGCAAGTTTTTAAAGTCCTGCCGGGTTGCACATATACCCATGGAAGATGATTATAAAAGCAGTTGTGAGTTCTGGCATTCCATAAAAATCCTCGTTTTTCTCTTATCCATCTTGTATCTAAGGATCCGCATGACTTTGGCACAAGCCAACGATATCCGTTAAGAAGCCCAACACATAATTGTAAACTTTGATATATCAAGAATTCACCATTGAATACAAAGTATCTCTCTGGGCAGTCCACACTTCTTAAAAACTTGTATGCTACCTGATCAAATATTACACATGTCTTAACATAGTCCACCTGACTTATCAGAAATCTATGGCCTGAAAGAAATATTTATATCATCAACAAACAATAACCGAGAAAATGGTATACCTTATATGTTAACAGAGGCAAACGACAATTATTCTAAAAATTAAATAACCGAGGCTTTCAACAACTCAATAATATTAAAAAAATCTGAAACTAACGACGGATTCCATGAAAGAAAAAATCAATGAATATTAGCCTTTCTTTCGCTTTATTAAAAAAATCATATTTTAATATCAACCTAATCTTCTCTAAATATTATTAAGTTCATTAAAAAAGCACCATTAATGAATATCTCTAAGTTTATATGATCTTGTTGTCGTAGTTATATAGAGTATAGGCGGAACGTCGTTCGGGAGAAAATTTTCAGAAATTTTTAACATCTGCTACCACCGAGGCTTACAACTATGTCACCAATCACTCAAATTTATTCTATAAGATGAGAATGTTATTGGTATTCCAGAAATTCAAGCAACTGATGCTTTCATTGGCTGTCTGTTCGATGTAGAATTTAATTAGAAGCAACTTACCGTCTGGACAAGGGTAACTAATATCGGTTCCACATTCAATGCATTTGTAACCAGGACATCTACAAGTGTCTATGCAAAAATGTTTTCCACAAGGTTTATTTTTCATGCAATATTTACCCACCTAGAAATAATAAATGCAATAGAACGTATATAGAAATTAAGTACAGAAAACAGGGCCCGCTTCACAGGGGAGGCCGGGGGGCATGACCCCACACTTTTCTTGCTAACTTTAGTTATTAAATCCCCCTTTTAAGTATTTAATAGGTAACCTTCCTTTTTGCCCCCCTCCACTTTAGAATCGGTGGCGCGGGCCCTGGGAAAGCACCAATTTCGTCACAGTTAATTATGATTGTCATAATGCTGTTTAGTTGGAAAATAAACATTCAGTATTAGTTACCCTTTTTGGACTCTGCGAAATTGTAATGGAGAAAGAATGACGGCGAAGTTTGTGCTATGATGTATCTCTGTATCAAACAGAGAAAACCAACCGTGATAATTTACTGCCCTTGTTATAGCTAAAGCCTTTCTTCTATATGAAGTAACATAACAAGTGCCCATTTAACTTCTTTTGTATCATATACAGTAAATACTATGATGAATTTATTGGATTTTAAACCCCTTCTCCACAACCTCCTCAAACTTTCACCATGGTTACGCAAATAGTTCTAGGCAGGGCAAGCGAAACGTATTTGAAGGCGGGGTTGGGGCAAAGTTCAAGATTGGGAAGGGTTTATAGTGTAGTGGAATTAGATATAAAAACGGTCTAACCCGGACTAAAGCTGTAATTTGGCACAGATGTTCTATACTAAGTTGGAAATGACCAGAAAAAAGCCCCATCAATTGGACATTGGGAATTCCTTATTTGGGCAAATACCATAATGGCGCACTGATCAGTAGTGGTTCAAAATTTTAATGTTGCTAAAACCACATAGTATGTACATCTTTTGAAAGATAATTTCATGCTGAATAACTTTTATTTAACATACGTACCCTTAGAATATGCAAATTTAGAAGTGATTGGGCAGAAACAAAGTGGGACGAGTGAATATTGAAAAGCGCGCGGAAAAAATGGCTGATCCTCTTGCTGAATATTTTCATTTTATATCGCAAATTCTATCGATGCAAAATCATTAAATGTGTGAATAAGATAAAATATGATAATACCCAATCAGCCCGGGCTGACTTAAACCTGGCCCACTCAGCCCGGGCTGACTCAACCCGGGCCCACTCAGCCCGTGCTGACTCTAGTGAAATTTTTTCACTGCAGCAGCAAATTCCGGTCAAATCTAAAGAAATATCTAAATATTCAAAACTAAGTAACTCGCGACCGAACGGTCCAAAAACATTATTTTTTCATAATAAACTAATTTAAAGATGAAGATTTCAATTCTGACATTTTTTCAACCTTTTTCATTGACATCCTCCATCTTAGTCATTTTTGTTACTAAAGCCCCGGCCCAACGACTCGATTTTTTACTCGATTTTTTACTCAATTTTTTACTCGATTTTTTACTCGACAAGAAATCGAGTGAAAAATCGAATCGTTTGGCCACCTTGTCGAGTGAGTTGAGTAAGCGCGTGCGCAGTTATCATCTCTTATGCTGGGTAGGGAAGCATACTACCCTGGGGCTTCGAGGTCAAGGGGACCTTTTTAAGTGATGAATTTCATTTTTAGAATGGAATTAATCAAAAGAGACAAAATTTTGCCTGAAAATTATAATTTGCTTAATCGAAATAAGTACTTAAAGTGCCTGTGACATGATTTTTTTTATTCTCTTAATCGAAGCGTTGCACTGCCTTTAAAGTAGATCTGAACTTTTTTTGAAATAAAAGCGTTTTGATATTGAAATTAAGCAAAATAGTGCGGCCTAGCCAAGTCGCTTTATCATCATTCGCCGTTCTCTTGTGACGTCATGGGAGGAACTCGTTATTGTAACAATGTAAGCGCTACCTTAAAAAATCTCATTCTCGCTGCCACTACTTTCTCTGGAGATATCTCTCATCTTGGACCTGTTAGATTTCCCTCATTGACTACGATACGAAAACTCGAAGGAGGAGGCGATCGGGTCCCTCCCGTGACGTCACTGTCTACTCATTCTGAAAACCAAGATGGCGAATTTTGGCATAGAAGATCGCCAATAACTCCTTCCTTTCTCACAAAACGTAAAAACTAACCTCAGAAATAAAAATAACAGGCCTTTTTACATAAGAATAGATAAATAAACCCAAAAGTACGAAAATCATGTCACAGGCACTTTAATGGCGGTTCCTGCATTAAACGAACGAACATGGTCATATTTCGCTTGGGTTCGTCAAAAGATTGTGAAAGGATATTTGCACGTAAGATAAACACGGCAACCGATTTGCGTCTCTTTGCCTTCATTTTTTTAGCGTGAGTGAAAAGTCGAGTGAAAAATTGAGCGAAAGATCGAATCGTTTGGCCACCCACGCTCGACTTCGCTCGATTTTGAGATCAAATGTCGAGAGAATAATCGAGCGAAAAATCGAATCGTTTGGCCAAGGCTTAAGACGTAAAAAACACTGCCAAATTCAGTGCAAACTCAAAGTGGCTTCACAAAACTACAGCTTGATGCTGGGCCAGTAATATTCCCTTTATTCCCTTCTTTACCAGAAAAAGAGATAGCTTCCAAATTACGTAAAATCCAAAAAATTGCAAACTTTTCAATTGAAAAGTGCGCACATGTAAAAGAGGGTGTTTTGAGAGTACCTAGGACCCAAAACCCGGAAAAATGTTATGAAAAACGGAAAACCTGGACTTGGAAATTGGAAAATCCTGAGATTTTCTCAAAATAATACACGGATTGCAGAAATTTCAAAATGTTTAGCGGGATTCTTAACCTGCTCCTTGTTGGATAGGATTTCATCATCGCATGTTTTGATCTTGTTAACATATAAGTTGTTCATAAATAAACTTATATACATTCAGAGGTGGCGCCAGAAGTCTTCCGACAGAGGGGTTGGAGCTTCCAACAGGTGGGGCTAAATTGACTATAATATGCAGTTTTCGTACGTTATTTTGTCAAATTTGCTCCGACAATAACCTAAAATTTTATTTCGATAGGGGGGCTAGATGCTTCCTATGAAGGGTCTGTAGCGCTTTAGCCCTCCCCTGGCGCCACCACTGTATACATTCTAATGCCCCGTTGCCTCCATCCGCTATTTTTGACCAGAAAGTGCTTATTTCCACATTTTAAGGGCGTGTATGTTGAATAAAAGTTGTTCAGCATGAAACTGTCTTTAAGACTATGTACATATAATGTGGTTTTAGCGACATCAAAATTTGAAGCCCTGCTGATCAGTGCGCCATATGGGATTTGCCCAGACAAGGAATTCCCAATGTCCAATTGATTGGGCTTTTTCTGGTTGTTCCAAGTGTCGTATGGAACCTATGTGCCAAATTACAGCTTTTTATTTTTTTTTCCTGGTAAAATCGTAATTCCAACACACTATCTAGTGAAGGGTTTAAAAGAATTTATAAATAAAGTATTTTTGACCGAAGGAATACCGAGGGTATATTTTCAATGTTCTTTTTTCACTATGCCCCATAGTTTAATCCGTTCTAATGTTGACATAAAATAGGAAAGATATTTTCAAGTTTACGAACAACCTTTTAAACACAACGTGTATTAAATAAAAACTATTCTAGAGACTAGAAAAACTCTCAAACTGGGCGGGCCAAAACGATACTTAATAGAATTTGTTATTACTAATTTGTTATGAATTTGTTATCCAAAGTAGATAATTTGACAGTATTCTTTTGGCAAGGAGGGATAGTATGCTTTGCTCTTCTTTGAATCTCCCTCCCCTACCGTGAAATTATTCGTTTATATTTTGTAATTAAGGTTATGCAAATAAAATTTGGCAGAACATAATCATCGATAAAAAGAAACGTTGAAGCTTTCTTAACGACACTTTACTGCAATTTACTGCGACACAAAGAATATATCTACCTATTCTTCCTTTCTCGATTGCTTCAAACGTTTCTTCCTAGTGGTTTCCTTCCCTTTGACAGCTGTCGTTATTCAAATATATTTCATTGTCGTTTTTTAAAGTTTGTCTGCTAAAAAATAGATCTTTTGAGCCAGGTTTACGCCATAGAAAAAGCTTAACTCTGTAATGGGCCCTACACCAAGCACACATTCCGAAGATCGTGCAATTGTTTATTGATTACGATAATTTTTTCAAACTTTTGCTCGCACTCGCACAATGGAACCTGGTCGATTAGATTTTATCGATCAAATGCCATGTCCCAGTTTCTCCAGCTCTTCTAGATAATCAAATGGTAAATACATAGAAACGAAACTAAAGCTAAGGGCCTTTTAAAGCACAAAAGCTGGCAGAATTTTAGACTATATCTCTTTCCACTTTTGCCAAAGCCCCCTCCTCCCCCCACAAAAACAGATTTCGCTAGCCCTACTAAGATTTATCTTTGTAACTAGATAAAGACCTTTCCCCATAAAACAAACCTTCAATAAAAAGAAATGTGCAATTGCATACCAAAGTGTCACTGAAATTTGTAGATATGAAGCTCCAGCCATGCAGTTGTGAAAGGCTCTTTCTTGAGAAATTACTTGCCGGATCCGTCGGTGTTTCACTGCTTATTAAGCAGGTCCCATTTTTGTGAAAATTTACTGCATTACAAGATGGACTATGAATGCATTTTTCTTTGCATTCTGGCTGCGTTAAATCATAGAAAGTTGCTAGCACTGACATGAATAGTGCAGATCCATTCCATTTTACCCTGAATCTAGCATAGTGTTGGCAGCTGTCGCGTAGTATTCTACAATGTTGAGTATTATCTTGCAGAAACAGTGTAAAAACTGTCATCAATAGAGGCAGTTTTAAGTCCATAGTCATTTAGGTTCATGTATTTGTTCTTCAATCATGCAAGCACGCAATTATGTACACATTCATTCTTCATCTTAGAATTAGCAGTAACAACGAACGGTCATTTGCTAAACCCTTCTTTTATCTTCTAGACACCTGCTCAGAATCTTAACAAAGGAGTGACCTTATATATTTTACCATTCAAGAGAGCAATAATCAAAATCTGAATATACAAAGCTTGGACATCAATCTTCCTTTCATTAGAGCAAATAAATCGTTTGAGGATTTTTAGTTGACCTTTCTATAGTTGAATCAGCTTTTCTACAGAGTTCAGAGATATGATGTTCGAAGTTCAAATTATAAAATACCTAGCAATGTGACCATTTCTTACAATTTGATTATTTGAACATCCTTGCGCGCGTTGAAATTTACTTCATTTGTAGGCTTTGGTCCTTTCTTATAATGATTGCGTTGAATTTTTTGGAAAAGCTATCATTTGATTACGCTTTAGCTAAGTCAAGGCAATTACAACTTTTCTTCTAGCATGTCAACCAAATTTTTTTGGGTCTTTGATAAATAAGCTGAAGGACCATTATCAGAATCATTTTTACAAATGGGGCGGAAATGATTCGCTTTGACGATTAGGCACTATGCACTGTTGACTCGGTATAGATGATAGAAAAAGGAGCTCTTTGAGACTTATAAGGTGTTCAATTTCATGTTATCTCACGCTACCTTCTTGTGTTGCTAAAAAAGTTGCTCTTTAGCATTTGACATTTAAGAAACATTGCTGTTTGTTTGCCCGGAGGCTTTCCTGATTTTCACCAAAAAACAAGAGTATTTACATCCAAGCCATGAGCATTTAGTTAGGCTGAAACTCACACATTGTTGAATCTAATATAGGGTTTAGACCTGCTTTTTTTAATCATTCTTAGAGAAAACAATGGAGATAGAGGATTCGGGCGACCAACCCTGATGTTTTTGGGATAAGGTCTAAGGAGGAGAAGAAGCAAGATATGTTGTGGGAAAGAGCGAGAAATAGATCTTGGGGAAAATATAAAATAAACAATCGTTTCGTTCAACTGCAGTCAAATGGTTCAACTGTATGTGATGCCTCTCCTTTTTCTAAAGGACAAACCGTGGTGCATCACTCGTTACCGTGAACTCTCGCTTTCACGAATACCAGCTATCTCGAACAATTCGATATCTCGAATGGATTCCCATCTCCCTTCGTTTTCCTATAAAGCTTTGTATAAAAATAAACCCGTAAACTCGCACACGGTTATCTAGATCTTTTGCTATCTCGAACTCAATTTCTATCCTGCGAGAGAAAAACCCGGTTTTCTCGAACAACAAAACAGAAAAGATATTGTTTATTCTATCAAAAGCTTGGCAATATAGAAACTGCTATATAATATTGATAGAAAGTAAGACAAAACAAGTCATTATTTTTTTTGTTGATATTAAACATACGCCCCTTCTCCAACGACCCTTCTCTCCTTTAAACCTCCCCTGCAGCTCAAAGAGTGAAAACCTAAAAATGCAATTCTTTGTTTTTCAAGGATCTTTATCGGTAGTCAACGCTGTATCCATACCTTTAGAGCATCCAAAACTGAAAAAAATCTTTCTAAGCATTAATATCCGGGGCAATGGTAAGAACCCAAGCATTAGGCCTCCGCATGGATTACGTTTCTTGCAGTTGTGGGTAGTCTGTGATATACACTCATCTGGCTATAAGAAACGAATACTGGACAGTCAGAAAAAAATTAAGAAACTTCAGTACTCGAAGCAAAAAAATTTAGAAACTATTAAATCGTGATAAACCTGAAAATAACGAAATTTCGTAAAATCCAAGAACAAGATTGCCCTGAAGGCCTAGAAATTAAGACACAAGGGATAAAAATATACTTTCCACGTCTAAATGCAGCATCAGAACGAAAGCGAATCTCTTGACGTGGAAAAACGTTCACGAACATTCCAGAACATCATTCATGAGAAACAATTAAGAAACTCTTAAGAAACAGTGAGTATATAATGAGTGTAAGCATGTTTGGGAAGCAGAGATGTAACTAGGGGTGTATAGAAGAATGCAACACAACCCAACTGTAATAGACTGTTGATTTTACAAAAATTAGTGTCTTTCCAAGCATTCTCTGGTGGGCATTCCAGCATAGGAGCAGATGACATTTGGAAAGTGGCGTAGATAGAAGGGGTCAGGGGGGCGAAAAGCCCCCTAAAAAGCTATATAGCTATTTTTTCGGAGAATTTCTGATCTTGTCAGAACAATACCATGGTTTGTCTTTTTTGATCTAAGTGTTATATTTTGAGAGAAAAGATTCTAAAGGTGAGACTCTTTCAATAAGGTATGGTATTCAAAATATCTTTTTGAGGGGGTGACTAGAAAAATCTTCAAGGAATTCAATTTATGATACCAGACTTTGAAAAAAGGTTAAGTGTTCTATTTAATTTTCAATGTCGTTATGTTTTGCACAGAAAAATAAAATTCCTTATTATATTTTTGTTGGAAAATATAAATTTATAGCCCCTCTTGTAAAATTTTCCTATCTACGCTACTGTATAGGGGCTAAGAAGGCTACAGCCCCTTTAATCAGGCAAAATGTAGCGCATGCGGGCCCCATTCGGAGAGTTCTATCTTAAAATAGCAATACTAGGCAATGTCCATACATCATAAGTCCCCTTAAACATTTAGCATCCGCTACGTCCATTCATTCCAGTATATAATTTGGCAAATATGCTTTAGTCGTGCGCTCTAGCTAGGATTACGAAATTGTTTTTGTCAAAACCAGAGATTTTTTTCAATAAGATGTTGCATAGGAAACATCCCCTTAAGCAAAATTATCGGTGCACATCAGTTTTGCTGCAGTTATCAAGCAAATTGCCTCAAAAAATACTTAGCTGGATAGAACATTTTACGTTACCTTAAACAATGTGACTGTGCTATTTAGGGCGATACGTTACACTCTTTTGTCTTGGAAGCATAAGGACCTTAATCTTTAAGCTAGGTTATAATAACAATTGCATTATATATGACTTTTCATCAAAAGGCAACTGTGTCTGACATCCACCTTACATTCTTTCAAAATTGACCGGCGACTATAGAGCAAACCATTTGACATCTAGTTATCAGAATTCATCGAAATCATCAATAATTCATCGAAATAAACGCCAATTTCACTCGTTATTGTCCCTTGCAAATTTCATCTGGATAGTTTTATGTCTGTGGAGTCGATCTCATTTTATTTCAGGAGCCAACAACAGCCCAACACGATTCCAAGTAGGCCAAATATGTAGAATCATAGCATACTTACCTAGAAAAAACAAAATCAAACAATAGGATTCGCAACGGTGTCTCATCTGCAAATGTTTACTATCCTATATTTTCTAATGCAAGAAAGTACGTCAAGAAAATCTAATATCTTTACCAATCATATTATGAAGAACCTCAATTGCATACATTATATTAACTGTAATGATTGTGCAGTTATGTCGAGGCACAGGTATTTTGTAGTCTGAAAAATGGGACTGCAACTATCAATCTATCGAGATCTAAAGATTAAGTGTTTGACCTGAATCACAGCATTGTTTTGTATCCTTTGTTCAAAGATTTCCTGCGGATAATTTATGAAAACGAGATTTTGTTTCTTTTTTATGCATCTTCTACTATGCAATTCATTCTGCGGGCGGGGTTCAATTCAGAAGCAAGCGGATTTTGGCGTGCAATCCGTACATTTAATATCCCTGCACTGGACCATTTTGTAGGACATTTGAAAATACGCCAATGTAATGCAGAATGTGGCCAGCAACAGCTTTGCTTATTTTGGCCTTCTGCAATCAGAATATGGCAGGGGGAAGGCAAACCAACAAAAACAAGCAAATTTGTCAACAATGGCAAAATTTACCGACAAAAGCGCTAAAAACGTGTTTTAACCGACAATTTAACAAAAGCTAAGGGTGCTCGACCGACCCCCTCACACTGTTGAAATTCCCCCCAGTGTCTTGTTGTGTGAATTGCTAACAATCCCGTTGCTGTTTTCAAGTACAGCTGAATAAACGGATACTTTTGTATATCTCTAAATAATGACATGGGTTATAGCTGCATTATTTATTAAAAATTCTAATCTTTTGATAGAATACAAATGTTTTTGCCTGAAAATTAGGAAAACTACAGAAGAAGTGGAACCAATACACTCTGCGCGAACAAAACATTTTACTTACATCAAAGAAACTGATGCATTTTGGAAAAAAGAAAGGAAAGACCCACAGAAATGCAGAAGATTGTTTAAAATATTCACCAACGCCTTTAAAGGTAACCTACATTTTTTTAATAAGCAATTAATTGTTCACATTACTTTCATAAAAAAATACAGTTACACGTTCACAATATAATCTTCGAATTTTCGCTGCCTTCCGGCGCCTCATCATTAAGAGTTCTTGCTGAGGAATATTTCTTGCTGAGGAAGAATTCTTGCTGAGGAAGAATTCTTGCTGAGGAAGATTTCTTGCTGAGGAAGATTTCTTGCTGAGGAAGATTTCTTGCTGAGGAAGATTTCTTGCTGAGGAAGATTTCTTGCTGAGGAAGATTTTTTGCTGAGGAAGATTTCTGACATTTGTTAAATCCTCTTTGTTGATATGCTTTGTGCAATTCTCTAATATAAAATTTATTTATATTGTGGGGTGTTTTCAGGTGCAAAAACTGTCTCCTACAGGTAAACTTTTGATATTGAAAAACGGTGGAGTAACTTGGCCTTTATTTAACGGGTGGCAGTAAAAGGTGTTAACGACGTTTGTCATAAAGAAAAAATCTACCTGCAAAGTGACCAATTACAGAGACTGCGGAAGCGCAAGAGGAGGCTGAGGCGGCTTTAGCCCCCCCCCCAATCATCTCTAAAATGTACTTTAAACCATACCAAATGTCGCCTTGCTCTGAGCTTTAGCATGTTTAGCCTCCCCCCTAAACGTTTTAGCCCCCTCAATCTGTACAGTGCTCCGCGGTCCTTGACCAATTATCCTATTTAAAATCAAATTGTTTTTTCTTTCAAATGATCCACTGATAAACATTCTTTCTGTGTATTAAAATGATGATTTTCAAAAGTTTTGATCTTCCTTGTCAATCTGAAAAGCGAAAAACACAAGATATCAGTAAAAGTCATATATATTAGTATAACTATCGGAAAACTTCAAATGTTACACGTAGAAAATGGTTCTAATTTACTGTCGAATATTCTGTCCAAAGTCAAAAGTTTTGCTTTGGGACAAAATTGATGACATTTTGTACCCAGAAAGGGTTAGTCGAGCCAAGAAGGGTTTAGCAATTGACGCCAGAATTCTGTATAAACCCCCGCATATCACCGCATAGCAACTCTCTTGATTCACCTGATAATCTCTCTGACAGGGGCGTTGCGACCGGGCGGTGTGGGGGGACAGACCCCCCAATAGTATCTCAATAGGAAATTTCAGGGAAAATCCGCTCGGTGGAAGAAACGCTTTAGGTATTTTAGAGACCTTCATGTCATAAAATCAATAAAGGATCAAGCAAAGGTAGTTGCTCCGTTGGTTAAATATGATATTCCTTGATATGAATAAAGGCAAACAAACTAATGATTTGAATATTTGATGATTTCTTGTTGGCACTAAATCGAAAAATCCAGGCCCTCTTTAGGTAAATTTGTGTCTTGTGTCCATTTCCCCTAAAGATTCTCGCTAGAAGCGTCAACTGCAATTCACTATGAGCTCCAGATTTTTTTTTAACATTCAAAAGGCATGCTAAGATGAAGAGAGGGATCTAAATTGACAACCAGTGCTGCTCGTAACTGACAACATGGTATTTCTCAAGACCACGGCAAAATTGTACCAGTTGTTTTATCTGCTGTTCAATTTGTTTGCAAAAAAAATAATAAACAATTTTTTTGCGGTACAGAATTTGAAAATGGCTTTGAAAAAGCAAACATTTTAAAACATACTAAAAGCTTTTTCGTCTGACACTCCTCAGGGCATAGAACGTCAGAATAAGGTTTCGAAAGAACCCAGTTGTGGATCGAAATAGGCCAATCAGAAAATCGCAAGCACAAGGCCGGTATAGTGCTTGCGTTTCAGATTAAGATGAATCATGTAAATAACTGAATCAATATAATACATAGGAAAATTGTTAACAATAAATCAATGTTTAAGTTAATAAACCAATGAATTAAAAAATAGATAGATAAATTGATAAATAAATTAATTAAATGATTTATAAATAAAAGAAATTTAACTGTTTATTTTAAGTTTGTACAAGCTTTAAGCTGGTCTTTGATATTGTAAATTGAACTAATTTACACCAACTATTAACTGAAAAAGAAAACTACATTATATCAAAATATACTATTTACAATATAAACATTATCTACAATGCTTATAATTGCAATTTTCTCCCCTCCAGTTTTTATTGTTAATATTGAATATTGTAGCTGATGAGGCGCTCAAGTCAAACATACTGTTTCATAGAAGGCAGCCTGTGCTCCAGACCCCTAACTTGAAAGTAATGGGTCTGTGTAACCGAGACCAAAATCGCGTACGAGGATTGAATTGAATTGTTTGCATAATTATCATAGATCTGTGTAATCATGCAAGAAGAATTGCTTCAAGAAGAAATTGTTGATCGGTCGTGATGGTATGATGTAGCTTTATTTGTTAGAAGAAAGGTTTAGAAAATACTGCTCTGCTATTTGATGATGAAGATCTTCGTTGGGAAACTTGATTGGTTCTGGCCAAAACAGATTAAGGGGCTGTGGGCCAATCTTGCTCATTTTACAGCGGTTGATGGGGAGTGAATCTACGGCAGCAATCGAAGTAAAATTGCCTTGAGTAGAGTACTCATTTTGTTTTGCATGGTAGAAGATGATTATTTACTATTTTGGCTTGAGTGCAATGTAAAGAAGGATTTTTGTGACAAGATCTGATGAATACGATGAAGGAAAACATGACTTTCAGAGTAGCGATAAGAAATGGAAACCGAAAAGTAAACAAGACGCTTTGCCTTCAAGCCGTAGAAAATGATCTCTGCTTACAAACGCAAGTTTACAGTCAGTGGAAATTGCTTATAACTCGTGAAACATTTAACATTGATCCGGACAGGGCTGCTCAACTGGGTAGACTAATTTCTTTAGCAATCTGAGGCAGCAGGCCTAGGCCTGTGTCTTGTACTTTTCAACAATTCTTTTCATCATGAAAGTGATTGCTTTGCTGTAAATGCGTCTTCTAAGTTTGTTGTTTGAAATTCTGGTGTTTAAAAATGATTTTATAACGTTCATTGACACATAAGAGAAGAGTTACCAACAACAAGCGTGTGTTTTGCTAAAAATTCATCCTCGGGTTTTTGAAGTGTTTCCATCCTCGCGCCGGGCGGTTATCTAGGAGTCATGATATATTCAAGGCTTCAGACATCATTGCGACATTGTCTGACAAAATAAAAAGTAACTTTGAATTTGCACACATTTCTTTTCACTATTTGAATGTGTAAACTGCCCCTGCAAACTAAGATCTGTTCACGCTGTTGTTCACTTTTGTCTTGTGAATGCCGCATAGTTTTTTGCATAATTAATTTTCCCAGAGATCCTGGGAAACGCTCGTACGCGATTTTGCTCTCGGTTACACAGACCCTCTACTTTCAGGTTAGGGGTCTGGGACACAGACTAATAGAAGGCTGCCCCGAAATTTAATAGAAATAATGCCAATTTTTGCAAAAAACCGTTAGCTTTCCAAATTTTGCATCATATGCACATGCGCAGTTAAAATCAGTGACGTTATCCTCACATCGCATTATATATCCTGTAGTAGAAACATTCCTTGCTCTTATGTGAAAAAGCTAGTCTCGAATTAAAGAGTCTTGAGAAAAAGGTGTCTTGAGAAAAGTAAGAATGAAACTTCGGTTTATGTGATGTTGTATAACTGTTTTTATTAAATGAAGTGAAACGCTTTGAGAAGGAACTTCCTTCTGCAATCCTTCCCCCTACTGCGGATATACTTTCTCCATTGGTTTGGAAAAATGAATAAAACAATAGCCCTAAAAATGGGAATCTAGGCCCTGGGAGCTCTGAACAAGATATAAGGAAAAACTTCTGATAAACATAATCCCTATTGTTCATAGACAGAGGCTTGTTAGTAAACAAATGCTGATTTTCCAGTGCGCCCACCAAAATTGCCACTTAACCAAATTCGCTAATCCATCAAAGGTTCCGTCATGCTGTTCCAGAGCAGTATTCTCGATTTTCCACTTTGACAGAAATAATTAGTTTTATGCCAGAAACCAGTGCGCCCAGGGTTCTAGACTCGTCTCTCTGACATTTGTTTCTGTTCCCCCTATCATCAATATACAAAGGTTTTTGAGAGATACAGTCGTTTCATTGTTCTTTGCAAGCAAAGAATTCATACAATTTGGTCATTTCCAAAGTAGCTCTTATCATCCCTATCTGTACTTCATCAGTTGATATATCTACTTTTTATTCCCCTATATTCCAGTTTAGTAGTCTTGTCACTGTCAGTTGAAGGTAACTGATTTTTTAGGGATTAATGTAGCGTTGATAAAGAAACATTTGAACCATTCAAGTACTTACCCCAAACAAGAGAGAGTTTGTTTTGTTCCATATAACATGCAGATACAGCTCTACTGGTCATTTTGAAAACGCCTTCTATGTAATTATACAAACAATTCTTTGTTGCAGCATTCCATAGAATACTAGACCCATTTCTTCTCCAAAGCGTGTCGATGGAACCACATGCTTTTGTTTCCAACCACTCCTCCCCATCATGTAAACCGACGCACGCGTTTGTTTTCTGATGTTTCAGAAACAAGCCATGTCTCCCAGTTACAAAATAGAATTTGTCTTTCCCTCCAGACAATCTTTGGAAGGTATTACCATCTATTTGTGTCAAACAATAAAAGTTCATACCTTGCACGAGAAAAGGATGCCCTAAAAAGCGACATAATCACAGTTCAACGACGGTATTTGCCTATCAAGGAGAAATTGGTAAAAATTTGTAAATTCTCTGTAAGAGTTATCAATGATACGTTTCAAATTTACCAGATTGATAATGCTGTGAAGAAGCTGCATCTAAAATTTTATCTAACTAGCCTTTTAGAAAAACTTCCTAAAATTCAATAAAAAAAGGGCGGGAAAGGCGTGGTCTAACAGTGGCCTCTAAAATATTTAAGTTATGGAGCTGTGCAGTTAGAACTCTAAAATATTTGTTATGGATGACCTTGATTATGGCCATCATCATTCTGTTCAGACTGGCATTTTGTTCAGGCTGGCATAGCATTATTTTCTTTATTCCAAACCATCTATAAGAAACTGAGCCATAAGATGATCAAAAGAATTTGATTAAGAAAACCAAACAATTGATCACCTCCAGCATTAAGAAACTGTTCAAAATAATTCATTTAAGGTGCGATGGACGTAATGCTTTTTGACGATTTTTATTTGATGACTTTTTGGCGATTGCTATCTTTCTGGTTCAATTGAAAATCTATTTTCCCTCTGTTTTTGCTGTGTTTGTTTTTTCTTTCTAAGAATAACTCTTCAGCACATTCCTATCAAAGAAACCTTTTTTACAACTGAAAGTTTTAGTACTTTAATCCAAAGCTTACAGAGTACTAATCCCAAGCTTACTTTCTTTTGAACAAACGCGTTTATGTATAGTTATTAAAAAATGGTCCCAGTAATATTTCCTTACCATCAGGGCAATTGACGCTGGCATCCGTACCACATTTAACGCATTGAAATCCAGGGCATTGACAGGTATCCAGGCAGACACTGTCACCACAAGGATTATGTCTTTTGCAATTGTGACCAGTCTGTATAATAAAAAAAATGCTACAAAGCTGATTTGTTAACTACAGAGCCTATCAAATTTACGCAATGAGCCACCATAATCAAGAGTGTCACAATTTGGCCCTGTTTCTTTTCGCCAGTGATAGCAATTTCACCTTAAGCCACCCTAGGCACGACACCACTGCTCTAGCGTTAACTGTATTCATCAACTTGGTCTTTTTAACAATTTTTGACCTTGATCAACAGCTCCCAGGACACCATCTTATTGATCTTCAGCAATAAACATCGTCGTCATGGTAGATTGCATCAGGGTTGCTTTCTTTTTCTATTACAAGAGGCTGCTGTGGTAACATGTTTCTTTCCTTTCCATTGTCGTTCTAACCAGACAGTGTGCTGTCTCACTGCCACACCATTTGCTGCCGCCCATTCTCTCATTTTATTTTCATTTCATTTCATGAATATATTTTTAGCAATTAATTGGATTGATATAAAGACGCTTTATTTAAAAAATTAATCAAGCTGGAGCTGGATTGTTGAGAGTTTCATCAAGGGTAATTAAAAAGTGCTGACACACATATCAAAATAGTTCAAAAGAGCTTTCGAGTCGATGACGAACCTGTAACTAATAAAACAGAACATGAAAGTTACAAGTTAACAGCAAAATAAATATGGTAAAATGTCAATATGCTAAGAATATTATTTCATTTTGAGAAAGTTCAATAATAATCAAAAATAATATTTATTCAAAAAATAAGAACTGAAAGATAAAAAAATGCAAAAGGTTAAGGCCAATATATGTACTATATTGCTGGTCCGTTTAGTAATATTAAATAGCTACCTAATGCGAGCAATTTCTTGAATTTTTAACAAAATTCGATCATGACAATATTCTGCATGTAGCTTCTTGTTGGCACAGCTGTCGGTATTGGAATCTCTGATTACTGGAAACATTTTATCTGGACTCGTGCCGGAATCCAATACGTTCTACTAATACTATAAGCGGTACAAATTCGCTTGCAGCAATCATTTTCAGGCAATCACGCCACAAGTAATGCTAATTCACAGGTTACGCGCAAATGTCTATTCACGCATTGACGCACAATAGAAACTTGTTTTGTGAGTTCGTACATCGAAAATACGCTGATCTGCGCTTCATTTTCAAATTATTGCAGTTTCTTGCAAACTTAATCAATAAGCGAATCAAATTTTAATTGTTCATCGATATGGTACGATCAATGGCACCTGTCAAGTTTCAAATACCATACCTTCTGAATGGGCGGGATGAGGGAAAGTTTTTCAGCTTGATCTTCTAGAAAAATGTCAAATTTGGAGTTTTGATTCAAATTGATGTTGATTTTTTCCCTTTGTTCCTTCATTATTTCAAAGCATTTATGGTAATTGAAGTTCTGCTATTACAAAGAGCACGATTGCTCGTTACTACTCAAATCTGTAAGCGCAGTTGATACTAATCGTAGAAGGAAGGAAGGTTCCAAAAATGCTATTTTTTATAAATTTGTATATTTGCAATGTTCTGGAGATTCAATCTTTACTTCTACCAAGTTAGCAAATCCTTCCATTTAACAAAACCTTACCCATTTCTCGCTGTAATTGGTTGACATGAAACTCCATCCTGTTTCTTGTGTAAGATTTCCTTCAAAAATCATGCTTAGTGAATCGGCTGGAGACTCACTGTTGAGTATGCATGTTCCATTCACGTTGTAGCTTACTGCTTTACAGTTTTGATTGAAAACACATTGAGCTTTGCACTCCTGTACTGATAAGTGGTCGTAGACAGAAATTTGGGCAAGGAGCAATGCATATCCCTTTCTTGTCACTGTGAAGTTGGCAAAATGCTGGCAAGGCAACCTGAGAATTCTGCAATTCGTATATCGTGAATATATGAAAAACAGTGGGAAAAACCAAAGCAGAAATGTAGTAATTAATTTGAATTCCATTTTCGGATGCTTCACCTAGATAGTTCGCCGATTTATATAGAGAAGTACCTGCGCAATGCATACCGGTTGGCTGATAAAATCTCGATTAAAGTCAATGGATTATTGTCAATGACCATTCATCTCACTTTCGTCATACTGTTGCACTTGTAAAGGATGTGTCGCATTAATCGACCGAAACACATCTTTATCTTTGCGAATGGCACATTGTGTTCGGTACCTGCAATAGTGTTGTGATTGGAATTGTCATTTGCATGCAGAGCAAATAGAATTAAAAACCGATTTTGATCGATATTGGTTTACCTTTTTTAATCCTGTGAATTTTATGTCAGATATATCTAGGATGGCAAATGGTTAGTGAACAGTCCATTTCAGGCAGAATGAACATTTCTCTTTTGTTTTACCATCAATGGTAATAGTCAAAACTTTTAATCAAAGTGTAAAGTTGACACGTTTTGTAAGCTTATGAATAATAGAATGATAAATGAAGGTAGGAATGATCTAGAAAATTTCAAATCCATTTCATCATGTGCTCATCTTCGTAGCGATAGCGTATATGCAACCTCGCAGCACATTGGTATCGCAGCGGCGATCTCGCAGCGGCGATCTCGCAGCGGCTTATTTTGTTTGCATAGGAAACGGACACTTTTTTGCCCAACCTGGTATTTGTCCTTTCAGTTTTTGGTGTTTGCATTTTCAGTTTCAGCTCAAAAATGCGCGCTTTAAAAATGGAAGCAATATTCACAGTATTAATGAAATTTTCCTCACAGTCATACAAAAATCTACAATGTCTACCTTAATGTGAAAATTTGAAGTTCTGGTCATCCAGTAACCTGAATGAAATTTGCTGTTGTTTGAAGTTATCTTTTTGTGCTTCTTGCTGCAACTATATCAGCACTGAGCACAAATTTTTATGATACGTACTCATAAAACCACAAGGCTTCGTTTCTGTTCCTTTTGCTTTTGTACTCTGACAGTCCGGAAAGCTTTCGTAATAGCGGCTCGTGCAAAACTACCACGATCCGGGAATCGACTCATTTCATTGAAAAGTTTCTATGAAAATACCTGCCATCTTTAGTTGCCATTACAACATCAAGATTAGGCTAAAACCATATATTTTGCACATTTTAGGTATGGAAGTTTTTTTCCCAGATAAAGTTAACATTTCCCGCTCGACAAACATATTACGAATGTGCCAAATTGAAGAAGTAATGCTTTTTAATCTAAGCTTTTTGACATGGATTAGGTCAAAGCCACCAGCTTCCATTTTATCGAAAAGGAGGAAGCTTAAAGAAGCATTTAAGATATTTAGAATCGTTTTTATCACGAGCCTTCGAATTATACGAGTTTCAGATTCATGTTTTGCACTCTTTACATTTACCCACGTCTGCAGATGGCATGCTCTGGTTTTCACAATTGCCACTACCAGCATTGCTTCTGTGAGAATCTTAAATGCTCTTTGACTTGCTTCAATTCACTCTATCAACAGACAGTTCCAATTCAACCAATGAATTGTCATATAATATATGACTGTCATATGATATCTTAATATTAATACTAAGATTGTAAACTATACCTGTAGCTTTGTCATGAATTAATGAAGAACTGCTTTTACAATGTATCTATCCATTCAAAATGCTTTTGTCAATTCAAAAGCAATTTCTATTCATATGTCACTGCTTAAACAGCTGTTATAAAAAATTCAGGGTGCTCCCAAGTTCTAATCGGGACTTGGCAAAAGTTTTAATTGGTCTTATCGGACCAGTTCGACAGTTTTGAACTGTTTGCAAACTTGTGTTGAAGACACACGCAAGGAACTGGACACTTCGCATGATGTCATCGTGATCGGAGCCACCCCCCCCCCCCCCCAGGAAAAATGCTCCATTTCCACCACTGAGACGATTTGGTTACTGGACATAAATTGTTCGTTTGAATGGGGTCCAGAGAGATTAGATGCGATCAGGGGCGTCGAGATGGGGGGTTAAGTGGGGCAAAAGGTCCGGGGCATGTGCTCCGATGGGGCCCGTAATAATGCAATAAGATTTATTTATAATGCAAAAAGCTGCTATTTAAGCTACCTAAATGGAATCAGCACCTGTAAGTTTATTACAGAGAAATATCCACATGTCCCTGATTCATGTAAAATATTTTTGCATATTCCTGTAAAAATCCTTAAAAAACTTTCTCAACAATTGTAATTTAAAAAAAGGCGCTTCCCAAATTCTCCGGGAGACTGAAGGGCATGGCCACAGGAAATTTTCTTAAGGGGGTCCAGTTATGTGAATCACCCCTGGGCCCAAGCTGGCTCTCGACGGCCCTGGATGCGATAGCCATTGAAAAATGAATGATGAGCTCCTAATAAATTACTTCTAGCGAAGCTATGCCCCACCCCTCAGCCACAATCGCTGTTTTATTTGTGTTTATCTACCGTAAATCTTTGAATTAGCCCCCACCTGTGTATAAGCACCCCCTCCTTCAAATAATCCTCCGCCTAAAAATATTAATTTTTGCAAATAAGCCTCCCTTCCTTTGAAAAAGCCCCCGTGGGCCCTTTTTCGAGAGAAGCATTAGCAACTAACTAGCTTCCCCCTACAATGCTTATTCTAATTCATAATTAGCTACAATAGCTATAGAATATTGCATCTGTTGTTGATGACAAAAAAGCAATAGGGAGTGTCATATTATAAGTTTTGTCTGTTTTCAACAATAAAAATTATCTTTCTTTCATGTTGACCTTTAAGAAACTATCAAACATGAAATCATCCTCACCTCTCTTCAATAAGCCCTCCCCACGAAGAAGCTCCCACCTAAAAATCATTTTTGCAAAACGATCTCCGGGGGCTTATTCGAGGATTTATGGTATGCAGTTGTTTATGTGGCAAAACCAAGAGCAGTGGAGCTACTACATAGCCTGCTTCTACCTGTTTTGGTTTGACTTTTTAATTGGTATCCAGGATTGCCTCCGATTATCCTGCAACTTGTTGCGACATTTTGCAAACATATCCCGCTAGGAGTTGCATCTATTTTCTTATGTGTAAATTTTACAAGTATTTTACAGCAAGTTACAGCAGCTTAATGCTACCTAGTGTAAACCGGCCTTGGGTGGCGATTGCCACCTGACCACCCGGGCCAGTTCACCCATATTGCACTCATATTTTATAAGAAAATTGTCATTAGAAACGTGTTCTAAGTAATCGGAAAAGTTAAAAAGCTACAGTACTCGAAGCAAGAAAGCTAAGAAACATTTGAAAATTGATAAAGGCAATAACTCAGAAGTTTTGTGAAAATCAATTGATATGATTGGCTGGTTGACACAAAAATTTAGACCAAGAGAGCGAGAATGTACTCCCCGAATTTAAGTACAGAATTACATCGGAAGCAAATCTCTTGGCAGAAATTTCAAACAAGAGCATTGGAAACAAACGAGATTGTCTTTGTTTGCAGTTGCGAAGTTGTCCATGCGCCGTAAATATCTACCATGAATAATACATTACCTTTATCTGAAAAACCATAGCCGTAACCTGAAACTCATTCAGATTTTTCTCTAGACCAGTGGCGTGCTTGGGTTGAGGTCGCAGGGGGGGGGGAAGGGTCAGAATGCCGCCCCTTTACAAACTGAAAGTTTAGCTTATTTTACATATTATCGTGTTTGCATTAAGTAGGTTTGGAAGTCTATAACAACAGATGCTTAATTATAACGGGTCCATAATCACATTCAAATCGACGAAACCTATATAAAAAATTGACTTGAGAACTCAAAAAATATCCTTGCAAAAGCGAATATATATATTTAAAGTTTAATGCATTCTTTACGTTTATGTTTGAAAATAAAAAATGCAATGCAAAAAAACAAATACACCTGACATTTTTTGAACCTTTTTGAATATGTCAATTTTTACGTAAGTTAAGACAAAAATATTCTTCCTCCAGTGTATAGTTGATAGTTACTTGAAGATGAATTAACAGCGTTTATACCAATAGAGATATTTTAATCAAATAAAGCAAGTCTACAATTTCATGCTAAAAGAGCTTTTGTAAGTTTGGGAGAAACTGTCACTGTCAATGACCTTGTCTTTGTTGATCAAAACAACAACACTTAGAATTTTGCAGAAACTATGACCGAAAGGGACACTTAGGGAAACCAAGAACAAAAAAGATTGAAAAGAGGGACATTTTAAGAAATGTGTCACGAAAGAACAGTCAGCTTCTTTTGAAAGATCTAGCTTTAAAAGATCGACAAAAATTAAAGTTTCTTCATAATATTGCTAGTTAATTGATTAACTGCAATTTGAGATATATATCAAGTGGTTGTAGAGCTTTCAAACTTATCCAAATTAACAACACGCCCTCTATTAACTTATACAATGGCTACCATCTCCATGACTGCTCTGTGTATTCAGCATAATTTGTGTCCACATTGACCGATTATCCAATGGCAGCTTCTTGCAAAATGTTATATGCTTTGTAATCGCTCTTACAGAATTTATGCCGTAACAAAGCTGCTTTTTCTCTACATAGGCAAGTTCTCTTGTTAGTTTTGCATGACCAAAAAACTGTCAAAACTCTTCCTGTCGCATCATTTGCACTCGATATTCCTTTGCTGCAAAATGTAGAAAGGCGTGTTGTGCATTTTCGACCGTTGAAAAGAAGATTTGCTAGAGAATAGACTGTCATTGTTTGGGGTGGCTCTGAAGGCCTTCGGGTATTTCTGCGTGCCCTTATGCGGATGAGCATACACGATTTTCTAGCTTGTTTATGAAGCACTTGTCTGTGAGGTAAACTGTATTGTCTTGCATGCAATTTGAATTCTTCCTTGTTATAATTCTTTGCAAATTATATTTGTATATTCCTGATACAATTTGTTAACTGCAGGTTGAAAGGACAATTTCTCCCATTGGAAACCCGAGGTACAAGAGTTACAGCTAGAAGATGCAGATCCGTCTATAACAGTGAACATAGGTTAGTTGAAAGCTTTGATCTGGCATTGTATGTAGCTCTGTTGGCGTGTCGTGCTTGCATAGGTTCTTGCATATAGATATCTGTTTTGGCTTGTCGTGCTATGCATTTGACGACTTCGGTTTCATGCTCACAGAGGGTTCCAGTCAGGGTCAAAGAGGACCAAAGCTGAAATGTTAAAAAATACCCTCAAATGGTAGTCTTTTTGACAATAACCCTCAAATGGTAGCACAAGGACAGAAATTATGTCCTTGGTAGCATCCATTTCTTTGTGCACGCCTGGTCCTTTTTTGACAAATTTCTTCGCCATTGACTGTTGCTGATTCGGGAAAGATAAAGCCTTGTTCATTGTCTATAATAAATCGCAAGCCAAACTAAGGCGTTGTGTTATTACCTGGACCCCCCTGTCAGGCTTATAGGAGTACCCCCTGGGGTCTGACCTAATCCAAGTAACCAAAAGTGTATGCATACAACAACATGCAACAACAAACGAATTTTCACTTCCTCTCCCCTTCAGCAATTTTGCGTATGAAAGGCACATTGATTTACAACTTGCACCATTGTACTCGGGGAGAGGGGGTGGCGGTATCAGGTAAATTTGTGAAAAAATTGCAGTTCAAATATATTTTGTCAACGGTTGTAGACAATTTGCTGGGCTCATTTGCCAATGGGTACCTGATATCTTAATGCTGCATCTTATGTTGTAGACGTAGTATTTGTAGTTGACGTTTTGTCCGATCCGCGATTACCTGGTGATATTTCACATTTAGGCCATGTGAAAAGATATGATTTCTTTCAAAGATACCTGCTAATCGAAGGGTGTATCCAAATACTTGGCACTCCGTTTTGGAAAAACAAGAAAGAGTTCCAAAGTGGA
Organism: Rhopilema esculentum; assembly: GCF_057945365.1. Classification (NCBI taxonomy): domain Eukaryota; kingdom Metazoa; phylum Cnidaria; class Scyphozoa; order Rhizostomeae; family Rhizostomatidae; genus Rhopilema; species Rhopilema esculentum. Next base: position 5,559,316 of record NC_142818.1, read on the forward strand.
ACGTTATAAATAATATCTTCTTAAAGATAATAATTTTCGTAAAAATAACATAATAAAACACATCTTAAAGTGAAGGATCAGTTAAGTTAGCAAATAAAAAGTCTAAGTTTAGCCAATAATGTTTTTCTCTGGTTCATTGATTGTTTAGATAAAAGCTAATCACAGCAATTTGATGGGGAAAAGAGGTTGTACTATTTGGCTATATCTAAGCCAATTTATGGCGAATACAACTGTTTTGCACATTTTTAGAAAGGTTTCATAATGACATTTAAGGTTATTTGGTCTTAATATAAAATTTCTAAGCATATATTTTATGACGTCATCACTTTTGTGTCATGTTGCAATGTCGTGTTAAAAAGACCGTATTTCAATCCACAGAGAGCGACTTTTGTTTTATCGAGTTGATTTAACATCAAGTAGTTCCCAATGAAAAGGGCGCATCAAATTAGCTTTACCCAAAACGATCAAATCTGAGTCGCAGATGCTGATGATTCGGCATCATGTAAGGCCTGTGCCTTGGCCACTGAACTTCCCGCTTCTGGAAAGAACAATCGGGATTTGGGGGGGGGGGGTAATCACGAGGATGGTATCAAGGATAAAGAAAATAGGGGGTAGTAAAAGACATTTGAATGCAGGAAAATAGAATCAATGCCTCTTGATTAGGAATTGTTAGGCTAAAAACAGAATGTAGCAAGCCATTAAGGTATTCGAACGTCAGTTCATTTGTGCTCATTTAATGATTTTTAGAAACAATATTTAATAAAAAGTTTATGAAGTGGTATCTCCTAAAACAAATAACATGGTACACAATTGATTTAACAAAAGTTTCCGAGCATAAAGTTAATGTTAAAATAAGTACAACTATATTAGTAATATGTAGAAGAAAACTGCAAGAAATAAAAAGGAATCGAGTTATAATAAAAAAGTGCTTAATTTTCAATAAGTCTGTCTAAATGCTTTTAAGTTTGTCTCTAGACGCTATCGATACTGAAATTTTCTACCCTAGTGACTGACATAGACATGGTATGTAGTAGACCCTTAACACATACTGGTTGAAATATAGAAAAGATTCTCTTGGATGCTTCATTCTTACTATGAAGTCATCCTTTTTAGACATCAGTCGCCTTTTCCTTTCAAACGGTCACGCCCATTGAAATATTGCCTAGGAAAACCCCCACGTCGGGGACTATACTAAATCGGTTTGATAGACTACAGCAAAAGACACATATGTGGGAAAAATACCATCAACGTTTTGAGTATTTACTTAATTCAAAACATGTGATGTAATTGATTTATCACGTTCTCGTTCCAGATAATCTTTACAGGATGAAATCTAAAAATTCTTTTTGCACGTGAATCTTATTATCGCTGTCCAAGTAAAGGACTGGCTGGTTTCAAGTTTCTCATATCATTCAAGATATATAGAAAATGTAATCCAAAAATTGAGGAAAATACCTTAAAAGTGAGAAAAATTTAAAATGAGTAAAAATCTATTCAATTTCATTGCACTATTTGAGGAGAAGGCAAAAGAAGATTAGACATATCAGTTTATTTAAAATGTTTATATTGCGATACTGCTGTGTCACAGTGTAATTTTCAACCTTTTTATATGCTTTTATGTCCAATAACCGTCCAAATACTTTGTTAACGGCTTGTTTTTATTCTAACTGGTTATTCTTGCTGTCTGTCTGAAAGAGGAATGCAATATGATAAAAATCTATAGCTAACAATACAGAAACACAAAGCGTCTCCTATGAGCTTAACAAAAATGGTTTACTTAAAAGAAAAAGTGTTTTCTGCAACGTCATTGGGAAATTATGTGGACATCTGTCGTGGCTAGTATTGTCGACATTTTTTGTACATACGCAGTATTCAATTCAATTCAATTCAATTTCATTGACAAATATATCTAAATACATTTCAATACAGAATAAAATTTATTAACATAACATTACAACATAGAACTTAAAAATAGAACATTACAAGACATTATGTATTTAAATTAATTTGTCTAAGGAGGAGCTCTCTTATAGATGAACTAATCGAGAGAGGGCCCCCATCTAAAACTAAGAAGTGAAATTTTTTCTTTAAATCAAAAGAGAAACCAGAAAGCCTCCGCAAAACATTGGAATAAACATTGACTTAGAGGCTGAGGAGATCCTTAGGAATTACCTCAATATTGATGTAGAATATAACCATTTATGAGAAATTCTTTCTGTTTTGATTTGAAAATATTTAAGGACGCTGAAATTTGAATGTATGTTGGAATATCATTCCAGAGTTTAACACCAAGGTATCTAATCGACCTGAGCCCATACAAAAATGTATTCCTTGAAGGTTGGAAAACATTACCACTAATTGCCTGACGCGTTCCATGGCTGTGAACTGTGCTACTAAGCTGAAAATAGTTGTGGAAATGAGAAGGTGAAAGATGATTGAGTGACTTGTAAACAAATTTAAGACTATCCTGGTGAATCATATCCTTTAATTTGAGAATTTTAAGTGAGGCAAATATTGGTGTTGAGGGAGATCTATTGGGGTGAAATGAGATAGACCTCAATAGCTTTTTTTGTAGTAAGAAGAGCGGTTCCAGAAAGGTTTTATGTCAAAGACCCCAAGCTGTGAAGCCGTAGCAAAGAAATGAGAAGGAAATGGAATAGTAAAGATTCTTTAAAATATCAAGGAGAAGGAAATGTCGGATCTTAATGAGGATACCAGATGTTCTTGAAAGTTTCTTAGTTAGTTCTGAAATATGATATCTCCAGGAAAGATGTTCATCCATCAGTAGGCCTAGGAACTTAACATACCCAGATCTAGAGACAGGCTTCTTACCAAATTTTATAGTTATGTTTTCAACGAATTTCTTTCTTGGTGAACAGAATATGACAAAATTTCTTTTCTCAATGTTAAGCGCTAGTTTGTTTATTTCAAGCCACGACTTTACTTTCAGCAACTCTCTATTAATTATATAAGTTAGTTTGTTTAAGTTATCAGATTCGTAATATATATTTGTATCATCTGCAAATAAAAAAAAGAAAGAATTTTGGATACATTCGGCAAGTCATTTATATGGATCAAAAAAGTAAAGGTCCTAGTACAGAGCCTTGAGGAACTCCACATGTCATTTTTCCAGGATTAGAGGAATATCCATTTACTGAGACAATTTGCAATCTGTCAGTCAGGTAATACTCAAACCACTTTAAAGTAATGCCTCTTATACCATAATGATTCAGTTTTTGCAATAGAATTTGATGATTTACAGTATCAAAAGCTTTCTGTAAGTCTATGAAGATTCCACATCCAATTTTATTAGAGTCAAGTGTACATTTTATTCTCTCAGTTAAACTTATCAATGCATGGTCAGTCGAGTGGCCACTACGAAAGCCAAATTGCAACTCAAAAAGAATCTCATGGAGTTCTAAAAAATTATAAAGTCGCTGATGCATTAGTTTTTCAAAGATTTTGCTAAAAACTGATAATAGAGAGATAGGTCTATAATTTGCCTTATTTGTTATATCACCTTTTTTGTGAATTGGAATAACCATAGCCATTTTTAATTCTAACTTCTAAACAAGGCATAAAATTTGAAATTTGACATGTAAACTTCCTTCGTCACATCCAAGACATATTTTTTATGGTAAGCTTCTAATGAAGTCTTGCTATCTTGCAAAATGGAATGAAGTCTTGCTATAATGTTATTACTGGACATATATGAAAGCGGATCTCTTCCCTTTTTTAGTGTCTGATAGATAAGATTAGAAATTAATCTTTATCTTAAGAATTTTCATTAGGCTCATGTCTAAGATTTAGTATTGAGAGAAAAACAGCCAGAACAAAGTTTCCGCTGCTTTAGCAGTTATTTGTCTATTATTTTGAATCTATTAAAAGCATAAGCAAAAGTCAACAATCGATCGAAAGGCATTAAAAATTTTGAAGAATGTAAGAATTTAGCTTTAGAAATCATTTTAGGACAACAATGATAGGCACATATGTAGTTGATTATATTCTATGCCACTTGGTACACGAAGATAAACATGTTTTGAGAAATTTCGAGCATAAATTTTGATCGCAATGTCTATCTTTCAAGCATAATGTTGCCTTTTAAAGAAAGTCGACGTTTTTCTAACAGCGATTGACGTACAGTCGCTTCTTGCATCTTATTCTTGTTCATGAGAATAATTCGATTTGAAGTACTCACCGTAAACAATCGACATTGTGTTATTATGTTTATAGCATTCAGCCAGCTCCCTTTTTGTAGACTCGTATACCCAAGGTAAATGATTGAACAAGCAGTTATTTGTCGCGGCATTCCACAAGATACTCGCACCGCTTCTTCGCCATATTGTGTCTAAGGTCCCACACTTTTTTGCTAATAGCTTCCCTTCTTCTTCTTTGAGACCAACACACATATTGGTTTGGGTATGTTTTAGAAATAGGCCATCCTTCCCAGTTTCAAAGAAGAATTTTTGAGTGCAGTCCTTTGTTCTTCTGAAGACATCATTAATATATGTAAGACATACTTTACCGTTCTTCATAACAAACGTATGACCTAGGCGAGACAGCAAAAGAATTCCTTGTCAAAACTTCTAGGAGCAAAGAAACTTAAGGTATTTAATTTGTTTCATTCTTGAGCAGAGCCTCCTATGTTCATGTATTTTATTTGGTATTTTTCTAAAACAAACACATACAAGAAAATATCATTACCATCAGGGCATTCTACGGTGGCATCTGCGCCACAACTGATGCACTGATATCCAGGGCATTCGCAAGAATCCATGCAGAATTTTTCACCACATGGTTGATGCTTCTGACATATGTGTCCAACCTATTAAAAAGCAACACATAACAATTTTTGAAGTTTTCAAGAGTAACAGAAAACCTTCAATACTAAGTATATCATGCAAAGATATAACCCTGAAAACAATATCCAGGGTGCACAATCTGAATTTGTAAACATTATTTACCTCCATTGAAACGTCATTGACAACATCAAACCTGCTTCATTTTTATTTTTTGCTCTCACTTGTTCTCTTTGTTCACATTTATTAGGTTCCTGCTTATTAAAGGATTTTGAAAAGCGGTGCAAAAAACTAAGCCTGTTTTGAATTTCACGTAACACTTGTGTGCTGTTTGTGATTAATCTACAAGCATAAAAAGAAAGAGACCGGAGACGTTTGACCCGGGGGTACTGTGGGCACGTGGTACCTTTCACATTTCTGCAGAAGCACAGAGAAACTACGTTTTCCCAATTTTGTCATGTCTAAGTTGATACTGTGCGCTTATATTTGATAAATTGGTGTTTAGGTATATTGAAGTGAATGACATTAGCTATTATCGCGGACAAAAACAGTTGAGACTTTTCAAGGAAAGTTGTTATTTTCTGTTTTCTTTGAAAAATAACTTTCCCCCACCCCTTGTCTCAACAATTTTGTCTGGGATTGAAGAAGGCCGATGCTAAACGTTGATTTGTGGGAAATTCTGTATTTCCTTCCTAGGAGTAAGATGATTTCTCCAAACTCTGAATTACATGATTTTTAACTTTGGTTGTTTTTTATCAGTTTTCCTTTTTGAACTTATGATTTTAATAGTATTAGCTTGTAAACCCAGGCTAACCAGTTGCACATTATCTATGTAATAGATAGGTTTGTAATTGTAGTGTAATTGAATTTTAATGATTGAAAAATTTTCACTATTATCATTATTATTTTATTACAACTATCGTATTCTTATAACCTTTGATTAAAAGCTACGATTTTAAGCTTCTTGCATTCAAGCGATTTTTATTCAAAAATCAAATTGATTTTACCAATTTCTCGCTGTAATTAGTTGACATGAAACTCCATCCTGTTTCTTGTGTAAGATTTCCTTCAAAAATCATGCTTAGTGGATCGGATGGAGCCTCACTGTTGAGTATGCATGTTCCATTCACGTTGTAGCTTACTGCTTTACAGTTTTGATTGAAAACACATTGAGCTTTGCACTCCTGTACTGATAAGTGGTCGTAGACAGAAATTTGGGCAAGGAGCAATGCATATCCCTTTCTTGTCACTGTGAAGTTGGCAAAATGCTGGCAAGGCAACCTGAGAATTCTGCAATTCATATATCGTGAATATATGAAAAACAGTGAGAAAAACCAAAGCAAACATGTAGTAATTAATTTGAATTCCATTTTCGGATGCTTCATCTAGATAGTTCGCCGATTTATATAGAGAAGTACCTGCGCAATGCATGCCTGTTGGCTGACAAAATCTCGATTAAAGTCAATGGATTATTGTCAATGACCATTCATCTCACTGTCGTCATACTGTTGCTCTTGTAAAGGATGTGTCGTATTAATCGACCGAAACAAATTTGCGAATGGTACATTATGTTCGGTACCTGCAATAGTGATGTAATTGGAATTGTCATTTTCATGCAAAAGAGTAAAAACCGAACTGGATCAATATTGATATACTTTGTTTGATCCTATGAATTTTAAACCAGATACATGTAGGATTAAAATGTTTAGTTAACAGTCCATTCCAGGCAGAATAAAAATTTCTCTCGGTTTTGCCATAAAATATAATTGTCAAATTCTTGAATCAAAGAGTTACGTTTTAAAGCTCTTATTTAGAAAAAAAGGAAAACATTCAACGTCTTGCTGTTTAACTTCAAACTTAATTCAAGGCTGCATCTTGAGACTGTCTATGCCTGTTACTTGGCTCCACCCAATGGCTGTTCCAGGGGGTTCCAGGGGGACATCGCCCAGGGCCCCGCGCTTATGATAGCCAGAAAGGGACCCCGCCCCACACCTGAGAAAAGATAATATATTTTAAAGAACAAATATCCCACAGATTTTTACAGCCCTCTCCCCTGCAGTACCTTAAAACCTCGATCTTGTTATTAAGGACTTCATTAACTCATTGGTCTCTAATGAGTTATGCTTACTTTTAAAAAATTTCTAACGAAACCGCTTAATTAAACCCTCTTTCTCCACAAGTTAAGAAGTTGCAGACGTTTATGTCTCTAAACGACTTTCTAAATTTTAAGAAAAAAGTTGGAAATTATTTTTACTTTACTATCTGTCTCATCATATCGTTCGAATATATTTGGTAGCGATAAATACTAGAATTTTAGACCTAATCCTCAGCTCGACATTTTATGTGTAACTCTTACACCTAACAAGGATCAGAAATTTTTAACATTCAATCAGTCTTTGAGTTTGTGACATTTAGATTTAAGGAAGTTATTGAGAACAATAGAGAAGGATAATGATTTGTAAATTGATATTGGTATTATTTTTATTTTTTATCAGGTCCAAGTTTTGTTGCAATCAAAGAGGTCAACTAATACCATACAAACAGTCGCTTGTAGGTAACCTTACGCTTGCAATGTTCATTCGCTAACTCGGATCATTTCCTTATTCAACTGCACTTTCTGAAAGTTATTTAAAAATGGAAGGCAAAAAAAGAGAAAATTTTGAGAATAGCCGGCCAGTTTGAGCGACGTTCAAGAAAGTGCAGTTCAAAATTTTCCCTACTCATGTATTCTTGTTTTAAGATATCATATCCCGAGCATGGGAAGAAAATTGGCTTGAAAGCAAAGGTATAGGCCGTCCATTTGAGCCTAGATTTTTACCCCCTCCAAGGGAAATGCTTTCTTTAGCCTAGGATTGATGTTTTCATGGCAAGTGCCTTAGTTATTCTGCGGTTCATTGGAAGTTTTTTCTAAAATCGGTACAGAACTAAAATCGATAACAGCCACCTGATTAAGCAAAATTTAGCAAAATCAAGTTTAATTGCAAAGATTCCCAATTCCTGTTATCGCAAAATTCATTTAAAGCGAAAGTTTGATCAGCAAATGCTGCATGATTCTCCGAATACCTTGAAAAAACATATTTTGCTTTATTGAAAGTAGTATCATAACTGTGACAGTACCCACAAGACAAAACTCACTGCAAAACTGGTTAGATTGTAATTTCTGTAATGTCTGTAGACTTTATATTAATTCCATGTCTGTAGAGGATGTAGAAAGAGGGTGTAGACGTAGTGAGAGGGGGGGGGGCAATGGGGGTATCTGAGTATCTCAGACAACCTCGCGTCTATTTCTAAAAAAGACATACTTAATAAGAAGAAACTAAAGAGGATTTATTTTATCGTTTTTGTACGTTTAGGGCCTACGAGGCGATCAATTTCCCAATCAAAGGAAACACCCTGAATTGCTGTTGATAGTCGGTATCTCATCGTCAATTACGAGAAAGGAAGTCCCATAAGCAAAATGAATTGTCGTAGGTAAGTATTACTTCTTACATGAATAATTAAACATTATTTTGAAACTAGAATTTAGGTAAAAGTAGCTTGTTTTGGTGTAAAATCGGATGGTTGAAAATTGGGAAAATTTTGTTAGCGTTAAAGGGCTTGGGGAAGGTGACATTTTCCATCATTTACTGCTAGTCATTGGTAAAACGCTCATTCTGCACCATGATGTACTGACATAATATCTCTTATAAATGATTTGTAACTGTAGCGTAGATGCAGGAACAATTCACTTGTACGACTAGAAGGAGCTAACGCGAATCTTACCTTTTCACATCATACCTCTTATTAGATATTCTACAAACTTTTAAAAATAACTGTTTGATAAAATGAAGTCATATATTTTGTTAAATTTATGAAGATTGCGAGTTTAGTGGAAAATGATTTTGTCTCTTAGGCTGGATAAGTGTTGCTTTCTCCCTGTAAAATCTTGGAAGATAGTGTCGCGCTAACTTAAAGATAGGCTTTGGGCTTTAATCTAACTTTCAACTCCTACATATCTCTAGCAAACAATATATCAATTGATATCTAACATTTTTATCACCTGTGTACACGTTTCAAATACAGTCAATTTGTCTGAGAGTCGTCTTCATCCAAAAGCAAATTATGAATAGAAATTTACTTTGATTTTCAACATTGGGCATTTTCTGCCGTTCTATATATCGCGATTTCAAAAAATGTTACTGAGGACAAGCCCCCGATACCCCGTTTAACTTGCAACCATTCAGTCATTTATTGCGAAAGGTTTTAAAAATGAATTATGACATTATCAAAAAACTGATTCTTGGCTACACAAAATTTTTCCAGACCCATTTTACTAAACCCCAAAGTTAAGCAACTATCGAACCTATTGCCGCCCTTTTGGTTGCTTTTCCCGCTGGGTTGAATGGTAGCCAGCCCGGCACTGGTCGCAAACATATTTGACGTGACTGTTTACTGTATGTGAGCATTGGTATCTCCCCACACGCTATCAGATTCAGTTGCACATCCTGTTAAAGGGAGAATAAACAGCCAATAAATAGGTTTTGCTTCAAATATAACGGGTACTGGCTGTCATGTTTATTTAGAGTGTCTTGATATTAAGCGGACCAATTTTATTGGCTACATTGAGTCTTATTCACTTTAATAAAGCAAAGGTACGGTAATCACAATTAATGGATTTGTTGACTCGAATCGCTGTTTGACGATAATATTTCTGTCACTGACTTGGTACATAGCAAATTTTGATGCAGGAAAATTTGCGATTGGATTGCAATAGGAAGGAGATTGGGAGATAATCTGGTCTGCCAATTTCACCAATAAAATCGGCAGCTGTAAAGATATCCAGCCTAAGAGGTTTCTTGTCAGAAGTCTACCTACATTACTACCAATATTTTGTCTTTAGATAAAAAGTTATAGTATTTTTTCTTCTTGCTCTCTTAATATCATGGATATCTTACAAGCTGGGAATTATTCTGCTTTTTTGAAACTTCAAGCCACCTTCACTCTGTCGATGCAAGATATACCAATTTTAAGAATTGCAAGCTGTACTGTCCACGATGAAATTGTATCATTTGCGATGAAATTGTATCAAATATCTTGTTTTCCTCAACTCTTTTAAAAAAGCTGAAACCTACTTTTTTTCATTGGAATCTTGCTGTTCGTTGTTTTAACAGCCAAATTCGAATTTAAAAACAATTGGGCATTCTCTTTATGCAACTTTATATTCATAGAAGATCTTGTAAACTGAAGATCCACTAAAGTCTAGCTCGTTATACTTAAGCGCTTAAAAATGCATGGATCCTAAAAATGCATGAATTCAAAAGGGAACTTTTCCTGTAAAGCTACATTATGTGTGCTGATTAGTGTTGTGTTTTGAAAATAGGTCAAATCGTGCATCAATCTCTGTGCATCATTTTCCTCTTTCTTCCTTGGATCTTTGTTTTTAAACTCCGAGAACCTAGATGTATCTTGGCTAACTAAAATTTTCATCAAAATATTTTTGAAAACTTTGTTCCATAATGAAATTTTTACTCAAAATATTATGTATACAGCTTTGCTTTTCAATGTTGATATCTCTTTTTTGTGCATAATTGTGAAGACTTCGATTATATATTGCATTTTAATAAATAATCATATTCAACTATTCTATTGAAAATGAGAATTTTCATGAACAAGAGACATACTTGTGAAAATGTTTTCATTTTAATGTAAATAATTCCATATTGTAACAATTACGTCATGATCTGGTCCGTAGTTGATAATTCAGACATGCAGTTCCGCGTGAATCAGTTTTCTAGAAAAAAGATGTCTTTACAGTTTAACCTTCTTTACTTCCTCTAACAAGAAGAGCTAAGCCTAATGTTCTGAGGGCCTTTTAAAGAAATTAAGGCCTACCAGCCTTGTTCCCTTTCTTATGTGTACCGAAAGTCTATAAAAAATCATAGATATCCCTACATATCAAAAAGCTTTGCAAAATTTCATGTTTTATTAATTAAATCGTATCTCCTTTGTTTTTGAATAAACTTCTCTAAAATAGGAGATAAATAGAAGTTGGGCCCCACCTTGCTACTAACACCTTGTCATCATATGCATAAGACAAGTTTGAAGAATCAATGTACCTATAAGACAATGCTTACTTAGTCTATCGAAAAACCATTATAGTTTTCCAAAAGACCTCTTTTATCATGTTTGCTAAAGTTCAGAATAACTTTTGCTAAACTCGAAAAAATGAATCGGTTTTGTCATGCCAAGGACCTTGATCCCTCAAGATTGAGTTGATTAAAGCAACAAATATCCTCAGAAACTACGTACCATAAATTATTTTAAACTGCAATCTGTTCTCATTACAACCACTGTAAATAACGATATCGGTATCTGCAGAAGGATATGTTGCGCCCAAAAATGGATGTACGCATTTCCCTGTCGAAATGTGCTCCATTGAGAATGTTGATGTTTGTCTGAAACGTGTATCAGCATTGCTACAGTCACTTGTAAGACTGATTCTTGCATCATCGTTGAGGTTCTCTGGCAGGGCACATTTGCCTGATTGCATGTGTTTCAATGCACTGTCTGCAGTAAGGCTGAACTTCTGCGAGCAGTCAGAGTGAAGACGAAGTCTGTTATTTGATGAGCGCAGGGAGACACACAGCCCACTGTAGTGTTTGATGATAAATGTTCTAACTGGGGGTGCCACTTCGAAGAAAAATACAAAAGAAAGACATAAAAATTATGCTTTTTTAATGTTTTTAATTTCATTAAACAAAAGACTGATTTTCATGCAGCATCTAGTGGGAAATCGAGAAATATAACTGAAACTTAAATGGTCATCAAAAAATGATTCTTTAAAATCAATCTTCATAATAAAAAAATCCTCGATAGAGACAGTAAGCTTGATTATCGCATGTGGATCTTTCATTTTCTATAGCACTTTGACTATAGTAAGAACCTTTCGCAGTACTAACTTTTATAATGAGTTATTGATAATGCTGTTTTTAGTTTGATGGAACTGCTGTTTAGAACTACTGTTACTACAATAACGGTTAAAATCATTACCGAATGAAAATTTCAATCGGTCCACATCGCACCCTCGATAAATGACTACAGGCTGTCCTTCCTTTGGATACAAAGCTCCATTCAGTGGATGGACACAAGAACCGGTCTTGATTTGTCTCAGTGACCCAAAAGATGTGAGCTCGAACTTCGTGTTGTCGTCACAGTTTGCGCTTAGTGCGATGTATGAATTGTCACCGTTTGACAAAGGCCTCACGCATTTACCAGTTGCGTAGTGTACTAGAGACTTTGTAGTGCTTAGATAGTATAAGTCGTCACAGACAGATGATAGCTGGATTCTTTGGTTTGCAGAGTCGAAGTTGAAGCACTTCTTGCTATAATGCTGTATTCTGAATGAGCCTTGAATCGGTGGTTTTGTTGTTGGTCCACTATCTTTAAAGCAAAAATTCTCGTTTATATTTCATATTATTTTTAAAAAGTTTTGAAGAATGAAATCATTTTGCTGGGAGTTTGCTGTGGTAGTTTAATGGATGTTTTAATGGCATCTAATGGTTTTAGGCTCTATTATAATACTGTGAAAATGCTTTCGAAATGATTTCCAAAATTCAAATATCTATTAAGAAACATTTGTCTTTAATACCACCCATTGATGAATGCTCCAACCTAGAATAAACAAGAGCTGATAACTTAATAACATCCCTTTAGGAAAAATGCTTGATGGACATAGTCATTTCGATGCATTGACGTCATTTCTGATAGTACGATCACAACATGGTAATAACCAGACCATCTTAAAACAAAATGCCTGGTTGTCTGATATTATAGTTACAGTAGAATCCTTTTTCCTTCTGGATGACTATTAATAAATGATTGTAAAATACCTTTGATTATTGAGAATTTTGTTGAAGACGTTCCATCGCAGGTCATTATGTGCAGGTTACCATTGCTGTTGTATAGACAATATCCGCTTGCAGCATGTACAAATGAGTCTTGGGACGTCGAAATGAATACCGAAGCATGGCTAGAGCAGTCTCCTTTCAGCAAGATTTTGTGCCATTTGTTATAACTGCCGTACCAGTCATAAGGCTCTAAACACAAGCCTGTACCCTGGTGCTGCAAGGTGCTTTGCTTTGTATATGTGAAGCGATCTTTGCATCCTGTGTTCATTATAACGTTGGCTTTTGAGTAATCTGCTTCAAAGCATTTCCCGTCCTTCTTGCTTTTGATGACAACATCTTTATTTTCTGTCACCGTGAATATAATGTTTTAAAGTATTTACACAGATGAGAACCTTTTCTGCTAAATATATAACTATTCACAATCTCGTGCCTTTCTGTATTGCATATACGTCCATATGTAGGTTCTTCAATGAAATTAAAGTTTGGTTTCAAAAAGGTGTCTGAAATTGTCCTATGGCAAAACATTTTAACGCCTTTTAGTTTTTACTTCCACTTTAATCACTCTTAAGCTATATGATACATACATATGGCAAAATCAACTTTACCCAATAGAAGTTGCTCTATTTCTTTATAACACTTCAGTTCAAAATTTGTATCATTTTCCTGACTTCAGTTTCTGGACTTAACAGCCCATGGAGCTTTTGATACTAGCAAGCAGCCAATCGGGAAGTTACTGATGCTCCGACCAGCTTTTTAGCAATAGGCCAGCGTTCCCCTTTTTAGGATGTTAATTTTAGCAAACATGCAAGAGTGATTTTTACTTACCAACAGCTGGCCCGTCCGATGCCGTATAGAACAGCTTGAAATGGCTTGCAAAAGAAGCATCGCTTTTGTATGTAACATAAAGGCTATTTGTGGATGACGTCACGTGCATGGACGGCGGGCTCCTGCAGTATCTGCCGATCAAAGGGCTGGAGGACAAGCCACCATCTCGAACTTCAATATAGTCATTTGGGCAACCCTCATCAAATTCGAATTTCATCAAATTCATTATCAATGTCACCTTGCTCCCTTGACTTACTCGAATATTCCAGCTTTTCAAAATATTTACATTTTCGCTACTTTCACCGATCTCGCCGAAATCGCTTCCAGAAAGAACAATTGGTGTCGCTGTAGAGAAAATGCTGAAATTGAGCCCTTTTTAATGATAGGGGAAAATAAACACGGAAATCATGGAAATAGGGAATAAACAGATCTTGGTTGTTCTTCAAAGGATATATTGTAAAAAGCTACAATTCATTAGTAGCAGCTAAATGGAAGGTAATAAGGAGTGCGATGCATGTAAATACTTCAGATGTTGCTATCAACAAGAGCATAGATAATTGAAAATGTTTATTTGTATTTATTCAAAGAAGGTTTCTACATTCGCTTTTTATCTACATGCAAAAATGCTGCTAAAGTCATTTACATCACTAATCCTTGTTGCATAAAAACGCAAACAGATCAAACAAAATACTCATCATTTTTTTATTCTGAAATTATAAGTCTTTGACCAATTGAGAATTACGTAATTCAACTCGGAGCACGAGTGGTAAATGTTGCTTTTTCCAACAAAAACTGTGTTAGCATGTCATGCTTATCTTTAGATTCCGTGTGACGAGATTGTATAGCTACTCTCAACAATGTAGAAAATATGTATGCAACTTAAAGATATTTAAGCAATTATATGTTTGATATACTTACGGCTACAGCCATTTCTGGTGCGGTCAAACTACAAAAGACAGTTTTAAAGCAATTTATTTGATAAATTCATAGGCAATAGTAGCCATAAAATGCTTCACCTATCTATGCTTTTTTGCAATTTATGCAACACCAGGATTGTGCAAGTTCTCCTATCAACGGGTTACTGTTATATTTCTAGATTTGGTTTTGCTGTTAAGATAATACTTTTGGTTATCATTATCAAGTATTGCAAATGCACATTGAAACACAAGCAGCAAAAATTTATAAGAAGATGTCTATTCTTTGAAAATAAATGAACAACTATCAGACAAAAAAGTATCACAAAACGTTAACATTTCTCCGGGTCAGTGCTGAAAAGGGACCCACATTGGTGATGTCAACATTGTACATTCTTCAATAGCTGGCAGATGAGTTGTTCAGTGTTTCGTTCACTAGCAGTCGAAAGCCAATGATTTAAACAAATACAAGGGTTTCAGCTTATTTTACTGCATAGGGACTGATAAGGTTGAAAATTGAAAGAGACTGATAAAGGGGAATACTTCAAAGAACAGGGAAACGCTGTTAAGCAATACCCTTTTCTCCCCAAAATGCTTTTTATTACCCCCTAGCAGAGTTCCAGTTTCTCCAGCTTGTTTGTACTAAAAACATCTTCTTGAAAATTAAGTTGAGATTGTGTGCAAATTCAAACTCAAGTACGAAAAATTTCTCATGTTTTTAAAAGACCCAATCATACCTATGGCCGCAAAAAGTAGTTGGAACACCGAGATTAATAAATGCATATTTTTCAGTTCATTTCCCTATTTCAGGCAGACGAATCCCTCTCCCCCTTAAATAATGTTGGGAAGGAAGATGAACATGTCGCTAAACATCGGTTAAACAATTTACCCTCCAACTTACATTTTTGTCATTTTCTAGTCGAAATCTAAAATTGTATATGAGGGGAGGGGAGACGTCTACAGAGGAACCCCGCCTTACGGCTACTTCGTTAATACGGCCACCTCGTTATTACGACCACATTTGTTTTGCCCGGAAAAACGGCCATACATAGTCTCATAAAAACCCCCGTTAATGCGGCCTCCCGTTAATAGTAATACGGCCAGCGGCCACATTTTGCGATCCCAAACAGCCGGATTCTTTATAATTCTACCCCGTTAATACGGCCATTTGTATCGTGAAGCAATATCTTGCCTTGAAGATGTATTATGATTTCTCGAATCAAAAGGAAACAATGACACAGCAGAAGCCCTTTCAGGTGTGATTTCCCACACTCAAAGTGATTGGCTGGAGCGCAGAACGAACCAGTCAAAAGTCACCAATCTTTTTGCAAAATCGTGAACATGACTTGGTGATTAAGGCCCAAGAACCCAGGACTTTCGTTTCATTTTGTTTGTGGACTAGTTATTTAACATATTTTTTTATATCTTTATCTACATTTCCATATGTCTATTAAAGAGGACAGCTCCTTAGGATGTTAGTATTAATTTCTACCCCTAAAACTCCAAAATTTGACCCTCCCTCGTTAATACGGCCACCCCGTTAATACGGCAAATTTTGGTGGCCCGTTGGTGGACGTATTAACGGGGTTTCACTGTAGTAGGAAAGATGAAGGGACTGACTGTTCGAACACTTTTTGCGGGCATTGTCTGACAAGTTAAATTTTTAATTTGACAATAAAAATTTGACAAGAGAAGACTGACATGTTAAATTTGACTGATTTAGTGTTTTGGAGAGTGGACGTCATAATCGGTAAACCTTCAATGTTCTGTTTTGTTTTCCTGGCAATTACTGTTTATTGTTAATTTTTCTATTCATTCAAGGTATCATAATACCATTTGTCTTTTTGATATTACGGATAAAAAAAGAGCGTACATTTATTTTACGAGAACAAAGACGAACTTGTCACAAAGAGAGATTAGCAGACTATGCAATGTATCGCCGTCATTTGTCCTGAGAATATGCAGAGAGTGAATTAACACAAAAAGTGAGGGGGAAAGCAAAGCTGTCAAAATAAAAGCAGGAAGACCAAGTCTATTTACCGAACGAGATAGGGCGCGGTGCATAAGAACATTTTTTGCGTATGAGAGAAGAAAACCGCAACGTAACAGTGCTTCAGGAGGGCAGAGAGGCCGGTATGGTGCATGTCAGCTGTAGGACTTTAATACGAACATTGAATGAAGCAAAGTATTATAAATTAATTGCAAGAAAAAAGGGTATTTTATTGGCCGATGACCGATTAAAACGCGAAAAGTTTGCGAGAGAGGTAAAAAAGAAACACGACAGTCGCTTTTGGAGTGATGATGCTTTGCTCTATCTAAATGCCGTTTCATTTATATACAAGAGTAAACCCTATAGAGAAGCTGTATCATCGCAGGGCAAAGTGTTCAGACAGAAGAATGAAGGACTCAAGATCACCAGCAGAGGATCAAAAAATTTGCCTGGCGGGAAAAGAATACATTTCCTAGTTGGCAACAATTCTGGATTTGGTATTGCATTAATAGAGGAATACTCAAAAATGGAGGGACATTATTTTGCAAAGTTTGTGCAAAAAATCTTCACAGAAAGTTCTTGAATTGGCTGATATGAAGGGAAGAGAGAAGTTGATATTTGTCATGGACAATGATCCTTCGCAAACAAGCAAGGTGGCACTTGACACTGTAGATGAGTGATGACTACAGTGTCTTAATATACCTCCGAGAGCACAGGATATAAATCCTATCGAAAATATACTTAATAACATGAGATTGGCGTGGAAAAAAGAAACAATGAAGAGAGAGATTTGCAAGGAAACTTACGTCGAATTCAAGCAAAGAATAATGAAACACTTAAAATATTGCAGTATATCATTAGTTGATAAAACGGTTGGAACTTTGCACAAAAGACTGCTAATTCTGGCACGCAATAAGGGTTATCGAACGAAATATTAGAAAACGCTTTGAAGTAATATTATTGTACTTAAAGATTTAAAGTTGAATGATTTGAATTATTAAGAAAATGCTGTTTCTATTTCTTGACATTGTATCTCGAACAGAAGTATAAGGGGGAAGTCATGGTAAGATTGTTTTGTGTTTACAAGTACACTTCGAAACAGTGGATGTGAAAGCTGGGTGTAAACAGTGGCTAGTATAGCAAATCTCAACAGTATGCTCTTCTATATCGGCTATTACAGCATGCATCTCATTGACAACCGTGCCTCAATATAACCTTTAACCAGACCAGCATAAAAAGTTGAATTGAATTGAAATGTCACTTTTTCATCGTTCAACGGTTGGAAAACTTATAAGTTTCGATGAAATACAAAGCAGTAAACAGTGAAATGGGTGTGCATAAAAATATCTGATATTATGCATACTTTTATGATTTCTCCATGCTTAACACTTTTTTTTATAACATACTGAATGATGTAATTGAACTTTGAAATTGCCGTTGAACGTGAAATTTTCCTTGTATCGTGGCGTAAAAGCCGAGAATACCCTATTCTCCCTAAAACGTTAAGCAATACCCTATTCTCCCAAAAACGCTTTAATTACCCTCTGGCAGAGCTCCAATTTCTCCAGCTTGTTCAAACTGAAACATGTGTGCGCAATTGAGATTGTGTGCAAATAAAACTCAAGTACGAAAAATTTCTAATTTTTTTAAAGGACGCAGTCATACCTTGCAGTTTGAGCAACATCTCTCTGTGCTACATTCTGCGCCATTATTTCTCCTCAGTTTACAAATGCTGCCATCACAGCATGGATTGTTTTTCAAACAGTCCTATAAGCAGTAAGTACGATTGTGAATATTTGTAGTGCTCTAAAGCAAAATTTAAAATCATGGGGCGAGATAATAGTCTTTATAAACACTACCAAAGCCTTACAGCACCTGAAAATGTAATTTACTCAAATATGGTTAAGGCAGCAGCCGACATGGCATAAGATAAATTCATTACCTCAGACTGTCCACAATCACACTCTTCGCCAGACTCTATTACTCCATTTCCGCAGCCAAGGAGACTGGACTAAATTCAAAATATTATAAAAATATTATAAAATATTATAAAAATACAGTAAAAACACTACTTTTAAATTTTCTTGAAAACAAAGCAGGATCCAAAAGATCTAAGTTACTCTTCAATTACTCTTCTATCTAAAAGAACAAATTACTCTTCTATCTTAAGCCATTTCTTTTTCCATGACTTCTTTTTCTAGCGTTCTAATTGCCTCGTTCAAGCCGTGTATCATGTTCATCTATAGCTGTAATGCATATAAAAGGAAAATCTCTTAAGAATCATTTCTTTCCAATATACTGAGTTGTCCAAATACAGTTTACTCTGTTGAATTCAAAAGATTGTAAGTGCAAGCGGCTTATACTACTGACCTGGCTAGGTTTGTTGTCCAAGCAGCTGAATCCGTCAACCCTGATCATATTTAGTTCTCCCATTGAAAAAGCTTTTGGCCAACTATTAAATGTAACAAAATAATTTACTTGCACTCAGCATGGATAAATTGCATTGAATCATTTCAGGGCCTTTTTAACATACTTACTAGGGGGGCAATTGCCCCTCCAGCCCGAGTGACTTCCCATTGTTTTAAACACTTGCCTCTTGCAGCAAACTTCCCTTTGAAAAGGTTATGTATAATTTTCTGTTATTTGTGTGTCACCTCTAATAGCCAAAAAACCTTGCTCGTACCCTTCAATGTATTACACTAATGTAAGAATCTTTGATGCATTTACAGTGTGTTTTTAATTAATGTATTTGTTCTGCATGCATCGATAATAGATGTCTTAGCTATAATTGCAGGCTTCTAGTAGCATTAAACAGGTTTCCAATGAATACATTGAATGCAAAGAGTTAGCTACCACTTGTTTACCAATATGTCTCTAAAACGTGGTTTATTAGTTCTTTTATGTGCAGGTACTGCTTCTTATACTTACTCGTTTCCTCCAAGCGTACAACGACCGCCAAATAAATGATATGTAGGACATGTATATTCAGGATCTGTAGAAAAAAAACCAAGTCAAAAATCTAGCAGCTACTACTCGAATCTAAACAGCGGCTATTTTCAATGGTGTCATCTACATAAAAATTATTAAAGTGTTCGAAGTCTTACCGAAATTATGTCCAGAGCGCAGATGATGGGCGAGTTCATGTGTAAGAATATTTGCAAGAGATCTCGGAATGATTCTGTCTCGTCCTCCAAGCTGCAATATAAGTTTAAATTTTCAAATTCCAAACCTTGCCTTGAGAGCTTAAATGATTTTAAAATTGTTGCTAATTTTACCGTTAAGAGCTCATCATAAGAGCAGAAGATAATTTTTCAAATTACTACGTATAAATATCAGTCCTCGTAAACATTGTGACAACTTTCAACACATTATGCTAACTTTATTAAGCTTTAGAATTAGTGAAAGCTCTCTATTTGACTCAGGTTTGGTGCCTGTAATCACGTGACTGTTCAATGGAATCATACCTTACTTTGAAATTTTCTTAAAAGCAGATTACCGTAGCCATTGTGAAGACTTCTCCCCAGTTTGATTGCCTGCAGTAATGTGACGTGGCAGTTCCTGCTGCTCCATATAGATTCTTGTCACTAGTATATTAAATAAAATGGCAAGGTTTCAAAGATTATTCAGAAACAATGCCTTGAGCATCGAAGTTGGAATGAGGGCATAAAGTAGAAGAAGTTTCTTAATCAATCGCGGAGCTGAAAGTGAGGGGACCATATTGTAGCCCATGTGAGTGATTTAATTGTCATATCCTGTTGTAGAAAAAGTGTTGAAATAAATCTGCATAAAGTTATGAAACAATTGCTTTTGAAGGTAGTATTCAGGAGGTTTATAGCTATTATGTAACTTAATAGGAAATGGCAAAACATAACACTTCCATCACGAAAGTTTTACTTAAGATTACTACAAAAAAGCCACAGTTTCTTCCGCTACTTTGTTGTGAAATTTCGTTTAAAACAAAACGCTTTTCAAATAATACAAATTTAACCGCCCGAATCATTTGGCTGAATAATTACTCTGTACCAGAATCCCACCACCCGTTAACTAGATTAAATTCAATAGAAGCAATTTTCTGTGGATTTTAATGGCAACTTTACAGCAGGCATGTTACCCTGTTATTAATTCTTATAATTGATTCTTTAAATATACTTACAATACATGTATGGCAACATCGTATTTTAGGCCTTTTTCAAGTCGAAGCTTTCTAGAATATTCTCTAAAGTTCCCATGGACTTCCCAGCTTGTTTTTGTGTTCCCGGTATTGGCTAGATCTCCTTGACTCCATACCTCAAACCCTTTTAGCAATACCCTGATCTTTGCTTTCAAATACATCTTAAGCAATCAAAAATTTTACATCAGTGCATTCACTATGAACTATAAACTAAACACGCAGGAAAATTTGTTATAAAGTGCTAAAATTGAGGCAGACGATACGCCAAATTTGCAAATAAAATTGCAAAAAACAAAGTATTTACTGGTGGTATGCTATTCACCGTTCGCAAAGGTCTTCTTAAGAATGTTGTTTGCATGTTTTTTTCAAAAACAGTTTGAAACCGTAGATTTTAGTTCCTATTTCATGAATTTTTAACCGCAAAAACATTCACAACAATTTTTCGTCACTCAGAGAGGTATCTGCTAAAGTTAAACCACCTTAGGTATGAAACCCAGTCAAGATTTTTATGTTATTTTAATTGCAACTTGCGTATGCAAGTGAAAAAGAAACATAATCTTGAAAGGATTTCTAATTTTACGTGAAGGAAATCAACCAACTTTCTTGGACTGACCTTGTCTACAATGCTGATCGATTCGAGAGCATGCTGCCTTATTCGTTTCATGGCTTCTGCTTCTGTTCCATATTCGCTTTTAAATGCATTATACTGTCAATAGGAAATTTTCAATTATATTTGCATTTGTCAGAATTTCATATTACACCAACAAAATGTTATTGGTAAAGCAACTACACTTCAGCTAATGCTGGCAAAGAAATGGTCAGGTATCCTCATAACGTTAGCAAAACAAGAACAATACGATTAGTTTTCGTTCTTTTTGTTGTAGCCCCTATTTTTAAGCAAATATAGAATGATGAACAGATGTAACTAGTTTATTGAATTGAATGATTTAAGCTAGAGAGCATCTTCTGCTTTTTGTGCATCTTGTAAACGCTTTATGTGAGTAAATTTTACTTACAACGCCATTGTTGTAAACCATATAAACTTCAATGTACTTCATTTGCCAGTTAAGTGAAAATTTTTGGTGTTGAAAATAATAGTAATTGGAATCATTTGTTCTTGGACCGAGGTATCCTGGAAAAGAGAACGCAAGCTTATATTTGATTGGTACAAAATGTGAAGCATCACACCTTGTGAGCTAAAGAAATGTGGCCCTAATATGATGTTATGTATCCAGTTATAACATTAGCACTCAGTATAAATTTAGTTTTAAATCTTAAAGTACTGTTTCTGCTGAACTACGCTGATTTGTCAAATACACGTTTGACAATATTTTTTGGATGTAGATCAAACTCCTGTGATCATCTGCTCAGGGTGTATAGATGGTGGAAAATAGGGAAAGAGTTTATAATCGGGGTTTAATGACATACCCGAATGGAGCACAGCATACTTGGCTTATCTTGCTATCAACTTCCTTTAGCCAATTCGATTTCTTGAAAGCATAAACTTGAAAAAATCAAAGAACATTCCCACCAGTATATCTGCAAAAAATTGGCAATACCATACCTGCTGTTGCACACACTCCCATCAGCTTTTTCCCATGAACAAATATCTTTTCTTCAACATTTTTTCCATAAGCCGTGCAATCTTTTGACTTGACTTGACCATCACTCGTCACACTGACACACTTTGTTCCTTGGACAGTCCTCATCCCTGCCCAGTCACGTTCGAGCCAAGTTTTACCTTGCTCGACATAGGGAAAATGACATTTCCACACATTCACGGCATTATTCGTTGTACACGACGACAGAATCAACTGATCTGAGCTGGATGAAAGCGACAAACACAGATTTGTTCCCAAGTGCTTCAGCTTTCCTGTGAAATTTAGATACTGGTATCAGTTAACTTTGCTTGAAATGCAACTAACCCTTCAGGTGATTTAGTCTCCTTCTTATGAATGGTTCAAATATTCAGTCTAAACGGTAGACAATTGTCATCTACTGATTTATGTCAATTAAGGTCAATCTTATTAGGAACATCGCAGAAATCAATAGGAAACAAGATCACTGAGTCATTATTATTAAAAATCTCGATGATATAATAAAATTCTCCATCTAATTAGGCTGTCGATAAAAACAATCCCTGTCGTAATAACTGCATTACCTTGATGAATCCCTGTTGGTGTCATTCGGAAGAGCTGATTGCTGTTACTGACATCGCACCCATTTGCTTTCAGAATTTTTGAAACAGGCTCTAAACACCTTCCACTTTCAGCATGTTGAATCCTGATTGTCTCTGAATGGATATAAGGCATTGTTACAGTTCAAAGAATTATTAGATGAATACAGTCCTGAAAAACGTTCTGGCAAGATAATAACACTCTTACTCTCCTAAAGACTTCTTGCCAGACAGTTTTTTCAAGATGCTTTTGGTGACATACTTATTGCTTTTTTCATTAATTATTTGGGAAAATCTGCCTTCATTTCTTCTATCAATACTATCTGCAAATACGTCAAGGAAATAGATGACTAAGGTTTCGCCTATCTCTTTCAAATGACATATAATATAATATAATATAATATAATATAATATAATATAATATAATATAATATAATATAATATAATATAATATAATATAATATAATATAATATAATATGATATGATATAATATAATATAATATAATATAATATAATATAATATAATATAATATAATATAATATAATATAATATAATATAATATAATATAATATAATATAATATAATATAATATAATATTGTACCGATGGGTATGGTTTTTAAAGTATCTTTCAACAATTATGCAAAATTTTGTGTAACATACGTAATGAAGAAACAGTTTCATGAATGTAGTGAGAGTGTCCGGGCCTCACACTTCGTTTTTCTTTCCCTGCATGAAAAACAAAATGAAAAGAAAGTTAGAAAACTACTAATGAGCATGGAGATATATTAGTGATGTTCCTCTGACATTGCTAATTGATATCTCTCTTCTATAATTTAAAGAGCAACGAAAAGGTTGAAAAGAATCATTAACGTAAAATTCTTGTGCTCAACTTAAGTGACAAAAACAATTTTATTATTTTTTATAGCATGAATGTTTTTTTGTATTTATCATAACTATTAAAAACTTAAAGGCTAAGTTAATTGCGCAATCCTGTTGCCTGTAAGAAAGTGACTCAATGGAAAATTTTATCTGTGTTTTGCTCCGCTAATTGGAAGACTTGGTCTCCTGAACCTACTAACTCAACTGCAAATAGATGAATTGAATCCCATTACGACACCAACAGGACCATTCGAAGCATGATTGCAACTTGTTTTTGCTTACTTGTAGTTTATTCTGCTTGCTTCTCAACCACTTTAAAGTGTCAATTACCCACCACTAATAACAAATTTGTAAGACTTGAACATTTCAAGATTGCAAAATTTGAACATGTCAAAATTGAATATTAAGCAAAACTTACCAAAAGGGGTGAAAGAAAACGCGCACATAAACAGTGCAGAGGCTATTACATAGATCCTAACAATATCACCCATATTTGACACCCTACGCTGCTTCATGCTCCAATCTAACTTTCACCACTCTACAATCAATGTCTTCTTAAAATTTAGCTATATATTTAACAATTGGCCATTGGTTATTTAGCTGTTTCTCTACGCAAAACTTAATTCTATGTGTTTAGTTTAAGATTTATTCATAACTAATAATTGAAAGCTGAGAAAATAACTTGATTATTTCCTTTAAAATTGTTGCCCTAAGTTTACGCAGCTTATCTTAAATTTTTGGGCCTTCTTCTCTGCTGCAAATAGGACGTATATACTTATCTAGAAGTTTGGAGTGTCTACAAACAATTAAGACCACATATTTACTAAATGAGCATGTATTTTATTTGATAAGCAGCAGTGGAACCGACATTTTAATTAAGAGGCTCAGAAAAGCTCTAGTTTTCATTCGTTTAAAGTTTTGATGTTCCGGGGTAATCTTCGAAAGAAGCCACTTACCTACAGGATCAGCTGATTTGAACTACTCATCGAATAGCTGCGTCTTTAAAGTGGGCAGTAAAACAATTTCTTGGGCCCCACAGAATGTGTTTGCAAAGAAATTCGTACATCTAGGAGGCAACACACCAAATTCTATCAATGGTTCGAGTTGTTTGATACAAGAATGTTTCCAGTTGTACGTGTCAAGGCTACAGAATTAAGTATTTAGACCCCACAAAGTGCAACAAATTTGTTTTACAGAACATTTTATGAACTTATCTTCGACGACATCTCTTGCCAATATCATTTGCTTACCGATTGCTAGAGTACTTACCATTTTACATTTAAAGCACCTTCATTTCAAACTCAGCTGTATTTCTAGCCTACTAACATTATGGCTTATATGCTGCTGAAACCTCCTCTTCCACTGTTTCTATTTTTCTCTTGACTTTATGTTAATTTTCATGTTTAGTAGCATCTACTTTAATCTTATTCCTAATAAAGAGCAGGTTTTGATTTTTTAACTACCATGAGATTTTGATCTTGATGCCTTAACCTTCTGATTACAAGTTTCCTAGGGAAGTTGCCTTTTTTTCTTCTTTATTTGAAGTTGGTACAATTTCTAGCTATGCATACTCAAGCTAATTAAAACCAACTAATTTAAATTACCAACGCTAAATTACCAACGTATAATGTAAATCAAATATAACCGATGTTGCATACGTATTTCTTGCAAAGATTACAAGTACAATTGAATGATGTAAATTAAATGATGAGTTTTTTTCTAAAATAGGGGAGTACTTTATCTCGTTTGGAACTGAGTTTCATATTTGGCTACCTCAGTATGATACGGTATTGAATCCATATATTTTGTAATGTGGCTCCACTGTTTTGAATTGGGAGTTTCTTAAGTAATATGGGCATTCATTTATGGAAAATATTTCATCCATAAAAGGTGGATTCAAACCGTAAAATGTTTGGTAAATTTCTATCGCAAGATGTTGTAAATTTTTCTTATGAGAAGTTATTGGTTTATTCTTTATTAAAAGTTGTTAAAAAATTGTTAAAAGTTGTTACAATTTATTTGAATTTTAGACTCCTCTAAATTGGATCGGTTGGCTTTAAAAGTTATAGGCTTGCTTTTATCGCCATTGAGCACCAAAAAATTCTCACACAACCATTTATTAAAAATAGTTGCTTCCGATTCTTGGTCGTCATTTAATTCATTCATATCAGTACTTGTATTGTCATCTGCATAGTTGCACAAGTTGCTTTTGTTCAAATGCAGAAAAATATCGTTTATGAAAACATTGAAAAGCAACAGGCCTAAAATTGATCCTTGAGGAACTCCTTGCTTTTTTTCCATCCAATCACTAAAATTTTAGTTTATTTTTACTCGTTGCACTCTTTTATCTAGATAACTATACATAAATTCTATTGCGTTGTCGCTAAAGCCATATGATTTCAATTTGCCTAGGAGAGGTTTATGGGGTATAGGGTTTGATAAATCCATAAGCACCTCACCAGCCACATCTTTTTTCCAGGCACTTTTTCAGACCTTCAATAAGTCGTAATAATGCGTGTTGTGTGCTATAACCTTTTCTGAATCCACAAGGCAAAGGGAATAGTTTATAATGATGTAATTGTATATTTGATTAAGCATTATTCTCTCAAATATCTTTGAAGCTGAGGGGAGCACACTTATTGGTCTAAAATTATCTTTACTAGTTGAATCTCCTTTTTTGAAAATCGGGCACACGTTAGCCATTTTCATAAGAATTGGAAGTGTTTTATCAGAAAGAGTTCGATTGAATATTTCAGCTAGTGGTTTAGAGACAACGTCCATTTTGGGGATTTTATCGGCTCCTGTTGATTTATCTTCCTCTGGGTTGTAAATTATCTCTCTTACATCTTCGGAAGTTACATTTTCAAAGTTAAAGAAATGTCCATACCGTGAATCCTTGAATAAGCCCCCCCCCCCTCCCCTCGAATAAGCCCATATGGGGGCTTTTTCGAGGGAATCATAATTGCAGAATAATATCTTATTTCAAGAAAGCCCCCACAGTACAATAGCTTTACAGTATTACTTCCTTTGACAGGAGACTAAAAAGCAAAAAAGCAACTTTTGTGATGATAAAAATTATAATATTTGTTAGATCTTCACACTTTTTGTAATTTTTCAATTTATTTCATTGAAAAAATTATCTCGGTTTTATGTCGACCTTTGAGGAAAAAACTGAACTTTGAAATAAGCCCCCACTCGAATAAGCCCCAACTCAAAAATTCCTTTTTGCAAAAAAGCCCCCGGGGGCTTATTCGAGGATTTACGGTAATGGTTGGTTCTATCGACTGGAAAGCCTTTAAAGTCGCGGACAGGGCAAGAGATAGACCCAAGTATTCAGTTGGCTTGAATTGTAACAATTCTAGTGGTAACCGTAGCAGTCGTGAACAAAAGACAGCAATGATTTGTCTACCAGTAAAAACTGGCAAGTGCCTATAAGGACATTCTACTAGCGTGCCAATTTCTGAATTGAATTTCGACACGATAGATACACGAAGTATCATCTTAATATAACACATTCAAAAGCAGTTCAAGCAGATTCCAACTCGGATTTCAAAAATGCAACAGTTGCAGTTATAAAAGTGTTCCTTCAAAATAGTGATCACTTTAAGCTGTAATGCGTTAAATACAATGATAATGAAAATTAGAAGTTTAGATTGTATCAGATGATTAGGTTGAAGAAAATGATAAAGGTATGACTTTCCAACAACTTGTGTTGGCTATGAACAAGAATGCAACTACGGATTAGGGATTTCCTTCTTGCAGTGTAATTTCTGCACCTAATATCTTCCAGTTTATGGGCACTGGGTACTACTATTAGTTCCTTCATAAGGTATTTTACTCTTATCATTGAATGGAACGTATAAAAGCTTTTCTTAGTTTTTACAGGAGGTAGTATTACTCTATTTCACACGAAACAATTTAACACAAAATATATGCTTGTCTATAGTTTGTACATTTGTTTATCTTTTGAAATAAAAATCTGTGGTAAGAGGCACGTTTGATATCATGTGTAGCTTTGCATGATATCAAATTAAGTTATTCATTCTGAATATACAGAGTAATGCTTAGCAAGATGCCCTTTCGTACACACAACCTTAAAGCACACACTTCAGTTTATTGCAAATCATTCCAGTGCTAGGTCATGTCAATTGACTGCCCTAGGCTTTCAAATCCCAGCTTAATTCTGCTGGATTTATTATCGACTCAGTGGCTTTTTATTGCCTGCAATTCTTTAATATCTCGTCTTTATCATTCATTCAATTTTTTCACGTCTTTCCAGTTAAATGATTGACCAGTCCCCTTTCTCTCTCAATTTTTTCAAGTCTTTCCTCTAAAGTCAGTTCCATCATGGGCAAAATCAATTCTTGCTCTGTTTGGTCACTGTTGCCAGGGTTGATCGCTGGAAAACTTTCTGTTGAAACCTTGAGAAAACGAGCTTTTATTGATTCCTTGTTAAATATTTTCAATGCGTCCTTCTCGACATCCCACCCTTCAAACGTTCCTTCACGATTTCTTGCTATATGCCAATATCTGCTCCATGAGATTTCATCTTGGTTATAACCACCAACAAAAGGAAACGCGGAAATGGGTCTCTGAAGTGTTCCATCTGTAGTGTGCGCTCTATGGCGAAGTAAATTGTTTGCGTCAATGGAAATTTCTCTTCTGTTGTTATGTACAAGTGACTTGGTCCTTCTTGAGATTTGTGCCCCTCTTTTATTGCTTAGCGAAGGACTAGCAGCGACATAATTTCTTTGCTTTCCTGATTTTGTTCGCTGACTAGGCAGATTTTCGCTGTATTTTTGCAATTTTTTATCACCATGTAGCGATGTCCTTGAGGTATCTGGCATTGATGTTTGCCAGGTTGGTGGAGTATTGAGTGATCTTGTGCGAGGCCGGATAGTTTCGTTTTTTCTAACGCTCTTTGGCGATTCCTTAGCTAAATCGATCAGTTTCGGTGCAGATATAAGGGCATTTTTCCTGTGTTTTGATCTCTCAGAAAATTTGCTATCATTAGTATCCATTCTGTTAGTGTATGTCAAACTGCCACCTGCTAAGGTTATTTATGCTTCCTAGAAAGCAGATTTTTTAGACTATGGTTTTTATTGTACTGTGACAATCAGGGGATTTGTTTACGCAAATGAAGTTGTTTTTTTAACTGATCCCTCTCGTACATGCGTTTCCATGAAAGTCAGAAACAAACTTCAATTGCCTTTATGTATATGCCGTCTTTTACAGTCGATTCCTGGGGATGCAAGATAACGGAAAACTGTTAGCACACAAGTGATCGTTTGTAATCAATGTTCACATTGAACGATTGCAGTCAATAGAAATAATCACCGCTGATCACATCTCTTAAGCATTATTTTAAATGAATTAAAATTCTGATTCAAAGAGTTAATATTCATTAGAATTTAGGCTGCTTTCTATTTTTCGCAGCACGAAAGATTCCAATCGTTATTTTGACGGATTGTGATTGCTCCTTGCAAGCTAGCAAACGCCGTGTGACGTAACACTCGGGGTAGTTGCAGGCATTGCCCGCAATAGGACCCGAATATTATGGCTGAACGTTCAGCATCAATGTAAAGAGAAGAAATGCGAACTACCTTTCATCTTCTAGCATCTTTAGATTAAAAAGACAGGCAAACAAATTTGAATGTTACAAAAGACTGGGCTGCGACGTAAAATAAATCATCGAGGGTGATTTATTCTTGAGCACAGACAAACCTTGACAAGCTGCTCGATTGGTTATAGTTTCGGCCGGCTACTTTCCAGGCATTTTAAAGTACAAAAGATACATACCTCTGCAAAATAGCAACTTTTCCTCGGATTACGCCACACATGTTTGTTTTTCTCAAAAGATTACTCCCTCTAAGTAGCAAAAATCAAGTGGCATTACTGGTTAGCCGCAATAGTTGAGCAGACAATAATTTTGCCATATGAAATGCCTCGTAGGCTGCAACGAAAGCTGATACCCTATAAAGTATCACATTGCATTTGCATCTGCAGAGTACTATAATGTCTTAGCATAATTAACTTAATTAACATAATCAATATACGCAACATAATCAGGCTGTTGATGTATTTTAAGGGACTTGATTCCAGAATAGATTAGTGCTTGTATAATCAATAATCGAACACATATTTCTATGACTCGCATTGATGAAGATATTCGGAACACGATAGGTACCATTTTGAAAATTGTTATTTTCGTCTAACTTTCTGTGACCGATTCTGATTAAACTCTATTTAATTAAAAACAGCGTCGTCTCTATTAACTTATTTTGTTATGTTAATGGTGTAATTAGGTTAGAGGCCGTCTTCGCCTAGTTACTTTTTTAACTATAAATATTGACCATAATTTAAAGCATCTCAGATTCTGCTATTTGCAATCCAAAAATTGATAATTTACATATAAATAGCATTAGTAGTAATTAAAGGTGGATTAAAAGTCCTTATTTAAGGGTTATGTATTTGTAAAGAACGTTTGCAAGAACAAGCAATAGCCTTTTCGTGAACTTATGAGGTCAAGTGGCCTTTTGGGAAACAGAATGCTAAAATCCAGCTCTTGAAAAACGCACTAAAATGCATCGTCGTGTATAATGCTTATGATTTTATGGCCACTCGTTTATTATTGCCAAAAAAAATTGTCAATCGAATGGCGACACAAAGTGTTGAAAGTTATGCTTACGACGCAGCTTTTAATGATCACAAATAAAATATGAAATATGAAATATGAAATATGAGTGTCAATATGAAAATGAGCGTTATCAAACCCAAGCAATCCAATTCCTGTGAAATTAAGTAATTATCTTTAAAAAACCTTGATTCTTTTAATTGATATGTATTTAGCTAGATGTGAATATGATATTTAAAAAAGGCTTGAGAAAATATCGCAACATAATGATGTATAAATGTATAAGCCATGAAAATCTACCAAATAAGCGAAGCATAGAATCAGATTTTTGATATAAATTCATTTACAATTCAGCTACATCAAGTGAATCAGTAATTGGTTTATAGACGTGCAACATTGCCCAAGCATTTGAATTATTAGTTTTATTTTGCTTTATGTCAGAATCGCGAGTCATGACCTTTCTGGCTCCAAGAATAAACTTTTGTGTTCCTCAGGATGGGCACACTTTGAGCACCTTTTTCATTTCTTGTACTTTTTCTAAAAAGATATTACTTTTCTTCCATTTTTCTTCTCCGTTCTTTTCTACCTTCTTCTAAAAAAACCTTTCTTGGCAAGAAAGTTCGTTTCAAGCCCCCCAGCCCCCTTTGGCGCTGCCCGTGGGATGTCCGTGACCAAATCTCAGAATAGAAATTCTTATTTTGTGACCAAAATGGCTTTTGACCTTCGAGCACGAACTTGTCCTTTGACAATCTTTCCTAGAAGTCCCCAATGTTGTTGCACTATTGTGCAATTCTACTGCGGAGGCGGAGGTGTACTTTGGAACATCGGTCGTTCGCGGCTGGCAAGTTGGTTTTTACATAACTAGAATTTGCAATACGGTGATGCCGTTGCTGTAGGTGTAAGCCGGTAAATGGAAATCTAGAACTGTATTTCAACAAAGCAATTTAATTTAATGGTCAAAATTACGGATTGTGAAGCGATGAAAAGGGAGCGGAGTGTCGGGAAGTCATTGATAGGCCCGGCCTATGAAATACGTCCAAAGATGCCGGAAAGCAACCCAGCCGGGAAGAAGAAGGTTTTGGCAAATGGTTATACGCCTGGTATGTATCGAAACATATTCATTCGTTAACTAATTTATGTTTACAAGAATTCAGCGATTTAATTTTGAACTTAAGGCCTCAACTGCCTAGTTGTAACGCCCATTTCTGCCTCACCTTCTTCATTCATTTCATACAACGCCTGAATACCTTTCAAAATGTTTACAATTACCCAGATCAAGTATAGTCAGTTTTTTTACTTGTAATTCTCAAGTAGTTTCGGGGGGAGGGGGGCAGAAGTACAGGCTTGATATGATTTTAAAAAAAAGCATCAACACTGAGCAACTTCAAGCAGCCAGAACAATGTTTTGGTTCCACTTGTTACACGCTTTTTTTTTATAAGGAACCTAGCTCGGGCCTAGTTCTTTAAATTCCTTATTTTGAGACCTGTTTTGACCACTTTGTAGTTCTAAAAGTTCCTTAATAGTTCCTTAATTTTAAGTTGGCATTTAGTGGACAATAATTAGTACAGACGCAAGAAAAACAATCAAATTCAGCGTTTTGCTATAAACTAAAGAAAAGATAACAAGTTAAAACACAAAGAAGCTTCATATAATATAAAATTAATAATAATAGATGACGCCCTTTTCTTACGCTGAATTCTCCTCAACTTGATTTTGTACTTCCTGATAAAGTTGAAGACTGCAGATTTCGGGATAGCTTTAATATCTGATTGGGCACTTTGGTCGAATTCGGGGTTAATCTTCCTAGCATTTGCGTACAGCCATGCAAAAGATATTCGCATCCCCTTTGATCTTGCTTGTAGGAACTTTTCGTGAAGCATCACGAAGACTTGCTTATGCCTTGTGCTGGGTCTGATCTTTTTCATCATTTTCCTGTGGCTATCGGCGGCTGCATCAGTAATTTTCTTCTCATTTTTAACCCAGGTCGATACCATCGATTTAGAGATGTTGTATTTGAATGCAACATCATTCTTTTGGTTTTTCTTTGCTTCCTCGATAACTTTTAGCTTAAATTCGGTGTCATAAGATAGTCTGTTCTTCTTCTCTCGATGGTGCTGACTGCTTTCTCCTGCTTCTGACGCTCTAGCACTTTTCTCTATCTCTTGACATTCCTCTACAGTTTCTTCGATGTTCTCATCCACATCAATAGCAGTTGGTTCTTTTTGTGGCTCAACAGCCTCGGCGCTACTTTCCAAGATCAATGGAATTTCATCGATTTTTTTAGTTGGTTGTTCTTTTTCTCTCTCACTGTCTTTTTTCGAAGTGCACCAAGACACGTGCATCGTAAGGCCAGACTTACTTTTGAAATGCTTGTTGCATGTGTCACAACGATACAAACTTACATCATCATCCTCAACAAACGAACGACCAGGGACTTCTTGTAACTCATTTCGATGAGGTATCTTTTTAGAAAAACCGAACTTGAACAACGTTGACTGCTTTTTCTTATCTCCCATATTGCAACTACTGTAATACTCAGCCACACACACAGAATAAGAATTCTATTTTGTTGTGACTAACCTATTTGACTAAAACTAAAACACCTAAAGTGTGAATTCACAACAAAGCACAGCTGCATGTGAGGTGAGTTAAAACGGAAATTTCTCATGTTGATTCTTGGCCCCATGAGCATGGCCGGTTTTACTGAAAATCAATGGAACCGGCTTCCTAATTGTAAATTGTGCGGAAATATAAATATATTCAAAATTAAAAAGTTCCTTAGGGATTTGGCCTTTAGTAGTAAAAGTTCCTTAAGTTTTTTGACCTTCTACATGTAGGTTCCTTATAAACGGTTCCTTATAAAAAAAAAAGCGTGTAATCTTCAACTCTAATTCTTCTCATCAGGCTTCTTCCCAAGTATTAAGGACCTCTGTGAAGTTGACTGAGATGCACCACCAGTCGGGGGTCAGATGTATCACAGTCTATATATATACAGTGGAATCCCAATATAATGAACCCTGGATATAACGAACTCCAGATATCTCTTGATACTACCAACCAAATTTTTGGTCCCTTCATCATAATTACCCTTGATATAACGAATTTTTCATGATTTTTTCGTCTGTTTTTTTTCTATGTTGATTTTTAATGTTCATTTATCATTTTCTCTTGGGGATATCATTATTGTCATTGGCAAAATAGTGATGATACATGCCCTGGCTGATGGGCTCAGAGCATGGCATGAAAGTTTTATCGCATCAATTAATGCGAATAAGTGCATTGGCACTACCAAATACCTTTTTACATAGGCAGCGACGACAAAATTTGACATTGGCAACGACAACAAAATTTTATTGAGAGACCAAGATGGAGGAACTGAAGAAAACAAAAAGAATGTGAAGTAATCAAAGACATCATTCAGCCACAACTAGAAGTGAAGCGATATCACCTTTGCCTATGTCAGGGTACCAAATTGTAAGAGGGGCATAAAGATCTTCATTTTCGATGACTAACCATTAGTAATATTTGAATTCAGCTTGATTTTTTTAGAGTAAAATGTGCACATAAGTTGGAGATAGCCAAAGCAATACTGTTCAAAGCTGTGAATGTGTACATGTCATGGAGACAAGAACTCTGACAGAGACATTGACATTCCTTGACATTGACATAATGTGGATGCACCTTTGCCTGCAGAGTGCCTCATTTCTCCTCTTTGCCCAGACCTCCAAGATCCTTTTGGTAGCCCTACCAATGTCTCACTAGCAACGACAAGTGCCAATAAAGTCATTGGCATGGCCCCTTCTAACTTTGAATTTCTTGACGCTACCCCTATCCTCACATTTTTTTGTCATCATAGACAGTAAAACGTACTTAAAAACAGTTATGAACCTCATTGGAAGGCTGAGATTTAGTGGAATCAACCTTATTTTAATCAAATTTTTTAGATAAATAGTTTTTAAATATACATAGAATTTTTCAAAATATCTTGTATATATATTTTGAAGATCATTGTTTTAGGAAAAAGAGCACTGGAGACATGTAGTGTGATTGCTGCTTCAATTTTGATGATACTTTACACTGCACAGCTAGTTTCGTTGCCTTATAATGGAAGTATGGTGTCAATTTTGCTGGCTTTACGTAAGTCTTTAAATTTAAAACATATATGTAATATTTAAATACATTTATGGGATGATTTGTGTCTATTATAAGTGTTTTTATATTTTAAGATAATAAAAAGTTTAAACTATGGTTATTAGAGCATAGTTTGTTGTGTTCCTAAGCCATATTTATCAATTTAATAATTTTACATAGTTGTTAAGAAATTAAAAATCTTTGAAATGAAAAGATCAAAATGCAAGATATTTTGATTTCTTTTTGTGTAGTGTTTGTGGCATCAAATACAATATAAACAAAAACAAACAATGAATGAATTAGGTCATGCCATACAAAAATTATTTTATCAATCTACCACTGCAAACATCATAACTACCATATTCCTCAGTGTATAAAATGACCCTGCCTATAAGTGGATCCTTAATTTTTGGTTGAAAATTCATTATTTTTAACTATATACTATAAATGGCATATAAGTTGACCCATAAAACTTTTGTAAACTCTCATTAATTGTGAATACTCAGTATTTTATTAAGAAAATTTATAGATAGATAAATGTAATTTTTGCTGTTTCAAGTTAAAAATTTACAAGAATCAACCAAAATCATAGTTTTCATTGACAAAAATCATGAAACTCACGAAAGAAAGAATTCCAAAAAACTGCAGTTTACACTTTTCTAACAAAAGTTGTTCAAACACAAGCATTTTGTTTAAACAGAAATCTTTTTTATTAAGCGGAAATATATTTGATTAAAGGGGAATCCTTTTCTTCATAAATTTCCTTAAGGCACATTTACCAATACAAAGCAAGTTTTCTCAATGTTGTATCAACAAAGTATAAGCTGAGGTGGACTTTTCACATGTATTTTACCAACCTAGAAACTGGACTTTTACATCAATAAATATTGTAGGCTTCTCAGTAATAGCCACAATACTACACCCCTCTTTTTCTAAATCGATAAACTACAAAACTGTTCCTGATTTTTGTGAATTACTCTTTAAAACCCTTTAACCATGGTGGCGTCTTTACATGTCACCCACAGGGGCAGACACTTGGTCAAATATTGGGGGGGGGCAAGCCTATTGTTTTGATAAGGTGACATCACATTTCTTGTTGTTTTAGAACAGAATACCATTGTCCCCTAAAGTATTGGGGAGGTGGCCCCCTGGCCCCCCTCACCAAATTCTGAAAGTGTCCTAGACTCTTTGTTATAATGTCTCTCTTCGTATTTCTCTTTCTTTCTTTGAACACTGCCTCTGTATTTGCAACAACTTTAGGCTTTAACACATCCTGGTAAGTGCAAGTATGGCTCAGTGGTTAGGGTCGCTGACTACAGATCCAAGGGTCTGTGGTTTGAGTCCTTGACATGATAAAGCTTTCTTTTATTGTGAGGAGAATAGCCAGCTCTCTGTAATTTTAGATATGGGAATCATGAGGTTTTGTCACTTGGATAGGTTTTGTCACTTGGATAGGAAGGACCAAGACAATCCTCGATAAGCATAGCTTTTCAGTATTCTGAATCTACCTTCCTAAGCTGAGTTATAAACAATACAATGGCATTTTGGTTCTTGTAAGTCTGTTGATTTGAATCTCATTTGAACAATATTGCCCTAGCGCTGGAGTGTTTCTTTATTCCAGCTAGGCAATATATGTCTTTCTTCTCTTGTTTGGTTTTTTTTAGCATGGGTATAACTATCCTTATGGGTCTTTCGTCTAAGCCATTGCTTTGGCAGTTATGTGGAGAATATGGTTTGAATTTTGCAATACTCTAAAAGCTTTTAAATGGGTTCTTATCTGTTCTGTGACAAGTACTTCTTAAAGTACCTGTGACATGATTTTCGTACTTTTGGGTTTATATATCTATTCTTATGTAAAAAGGCCTGTTATTTTCATTTCTGAGGTTAGTTTTTACGTTTCGTGAGAAATGAAGGAGTTTTGGCGATCTTCTACGCCAAAATTCGCCATCTTGGTTTTCAGAATGTGTAGACAGTGACGTCACGGGAGGGTCCCGATCGCCTCCTCCTTCGAGTTTTTATATCGTAGTCAATGAGGGAAATCTAACAGGTCCAAGATGAGCGATATTTCCGGAGAAAGTAGTGGCAGCGAGGATGAGATTTTTGAAGGTAGCGCTTACATTGTTACAATAACGAGTTCCTCCCATGACGTCACAAGAGAACGGCGAATGATGATAAAGCTACTTGGCTAGGCCGCACTATTTGGTTAATTTCAACATCAAAATGCTTTTATTTCAACAAAAAAAGTTCAGATCTACTATAAGAGCAGTGCAACACTTCAATTAAGAGAACAAAAAAAATCATGTCACAGGCACTTTAAATTTCAGAGGGGCCAGTTTTTGCTTCTATAGCCTCAGATAAGTGAACATCTGTGCCCCCACTAAGAAGTTCATGGTTTCATTTTGATCATTGGAGCCGTTTTTTTAATTAGTCAATCAATTTTATCAGTTTCATTAAATATCACCTTTTGAAGATACAGCTCACCCTAAGGTTATTTGGGTTAGATACAACGTGATCATAGTATTGATATGAAATGAGTTGCTTAATGATGTTGATATGTCCCTTGTTATTGCCACATGTTGAGGCAGTCTTAAGTTTTGTTTGACTTTATTCACTTTCAAAGACTCATGAGCTTGTTTTGTTTGTTTCATTTTGATTTGTTTTGTTTCATTTCATTTCGTTCCATTTCATTGAATGTAATAAGCCCATTCGTATATAGATTTTAGGTATACAATTATTCTTTTTTATAGTTTTTGGAATCTTAACTGCCGACTTTGCATCTGGACTCGTTCACTGGGGTGCAGACAGTTATGGCTCTATTGACATACCAATAATTGGAAAAGTAAGCTCTATTGTCATCTTATGTTTCTATTTCAAGCATGTTGCATCTGTAGCGAGATAAGTGGTTGAAGGTGTAACATACTATCATTCTAGATTGTTACTGGTTCAAGTTTCTTGATTTTATCACCACTATCTGACTCTTAAGAAAGTTTGGATGCTTTTTGATAATTATTTTTTCCAAAGAGAGCGATTTCCACAAACGCGTAAATTACCGTTAAGTAAACTGTGCGACTTAGAGAGGTTTACGTAACTTAAGAAACATGACCAAGTTTCAATTCTGTTTAGCAAAGTTAAAGAAAAAGCAGATAGAAATAGCTTTAGCTAGCAGCCCCTGTTAGACCAATAAATAGCAAAGGGCAATTGATAATGTGTTCGCCCATTAGAAGTCATGCCTTGTTCCTATTACTCCATTTTCGTACGATATTGGTGCTGAATTGATTGGTTTTTGATTCTGCGTTCCCATTGATTCGCTCGAAAACGGAGACATAATAATGATGTTTAAAGTTATCAATCTAAAAAAGAGTCATTTGAAAACGATTCATTTATGTGAGAACAGCGAATACGAAGTCAGCGAATATGAAGTCAGCGAATACATAGGAAACGGAGTCATTTTAAAAGGAATGATTTTAATAAGATGATCGAAAACGGCGTCATTTAAAAACGAATTTGTTCATCTTCAGTTTCAAGACAAGTTCGAACAAGGGATATGAAAATGGACCAAAAACAGAGGAATGGGGAAACCTTCGTTTTCGTTTTGGGGACAGTTCAAGAAAATACGAAAACGGAATGATAGGAAACTGAGACATGCGAAAACGGATAAATAGAAACAAGGATTCGATGTGAAACTTCCGTTTTCAAAAAAGTTTCTCAAGTGGATCGGTCTATCAGCATCTGGCAATCGTTCTCTCCAAGATAATATTTATCATTGGACGCGCGAGTAATCGCTCCCAAATGAAACATCGGGTGCGTGCTTGCGCTATCGCGCACCCTCCACTAGAAGCCCTGCAGAAATGCTTTCTATCTACATAGGTTTGTCCTCTGTTTCTTTCTCCATCATTTGAATAGTTCAAAGCCCACTGGAAATGAAATAAAAGGGTGACGTAATAAACTGTTTTGTTATTCTGTTTATTGCACCATGTCTTTGGCTCTAAATTTTCCAAAGTTGCAGCCCCCATAATCCCATCATTTCTTCTCCTTGTCAACCATTTGTTAATGCCTCGGCATATTTTAACATTTAAACTTTCAAATGCTACTGTGTTCATTTAAAGCATTTTCCTTGCTTTGAAGTCCATTTATCCTTTCTTTTAATCAGGCTTTTATCAGGCCATTTAGAGAACACCATGTTGATCCAACAGCTATCACAAGACATGATGTGATTGAAACCAATGGAGATAACTGCCTTCTGGTTATATTTCCAATACTCGTTCAAACATACAGGTATGCAACTTACGCTACAGAAACCCTTCAATCATCTTTTCATTGGGATGTCTTCGTGTACGCTTTGGCAATTTTCGTCACACTTACAAATCAGATCCACAAATGGTCACATACCTATTTTGGTCTTCCATCTTGGGTATCCATCCTACAGGATTTGCACATCATTCTTCCAAAGAAGCACCACAGGGTCCATCATGTGGCACCACATGAAACATACTTTTGCATCACAACTGGCTGGTTAAACTACCCTTTAGAATGTCTTCGATTCTGGATTATTGTAGAATGGCTTATTGAAAAAACTACTGGATTCAAGCCAAGAGTTGATGACTTAAAGTGGACAAAAACAGATTGACAGCTGTGTCTAAGCATTTAATTAAGTAATTGCCTTAGAGTTTTGCACTTTTGCTCTACATTGCAGTTTATTGGCTGTGATAATTTTCATTTCTGTTAGCATTTCTTATATTTAGGTGTATGCTATTGGTCTAGAATGCTTTTTGATTAGCTTACAAAGTAGCCTATTCTCGATAAGGGCTGTTGTGAAAGCATTAAGTGGTATTTTACTAAGTACTTTGTTAATACCCTCTGCCATGTTTATTTTTTATAATATTACTGCTTAAACAAGGAGACATTTCTAAAAAAGATTCTGGCAATTATCTATCCACGTTTTTAAGCAATCAAAGACGAAAACAAATTTGTCATTCGATAAACTGGAAATTGTCTGGTGGATCTCACGTTTCATATGTGTATTATTAATTTAGAATATTTATTTGATATTAGATCGGTTTGATATTTAGATTAAAGTAGGGGCATGTGGAAAATAGATTAGTCCCTATTTCGGGAATGGGCACTGGAAGTATAGTATTGTAGTAAACACTGTAGAATAAGAACTTTTTTAGGGAAGAATATAGGTATAAAATCATTTATGATTGTTTTTGCTGCGTAAAATGAAAATCAATGCACCAGCTCAACTGTTTTCTTTGTTCGTCGTAGATGCACATTGTTCATCTCCATTGTTCATCTCCATTGTTGTATTCGGTAGAATTTGAATTTGAGAAAATCAATTTGAATTTTCAAGCTCTATGGCAGTATTTTTGTTAACGTATTCAATAATATTACTGATCATGAAGAACAGATCTTATGTTCTTTGACCATGTTTTAAAGAGTACCTATTACTAATAAGAAGAGCTTTAGCGAGAAAGTTTTGGATGAGTTTTTTATGCCTAGTGATGATTCTTTTTGGGCGATTCTTGCTTTAAGGCGAGACCGAGCGTGGATTGGTTTCCCTTATTTCTGCATTCAATAAAGATCCGCGAGAGACTGCAAAGCAACTTACCTTGTCATCCCTGAATATTTTGCAAAGCAAATTAGTTGGCCTTAATTAGCCTCTTTATAGCTATCAGCCGTTCATTTAGTACGCCAACTTTAAACAAATTATTTATTATTATTTATATATATTATTATCGAACATTTCGATGCTTAACACCAAGGTTTTTTTACGTGCAGTTCTACATAAAATGTGCAGTTCTAAAACTTTAAGTGCACTTGTAATCCAAAAATCTGTGTAGTGAGTCAAAAAAATTGTTGCGAAAAGACATACAAAAGCAAGCATGTCAAAAAATAAACAAAAGTTTCAATAATGAAACGAACAAAAGTTAACAAATATGGCGCTCAAATTAAACAAACTTTGGGAAATTTGTAGATATAGAAGGACATTCGATGGTGAGGAGATAAAGTGTCTAGGAAACTTCACTGACGTTTTTCGTTTTGGAGTCACGCATACACAAAGCTTGAAATTGATAGCGTATTAGTGTAAGAATCTAGAGCCAAAAATAAATCATGCTAAGTTTTGATTTTGAATTTTACCGTTATATGTTCAAATGACACAGAAAGTCAACTGAAAACTCTCGAGTTGTTGGGCAATTACCACTTATGCATAC
The DNA here is from genome assembly GCF_057945365.1 of Rhopilema esculentum. Lineage (NCBI taxonomy): Eukaryota > Metazoa > Cnidaria > Scyphozoa > Rhizostomeae > Rhizostomatidae > Rhopilema > Rhopilema esculentum. The sequence continues at coordinate 5,599,937 of NC_142818.1, forward strand.
GTTTAAGAAAAGACATCTTCCTGCTTTTACATCACCAAATCGTCTGCCTAATGAGGAAGACTCGAAGAGAAAAAGAGAGTGTTAGAGTTTAGTAAACGTTCAGGGGCGTCGCGTGACCGTCCAGACTAGGGGGTGGAGGGTCATCAATAGAGAAATTTACCCGACGAAGATATAGATTGAGAAGAATTTAGAAGCTATTTCATCTATTGATAAACGATTTTACCGACAAACCAAGGGTTTTGGAGACAAAGTGAAGATTTGCCGAAGAATTCATGAAGTATTGGAGGTGTGACACCCCCTACACTCCCCTACACCCCCCTCCCCCAATAGCTACGCCCCTGTAAACATTATATATTAAAACGCTATTAAAGGTCATTCCATAAACGCAATTCTACACTATTGAGTTTGGTTAATCGAGATTCTATAAAGCCATGAAATCACCATTTGTCTCTCAAAAATGTGGTTTTCTATAAGAATAAACTTTGTAATTTTGCTTTCAAGTTGTGTGGAAATCAAATTGAGCAAATAGAGTGTTAGATATAAGTTTCATTTCCCATAGGCACAGTGATCGTGGAAGCGGGAAGGGGACTGAGGGGGCTTTAGCCCTCCCCCCAAAACTTTTAAAAATGTATTTGAAACAATTGATCTTGGTTTTTAAAATGTTTAGCCTCCAAAAGCGTTTTAGCCCCCTAAATCTGTAATATGATCGGCGGTCCTTGCATAGACATGGCAATAAAACGTGCCTAATTTCCGTTTCTGCCTTCACCTGCGTATCAGGGGCATTTTCTTTATACTTATAAGAACTAAAAGTTATTCCTTCAACCAGTTCTCCCCAGAATAATGTGTAACTCTACATTTTGCTTTAAAAAACCCGCATCACACACACACGTCACAATGCATTCCTGTGAGATTTCCAGTCCCTCCCTTAGGTAAAAGTTCTTCGTGGCATGTGAGCACCACGTTCTCATTTTAAAACCCATCTTTACGAATCAATGCCAGAGTCCTCGGTTAGGCTCAAGAATTGGTCCAAGCAGTATCAAGAAACTGTGCAAACTGGATCGTACTTTGGCTTTCGGTATAACTACAGCGCGTTCAGGATTGCAGGTATGAAGATATGACTAAGATTTTATAGGGCCTAAAACCAGGGCTCTTCTTATTTCTTGCAACAAATTTTCTAACTTTCAATGGTCGAGTGTAGTCGAAGGAATGATTCTGATTATTTACCTGTTAAAAGCAGAGCTGTAACCGCTATGCTTCGAATAAGAAGTTGGTTTTAATTTCAAGTCTTACGCTTAATGCAATCAGCAGGCCATTTGATATAAAAAGGGTGTTTGGTAAATCCCGAGTATAAATCATCAGTTCGACTGCTAACACACCATAACAGCCAGAATAAGATGTCTTCCACGGCCCAAGCCATGCATGTCCCCCCTCCCACTTATTTGCGAAGCAAACAATTTCAAAGCTGCAATAAAATGTGAAAGAAGCCTTGGCCTTCCACTTTAGTTAGTCTTGCCCCCCCCCCCCCCCATCGTTCAAGTGCCCTCTCCTGGATTTCTTGGGTTGTGTCTTGATATGCAAATAATTCAGTAATTCCCAAAGAGGTATTCTTTAAATAGCGTAACGGACTAAAGTTACTTTCAGTCCGAGAAACTAAGGCTCCTAACAATTTGGCGCCCCACTTGAAAATATTTCTTTGTTGTATTACTTTGAAGCTGGTATACTGGGATCTTGATATGATAAACAAGTTTAAGGGGCCCCAAGCCTATATGATATATCAATCTAAATATATTGTATTTATGTTGATAAGCATTTGATGCTTGGTCTCTATTGTTTCACTGGGGACCCGGCTGCCTCAGGTACGCCACTGAATAGAGCCTAAACAGTGCATGAATTTGATAAGTAAAATTTTACCAGCACGATTTCGAGAATTTATTATTCTTCAACTCAATTTCGATTTGACACTAAAAGGGAAATCTCAAGTTTTGAAAATCTATAAACTCATCAAGAAGAGGTTGATCGTCGACAATGATTCAAGATACCGTTGTCTTTTCTGTTGTTTTAAAACATTTTTGAAAAATGTATCGCCAACAGCATCTATATGATAAAACTGGGAAAATGTTTATACTTTTCTAGCTGAAAAATACTTAACTTATCCAACATATTCAACTAGTAGTAGCTTTACAAGTTGGGAGAAATTGCATAGATCTTTTCAACGGTACTCCAACTTTTTTATAGTAAATCAAGTGCTTCATAAATCAAAATCGTGCCCTACCAGATCGGTGCTCCGTCATTTTCTCTTCACCATCTTTAATTTTTATTCTTTTCATTTTCACTCCCTTTACTTTTTACCATTCTCGCAGTTCGATGATCATAACTCTACTGTATTTACAGCATTGCTTACGTTCTTCTAGACATGCAAGAAACAAATACAACCAACCTTCAACTACCAGCTTTGTGTGGCAATAATAGGTACCTGAGACTGGGCTCGTGTTGGCCAAAGATTTTGAGCAAGATCAAACAGAAGGCTCGAAAGAAGTATGTTTAGTTCCTTTTAGAGTTGGTTATTAGTATCACGAAAATTTAAATATTTCTTATTCAAATCGAATCGTAAATCCTATCCTTACTTTTTAGAACCCCATCAGTTCGGGGAATAGAGTGAATGACTCCAAAAGTTCCTTTATGATTTCGTAGTTATGTCTGATGTATTTGAAAAACAATCATTGGATTTTTAATCCAGATACTTTTAAAGGTTAATCAAAACCTAAAAAACGAATAAAAAGCAAAGTATGATGATTCTAATGCATAAGTTTTTAGCTTTCATATATATCATTGTAACACATGTATGTCATGGAAGGCTGTCAAGTATCCATTGGCAACTGTTTTCTTCAAAACACATCCCATCAATCGCAGTTACACTATGGCATCATCAAATAAAGAAAGACGAGAACCACTAAAGGGCTCTTCATCAAGGAAAATTTGATCCCATTTTCGGGGATGAAATGTTTAAGCCCAGATCTTGCCTTATTTCTTATTCACGCAGAAGTTTGTTTTCTCTTCATATGCGAAAGCAAGCTGGCCTGCCTACTGGTATCTCAGCTTAATCAAGGGAGATCTCCGTACGCGGGATGAAATTTTTATCATATCATGCCATCGGAATGAACATTTCTTTCCTGCCCACGCGCAGGACCTCTAAAAATTTTCCACAGAAAGAAGGCAAAAGAAACCAATCGAGATCAGCAAGACTTGCAGCGGTAAAGAAAATGTGTGGCTATATGGCCCTGTCCTGAATGATATGTCTGCTTTGCAAGAACTTTGAAAAAAATGGAGCCCGTTTTGTAATGGGTGATTATCGTCAGCGGTCAAGTGTAACAGAATTATTGTTACATTTAAAATGGGACTCACTCGAACTGCGTAGATCATTATTTCAGTTAAAATACGTTCATAAAATGTTTACAAACCAGGTTGCTTTGAAACCCTTTGACTTTTTCTCATTGGCAGCTTTTAGAATGACAAGAGGGTCACACTCAAAAAAGATTATGCCAAAATTTGGAAGAGTTGATGCTGTTAAATTTTCATTCTTCTTTTCCATCATACCCATTTGGAATAGCTTGCCTGATAACATAGTTAATCATTGTAACTCAGAATCCTTTCACAGTCTATGTAGAAACCATTTCAGCAAACGATAGATGCGTAGACATTTGTATCGACCCGCAATGGGTCGTTAAATGTAATTTTGATGATGATGATGATGAAGAACGTTTATGATCTGGTAAAATGTTACCCTATGTAATTTTATGTTTTATAATCGATCGGTGGCATCTTCATGCAAAAATTTTTCCCAACTGAGAGTAAATACGTTGTATTTCTCCTTATTCAAAAATTTTTGTGTCTAAAGAACCAACTTGTAAAAAATTACCATGTTTTATTGGCCCATTTTAACTGAGTCCAAGTCACCTGACTTTGTTGTTCTTCGCTTATTTGAAATCAGTTGATTTGCCTAAAAGTTTGTAGCGCAAAGGTTTCTCATTTTAACAAAAAATGATTACGGTAAAAAAGTAAAAAGCACAGAAATTTTGCAACATTTTGATGCCTTGGTAAATTTTGGAAGGGTTTCTCAAAAAATTAATATCACTTAATAAAAGAGTCGTTATCGCCAACCCAAATTCGTTTTTGTCTGGAAGCGCAATCGATCCTCGAACTGTCCGGATGCTTTCGTGAGGGGAGTGTATGTTTTTTTACCTCGAATCTCGAAGCTCATTGTTTTTAAAAAGATTGACATAATGTTGCAAAAAACGTGTAAACTGTATTTTGCAGCGATGCCGTTTGATTCTTCAACTGAAGTTTATGAGTAAATTTTACATAATGATATTTAAAAAATAAAACTGTAGTACATTTTCGGATCAGAATGAAAACTGGCCAAGCAAATGCTACGATTCGAACTTTTAGCGTGTTGCGATTCGATTTCGGATTCGTTACGGAGTTACGAAGAACACAGGGTTCGAGTAATGCTTCTGCGAACGTAACATGGCAATAGAACAAAATGCCAATACACATCCATGGTGTGGCAATAAAACAGTGGCCTAGATGTTTACTCTCATGATGTTTGCAATTAGCAAGTCTCAAGGGCATTGCAGCTATTCTGATGAAGCTTACCCAAAGGAACTTCTTCATCGGCTAGATGAAATGAGACGAAATGGGCAGAGTGGATTCTGCGATGTTATCTTGAGAGTGGAGAACCAGGATTTCACTTCTCACAAGAATATCCTGGCATCTTGCTCAGATTATTTCTGTGCTATGTTCAATGGAAATATGAAGGAAAGTAGAGAGCGGGTGGTAAAACTAAATGGAGTGGATCCAGAAATAATGAAACATGTATTAAGGTACATTTATACTGGTGAAATACTTCTTCAACCCGATAATGTGGAGCTTGTGTTGCAGGCAGCGAATCTAATGCTGATAAAATCGCTAAAAGATGCTTGTTGCAAGTATCTTGTTAACTCTTTAAATGTCAGCAATTGTCTAGGAATGCAAAGATTTGCTGAAGCATATGCATGTACTGAACTTCATGAAACAATAACAAAGTTTGTACAGGATAATTTTGGATATGTCACCTACAATGACGAATTTCTTCATCTTTCGGAATACCAACTTGCATCATTACTATGTGCAGATGATTTGAGCGTCCTTAATGAAGAGAAAGTGTACGAGGCTCTTATAAGATGGGTAAAATATGACCCAAGAAACAGAAAAAGGTGCTTCAAAGACCTGATCGAACACATCCGGTTTCCCATGATGTCGCCAGATTACCTCATCGATCAGGTAGAATCAGAGTCGTTGTTTCAAGAGTTTCCAAACTGCAGAGAACTATTGACGGAAGCGCATCATTTCCATCTTCTCCCAAGCCGAAGAGGTTGGTTTCAAACAGCCAGAACGCGGCCAAGAAAGTATGAGAGTACTAATGAACTTCTTGTTGCTTGTGGTGGTAATGGAGAAGCTTCCAACAATTCTACCAGTAAGAATTCCACATTATTTTTTAAGCTCTGTAAGAACGTCTGAAATTTATAAGAATATGAATCACTAAGAACCAAAATTACCTAGTTTTTCAGCAAGTTTTTGCTTTTATATGGCAAATGTTTGTTACTGGCTAATGCAAAACATGTTTTTTCTAGTATACTCTTACAACCTGATTAAAGGAAACTGGGTCGAGCTACCGAGGCTGTCACCCGAGAGAGGTTACCACGGAGTGTCCTCGATCGAAGGTGAAATGTACGTTGTTGGCGGATTCAATAATCCAACTTCAGATACCCTAGACACAGGTGGGTTGTTTAATTTCTAACAAGCATATAATATAACTTTGGACCCAGCGGTGTAGCAATGCACACTTAATCCATTGATAGTGTTTCTTTAAAGAGTGGTGGAAATTTGTGTTTTTTATGTGCCCGAAATACAGCTTTCCTTGTTCCAATTGGCTGAATTGGGCATTGTAGCAGCACAAAATACTATTCCAGCATGCAAGTAAGATGGTCAGTTTTATAGCATTGCACTGTCTTTTCACGACCAAACGATCGCTAACTGGCTCGTTTATTTACATAGTGTATGGATTAGACAACTTATATTAAACTCATTGACTTCCATGATCAACAAACCTGATTTTGTGCAATGGGGAATTAATGCTTAACTCATGGACTCCATTGTTCCATAGGAGCTTTATAGGCAGAAAAAATGCACCCAGAGGATAATCATATGCTTTCTATTTGCAGGAAAGAAGTATGACGTCGAGACAAGCTCATGGCACCCGATAGCATCAATGCATACCAAGAGAAGTAAAATGAGTATGGTGGAATGTGGTGGGATGCTTTACGTAATGGGCGGCTTTGATGGGACCACGACGATCAACTCTGTCGAATGTTACAACCCGGCAACCAATAGGTAAAGGAAACGCCATTCCACATTCTTCGTTAGTAGAGTAGAGAGATTTTAACATAATTTGAAACGAAAGAGCCCGTTCTTTTGAAAACTGCGCGTTTATTCAATTTTCAATCGTAATCCGTTCACCTGCTCGTCTTGTTTAAAATCATATTCGATCCACTAATACTATCATATTCGATCTACTAATACTATTTAACAAAAAAGGGTGTTTTACAATAATTGCTTAAAGGGGTTGGCTATCTAAGCTGAATTCCTATTTGCCTTAAGCTCCCTTCTGTTGTTACTGTATACTGTCTAACATCAATGCAAAGTTTCAAGAATATCATTAAGGCCCCGCCCATACGATGCCGGAAGTTTTTGAAAACACAATCTTTTTACAAATAAATATGCGTCCACACCATGAGTGTTTTCAAAGATTTGTCCACATGGAAACGCAAAACCAAATAAAAACGTTTGAAATTCGGCTATGAGCATGCGCAAATTGCTTGGCGCCAACTTTTCATTTGCGCTGTTTACTACTTCTTCACAATGATAATAATTTTCAACATCAGGAAAATCGCAATAAATGGCAAAGCAAAGAAACCTTCAGAAAATAAGACTTGTGAGTCATTTGTTTGGACAGAAGACGAGGTTGAGCTATTACTAAAAGTCGCTTACTATTAAAAAGTTCATATGCAATGATTTTATATTTTGAAGAGATACAAGAATGAAAATTTTTATCTGGAAGCAGGCTTGACAACCAAGATACCAGCAAAACGATTACTTTACTCAGCATCTTGGCTGGAAATTGTTTTTGGGTGGCGTCCGCCTTTTCAAAAAGTTCCATTTTCGCCATCCACAATCGAGCATGAAAACAGCGTTCTCAAACATTTACACCCTGGAGGGCGTTTTCAAAATGTTGCGTTTTCGGTCACCGAACCTAAGCAATAAGAACCTTAGTGGAACCTAAAAAATTAAGAACATCTTGGACATATTCCTTTGATTTAGAACCTTTATTTGTGAACCTAATTTTGAAATACAAAACATAATGTATTTATTCTGAAAGGCACAAATGTCAATACGCTTCACTGTATCAGATTCATCAACAAACAAATTTGATTCGACAAATAAATGTTCACTGAAACCAACTAACCACCTTATCATTCTTTGCAGATGGAGATTTGTGGCACCCATGATGACCCGTCGAAGGTGCACCTGTGCCGTAACCGTCAGTGGCTGCATGATCTACGTGATTGGAGGCCACGATGGCGCCCAGATCCTAAACACTATCGAAAAATATGACATTGAAAGGTAAAATCATTATAAATAAATAACATTCAAAGTTTTTGCCAGCCGTAATGAATCACAGATAGCCCAAGTGCATTTTTCTACAACAGCAGAGTAGGAAAGCTTACTTATCAACTTTCCATATTTGTCCATAAAAGTCTCCGTGCGCCGCCCCATCCCCATCTGCGCGGTCCTTGAATTACGTTACGACTTTGGGAACACCTCAGAAATTAATATTACATTTGTTTCTGTTTAGTAAAATATTTTCATTATTTGAACTGGAGTCATTAAAATCTTTCTAGAGACGCCTGGAGCCTAACTGATGTCGCCACAATGGGCGAGCGGCGGTCTTTCCCGTGTTCAGTGACCATAGAAGAAAGCATCTACGTCATGGGTGGCTATGACGGAAACGACACGTTGCGGACATGCGAGATTTTCAACTCGTCGTCCAATTCTTGGTCAAGCATAGAGCCGATGAATGTGGCACGTTCGAATGCCGGGGCAACGTTTATGAACAGGAAAATATTCGTCGTTGGGGGCTGGGATGGAGTGAGTCTGTCTTCCGTAGAGTTCTACGATATGGTGACGAACGAATGGGTACGAGCAAATAATCTGCCAAGGCCGACTACGGGCATAAGATGTTGTGTACTGATACAGCAACACTCTAACGAGCAAAAGCCAAAGCACAAGTCAGGAAAAGCCGGAAGCTGCTGTATATCATAACACGATAGTTTAGGACCAACATTTGTATTTGGGTCAGCGTATTACGACAAAAACACCCTGTAACATTTTAACCAAACATTCGAAATAAAACACCCTACGATTAGCCGGGCTATGAATTAAAGCCAACGCGGAGGCGAAGCTAATCTGCAAACCCAGTATAATTTCAAACTTAATAGGAATTTTCAAGCTTAATTAATTAAAAAAGTTGTCTAACACTTACTAAGATTCTCAGCTTCAAATACAGTGATTGAGCAATGTAGCTTGGATCAAGTGTTACCAGAAACAAAGCACGTGCTTTATAAATAATTAGTAGCAAATTTTAAGCCAGCATAGCTCTCAAAACATATTAGCAAAAATCAAATCAAGTTTCTTAATTTTTCACTTGGTCGTTTGTTTACGAAGTGTTTGCAGTTGGAACCTTAATATACGGCTATCACTCCACATCCCAAAGAATCAGTACTGAAGAGTACTGCCTTCTTGCCAAAAGTTCCCTCAACTGTTTCTCCACTCGTAACTAGACCTGGGCCTGGAGAAACTCAAGTGCATCTGATATCAAATGAAACTTTCCTATCCTTTAATGTAAATTAACATAAAACTGCTGTGGTACGGCAGTACGACATCGAATATTCCAATCCTTTATTAACATTGCTTTCATAAGATGAATTTTTTGTCAAAAACGTAGCGAAAGCCATTGTATTTAATCTAACAGAATATGGTCATTCATACTTATTCTTTAAATAACGATTAGAATTAAATTTTTACAATGCTATCTCCGTACTCCTTCGTTTATAGAAAATCTCTCCATACCTGCGATAAATATGATGCATCGGCTCGGTCCCATCCTAAAACGATTATTTTGTGAACCATTTCATCTTTAACAACGTACTAGCTACTCGATTCTAGGAAATATTCTGGATAACCGATCATATTATCGGTATAAAGCCGGGTATCATGGTTACCCCCTAACCCAAACTTACTTAAGAAAATAACAGTCATAAGCATTGTACAGCGCATAGATTGTACAGATTTATAGCCAATACGGGTGTTGCCAACTTCCAAATATTTATCATCTGAGTCCATACAAAACTAAATCCTAATATGTGATTTATTTATGGTACATTCGGTTTGAACAGAACAACTTAATATAACACTTGCGGGTTGAAGAAATCTTATCAGTTCGTCTCCTTCAAAACTGTTCTCAGTAGGTGAATACCTAAGTGTTTGTCGCCATCCTAAGCATTCTAGTTTTTCTAGTTTGGCTGATACTTGGTAACAAAACAGGAGGAGGAATCACGTGATTAGCGCTATTCCCTTTCCCATTACAGAACAATGATATCTTGGTCACATAATTTCCCCTTTTTTTCGGATGTGCTTTGCTGTTCTTCATCATCTTCTAACTTCCGCTTCCGGTCGCTAGCTCGGTCTGAAGCTGTGTCCATTTTGTCTGCAATAATAAAATGTATCTGATACAGGGTACCAAAGAGCATGCAAGTGTCTTTTGGTAACCAATAGGAGCTATTTGATGATATTTGATTTTTTACTTATTTCAATTTACTTAGCATGCTACTTAAATGCTATAATAACGATCAATTTAAGTAAATGTTTCCTGGTACAATTTACTTACAATCGTTATTACAGCATCATATTGTACCGTATGCAATCTGGTATATTAACTTAAATGCTACTTTAAGATTTCAAATTACTTAGCATGCTACTTAAATGAAATCATCAAGGACAGACAATTTGTGAAGCTATTCTATGTTAAAAGATATCAAATGTTTATTGTGAACTACAACTTGAAGAACAACATTATTTAGTTTATCGAGCTCAAAATTGTAATCAAAATCCCGCAGATCCCCGGGTACAGCCTCAAAACCGCGTGTACTTACCCACACGATCAGGTTTAACATCAATTTCTTTCAAAGAGGCACTGCTAGCACTTGTAGGCAAATTTTCCTCTCCTTCGACAACGAACAGTTCGTCGGGATCTTTTTCCTCCCTGGGTAAAAAACAAATTTTAATGAATTTAAAAGGAATCTAGAAAAATTGCAATTCGTCAAAATCCTTGAAACGTTTGAAAGAAACGGCCTAGAGTTGCTTGATATCAATAAGCATACCTTTGTCGTATGGTTATGACCAGTTCGTAATTCTGTAGGAAGTCATCAACTTTTAGCCTTGTTCCGTTTACAATTTTGAATTCTGACAGCATTTTGCTATTGTTATCTACAAGGAGAACAGTTAGACATATAACAAAGATTACCCTGATGCTTACATTATGTGGGAAACCCAGTCATTAGGTATTGGCATAAATCAAATAAGAAGTTATTTAGTTTTAGGGCTTGTCAAATCAAGAAGAAGAAAAACTGAGAAACTGGTGTGTGGTGTGGTAAAATGGAACGCACATAGATATTAATTTCGACTAAAGCACATCGAAAACTCGACCAGCAAAATGAAATATTGTTTGCATAGAAGGTAATTTCAAATAAATGACAAAGTAACACTTTATTAGCATTAATCAATTAAAAATAAGTTACCATAAGTTTACAACAAAACTATGAATGACATTCGATCAAGCAATTACCTTCAGTTTCTCCCTCTTCGCTAGAAATCAAAATCGTGCCTGAAAGAGAAAATTGCTTGTTGAGCATTTTCTGGTTTGACTGAAATGACGAAAGCCTCTGTCTAAGGCTTGAGCAAAATTCGACGATTCACAATGTCAGTGAATGTGTTGTGGAGTCAGTCAGTAGCGAGTTTGTTATCTTGTTATCTGACTTATAACTGTTACAGGAAGATGAAATTAGGCTAACCATCTTATGAATACAATTAAACAAACAGAAACCTTTTCCATCTTCAATTTCAACATCGGGAGCAACCATGGCGAATTTTTCTTTTAATATCTGCAAAAGAGTGTAGTGTTGTAAGTTACAAGATTAAAAATACTGCGATGGCTGTACTTTCTTTCAATTTACAACTTAATCATCATTGCTATGAGCAGCAAACTAGCCAAGGAATAGACGTTGGCAAGCACTCACCTTTTCCTCAAGCATTTTCACTGTCATTTTGTTAGTATTCAGATGCACAGTTACCTAAAAAATGATTAATTCTCCGCATGAACAAGAAAATGGACAAGTTAAAGTCACTTTCGTGAAATAACAGTATGTGCTTTGCAAGAACATTTGCTTGAGCGTTAAGCAACTGATAAAAGACCAAAAGCAAATGAAAGTGTTGAAAAAATACTAATATTCTTACCTCTGGTTTTGAAGCGCAGACGTAGCATTTAGGATTTGGTGGGACTAAGTTTGAACTGACAAGAAGTCGCTTTTTTACCCTTGCATGTTTGTTCAAGAATATCTGGAAATTGAAATAATACACCGTAAGATTTTTATTTTGCGTCAAGCAGTCGGTAGATTAATTGTTAGATGCTAGTTTTAAAACTGAGCTAGATAATTTGAAGCTTGTGATTAATCTTGAGGTAATTTTAAACACAGTAAATATCCATCATCGGTATCGACGAGTCGTTAGAAATCTACACATATTTCTTATTACACACCCCGGGCATTTAGCACACCCATTGTTGATTAGATCAGGCCATACAACGAGCAGACTGTGGGAGCTGAATAAACTTACGTATATCTCTGAGATGGCACTATACTAACCGTTTTGCATTTGTGCACACAGCCAGAAAGAATTTTCAATGCTTCCATGACAATGAGCCCGGATATAACTGCATTTGTAGTTGCGATAGCGGGTATAATATTGCCAGCCATAGCTGCAAAGAAATGTAGGCAATTTTTAAACAGCCATTCTCCCTCTCATTTTGAGGAAAAACTATGATATGAATGCTACGAAATTTTCTTTCTCGCGACAAAGAGAATGTATTTTCTGGTTATTCTTTGGATTTGTTGAACCAAAACCAAATGCAACATTTTGTAGAAATCAACAAACTGGAGCGCTGGGTGGAAATGGTATCAATCCTACTCCTGAGTTAATATTTTTTTTTTCTAATGCTCCTTGAGTAAATGCTCCAGATTGGTTGTATAGCCTTTAGGAGTTAACGATTGAAGATTGAAGATTCTTTCAACATGTATAATATGCAGTGTTTTAGGGATACCATAAAAAGCTAGACAAAAGCATTTCTAGTATTAATATTGATGGTGCACCTACATTTGATATCGAATCGACTCTTCATTGAAATGCCAAATATAAAGGACCTTATATTTGAAGCAGCAACAACGAAGTCCATTGCCACATCATCGTCCTAGGGTAAAAGCGTCGCAAACATAATTTAACAAATTTTGAAACATTTTCTAAACTGAAAAAAACTTAAACGCCTAAGACCTGCTGGCAGAAACAGATGCTGTGATGGAAAAAAGTAATCTTTGGTTGGAACATGAATATACCGTACAGACGGTGTTCTAAGCATGCCATCACTAGAACGAACATCGAACGAATTATTCGGATGAACCGTAGATAAAAATATGGAACGTTCTTGCAGCTGAGGCTTTAGAATATCAAATATCGAGACGCTTCTTAAAGGTGAGCCTTTTACATTTTTGCTAATGGCACTGACAACTAATTCACAATTTCTCGCAGCATCTTTAATTTACTTTTGGCACTATATAAAATAGCAAATTTTACTCAGCTTTTTTTTATTTATTTTCAGGAAAACTACGACAAGATGGTTACATACAAAGCTATTCGATTGAAAATCGGTACGAAACATTCCAATATCGTTTTCATTTTCACTTACAGTATTTAACAGTATTTCCTTCTGAATGAAATTTTTCTATCATTTTAGATTCTCTTTTCTCAAGTATCAAAAGACTTACAAACATAGATGGGCGTTCGAGAACGCCCCAATGCACGATGGAAAATCTTCAAAATCATGAATATCAAATATTCATTTTTAATCATGTGAGTATAAAACCTTCTTTGAGCAATAACAAAATAGTGACGATATCATTATTTTTAAAACCGATTCATACTTTTTAAAAATGTAAAAAGATTGTGGCTTCAAACAGATCAATTGGAAAACTAAAGTACATTTTAAAGCAACTCAATCTGCTAGAGTTAACATTCTTTTCTCCAAAGATGTAAATGTTAATTTCAATTGCTTAGTTGGCTATGGGATGATTACTGAATATTAGAAAATATGCTCCCATCGGAGCTAAGACAAAAATCTCTTCATCTTTTGGTAACATGCTGCTTTTGAGATAGTGTTTTATTCTAATATACAAGAATTCAACTAGCTGTGCATTTCATGGTTGGGTAGCTTCTAAAACCAATTTTTATTTGCAGATCAAATCACAAATTCAAGTTATTTTCGACGATTTAACAAAGCTACACGCTTACGTACGTATAACCATGCATGACATGCTTAAATTCCAAACAAATGTCTATCGTGTATATAACTAGACTGTTGCACTGCATTTTCCTTTAACTGAAGTGTTTTTAAATGAGAGTTTTATTAAATCAAGTTTTATTTAAACCTCTACTAGCAGATAACTTATTCAAACAAGGCTTATTCAAACAAACAACCATGTTTCAAGAATTTTTTCTGTGTTACAAGCTCCATTTTTTACGCTTAGGTCACTGAAGATTCTATTTGTGGCAATTTAGAATTGATTGGCAGGTTTTTAAATGACCTTTTGGAAGCATGGGACGTATTCTTCAATGGAATGTCAACAATGGTAAGTCATTCACCATGTAACAAACGTATGATCCTACCCAAAACCTTCACATAAAACCTGCAGGTGATAATAATCCACTTTCATACGTAAACAAGATGCTGCAACTTTTAGCTTAAAGATTATAAGTTCTTTTCCAGCAAACACAAAAATCCTGGGCCCAGTTAAAACCCTAGTTTGTTCAAGGGCAAAATCACGATTGCACCCATTTGTATCAAGTCGTTACCCCGCTAGTATTAAGTCGTAAGGGTGTTTCTTAATAATCAGAGATTGCAAATTTCTCAGTAGTACATGAAGTCCAATACCATTCAAAAGAAGGTCCCAAAAGAGATTTCGTGTTTGATTTGTGCTTATTCGCTATACCCTTCTATGTTTAGTTATGTATCAATACGAAATTTTGTTAACAATAGCGACGTAAGGGGATGAGTGACTGGTTAGCAATGCATATGAAGATGTACCACAAGCTAGCTGCCAGAGAAACATACCAATGCCAAGGACGTATAAAAAGAGTCAAGGAAAGACTTCGAGGGCGTTTCATAGACTACGAGTTTCGCAAAGAGGAGCAAGCAAAGCAGCTATATGCCGAGAGCCGCTTCCATTTCACAATGCGATCAACTGCGTTTGATCTTCGACCTTGCAGAGATAAACTTCGTAATGATTGCAAAGTTGAGATGACGACATTGCTAGAACAACAATTATCGGACAGCAGCATTGACACTTCGGACGATGAAGACCTGATGCAGGAAGTGGATAATTTTTGTAAAAACCTTGAAAATTGGCTCGAAGAAGAAGAAATACGGAAGGAAAAGGAGGAGGCGAAGCGACTAAGGATGTTGAAAAGACAAGCTACCGTTGCAGCCAATTCACCAATAGGGAAGAGTAATGGCAATAGTGAGCAACAGCCAACTGAAAACGGCAGTGGTTTGAAACGAAATTGTCGGAGTAACAAGAAAGACAAGAAACGAAAACGAAAAAGAGCGAGCAATGGCAGTGAGACATCTGATAGCGATCCGTCATCTGACGGCGACTTTTCGGATTCTGATAACCCGGAATGGCAGGAATTGCGAGAGAAAACGAATGGCTTTCGGAATATGAGGAGACGAACTTACGAAACGAGGCAGAACAAGAAGGAACCGAAACCTGTTCCAATTAAAAAATCTGCTAACCAAAAGGGACATAAAAGAATGAGAACAAGGTCGTCAGGCGGCTCCACAAAGTCTCCTGGAAATAAAAGCTCAAAAAGATAACTGATTTCTAACAATTACATATAATTGCTCTAAACATAAAATCCTAACCCACTCTGCGATGGTCTGAGATTTTTGGACATCAGACATCACAGCACAGAAGACAGGATTTAGCATTCGAATGGACGGGCTCAAAAGAATACCTTTTATCAAGGCAAAGCGATAGGCATCTTACTTCAGATGAGCAACTATTTTCATGCCACAGGCCATTGTCTCCCAACACGTATCTACAAAACATCACCTGCTAACATACACGATTTAGTCTGAAACATAATAAAAATTATAAGTCACAAACAATTAACAGCTTTTATGTAATTTATAACAATACAATAGCTATTCAAAAGCAATAAACTAAACAAAGAAATACCACAGACCTTGTCCCAAACGAGAAACTCTCCAATTGTCTCAACCTTTTTCTTCAGTAGAGCGAGACTAAAATGAAACAAAATTTAGCATGACGAAGATTCTGTCTGCAGATTGTATTTAAATTGTTGTATTCTTCTCTCTAGAAGGAATGTATTTAAAACAATGTTCTTTCTAAACAGCTTTGGCGATTACAACCATATAATTAAACATGAAGGGCGATTAAAAGAAATGCGAGGGATAAATACCTTTTGCCAAAAACTTCAGCACATTCCTTTACGCTCCATACTCTTTTAATATTGTCGTCTACACTAGCCTTTTCATTCGTTGTATTATCTAGAAAAAGTTTCTAACAGGTTGTAGAAATGAGATTTAAGATTTTTGTTTCTTATTGTACGTCTAAATAAACACCGTATTGTTTACTTAGATATAGAGAAATAGAAATGTCCACTCCCCCTTCCTCCCTAAAACAAGTTTAGAAAGTAAAATAGCTTTGGAGAATCAAAAAGCAATTGTTAGCCATATAAGCAATTAGGGGAGAGTATAATTAAATAAAGTAGTGCATATTGTCAATATTATCATAAATAGCGTACCAATCAAATGAAATACGTATCCTGACATTATAGGTCTCTTGACAGCAAAGTATTATTGTTCAAAGAGGAAGAATGGATGGTTGAATACAACGTTGTAAAATGTTGGTTAACTGATTGATTTTAGTAATGAAAAGCAAAACCATTTTGTCAGAATAAGGAAGCCTATGAGCTACAAGTAAGGATGACAAACCTGTGTTCAGAGCTTTATCCCAAGGTAACGGAACTGGTGGTCTACGCTTTTTCCATAATTTATCCATTGACAGCAAATAATTTATGTCAGTGAAGAAAAACTGCACAAAACAGACATGCCTTTTAGTCAAGAGGGTGCAATCAGTTGCTTTTTATATGACAGAAACAAAATTATAAACAGATTTATTGTTTCCACAACAAGTGGTTAAGTAAACGTGACCCTCTTAATAGTGGAATTAATTTGTGCTTTCTAAATAATATGATATTGGCCACCATACACCTCCAACTACCATGGTAGTTTGGGTAACTATGCCAAAATATTCAATCAAACCATCTTTCTCAATTAAATAAAAATTAACAACTTTCTAATGCCTATTATCAGTAGTTCATCACTGCAAATAAATTTTAAAATTATCATTTCTTTCAACATTTCTTAGAAGGCCAGATTTAAAAAAGACTTTCACCTAATTGAACATGAATTGGCCAACACAAATCAAATTCCTTACACTGTAGGTATTCAAGGAACAAAATGATAGTGGAAATGGCAATCACAGGGGAGCCCTTTATAAACAATGATGTCCTATCACTGCATGTAGAGAATCATCTAGTATTCTCCTCATTGAAGGTAGTCACCATAAGCACTTAAAATTCTAAAAAGGGGTATTATTCATTATAAGGCAGCTTAAAAAATTATATTAAAATTAATCATACTTTTGAAAACAATTTTGCAGGATCATATTGAACTTCCTCTGCCCATTTTCTAGTAGATCTTCTTTTAATTTCACTCTCCTCTTCATTTGTTGTTGTTTGTATCTTCTCCTCATTATTGCCATTGTCCTCTGTAAATTGATAACACAAAATGCACTGCATTAACGAAATGCATTAAATAAATAAGCAAGAATAATTGAGAGATCTCTTGAGGAAAAGTAACTTTAAAACTAGTTTTGATTTTTTAGATTTATGAAACCAGTTTTTTAGGAATAATATCTAGATGTTTTCTTATAGATAAAGAAATTATGTTCTCAAATACCATTTAATTCTGGGTCCTCTGTGTCTGGGGAAACTTCAGCATCTGCATCTGCCTCTCCAAATAATTGGCTGCAACAGGAGATTCAAATCATGTTAAGATGTTGCCTTTCTTATTTTTTCATCGTAAAAAAGGAGAAAAAAGACCTGCCAAAATAGCAGATTTCAATTAAAGTTCATTATAACAAGTATTTTAAAATCACTCACAAACTACATGCACTTCTTGACCTGCAATTAACTTATGGCAGCAAAGCAAAGGCAATACAAATTTTTTTACATCGATTCAAATTGACATCACAAATAGCTCTGGGAATAACCAAAAATATTATATACAGCTGTGTTGTACCAAAACCACTTGTTGACTCTACCCATGTGAAACAGCCAATAGGCCAGTTTAAGTTGATTGCTAGGCCTAAATGTCAGCCCACTCAACTCTGTATAAAGTGTGCAAAAAGGAAAATTGACAATAGATCTAAATAAGGCTCTTACTTAAAGAGATGCTTTGCCCATACAATACAATGTACTGGCTCAGATGGAGTATTTCTTATGGTACACCCTGGATACGTCTTTTGAGCAGGCTTGGGTTGGCACTCGTAACATTCTGAAAATCCCTGCATAAAAAATTTTAAATTCACTTTTGAATTTTGAGAACTTAATGATAATAAAGAACAAAAGTATACAAGTCACAATCAAAACCCTTTTTTGCATTTTAATAAAGACACTTGATAAACATTCTTTCCGCAAGTTTCAAATAGGAAAAACAGAAATTCTACTCGAAACATGAATTGAAGGACAAAAATGTGAAAATTCTTTCCATTATCTCTTGTTTCTAAAGACTACGAGAAAACTAGTTACCTTTTTGATTACAGTGACTTGACCAAGATAACCTGCAGAGCCACTTTCAATCAATGGAACATCAGCAGTAAGGCACATTCTATTCACATGACTTCGGGCCGCTGAAAGATTCAAATAATAGAAAACTGAAGATTACTGAGGAAACATTTTTATGGATGACAGGTTCTTGAAGAATTCAAAATTTTTGCAAGTACTTTGGTAAATTATACTTATACCAGAATCCTCCTACCAGCACCTCCCTTGAATGAGGGCTGCTACCCTCAGATGTGAACCAGTTAAGTTTATGAAGAGGATGTAGAGGAGGATGGTTGTGATAATGACAAAGAAATTGACATTTACAATGACCCTGAATTGAAAACTAGCAGTTTCCTT
Organism: Rhopilema esculentum; assembly: GCF_057945365.1. Taxonomy (NCBI): domain Eukaryota; kingdom Metazoa; phylum Cnidaria; class Scyphozoa; order Rhizostomeae; family Rhizostomatidae; genus Rhopilema; species Rhopilema esculentum. The sequence continues at coordinate 5,618,684 of NC_142818.1, forward strand.
TTAATGAAACTTTGATCAGACAATTGAAATGGAAAATCTGTTCCTCTTACAGGTGTCCCTCTTTAAGTGACAAGACCATCCAAATAACTGCCCAAATAACCACGGTAAAAAATTTAGAGAATTTCCTATACTTAGCTTAGATTGGTTTCAAGGAAGTCAGATTTTGTTTGGTAGAACTAAATAAAATATCAAATGCTAATTACAGTAAGTTGCCTGATGATCAAATTAAGCACAAAAACATGGATAGCAACTTATAACCATTCTGTTCTATACACAAATCGTGTACAGCTCTGCCTACATGGTATCACTTTACAGGGTTTTTCATTTGAGGTGAGCAATCACTCCTGATTCCGTCAGCACTTGCGTAAACCCAACCACGAGAGCGTTTGATCACCCGCCCAAAACAGTGAATTGTGGAAAATAAATGCTTCATCAATTAACACATTTCTAGTCATCTTTTGTGACCCAAGCAAGTGACATAAACAGATTGAAGCCGGAATATCTAAACACAGGATGTATAAGTAAGCTGGCTTAACCACATCTCAAAGAAAAAATGCATTTGAAAATTGATTCAACGGTGAATGTTTAGGAATACTTTAGGTACTTGAACTACAATAGCACTTGGGACATTTTCTTGGCAGTTAAAGCATTTTTAAGAAAAGTTTGAAACAAAATTTTGTGATCATCTGGGAATAACGTCTATGTGACCTCTGTGATGTAGGTAAAGTTTACAAATGAAGCACATTTATATTGGGTATTTAATATTTCTTGGAGAGCCTTCAAGGTCATCGAAACAGTTCGTAATAGTACCCCTTTTAAAAACCCTTTGAGATCAAACCCTCATGTTGCTGGATTTGTGCAAGATCCTGAGTGATTGCATGCATCAAACAAATATGGATGCTTTATGACAGACTGGTAAACAGGAATTTTTGTCAAATGCAAATTAGGCAAACAACATGTTAAAAATCACCTTTATTATCTAGGGCATTCATAACTATTGTAAACTGTTTGAAGAAATCCGCATTGTATTCAGGGCTAAAATGGAAACAGACAAAAATAAGGCAATTAAACTTTCAGACTTAAAAATGTCAGAGTGAAAAGTGCCTATACATTTCTGGAATGATACATCATACCAGTGGACCTGCAGAAACAGATAACAATATTAGCTTTTTGATTGGTTTCAAATACATACTGGGATACTTACTTATCTTTTAATGAATTCTTGAATGAGAATGCAAGATCAAGGTATTTAAGTCAGATTTTGAATCCTTGTTTTCCCAGGTGTGCCTAATGTCAGAGTGTATTGTATTTCTTTTAAACTTTACACACAGCATTGAGGATATTCATAATATACTTTGAAGAAAACTTATCATTTTCAAAGATTAATTGCATATATTGTTGCAGATATTGTCTGACTTGGGGCTTAGCGAGATAATCACCTTAACTATGAACAGAAAGGAAAAGAAAGGTTGTTTTCTCTTGAGATCTGAGAAAATGTCTTCCCAAAAAATAAATAGGTCTACTTACTTCATTATATTGTCATGGTATGCAACAAACTTTACATCTGGATTCATGTCAAGTATAATCTCCTGTGCAACCTAAAACAGTTACTAAACAATATAATCAAATAATCTTGAAAAACCACTTTCCACACCACAAGTCCTTTGCAGGCTCCTTACACACCTTGTATAAATGTGCTTATTTGAGCAAATGCAAGTTTTAGTATTTACCATATAGTATTTACCTCTCACAATATGCAAATATGATTTTAAGTTTTTAGTAATAAAGAAAATACAAGTGATTTAAATAGGTATCTATGAAGGTGGTTGAATAATAAAATTATGAGGCTTGCAAAAAACTTAAAATTTACATCCCTATAAACATTTACTGGCATGCTTCCCTTATAAAAACTCAATAAATTTAAAGAGATAAGATAAAAATACAGAACCTTTGCCTTTGACTTTCCAACATGCTTCTTTTGAAACAAAAACTGCCTATTTAAATTGCTAACATCAATTGTATCAAGATCAATCTAAAAAGAAAAGTATCACATTCATACTGAAATTTTACAAAACATTACCTTCAAGAAAATTTGGAAAGTTATACAATTCAGGCTGTTATTTATAAGGATGCTTTGATTTTTACAAAAATGTGTTTTGCAAATGTTTTCAAAAATGCTTCATAGGTGTATTTTAAGTGTAAATACAATAGATTCTATACAAGAGTACCCAGCAACTTTTGATATTGTTAGAAATAGACTAGGACTAAGTAGGAGGAAGAGGCCTTTTATTTGTTATGATAACCGCGATAAGTTACGGGAGAAAAGGTACATACGACAGTTATATCTGAAAATCCCGTGAGTGCAAGGTTCTTAAGAAGCTCGCATCCTATGCCGCCAGCACCAACAACCAAAACTTTACACTGTGAAATATTCTCAGCAAGAAAAGCCCCGTAAATTTCTCCCGCCATGCTGCCTTCTGCTTTCCTTACTGCCAATCTCGAATTCATAATGAGGTTATGCTTCCGTTGTTGCCTCTGTTGAATTTATTTGCTCAGAAGCTCAAATGTTGCATAAGGCCTATCTATATTAGCAAGATAAAATAAGGAACTTGATGTTAGGAATAACAAACTCTTTGTCATGATCAATTTGGCAGTCATAGGCGCAGGGTCCGCTGGACTTGCGATGGCAAGGTACTTATCAGCCCATCCAAAGCTGTTTAAGTTTGTCGTTTTCGAGCAGGGTAACGAAGTTGGTGGGACATGGATTTATGATGAAGGAGTTAGTGATGATGGTGTTCCATGTCGATTTACTAATTTGACGCACAGAGAACTTACAGCTTTAGCTGACAATGACACAATACACTCCAGCATGTACAAAAATTTAAGGTACAAATTTCTATGGTGCTTTCTTCTTTGCTTTTTTTTATTCTAACATTTTGAAATTGTCAATTTATTCTAGTTTGATTTGTCAACCTATTTCTTTGTTTATTTAATTTAGCAAGATATTGAAAAAATACCAAGTATTGGCATTAAAGTTACAGTTACTTTAAGAATCAGTGATCTACATTGTATCTCCCTTTTATTAAAGCCCCATGCATTGAACATAAAACAATTTGGTTAATGCCTTTTTTCTTTTCAAGGACAAATTTACCAAAACAAGTGATGGAGTTTCCAGATTTCCCATTTCCAGAAGATTGCAAAACATTTCCTTCCCACAAAGATGTTTTGGAATACTTGAAGGCATACTGTGGACATTTTCAACTAAGGCAGTTTATCAGATTTAGAACCGAAGTAAAGCATATATCTCCTTTACTGGATGGTAATTATAACAGAAAAGGAGATTTAAATGTGAAATGGAAAGTCACCACCTCAGATGTAAACAACACAGAAACTATAAACATCTATGATGCAGTTGTAATTTGCAATGGGTATGATCCATATGTTTTTTTTAATCCTAGCCTCATATCATCCATTTCTTTATTTGATAAATGTATAGTTATCCCCAAAAATATTTCTCTGGCTTTGAAAAAAGCAAACATTTAGTAAACTAAAGCTTTTCGTCTGACACTCTTCAGAGTTTAAAACGTCAGAAAATAGATCGAAAACTCTACGCTAGGAAATATATATACCCAGTTGTGGATCTATGTTCTGATGTTTTAAACTCTGAAGAGTGTCAGACGAAAAGCTTTAGTTTACTAAATGTTTGCTTTTTTCAAAGCCATTTACAAGTTTTGTACCACCAAAAGATTGTTTAAATATTTCTCTGAAAATTTTAGTCATATATAGAAAAAAATCACATGCTGCACTTTTTTACTTCTCAGTCTACAAGAAGTCCAAAAATAAGTGAAATAATTTTCACTGCTATTTCCTGTTATGATCCATTTGAAGACCTAAAATTTCTTGAAAGTTTGAATAATAGGCCTTGGTACAGCCAGTTATGTTTTTAAAAGTAAGCAGCTGATTGTTCATTATTCTTATTGATACTATTACTTGAAATCAATCTATTTTACTTTTTAGACATTTCTCTAAACCAAACTTACCCAGCATTCCAAACATTGATATTTTCTCTGGCTCAGTGGTGCATAGTCATTTTTACAAAGTTCCAGAACCATACTATAATATGAATGTAGTTGTACTCGGAGGAAGAGCATCAGGAAGAGATATTGCCATAGAGATATCACAGGTTGCCAAAAGTGTCTACTTAAGTCACAACGGTCAACATGGTATATCCACTTTGCCTGAGAATTTCATCGAAAAACCATCAATTAAGTGCATTGGAGAAAATGGTGATGTTGTCTTTGAAGATGGATCACAGGTTAAAGCTGATGTCATAGTTTACTGCACTGGCTATAGTTTTGATTTTCCGTTCTTGGACAAAAGCTGTGGTGTTAGTGTTAGCAATGGAAGAGTTAATCCTCTGTATAAGCATCTATTCAATGCTTGTTTCCCATCAATGTCAATTATTGGTGTTTGCAATATTGTTTGCCCGTTTCAACTTTTTTCCATGCAAGCAAGGTGGATATTGAATGTGCTCACAAAAGAAGTCTCCCTTCCCACTTATGAAGAAATGCTTACAGATCACAATAATGAGTTAGGTTACAAAGTCAAAGCAGGTATACCTGAGCGCCATTTTCATAGACTCAGTGGTGACTTGCAATGGGAATATTACAAAACTATTTCAGAACTTGGAAAAGTGAAAACAATCAGAAATGTAGTTGAAAAGATGTATAAATTTGTTGCCAAAGACAGAGAACTTAATATTTTGAAGTACAGAGACAAAGAATATGAAGTTATCAATGATGATATGTTTGATGTATTACAGTGATTTTGGTTCTAATTTTTGTACATGCTTGGGAATTTGAATATTTTTGTACATTTGTTAATTTTGCAATGGAGATTTTGCCTTTTTCCCCATTACACACAATACATAAATATGCATGCCAATCAAAAGTTATTTTATTTGATAAATTGTTTAATATATAATAAATTATTTAATATTTAATTTTATTGAACTGTATGATGAAGAGTTTTTTGATGCCTTGTTTTCCCTAAATCTTTGCTTTTCAGGTCATTCACAGTAATTCTATAATGTTTAAGGAAACAGAAATTGTATCATTTTTCTTAATTTAGTTTGTTGCTATGATTTGAGATAGAAACGTTTATGATAACATTAAGATGAGATTTGATTGGGACAAAGACGTTTTTGTAAAAAGTAATTGATTGTCAACACTGTTCCATAAATTGAGCCTGCTCGTGTTCAAACTAATTGTTATATAACATTTCTTTATTCAAGGATAAATATATATGTTAAAATGTGTGCCAGGACTTGCATGGTTCTCAAATTGAAATATGAGCCATATAAACTTTTGTTTATAAAACATGCAAGGTTGTATTCAACCCAGGTCGAAAGATAGTATTGGGTAGTTGCTATTTCTTTATTAACCTAGCATTTCATGGTACAAAGACAATTGCAGAACATGCATCCAAGCTTTTTTAGGCCGAAAATTTCACAAATCACTGAATCAAAATATTTTGGTACGTTTTCTGACAGCCCCTGTTCAATAATGACTGCAGTCACTAGATCTAGTTGGTTTAGGTGCAGATAGTTAATATGATACAGGCCTGGCCGTTTGTTTTTTATAGGTGAGCTGTGAATCGCTCCCCTCATTTGCTGAGGCGAGCTAAATCAGTAACACATAGAATGTACTTTAAAGACAATCGACAGATGACTTAATAAGCCCCTTTAGTATCTGTCAGTTGCCTTAATGTAATTGCCTCAGTCAGGAGTGTTATGTTTTACTTCTTTCAATTTGTATTTGCTTTAACCGTGACTTAGGCACCCCCTTTACTTGAAGTATTTGAAAGAACAGACTCTCTCCGTTTTATGTAAAGCTGGCACAACACAAAAACAACAATTCTCTTGCAAAACAATCTTTTCGTTGCACAGAATTTGAAAATGGCTTTAAAAAACAAATTTTGAAACAAACTTAATTATACGTCTAGCACTCTTCAGAGAATAAAACGTCAGAACATAGAAGGAAAACTCTACGCTAAGATACCCAGTTTTGGATCGAAATAGGCCATCAGAAAACGCGAGGACATGACTGTTGAGGTTTTCTGCCCCTTTCCTATTGAAAATGTTACCAACTGCTACATAGATGGAGCGATGATCAGGCTTTGCCAATAATGCAAAACATGTCGCCGTTATAGTTTTTCACCCAATCTGGGTTTTTCAGTAAATGCTGCTGGATAGTGGAATTCCATGTTTTGGTTGTCGTTTTTGATCTCCAAGACAGAGTACCCTGTTCTCTTTGAGGGATAGTTTTGTTTCTATTGCTGGAAGGGACCTGCTGTCTTATTATATCCCCAATCTACAATTCCTACCCATTTCTTCGACTTTCCTTCCAAAAATATTCCTGTTTTCTTAAGATTGAAAGGTTCTAATCGCTACAAACGTACCTTTCGGTTAACTATCCTTTTCCAAATAATCGAAGTTTATGCCTATCATAACGAAAACCGCCCAACAAGCAAAAAATTAATTGCAAAAAATGCAGTGACGGGAGAAATCGCTGTTACAAAAATAAGCCAATTAACCCGTTTTCAAGGTTCTCTGAATAGGAAAAGGGCAAATGAATGGAAATTTTAGGGGAGCGATTCTCCCTTCATGTTCTGTTTAGGCGAGCAATTCATAGCTCGCCTCAGGCTGCGAGGGGAGCGTGGAGGCGAGCGCGAGCTATCGCTCGCCTCAAACGGCCAGGCCTGATGATAGTAAAACATATGATTTGCACAAGCAGCTACGAACAACGAACAATATCCCAACATTCTTCATACATAAATTAAATAACTTATCTTTTGCAAATGAACTTCTCTCTGTGCTTATAGAAGTGCAACGTCATTCTTCCTTTTACATAAATTGACCTAAAGGAGTCACTGCTGCAGTCCTAAGAAGACACCGCCCCCCCCCCCCCTCACTTCAAGATTCGCTCTGCCGCCCCTGTCCTTTGACAAGAGTGGTGTAAATATTGTGTTACACATTTTTTGGAATCAAAAGTTGTAAAAACATTTCGTTTTCCTCCTAAAAGTGGTCGTCAACATGTTGGAAATCCGCCACCGTTCCGCGCTATTTTCAGCTTAACCCACCGTTCCACGTTATTAAACGCACCGTCATTTTAAGCAAAATTTCGCGTCTTAGAATTGTTGATAGTTGCTGCTTACAAGAAGAACCGAGCTTTGACAATGTCCCTTTTGCGAGACAACATGTGAAGAATTCTGCGAATCCGTAAAACCAAGATAAAATAAACCATACTGAAAATTCAGTATTCTGTGTATCAATTTCGTGAAAGTTAGAGAAAATGCCTGATTTCCCTGTTCACAATAAATTTCCTTAAGATTGCGATGCTCAGTAAACCCGAATGACCCCAATTTTCTGATAAGGTAAACAGTTTTTTGGCATAACATACGATTCTGTGTCCCTTCTTCTATATTAATGGAACGTTCAAAGATCTTTTATCTATTATTTCCCTTTTTCCATGTTTTGTTAAACTTTTCTCATCTTAGGTGGCGAAGTAGATATTTGTAAATTTTAGTAGACTACTCGTCATCGGGCATCAACTTTTCTTATACGCCAGTTCATCCAGCATTTGTCCTTTCAGCAGTTTTTTAGAATTCTTATCGGCAGTTATATATAATATAAGGGTCGCCACCATTACTTTTACTCCAGCGCCACCCTGCGAAAATATATTTGTTCTTGCTCTGAAACTGAGAAAGGGAAAAGGGAACGTGATATACGATCCTCCAAAACGCAGGCACGGCGCCACTGGGGAGATGTTTAAGAGATAAAAAATTTCTGACCGTCTTTTTTATCATTTTTGGAAACAGAGTATGAAATAAAATGGAAAAACGGTTTATATACTGCTTGATTTTATTTGATTCTATTTACTAACTTATTTAGGTATATATATATATTCTATTATTTGTCTATTATTTGCATTAATGCAGCAGATAATTTTTTGTATCATTGTAATTTCTGCATTTTGAATGTGTAAACATGGCCTACTGAAAATACTCGAGACAAAGAAGATGCAAGTTTCTGTTCAGAGAGTAGAACTTTCTCAGTCAATACAACAGCTTCTCGTCATAAAGGTCACCCTTTCTTCTTTCCCCAACATCTGTCACTAGAGTTTTAGCATGACTCCTCACCTCCCAAATTTTTCCTAAAAATCAATAAATTTGTTTTATCGTCGAATTGTCTAGTCTGAGCGGTATAGTAATTTGTTAAATTTTAATCTGGAAGATTCATTTTTAACCATTCTAGGAGGCTTAATTTAAAATTTTCTTTGGCGTCGGACCCAACCATAGTGAGTCCTCCTATGTCCCTAAACTTTATTTTTAGCCCCCTTTCAGTTTCAATTTTGTAGCGCCGTCTCTGAAACGTTGCATGATCCCAGTACATTCAAATTCAAAGAAAACTATTCTGAAGGGGGAGACTTTTTTCCTCAAAAGAAGGTACCTGTTTTTGCTGTAGCTTCAACTTGGCGCTGATTAGGTAAATGCTCATTAAAAAGGTAAATGCTGTAAACTTAATTTCCTCGTAAAAGTTACTCATGCAAAACTCCTTCCATTTTAACGGTACTTTAATTTCTCAAATAACCTGCTGCATCAAACTTCTTCTTAGTTGTATAATTACAGAGAATATCACATATTGAATCGACTTTGTATAAAGTAGATTTAAAACGTATGTTTTGTATTTAATCAAAAGACTATCGAACATTATACATAGGAAACAGGATTTTAAATTCTGATTGCATATCGCAAGCTGTTAATTGTGTTTTAGCAGCTGCCGTACTCTACCTTACTAAGGTTGCCCTGTTGCACATCTCAAACGATTGTGATATATTTTTATTGACACAACGCCACTTCTTCGAGATGTTGAACATTCTGTCAAAAATAAATTACGCCCGTCGCTCGAAACATTTGCGCTGTCAAAATGTGAGCGTGAACAAATGTATACGAATCGATTGCTTCACTGTGGCAAAATGAGGCAGGACTTTTGTTCCTTTCTTTGTCGTAGTGCAGCTCCAGCATCAGTTTTAGAAAATCAGAAGTTATTTGTTTTTCCCTAGGAGGAGAGCCGCTGCGATAAGTTACCTTTCGTCTGCGTTTATGCAAGACGTCTTATCACCACTTTTCTATAGTCAACGTACTGTATGTTCTTTGCTCTTTTTAGACACCCCTTTGAAGGATGCTTTGGGTCGGACATAATCTTTTTCTCATCTTCACCCTTGAACATTCTTAAGTCAGATCTTAGTGCCAACATCCTTCTTTGTGACTTTACAGTCGGTAAACTCTGCTAAAAGTAATGTATTTACAAACACTGCTACAACCAATGTATTTACAGATAAGCTTTTTTTTGTTATATGGTTACATTGTACTTCCCTTAGTGTCTGGATACCTTTTTTTTCGTAGAGGTGGAAAATAGGCATCAAAACTTGTCTCAGGTGTCCTGTCAGTGACCAGCAATATCTGTTCTGGTACTTTGTTTTGATCCTCTTTTGATTTGGCTTTTTCTAATGTTCTTCGGTATCCTTGAACCTGGCGATCAAGAAAACCTAGTAATCTTTTGTTACGGGTGTCTTCGTGAAAGCCATTATCGATTGAGTAAGTGCTTGTTGTTCTACGAAAAGAGGCAAGCCCATTCTTCGCAAATTTTGCTTGCCGCTCCGCAAATTTAATGGACGACTCCAACTGCTCAGCTCTTGTTCTTTGTTGCTTTTCAATTTTCTCTAGATTCTGAGCAAGCAAAGCTTCATGACGAATATTCACACGTCTAATTCTATCAGAAAGCTCCTGTGGAAATTCTTTGGCCTTATACTTCATCTTTGTTACCAATTCAAAAGCACGGAAGTGTACGAAATATAATAATTTCTTGCATAACTTTTTTGCAGTTTGCTGAAACAGCGCAATCGCTCATCCAGCGTCTTCTATCAATGAAGCAGCAACTGAAAGCTCAAATTTTGATGCATGAATTATTCATTCAATCGATAGTTTTTGACGATCATTTTCAATTGGGATTTGCTGTAAGCGAGCACATGACAGCCATAAAATCACATCAACGATACGTCTTTTCGGTGCCTATAAGACACTATTCTGACCAACGTGACCCATTTTTTCTAGTTTGAACACGAATCTTACCTACGATTTTGAACAGCGTTATCCACTTGTCCTTGTTTCAACTTCCTAACAGATCATACTGAAATTGATGATTTTTTGGGTTGACCAATTTAATGCATCTTCTGACATCCACAACTTAGTTTAGACATATCATTTTAGAGGCCGCACCAATATCATTGTCCAAGAGCTGCTCGGTAAAATTTTTTTGGAAGGAATGAAAGATTTCTCTCTGGAGCACTCACCCGTTTGCCGTATTTGCCCTCTCAAAACATGGATTCAATTCAGCTGTTGATGTATCTTCGATACAATAACCTATCTATATTTAACTGACCATTAGAATTGAATGAAGATTTTAACCCGAAATCGAATGTTGATGGACTCTTTCGTTAATATAAGCGGTAAGATGACAAAACCGACGGTTTTTCAGTGCTTTGCACGAGTGAATCAGGATCTCCAGTACCTAAACAATCAGTTTGTAGCTGCCACTTTGTCAGCAAACGTCTTCGATAGCATTGTATCTCAAAACCGTGATTTGTATGGTGGCATTTTCCGACTTCCAATTTACAATCATATTTAAAAGAACAATTTATCACAATGCAAGAAAGTTGTTTGATTTTAAAACAGACTTTGCTAGCTTTAAAATACTGTAAAGTGGAATGATTTCCCAGCACTCATGAAGACACCTGCTCTATGCTATGCATAACAGAGCAATTTGAAGATCTTGAATTGACAGTGTAATTTTTTTCTCTATTGTATCATCTCTAAGGGAAGTATATCACAAAAAAGTAATCTGATTTATAAATGAGACAGAACTAGCTCGAGTGACTTTCCAGGTACAGTGCGTGCGTCAGTACTTTTTGTGGTAAGAATTAGCTCGTTGTTCTTGTTTGAAATGTTTTCCAGTCGCTAATTGAAATTTCTTTGGTTATGTTCAAAACTTCGCAGATTTTCTTCCACGACTCTGATTAATATATTAAAAAAAGCATTACATTTTTCAGTGTGAATTTTTACTGGCACGTAGATTTTTCTGAGAGTTAATTGAGACTTAGTGAAAGAATCACTAGAAATGATTGTTTTGAATATTAGAATATTGGAAGAATATCTTCACCTTGGCAAAAAGAAGGAAAATACAAGTCGAATCGACATCAAGCTTCTGTCTTTGATGTGCTTGGTAAAAATAGATGTTAGAAGGACAATATATTCTACTTTCTGCTGATTTTTCAAGACTCATCTCTTATCTAGTCGTGGACAAGATTTTTATTTATATTTCTCTCATAAAAAGTTGTCAAATTACATGATATAGTATATTAAACTACTACCTACGACAAACTGTTTACAAATATGGTTACCAAAATATGAATTAAAAGCTACGAAAACATTAACTATAAAAACCCAATCTCTTGGTAAAATTCTTTGCGGACCTTGCAGTTGCAGCTGTTCCTGAATTCTTATCATCTTTGAAAACATAAGAATGTTGTCTTTTTCTTATGAATGTGAATAGGCCAGAAAGTTCATTAGCTTTGTGAGTTCAGTTAATAATTGGGAGACTCCATATGTCATGCGAGAAACACCGCTTAGAAAAATAATTAGCGTGGTAAGCTCTTGCAGCCTTCATTCAATAAGAAAAAATACCTTCCTGACGAATGATTTTGCTCAGTTCTGCTCAATTGATTTTTTTTATCAATCCTGAAACTGACGGTTAACTAAGTCACATTCCATCAGAAAGTATGATTTTCTTATTCTGTTTTTAGGACCCTGAAAACAATTATACTTGTCATTCGCTGTCTCCTGTTTTAAATCTCTGAAACATCTTTTTTAAAAAAATTAAGCAAGTTCTCCTTGTCAAAAAACCCCAGCTTTCATAAAGCAAAGACCCATTTTAATGCTATTTGCTGATTTAGTGCTTATCGATTTCGCTAATGCAATAAAAGTGAAAATCTGGCCTCATTTTCAAAATAAACACTAGCTCAACGGCTCATTCCACCTATTCAGCATGTCAAATTCTTTTCATCAGCATGCACCTTCATGGTATCTTTTCAGCCTAATGCTCTGATAACAAATGATTTCGCTTCGAATAAGGGGTTAGGCACGATCTTAATGTTATCCCTTGTCATGATGAAGCATTTGAAATCGCAAATAAGTTTAAGTTTAAAATTCTGTAGCTTTATAGGAACAAATAGCGTGAACGAATGATGTATGGTTCTGTTTATTCATCAAGCAGTGAAATATATCCCTTTAAAAACTGATGCCTATTGTTCTGGTGTATCCATTTTCCTTCTACAGAATCAAAGTACTTTCTCCAAGGCTTTTCATTAAAGGATATTGATTATGCTACAAACTGTCTCAATTTGAAGGGCTTTATACACGCATATATTTGACCAGCAATGCACAAGTCTTCAGTTTAAGAGCTTATGGTTTTACTCCATCTGATGTGATCCTCTACCGGCTCTATTTCTTGCCTTTTCTATGCTGAATTCAATAAGATTGACAGGTTTTGTCAAACAATTCCCCTTTTACATTTGATGACGTAGGTTGATTTACCACTTTTCAAGAAATAGGTAAGATAAAGCTTTTCATTGACACTCCAGCTGGAACCTCAGATCACTCATTGTCCTAACTTTGGAAAAATCACCTTTCAAAAGTCTCATGTAAGCCATCTTGTCTCCTTTTCCAATTATTTGATTAGTAAATCGGTTTGAGACGTTCTGCAATTCCTGTGCGCCTTCATCTTTCAATTTTACGCTGTATTACTGCGATGTTGAGAAATCATACATTAGGTACCGAAAAATTCGCTGCGAAAAATTTCAGTGGATTAATTTTCTGTGGATAAAATTTTGGTCATAATTTTCAAATTTTAGTGAAAAGAAAAATCTTCGGTGAGTAAAGATATGGAACAATTTCGAAAATCATTCCCACTTCAACTTTAAATTATCTGGAACGCAATCGTAAAAGTTATAAAAATCGAATATTTCGAAGTCAGCCAAAAAATGGACCTGAAGAGCAAGCAAGAATTTTATATTATGTATACTCTTATTACGTGGAAATGTTTACAGTAATATTTTCACAGTGTTTGCAGAAATTCTGTGATTGATTGATTGTGAGGCAAAAATTGAGAAGTCCAAATTGAAACCGCTTGAACGTTAGAAAGAAATATTTGAGAAAAATTATGAAGGCCCAGTAGAAGCATCAACACAACCGATAGAGAACGCAATTTTTTTGGATGTAGAGGACGAAATAGAGGAAAGTAAAGATGAGGTGGATATCCTATTTTTTAATGACGAAGGAGAACCAGAAATTGAAAGTTCATCTGTATTGGATGGATAGAATTACTGTAACAACATCAAGAAACTTATTTTGTTATTTTCCAAGTCCATCGATGTAAAACGATATTTTTCCAGCTTGTGACAATGTCAGCAAAAAAATTTCGGTACGAAAAAATTTCGGTACGAAAAAATTTGGTGGGATTAATTTTCGGCTGCCTTTGTTTTACCGAAAATAATCCCCCTACCGAAATATTTTGTACTTAATTCACTTACCAAATGCATGTGTTAATTGAAGATACGTTGTGAAGTAGACAATCATTTTAGTTGAATCAGTGACATTTCAAGTAACTAGTCCTTCAAGGGAACTACATCATGACAAATTTGGATCAGCATTTAAGTTCCCATTGGCTAGAGTAAACAATATGCATTTTTTTTACCAGTCAGCAACGCTGGTTTTCAATTTCCAAAACCTGAACGATGATGATAAATACATTGAATTCTTTGATTTGATGAAATGATTTGAAATAGCGACAAAGAACTGAACATATTTCTGATCGTCACCCTGGTTTTTAAATTGTTTACAACAAATTCTTGATGGTTTTGATATTGTTTATGTTTCAAATCTCTTTTTCCAATCCCCTCTCAAATAGATTTTTCTATTTCTAGATTCTAACTAACTTTTTGAGACTATGGCACCAAGGGCACACAACTTTCACATTTAGATTTCACACTCGTTTTGCATATGCGAAACAGAGGTTGGAGCTGGATAGACCAGTTTTTTATACTACTTCAGATCTCAGTATTCATTTTTATTTTAAGCAAATCTAAATTCTAATGTTATCAATATTAATACTAAGGATCCTATGTGATTTCTGGAAAAAAGGTTTTTTATCTTTATACAAAATATTTCATGATGTAAGATAAGAGACCTTTGAGGCTTGAAGAATTTTTATCGTTTTCGTATAAAGCTTGTTTTTTCAACTTTGAAGTTCTTATTTTTTTTTAAATTTAATTCTTTTCTATTTATTTACTTTGAGTACTGAAGTTTTTCATTTTTTCATTATTTTCCAGTACCCGCTCTTCTAGGGAATTCCTTACCTAAAACATTGATATATGGTATGCGTATATATACGTTTACTTGTCAAATTGACATCTACGGATAACAGTCAGGCTTTCAAATAATTTTTCAAAATTATTTTTTTCCTTTTTACGTACTTTATATAATCATTTTGTTTACCTAATGTAGTTTTTTTACAAATCTAAGGGATGCATGACTCGATAGCTCTCCTGAGTTCTTTCCATCTAGGCCAAGCAATGCATCGTTGTTATTATTAAGATTTTAGTTTAAAGTAGTTGGCTGCTTTTATTTGGAAATTTAGATCAAAATTGAAATTGAAATTTTAGCTGTCTTCTAAGCCATTCTGAGAGAAGAATATAACCTCGTGTAGCAATTTATCATCAATAGTCCAATCCTGTGATGTAAGAGCTTTTGGAATGCACTTTGTAAATGTTGTATGTAATTTCTTACCAAATTCAAATAGAATTTCAATATCATTATTTGTAGAGATGTTCAGTTTAAATTTCATGATAATTTAAAAACTGAGTTCACATAACATAATGGTATGGTCGTTATTAACTTTACACGTCTTGAGTGATTTTTTTTTGGAATATACAGCTGCTTCAATGATTCATTCTGAAGCAACTAGATTCTCTAATCATATTCTATACAGCAAGCCAAAGCTCATTAAAACCTAGTTTTAGGAAAATGGGTTCCTAAGGCCTCCCTAAAATTTTGCCTGTTTTCTTAGAACTGTTGGTACCAGAGTGAGTTAACTAACCGTGAATTAATGTGCAGCCAATATCGTATAAGGCCTCCTGTTACCATGCCACGGCGCCTCTCTTTGTTTGTTCGATGGTATAAACCTTTCCTTTTCCGCAGAACTACCTCTCCTATGCACTTAAACAGGAAAAAGGAACTCTTAAATCGTGGTTAGTCTGTGTCCCTGTAAAGACTTTTCTTGTAGCTTTGAATAAAGAGTGCACTGGCAACATTACTTGATAGTTGATACTGATATCCAAGGACCGAGGAACATAATATGAATTGAGTGGGTTACAATGTCTTTTGTGGGGGGGGGGGGGGGTTGTAGGTTTCTAAACAAGCTAAAAAACCAAGAGCAAGGCAATTTTTGTATGGTTTTAGGTAATTTTCAAATATTAATTCTCACAATTTGCCTGGGAAATGGTCAGGCAAGTACAGGCTCTTTCTTCACCAAACCACTGCAATTTGGCCCTGGTTTCAACACGTTTGAACAAATCCAGGATAACAGTAATCCATTAACAAACTACAAATTTTTCTTTGCACACAGCGCACGAAGTCTGTAACTGGTTTGACGGATTTTTCATATTATGAGGTTTTCCACTGTGTTCTTTCTGCTCATGTACTTAGAATTCAGAAAAAATTAAAAATTCATCCTTACCACTCTTTTTGAATGTAGATTAAATTTAGAAGATGGCAACGAATAAAAAAATCAAGCAGGCAAACAACGATAGGGTCTCGTTACAGGGCCGGTGAAACGTATTTGAAAGTGGAGGGGCCAAAATATCAAAGTCTTGAAAGGGCTTAGAAAAGGTCGCTTTATGGTTGGCGGCAAAAAAAATCTTAGAATTATGGTGTCTTAGGGATGGCCAGAAACTGTATCTAAAATGAATTTTGACTGAAGATGTTGCATAGCCGCGTCTATTGTGATGTTGACTTGAAATAGAAAAGTTTTGCAAAGTTTTAGTTAGAATATCCACTATTATATAGCTCGTAATGAAACCTTTTTTCAGATTTTAAAAGAACCCGAAATAAGATGGGGAAGAAAAATAAATGAAACACGAATTAATAAAAACATTAAAATTGAAATATCAACAGAAGAACTATCAACTGAAAATAAAAAGTTAAGCAATTTTGTACAGTTAAGATATGACTTTGTAACATCTGATCTTAACTTTTTCGGAAATAAAGTGCTTTAACAAAAATTTGAAAAACCTTCAAACTAGGCTTGTCAATATTTTCTCTTTCTTAGTAGGAATGAATTATCCAAACATCAGACTCTGAAGTTTTCTAGATGATTCTTTTTAAGAACAAATCTGCCCATACTTTTTTCTCATAATCCTCAAAAAAGTTCTTTCCAGCTGTTTCTTTTCCTTCAATGTTTCTGTTTCTCTTTTTGTAATGTTTCTGAGAAAGTTTTTACTAAAAATAGACCTTGTGTGCCAAATTTAGGCAATGGAAAAAACGAAACTCCGTCTATTTGTGCTGTCACCAGGTTATTCTGGACTAGGTTTCTCGATCTATTTGCTAAGCCAAGCTGTTACTCGTTGTGAAACTTAGACAATGACCAATTTCTTCGATCTAATTTCCATATTCAATTTTATTGTATGTCTTTTATGGTAAAGACAAAGCAAACAAGGTAAAGCTAAGGACACATTTAAGAAAATACTACGCAAAGTTACTTACAGAATTAAATACTACATTTATTTCCACTTTGGCCTAAAATTTTTCTTTAGCTCTGCAGAAAAGGTGGTGGGGGCCATGGCCTCCCCGCCCCCTCCCCGGTTTTGCCGGCCCTGCATTAGGATTTGTTAAAATGGCTAAAGGTTTGCCACAACTTGAATCTGATGTGACAGGGCTGTCGGAAGCGAGGGGAATGAGAGCTGGACCTTCAATAATTGGCAATCTGTACTAAATTTTATTCATAATAGTGTACTGAATGGAAAGTATTATAACAGGCAGCCCCCCCCCCCAATAAGAAATTTGTTCAGACGACACTCCGCGAGCTTGTGGCTTGTGTAGAAATGAGCCATTGGTGCTAGCTAAAGTAGCTATTTAAACTAAAGCATAGAATAATAAATCATCAAATAGGCACGTTTGAGTTCGGGGGGGGGGGGGGGGGGCTAGGGGGCCCCCTCACCTTTTTGCTGAGCTATGATATTCAGTCAGTGGTGTCAAAGATTATGGGGGAAAGCAACCAAAATATTTGCCAATTTGTCTAGACCCTCCTCTAAATTCCAAAATGTGCACCAGCGTCCATGTTAAAGGCCAGTAACACAAAACTAACCCTTCTTTTAACACAATACCTGTTTCTTTATTTTCAAGAACATGTGTTTTTAAATTGATACATGGAACGATTCCCGGGCTTGGCTTCAAAGAAAATTATCATTGTTTGGACACAATCTGAACATAGGAGAACTCAATATTTCAGGTGACTCTTCGTACTTCTCTTGATTCAAGTACGGTACAACTGAAGTCTCTTTTTGTGTTTTAGCAATTATAAGTCAATGATCAGTGAAGGTTCTCTGTTAGCCATTAATTTCCACCGGGTTTCTTTGATCTTTGCAGATTGGGTTACGGTCAGTAGCATATGATTTGTTCTTGTATATTGCCCCGTGAACAATAAAATCAAACATTTTACTTAAAAAGTGTATAAATTTTTTAATTTTTGTTTATTGTAGTCAACTTTATGAAAGATATTTTTGACAACTTTTCTACCCAGAATTATACCATACCGGCATTTCCGGTGGGACAAAATGCTAGCGCGAGATCACGCGTTTCTGCCGCGTGATAAAGACGGTAAACAATCTGCGGTCTGGTGTTGTCCTTTGTTGAAATTATAATGCGTCTAAGCATAACATTCGGGTAATGGCTGTCAAAACAGTTGGTACGTTCATATGAACCAAATGCTGACAAATCGTTACAGGCTTTGCTATGGAAAACCATCATCGAAGAAGAGTTTACCCAAAAATCGATAAAAATATTGCCGGCCTGTATGACATCGAGAGAACTTTAGGCTCAGGACATTTCGCTGTCGTGAAGCTTGCTCGACATGTGTTTACCGGCGAAAAAGTGGCCGTTAAAGTTATTGATAAATCAAAATTGGATGAAGTTTCACGGGCACATCTTTATCAAGAGGTACGATGCATGAAGCTAGTGCAACATCCGAATGTTGTTAGGTTGTATGAAGTTGTTGACACGCCGACAAAATTATATTTGATTCTTGAGTTCGGTGACGGTGGAGACATGTATGATCATATCATGAAACACGAAGGAAAAGGGATCAATGAGGAGAAGGCAAAACATTATTTCCGACAAATTGTTTCAGCAATCGATTACTGTCACAAGCTTCATGTTGTCCACCGAGATTTAAAGCCTGAGAACGTTATATTCTTTGAGTCTCAGGATGTTGCAAAATTAACGGATTTCGGGTTTTCAAATAGCTTTCTGCCGGGTGAGAAGTTATCTACATCCTGTGGATCACTGGCCTATTCTGCCCCTGAAATTCTTCTTGGGGACTCATATGAACCACCGGCTGTTGGTGAGTATAGGTTAAATTTAATTTCTGTCTAGCTAAATACTTTGATGATCTAACTTTTCATGATTTGACAAAAACCTTAAAGAGCCCTTCTGGAGCTGACATTTTGCGTGAATGGCAGTAAGAAATCACAGTACGTTTCCTCTCGGTGTTCCCCTCAAGAGTGGTTGCCGTTGAGACACTAATCAACCTCACAACAGCCACGAAATTCGTTTCAATGTCATTAGCAAAATGAACATTGAACCCACCATGCCAGATCTTGATAAACCACATTTTCATAACAGCGAGCCTGCCGTGTCTGGTGGTAGTGACAGCAGCCAGCAAAGAACGTTTTTAAACAAATAAAGTTTTTTGGTTTCCCTGTTTTGACGAAAGTGCCCTAAACGATATTGTATCTGAGTAATGCTATGATAAAATCAAAAAGACAGAACAGATTGAATCGCCAATAAACATTAATAAGTTCATTGCAAATTTTTTTAGTACACTGCATTTAACAATACAGTGTTAAATAGCAACCCAGCATGACTGAAGTTAAAATGTTTTTGGAACAAATTGTTCGGTCAAATAAAATGGTTATTGTATGTAACTGACTGGTATTTTAAATTTGTGTTGCTTTATTAGCCTAAACCAATACGAACCAATAAACATTCTGCCAAAATTAAATAATAGGTTACAAATGTTTTTTAAACATTGTAAAAGTAGTTCACATCTTTCTTGAGAAGTAGACTAAAGCTGTGTAAAATTAATGATTATATAGTTTCTATTTCTTAAGGTTTTTGCCAGAAATAAATTTAGTAGAATATGGCTGCATAAGATAGCATGTGAAATTGAATACAAACCCTACATGCCTGCCAATAAAAAAAGACCTCCCAATAAGAATCTAGCAGATGGAGCTATTCCTATACCGTGAAGGCTCAGTGACACATGTGGCCATATTTTTTACCTGTCTCAAACAATTCAAGATCCTAAATTCATTTAAGATTTTCAAATCAATATTGCAAAACAATGATAAAAAATTGTGCTTCTCTGCTTTTACCTTCAATCAAATTCAAATCATTTCAAATCATCTATTTTTGGCTGAATGATTTCGAATTATGTTCCATGTCTGTTTCACCAGCCACCAAGTAAAATGGTTTGCAAAATTCTGTTTTTGGAGATTGGACTTTATAATGCCAGATGTCACCTTCTGCTCAGATATGGAAAAACATGTATGTTCTAGTAATGTGATAAGTTGTGGTTGATTCATCTCTATTGAATGAGTTGTTAAAGGGATTGCTTTGCGTCATATTGCCAATTTATGAAAAGTAAGTAGCTTAAGCTAATACAGTCAAATCAATGATCCAATTTTGAAGACCAAATTTTTTAAGGTATTGAATCATATTTTGGTATATATTTAAGTCTGTCCTTGCAAGTAAAAGTCTGAAGAGTAAAGAGTATAAGCAGGGAAATCAGGAGCATTTAACAGTAACTTGTCCAAGATGGGCACTTTTCCAAAAGTTCTTAAGATTGCACACCTCAGAAAAGGGCATTTTTCCAAAATTTAGGAGCATGTACCCTGCAAGTACCAGTACCAATATCTTTGATATGAACATATGGTTTGTGGTTCCCAGAAAGTAAAATAAAAGTAAAACAAGGGCAAAGGTTGTTCAGATGTCTTCGTCAACACTATTTATTAGACTATTTAGACTAAAAAACTCTTCATAAGATATACACTGCTAAATTGCTAAAATATTATAAGCTCCACCGCTGAAAGCACAATATTTGAGCAATTATTTGTTATTGAAATGTACATTTGTTTCCAGCAATTCAAAAGGTTTTGAAAATCATTTGGCTTTCTCTCTTTTGAGCATTTAGTTTTTTAATTACGATAGAAAGCAACACTTGAGCTCTTTTTATATTGGTCTGTTTTGTTTCCATCTGTTTTCAAAGGGCATTTTCAAATGTATCTTTTTATATCTGTGTAAGGATCAAATAACATTTGATCAGATTTCCTATGAAAACATGATGAAAATGGGGCCTCATTTTACGCTAGAAACTGTAAAATACTTTTTTCTTTATATCAAGCTAAAAATAGTACTATGTGCTGTAGCAAAAGGTAGGGAATATTGGAAGCTAGATATATAGAGCAAGCAAGAGATTAGACAAAGATGTAATTAGGTATGAAAAAAAGTAAATAATATTTAGATCAAAGTTTGAGAGGAGTTATTGGTTCTAAGTTGCAAGTTGAGGTTTAAGTATTTTCTTGAAGAATGTTATTGAATTGCTGAGATTTCAAAAATAAAATTTAAGATCTGTGTTTTAATCACGCTTTGTTACAGATATTATTGGGTCATGCCAATTGCTTTTGAATAAATTCATCTGATTAACTAACCTTCTGAGCTGCTGTTTTGCTAACTAATAATTATGTCCCTTTGCTATTCCAATTTTTCACATCATTGACTAGAGGGTATCCTGAATAGTTTCATCCTTTTCTCAAGTTGAATGGCTTTACTTTTGTCATGATGACTGTATGCTAGCTTTTGTTACAGAATATTGGTTTGGTAGATGCATTGTATGAGGCTCTCATTTAAAATTCTGTTACCACCAACTTTGTCTGTTCATTATAAAATTATTTTGAGATGGCTGTCCCCTTGTGTATGCCTTTTTTATCAGCTGATGTTTCATTTTAATAAACTATTCAGGAAAAATAAACTGTGTGTTTTTTTTCCATCCATAATGGATATTTTGAATAAAACAACATTGAGTTCTTTTTTCTTCCTGATTTAGTCATTTCAAAAGTATTTATATTTATCATTTTGTGACTGCTTTGAAAATTTTTTCACAATTATATATGTAATTTTTGGATTTGAAGAACTGAAGATTAACAAATATGGACAGGTTGCTTTTGCAATTCCAAAGCCCTTTGAACTTGTTACATCAGTATAATGGAGATATCCCCCAGCAACCAACTAAGCATGAAAAGAACTTGCTTTAAAGTACAGAGAAATTTCACATTATGGAGGGGTCATATTATGTCATTTTTTTGTAGGATCAGGTGAAAATTCATTCTAGATGAAAAAAAAATTCTAATAAATAATAATATAGCATTTCCTGCTTGCAGTGCCTGCATATGCTGCACTGTTTGCCTCAAGCAATGCTGCAAATTACTTTAGAAAGTTCTTCCCACCTGTCCCTGTCTCTAGCTATTTTCTCAATAGGTCTAAATCATCCCTAGTTTTAAACTGTTTAATTTACATACCATTTTTAATGTTTCCTTTAACAATATCATTGCGTAATTTCACTGGCAATGTTATGCTTTGATTTCCCATCTGTATTTCTTGAAAAATTTTCTAGGCACCTAAGATAATGTTGTTTGTTGGCAATACAAACAAAAGTTTTTTTCTGCTGAATATTTTTGTTTACCAGAATTCAACTTTGGGAAAACTGTGTACGATGAATACAGTCGTTTTCACTGCTTGAATTCATGTATGGTGTGGTTTAGTTTATGGCACTGTTTTAAAGGCACTATGTCCCATCAATCAATTGTTCAGAGTTAAAAATAGGCTTTACACCAAGTTTATGATTGAGAGAACATTGAGAATTTGCCTTATGTTGCTGATTGGATATGTACCAACAGATCTATTGTGTAGTCCAGGCAATGGGAAAAAAGGAGATACTGCTAGTATTGCTGCAAATATTTTGCAGGTGATTGTTTAATACAACTTCCTGCAGTCAGATCTGAAAGACTCATGTGAATGGGATTCACAAGATTCTTACCATAGCTGATAATAACACTGTAAAAGTAATGAATGGATTACCTTTAAAAATTAGGCATGTCTTATAGTCAGATAATTTTTCAGCTTTTGAGTGATAAGCCTGTCTAAAACATTCTTTTATCGACGAAGGTGGATTGCGCCTCATTTTAACAAGCCTACTGTTTGTCAACTGTGTAATCTTACTTTGTTTTCCAGATGTCTGGAGTTTGGGTGTTATATTGTATATGATGGTGTGTGGAGAAGGACCATTCAGTCATGCCAATGACAGTGAAACGCTTACTAAGATCATGGATTGCAGTTACTACGTCCCAGATCATTTATCTTCAGAATGTAAAAGGTCTGTGCAGCCATGTAAAAATATATTTTTCCAATGGATGATTTTTTAATCAAATGCTATTTAACAATCAGATGACAGTTTTATATGTTTTCCCCCAATATTTGCAAGCATGGGCGTAGGGGAGCCTAAACGTTTAGGAAAGGTATATTATGACTCTTGTTGTTGCTTCACTGAAAAGAAATCGCCTAGGTTGGCCTAAAATTCGATATATTTTGCCTGATTGGGGGGGTCATTGCCCCCTATCCCCTACGTCTCTTATGGCTGTGTTTGCAGGGGAAGGCTGAAGTTCAGAATATTCTTTTGCCTTTAGATAACGCAATGCATCATGTTAAATCTGATTTAGCAGAACTGTTTTCAATTTCCGTTGTGAGTTTCTCCTACTCTTGTAACGCACATCCAAGTCCCTTTGTGCTAACCTATTAGCAAATTATTCCTTCTGTAGTCTGATATCGCGAATGCTGGTACGTGAGCCTTCAAAACGAGCCAGTTTAGAGAGTATCTACCATGATCCTTGGCTGCAATCATCTTTGGAAGAAGAAGAGACACCAGAACCTTTAATATCAGAACTCCATGTTACCCCAGACTTGCACCTCAGTGTACTGCAAAAAATGGAGGCCGGTCAAATTGCCAAAAGAGAAGAAATCAAAAGGTTGTTTATTCGTAAATACTTTTTCGTCAATTACCACCCCAGCTGTTTTGCGATTCTTATTTAACGAAATGATATTGGTTACTTATTTTCTAGTTATCAGTTGCCTCTTTTTAGTGCAAATGATGGTTATACTTTGAAATCTGTTCTGTCATTTGATATTCTTAGCACTTCCACCTCTTCTCTCTTCCCCCATACAGCCGCCCCCCCCCCCACACACACAGTAATTACGTCATCTATGTATGGTAACATTCTACTTCCTGCGTCTTTTATTTTAATCGTCATGCTGGATTTCGCTTGCAAGTGTTCGACAGAAGTGCAAAATGTAATATGATTTGAATTTTGCAATCATCCCATCAAAGCTATGTTGGGTTTTTCAGTCAAAATACTCGTTACACAGCTAAAGCCAAAGAATTAAGCGGATTATTCGAAGCTGAACAATCTTAGCTTTAAGAAGACGGTCTTGCGCTGTTAAAGTCGCTTGTGCAGTTCTCTAAGGCAACATAGAATATTGCTCATTATTTCTTTTATCCGATTTTCTGCAAGAGTGAGCCGTGCGCTGGCAGATGAACACACATTGCGTGTTGCAGGTGTAGGTGTCACATGGAATAAGTACCTAAAATACAGTGTATATGAGAAAAAGTCCCTTAATTATCAATTTCTTCTACATTAATGAACCTTCATTTGTATAGTTTGTTTTAATTGATAAGCATTTTCTAGTGGCAAACTTTGAACAGTAGAAGTGTTTATTGATAAAAGAACTTATGCATTTTGATGAGCTATTTTAAAAAAACCATATTCATTTGAAGTAGGATTGTCAAATTGGGAAGTTAGATCGTGGGACTTCAGTGATCAGAATGGGGCATCAATGTTATGTGTTACAAATCGGCTGAGATATAACCACTTTCGCACATGCAGAATAAGCGAACTTCGGGAATTGCACTTACAAAGATAAAAAAAGTTTCTTGAAATTGTTGGCAGAAATTTGATGTATTCTTAGTGGTTTTGCATCCTTTTGATAGACGCAAAAATTCTTCTGTCAGCCATACTCTCTTAAAGCAAAGTTAGTCTCGCAAAATCAAATGTTTTGATTTAGATTTTAAGCTTTACATAGACTGATATCGGTTTACGTAAGTTAATGGATCTTCAGTTTTCCTTTGATATGTGACTTTGGTTTTTGGTGGTTTGATTTTTTTGTTCCACTTAAGTTTTGTTTCCTTAGTATCTCTGCTAACATAAGTCGTTTCTGGTTCCAAGGATGATAGCTGCTCTGATCAAAATGGGTCTGCTGTATTTTTAATGATCGTTCGAAAAGCCTGCTGTTAGGATGCACCTATTTTTCAATATCAACTTCGTTTCTATCGGCTAATTTAATGAATCGGTTTATTTGATACTCAGTATCATTAGTCAAAATTTCTGCTCATCTTAGTGAACTATTTGAGCAGAATATGCTGATTGATGTGATGGGCTGTGGACTTCACGTGGCAACCATGTCAACATATTCAAATTCTCTGTAACCTTTCCTTTTAATAATGCAGCTCAGTGGTCGCTTGTGTGCGCTTTTTCATTGCCTTGCAGTATTTGAACCATCTTTTCATCGTTCAATTTAACAATAGCATCTTTTCATCATTTAAAGGATGATTGTGCAATAAATTGTTTCTCTTGTAACGCCGAAAGTGTTGCATAATGATTACAGAGTATTAGCATCTTGTGATGCTGCTGCAGCTTGTAATTAGGCAGTGTAAACCCGTGAAAAACGAAAATGTGTATTTAGTGATTTTCGTCATGACTTTAGAAGAAATGGAATGTTTGTTGTTCTTTATGGAAAAAAAGCCAGTCTATTTAAGCTAACAATTGCTTGGAATTGTCGAAACACTTACAGTTAATTTCAGCAGTTTTACAAATATTTCCCCAATAACAATGTTGCAAAATTATAATTTGAATATCCTTAAATCCAAAACTATCTTTAAGAGGTGATCAAGTCTTTGCGTTATCTGCTTTTAAACAAAAATATTGCAATTTTGCAACTAAATGTTGGTTATAGTTAGACCTTTTATGACTTTGTCTAATCAATATGTTCTAACTGTTTCTGTTTTGTTTCCCACAGGTCGCTTGAAGGCAACAAGTATGATCATATAACTGCAACGTACTTTCTAATTGCCGAAAAATTATTGAGAAAAAGCTATGGGTCTACCGCTTTTCACCTGAAGCTTGAAGACAGGCGGTCATTTCCTTACGAAGAGACGCGATCTCAAAGGTACACAATTTCTTTTACTGTCTCAAGCGCTTTATTAGTAGCATTGGGCAACCTACATTCTTCTTTCCCAAGGTTTTAAGTTACATTTACAAGAATTTTCAGGTCTTGATATCTGATGAATGTCCTATCATATATCTCGGTTCGTCACTTTTATTAATTTTATTGTAGATGTGCATGTAGATGTTCAGAACTCTGTTTCATCATCAAGGCCTATCTATCTTATTTGACCTGAAGTTTTAGACTTTGATAAATATTTCAGAACTTTGTTTAATTACATAAAGGCGTCTTGAGCGTGGGCTTCCCTCCCACGTGTACGAATCCTGCTTCTCTTTGCAGTTGGTAGTGCGCTTTGAATGTCACCGACGATGGCGAAACAGCTGGTTGAAAGCCTAATTTTCCTTTAGAATTATTAAACCGCTTTTTGATCGGAATGTTTTGCTGTCCGGGAAACTATGTACATAATTCATGGCTAACCAAATCTTTGTACTTCCACAAAATTTTTTTATCTGTGTTCCGTATCCTTTGATTTACTTTTTAGGAATCTTTTAACTGTTGTTGTAGTTTACTTTTTTGACTCGATATTTACATCTCTAACAATCGATGCAGTATATGTATGTGCAAAGTTAACTGCTCTAGATCGAATCAAATTAAAATATACCAAAAGCTTTTTGGTGAACATATTTAAAACTATTACAAGGGCTACCTATATTTACATTCTTGGCCATTCCATTGCTTTATCGAATGTTTTTGAAGTTTTTAAAGTTTGCAGCGGATTTCAATTTGTTTGGATAGCCATTCCATATTTGAGGCTCAATGGTCGTTCATGAACAGTTCATTTTGCTCGGTTGAAAACAAAATCAAGACACTAGCAAAATGTTTTTGTCAAACATGAGTAAAATTTACTTGACAGCATTTAAGCAGCTAATGTTGTATCGCATATATAAAGGGCTATTTATTATCACTTTTAGTGACCCGAATCTTCTTGATGTGGAGCTTGAAGATCAGAACACAGGCACCAGTTCCCCGGAACTGCGACATCGTCCCTTGGATTCGAACTCTCCGAACAATGCACACCAAAGGAAGAACTCTATGCCGAGAAGTTTCGATGATATGTCAGACGTAATTCCGCCTGATGCTGGCATTAACGAAGGTAATGTTACCTATACGACCGAACTTGCCCCTCGTTCACTAAATATTGCTCCTCGTTCACATCGTCTCACATATCCAACTAGTATGATGAAAACGACTTCAAGTTCACCAAATTTGCTCAATGAAATATCGGAAGAAAACGAATCGGATTTTGAAGAAAGTCCACGAAATTCCCCGAAAAACTTTCGTCGGCATCCAAGAAGGCAACGGAAGTACGAAAATAAACGACCAGGTTGTCGTTTATCTCCTATTCACAGCCGTCGCTCAAGCTGTAGCAGCTCTGACGACGAGGAATTCCAGAAACTGGATCGTCGTCTTAATATTCAGGCAGCAATTAGTGCTGCAAGAACCTTGCCTAATGTTCCTGAAAACGGTGGAGGAAAAAGTGAATCTTCGAGTCAAAATGGTTGTCACAAAGCTAGAGAAAGTGCGTCGATTTTGCTAGCAAAGTTTTTTGAAGGAGAAAAAGAGAACGATGCTAACCTCATGAATTTACTTGATGTGCCTAGCAAGCTCTTCGTAACAAGCGTGAGCGGTCGTGTGCGAAATCTGAGTGACACAAATTTAGTTTCGTATCAGGCGAGGTACCGTTTGCCTTTACTCAAAAATATGAAATGTTCCAGTGATACCAACCTTGCCATTCTCCTGAGCAGCAAGAAAGCATCAAGTCAACAGAATCTAGACCCTCTGAAGTTAAACCTAAAGCATCTCGCATTCGGCATATGCAATTCTCCAGTCCTTTCCTCCGCAAGTCCCATAGAAGAAGAAAACCCAGCAGATATATCCCCTGAGGCCAGCCCAACTATTGAGGCAAAACGCCATTGCGCTGCTGACGTAACAAGCAGCCGTGATTCAAGTATCAATTATGAAAAAGCTGAGAATGAAATAAACCAATCTCAGAGAAAATCACTTGACACCAATTTGCAATCAAATTCAGCGTCAACAAACGAATCCGAGATGTTGCCTTCAAGAGACTCTGTTTCTTCAAATAATTCTAAGGGACCACCTAGCATTTCAAGCCCAACTATAGAACGCAAGATAAGTTCATCGCAACGGGTCCATCGGCAAATTGATTCGGAAGAGTTCAGCTCTATCCAGGAATCAGAAGAGAGCAATTCTTTGCAAGTAAATTCAAACGGAGCAAGAGATGGCATCCAGTCGAGATGTGGGAGCAGAAGTAGCTTGAAGTATCTGTATAATGAGATGACGAATGCAGACGGTAACAGCTGCTATACGATTGAGGAGACTCGAGCTTTAGTTCCTAAAAAATCATTCAAAAACAGGCCCGATAACTCTCGCGTACACTCAACAGGGTCCAGCCCACATACTTATTCAATCGGTAGAGTTGGTCGCATGGTGATTAGTGACCCAGTGAACAGTAAATGTTGTACAATTATTTGATAATTGTCAAATTGCTTAACTCATTTCTTAATAGCTAAGACTGTAAAATAAAGTTTATTGTATTTAAAATTCACTTTTAAAGACGAAAATTTGGATTTTAATGCAAGCAGACTCAGCTTATTGTGCATAAGTGAGACTCTCCGTCTTTTGTATTTTAATGAGTATTTGGGGGTAATTAGTTGAGTTTTGAATTCTTCTAATCTTTGAGAATTTTAGCGTTATAACAAGAAAATCCCAAACTTTTACGACGCTTGATCGATATTCTAAGAGTTATCCTCTAATTTTTAGCACATTCTTATAACTTTAATATAGATCAAATATGCTGTTAAAACTTAGCGAAAGCAAACAAATCATTCTTTTTAAACGAAATATCGTAATGTGTCCTTTCGTACGTAACACATTTAAATCAGATCACCGAACAGGGCATTTAATAAAATTTTGCTATTCGTAAAAAGGTATGCATGAAACGCTTTGTGGAGTGGCTAGAAATGTAACCCATTTTCTTATATTCTTCTATTTTTATTAGTACAGGCTATACCGCAAATCCTTTAAAATTTGAGACGATTTTTGGTTGGCATTCTTATCGAGAGGGGGTGGTCTTCGAAAAACGAAACAGCCAATATTGCTTCGTTTCTTTTTGTTTTTCACTTTTCTTTGAGTGTGGTCTTTGTCATGCACCAAAACCATTTTTGCAAAAGTTGGCTTTCCACAGCGGGGGCTTACTTTAGAGCAGGGGTAATTAAAAATGTACACTTCCTGGTTAGGGGCTAGTTTATAGGAGGAGACAAATGGAGGATTTACGGTATAGCATTTTAATAGTGTAAGTATACGTGGACTATGCTTCTAAGCCGGAGGGTGATTGTAGATCTTGGTTGAATCGATACTCCATTTTTTAGACGCACCTGTTATTCAGTCGTTGTTTTGCTTAAATTATGATGTAGCGTTGCGTTATTTAAGTAAGTATGAACGTCCACTGTGTGAAACAAAACAATGACCTTTTGAATAAACCGTAAGTACCGGAATATGACAAAGCTAAATGTCTTATCGTCATGATTTTCAATACATTTTCAGAAATTAACAATGCTGTATTACAAGTCTGTACTGTTCTACACACCAAAGCAGAAACCTTCCTGTATTTAGAGCGTGTACAGCACTCTGTAACAGACAGTTAAATCACGTTGTTCATTATTCAGCCATTATATCTCTGCTAATTGTATTGAAATAGACAATGTAGGTCATTATCGCCAACGTTATTGCAATGTTCAAAACAGTTGATCTAACAGTCAAAATGGTCCCTTAACCTTAGAATACAAATCCCAGATGTTGAACTTAATCCATTTTGCCTGATTGGGGTTTTCTGGTTTTTCCCTTGCAATGAACTTTGTAGAGTAAATCATTTTATTATTCTGGATTGAAATATCTAAAATTTTGTATACAATTAACAATGTAACTAAGCTACTTTTTGATGCAAAATTCCCTATTATGTACTCTTGCCTAAACTCCCGGCCCAGTTATTATATTTTCCGTTTAACTATGCTAACAGGGAGATCCTCTTATCGCTTGTTTGATTGGCACTGCTGTGTTCCCGGCACTTTTTCATTTATGAATTGTGAAATATCTTACTTTGATATGTATATATTTTATTAGTCCTCTCCATTTCTGAAATGGGTCCGTGTTTTATGTTCAATTATTCTTAAAACCGTACTGTATTTTGTGTTTCCTTTTATAGCAATGAATAACGGATCCATATTGAATGTATTGGTACATTGTCATTTGACTCTCTGTTGGAAATTTCTAATTGGTGCGATATACGGCATAGTCTCGTCTTCTTAACATTTCCAAGTTCTGTATTCACTGGCCTAACAGTAATGCTTGGCGCAGTTAATTTAAAGAGTTGTTTGTCCTTGAGACCTTTTTCTTTTAATTCCTATGCCAATATACTTGATTATTGAGTAAAATAAGAGATGATTTTGCAACCTCTTCCATCTATCAAATTTGTATAGCATGTATTGGTACTGTCACAGTATAAAGATATCTTACTACAACTACAAGTGCTATTCTTTCCGCGGAGAAGACCAAAAAATCTTCAGTAGCACGATTGATGACACTTGACTTTGAATAAATGACAAAAGTTTTTATTTTTGTTTCAGTTCAGTTCTAATTTTGTTATGTTATGTTTGATATGATCAAAAATTGAAAATACTTATTCAATTTTTGTAAAAATTCTGAACTCCTTGCCCCACATGAATTTTCCTATCTGCGTCTCTGAATTAAAACAGGCTTACTATGGGACTGAAAAGTCCATAAAATTCATTTCTGGGTTTTTTCTGGAATTTTATTAATGCGCCGATAGAATTCAGAAAAACGGATAAAAATCAAAATAATAAAATGCAGTCTTTTTATAAGAAACAAAGATTGATGTCCAGTTCTCCAGTTTTTTAATGTTTTAAGAAAGTCCCAATACTATTCATTGCTTCTTGAGAGTTTCTAAACTATTATGTCGCTAGTTTTAACATACGGGGTCCTAAATTTAATTTTTCATGCAAGGAAATTTTCCAACGGAATCTTTTTGGAGAGGGTTTTTGCAGCTGTTTAAAAATAAAATTGTTGATGTTTTTGTTGTTTTCAAATGCTCCTGACATTTTTGTCGAGAGATTCGCTCCTGTTCCAATTGCTGTACTTAGATGGGTAAATTAATTTCATACTCAAGTTCTGAGCAATGGAATTTTTCAAAATTTGATCACTTCTTAGATTGTTTGCTTCGGGATCTGAATTTTCTTATTTTTTCCGATTGCACAATCGTTTTTATAGCGAGTTTCTTAAAAAATGAGTATAACCTGGGATAATGTAGTAGGAAAGCAAAATATTGTAGCAACAACAACTTAAGTTCGTGTCAGGCAAACGAAAACGAGACGAGAGAAGATGGCGGGCAACAGTGGAAAATTTCGCTCTTACGTTTGGGATCCTTGGTTAATCATATCACAGATTATAGCCGTTCAGTTCACATTTTATTTCTGCCTAGGAGTTTGGATGTTCAGTATTGATAAGATGTCTGGAAGAATAGTAGATGTTAATCAAATTTTTGATGGGAAGGTAATATGTGTTATTGATAACTGCCGGAAAGGCCTAAATTTTTTAATAAATAAAGCTAAGCAGTCTTTACATTGTTTAAATGATAATGCAAAACAGCCTTTACACTGCTTTAGCAAAAGTATTGCACCAGCTCGACGAATGAGTAAATGGTGAAATTTACAGTATTGTAAATGATAAGGCTTTACAAATTACAATATCTTTGTTAGTAGGCAGTGGCGGACACTTGGGGGGGCGAGGGGGGGCGACCGCCCCCCCAATACTTTAGAGAGCAATGGTCTTTTGTTCCAAAACAATGGGAAATGTGACGTCATCTTATTTAAACAAAAGGCTTGCCCCCCCAATATTTGACCAAGTGTCCGCCCCTGTTAGTAGGCGTCAGTTGATATTTTATAAAAGACCAATAGAAACTGCAAAACACTCTACAAGCCTCCAGCCAACTCAATTTTCCATCCTTTTTAGGTCAATAAATGAGTGCCAAAGGTATTCGTTCAGAATATCACTATGAGGGCACAAGTGGCAGGTCCACATCAGCTGATAACTCTAAATAGTGTTACAAATAAAAGTGCTTGCTTGCTTGGCAGCACTTTTGCTCTAATTTTGAAAAAATTCCTTTTCAATAGTCAAAAATTTCAACTTTCTATAAGATTGTTTCATATAGTTTTAATACCACTACGAGCTGAGATTTAATCAAAATTGTTTGTAACAGCTCTGTTAAGCATTGACATGGCGAATTTAAGAAACCATTGGCAATATCACATTTTGGTCTTGGAGTAGAAAATTAGCATTATTGGCATTGTATTTGTGAAAATTTTCAGCAAATTTGTTTATGCTGACTCTTTCAAAGATTAAAGGTTGTTTTTATAGCTCTTGCTCATTTATGCCCTAAACTGCATTGCAGAGGATTGGAAATTGTCAAATTAACCATTCCTGACACATTCTTTTGATTGAATTCTCCTGCAACATATCACAAAGTCCCATATGCCTGTTGCTCTAACCAAAAATCTCCAACCAAGACTTTTCGTGTATTCTTTAATAACAGAGATAGATAAAAACATTATACATAAGCACAAAGTATATATGAGTTCATCTTAAAAGTTTATGTAATAAAGATTCTTTTATTACAAATATTATTCAGGACAGAGCTTAGTGATTCGTTTTTAATTT
This sequence comes from Rhopilema esculentum, assembly GCF_057945365.1. NCBI lineage: Eukaryota > Metazoa > Cnidaria > Scyphozoa > Rhizostomeae > Rhizostomatidae > Rhopilema > Rhopilema esculentum. The sequence goes on from NC_142818.1 coordinate 5,651,273, forward strand.
TTTTTCAAGATATTTAACTTAATTTTCTGCATCTGCTTCCCATGTGATGCTTCATTGTGACTGATTCATTGTGACTGCAACATGACGTTATGTCATAGTCAAATTATTTATGAAAGCTTCATTGTCCAAAAACAGTCCATTGGGTCATGAAAATGTTACAGTTCTACTGCTTTGTATATGTTACTTAAAAACATTTGTTATCCATTGATGGTTTGCTTAAAGTTTTGTTCCAGTTATTAGATGTATTAAAAAAAATTTCAGTCCCTTCATTAAATCTGTAGATATATAAGTTCTCTACTAGTTTTATTTGTAGTATAAAATTTTATTTTCTTCCATTCTAGACACATTCCTTTTCCTCTCTTGATGGGAGAGTTGTTCTTATAGTATTTGGATTAAATTCTTTGACAAAGTAAGTATTGCACTTTTTCAGAAATTTTCAAAACTTATTGTAAGCATTTTCAAGGTATTTTCAGGCAATAAATTATGTACTAGCATTAGTGTTTAGACTTTTCAAATCATTGTGCACTGTGTAATTGATAGAACAGGGCTAGTTATAGAATCTGGCATGGTAGACCAAATTGTTGACCCATGATTAAAAGCAGGCCTTTCCCGGAGACGAGGACTATAGCCCGCGCCTGCACAAACCCCACACAAAATAAATTTGCGAGAGCTTTTTTCTGCCCGCACAGTGGTACACCATGCTGTCAAATAGAAAACATTTTCTTTTCAAGTCAAAACATATAAACTAGGCATTCGCAAAAACGCAACATTTAACCTGCAAAATCTAACAAAACTTTTCTATATTCCAAAAAAGTTATGTTCCTCTTCTGTCTCGTTTTGAAGAGTGGTAATACAACATTTAAAGGTAGTAATACACACACAAAATGCCTTCTTCATCTGAATAGTGCTTAGAGTATTAGCAAGGAAATGTATTTTTGCCGTTGTAAATACCCAAATATAAAAAAAATTAACAACAGTTCAGCAAGGGCTAAAAAGCCCACGCAGCCAAACTGGTTTTTGAAAGGGGCTTTTTAAATATGCAGTTTGCAAGATCCACGTTTAAGGAAAGCAATATATAAATTACTCAGGTCATAATATGGCTGAAATTTTGCTAGCCATTATTAAACTGTCAATTATTCTTGTATAAAGCCTTTATGTACTAAAAAGCATTTTGCTTTACAGCTCTGTTGCCCTTTGGTTTATTGTTCAAAGAGCAAAGCAGGTATGTTTATGTATTTCTCATGAAGTAGAACAAAGTAGCATTCTAGAAGTTCAATGTGTAGGGTGTGTGAAAGTAGTCAGTTACATAATATCATATTCAGTGATATTTAATCATTCTAATTTGTTTAACTGATTTTGCACATTTAGATTAATTTTGTAGTGCTCTTTCAGGCTCAGTTTCATTTACTTAGTAGTCAGTTCTATATAAAATTCTACACAATTACATTGCTACAAAATGCTTACAAAATACCACACTCAAAATACCATGTGGTCCTAATTCAGGTTATGGGGTCCTAATTCATATTTTTAAATATAGATTTAAATATAGATCATCAGTCAGCAAGTCAATTTCTATCTCCTTTTACAAATTTTGGTTGATTGCTTATCAAATATTGTCAAAAAGTGTCTAGTACCACAAGCTTGGTCTTAAATAGCTTCAATAGTCTCTCACTGTGGAGCTATTAGTGTTTCAGTAATATGACACTGAATCTGATTGTTACAAATAAGGAAATCAAGCCAGTATCCTGACACTGGAGATATAGATCTTTGGTTGTTTCATCATTTTTGAAGATGTTAGAGAAAACCTTCATTTTGCCTTCTATGAGGGCTTTTACCAAATTGCTCTGACTTGCTTGAATCCAGGGATTCTACAGCCTCCAAGCCCTTCCCACCATGGCCAGTACACCATGCTTCCATGCTACGTAACACATTTTATCCTTAAAAGACATTGTTTACTTTGAATTCATCATATATGCTCTTATCTACTAGCTACCGCTTCTTAATAAGCTTCTTCCACCACGAATGCTGCTGTTTCTGCATTCCCAAGGCATCTACTCTTATTCACATATATTCTATTTATAGCCTATACCTCAGTTCCATTTTCACCACAGTTATTGACTTTGTAATTATGTACAAAATTGCAGTTAACCCTGCTGTGTTGTGGGTTGCTAAAAGATAAATAGGAAATACATCAACTTTAATGTTGAAACTCTGTTCATTTTTCAGTGCCTGGATTTTGCATTTACTGCACATTTCATTCATTTTCTCATCTGTTGGACTGTAATTGGTTTTCCAAAGAACTGGGTATGGTGGTTGATTAATGTTGTTTGCATAACACTCACATCAGTTATTGGGGAATATCTGTGTATGAGGTATGAGATGAAGGCAATTCCAATCTCTGTTGGAAGGACTTGAAGCTACTTCTAAAGACAACAGTTTTACTGCAACCTGAAATCTAAAAAATTATTTATATTTATTATTTAGCAGGCAGCAGTTTGAAGCAAATTTACTTTGTCAAGCCCAATCGGTGTTTAGATACAGAGAAAATTGTTTTCTGTTGTTGAAATCCATGTGCGAAAGTTCCATTATTTGTTGTATAAATTTTGCATTCATCGTTGATGGCCCTATAGAGCATTTTTCAAGTGGATTACTGGCAAATTTCAAAAGAACATTGATTGCAATTAGCACGTTCTGATCGGTTGAGGGTTATGAAACAAAACCCATGTTTTCACATGTTTTGATTCTCCAATTAACTTCTAGTCTAGGTTGTTTTTAAGAAATGTAACAATTAATACAGGTCTGCTTCACGTGAAGAAAGCTACGGCCTTGTATATCTTCTTAAAGGCTCAATTTGTTGCCGTGTGCCCCTTTGAGGTGGGAGAAATATTTTTGATGTTTTGTTTCTAAAAAATTTTGTAAGAACTTTCGATTGAAAGAGATGCCACTCGTGTTTACCTATCTACACTGGAACAGGTTTCTCAACGCTTCTTGCATGTCAAGTGTTTAAAATATTGTTTCTTGCTTTTGATGAATTTGGTTAATTATCAAATAGTTTTCGTTGTTAAGTTTGAAGACTGATTGTTAATAGTTGTAGTTTTTAGATTGATAGCAAGAAAGTAGAAGTTACTTATCTTCATCACAAACGTTTGTTGGAAGTTGTTGCCATGACCGTTGCCTTTGAATTTTAGCAGGAAGCCATAAATTCTTATTAATTAAGGGAAAACTTAATAAAAACGTTTCTTTATCAAAAGGCTGTGCCTTTCAATAAGGTTTTCGTTCGAAGAAAAGCTCAGGCCTGAGGTAGGATTGTGTCCATAGCAAGGCGAAAGATAATCTGCCAAAATTATGAAATAACAGAAAAGATAAACTTTTTTCAAGAAGTTAAGAGGAATGTTTAGTGACAAGACAAAATTGGCTATATTTCTCTTGTTTCCTGTACAGGGCTTGGGAAATGGGCGTACAGACGTACAGTCGTTTCTGAAGGTAAAGCTATGTGAAAGTAAAATCAACCCAAAGTACGACTTCGTACGGTAAACCCAAAAGAAAAGCAAATGTAACAATCTAACAGTGCCGCCGAGAGAGGGGTGCAAGGGGGGAAAATTGCCTGAATTTGGTCTAGCCAAGGGTACCATTTTTGTAGAAATTAGTCTAGCTAACGGTACCACTTCGAATGTGGTCACGCCAGACCCCTCCCCAAAGTTTAACCAAGGATACACCCCCCCCGCGGTAGTTTCTATTCAAAGTAATCTTCTCACACATTGTTTTTTCTGTGATGTAGTAAACAAATCATTTAAGTGTAATTAGTGCGTAACTACTATCAGATATTCGAATTCATATGTTAAAAATATCAGCAATGTTTATCGGAGATTTATATGAAGCGTAGTTTGTGAGCATTATCATTCTGGACTAACTATTTTCCCTTTCAATGTACCAAATGCTGTCTAGAGCAAGGTATTTATCGTCATTCTCAATGGTTCTAATTTTAGGGCCCTTGCTCTCGGGGGCCCAATAGCAAAACTGTGGATACTTTGAAAAAGCCAGATATTACGAACACTTTCGATATTTGTATAAAAAGTAATTTTTTGCACAATATCTAAGTTGAAGTAGATGAGGAAAATCTTAATAATCAAGTACAAAGGTATTTCTTGTTGCGCAAAGAGGAAGTTTCCTAAAACTTTGTTTTGATGTCCAAACATTTTGATTTTAAAAACCCTGATAAGAGATGTATTTATCCTTGTTGTAGAAACCAGTTAGATATAACTTATTGGCAATAGTGTAGTTGTCAGGGGGCAGGGCTTAACTCAAACTAAATGTCCACATTTTGTTAATGATATAAAAGTACATTAAGAACAAAAAAATTCGTCAGATAAATTTTCGGCGGATAAACTTTGTCGAAAAAAAATTCAGACAACTTTTCAAAACTTCGTCTTGGATTTTCAACACAGAGATAGCAACATATTAACAAAATCTTAAGAGGCAAAACCATACAGGTCGCTTTATACTCAGGTACCGACTTCGCGGATACTTTGGGGCTTGAGCACCCGTTCGGAATTCGGCTCAACCCCCAGGCAGCTTTTTCACACAGAACAGCATGACAGGTAAATCAAAATTAAAGCGGTATATTTTCTTAGTTTCTACGAGGGCAAATCAAAAGAGAGGCTTGTAGCATTCAAAGAGTCTCTACTCTATATCTTTATGGTATGAAAATCTATAAACAGAGTATGATTAAATGAATAAATATAAATATACGTATAAGATACGGAAAGCATAAGACCATGTCCAACAGGAAAAGTTGGTCTGAAAATCTAGCTTCCTGTAGAGTTTAAAATTTGGGTTAAAAAGTGCAAATACCTTGAACGAATGAATGAAATAGTACAGTTGAACTATAAAAAGACAGAGGTGAACTTCTTTGAAACTGGCACGGCAACAAAGGAGTGTTAGAACTATTTTTATCTGGCGATGGTGAAAACGAAGTTAAGAACTATTTGTATCGAACGATGGTGAAACGAAGTTAAGAGCTACTTTTGTCGAACAATGGTGAGAAGGACTGCAGTTCAAGAAACGACAGTGATGTGATGGATGATAATTATGGCGACGACGAGGATGATAACGAGGACGATGTAAATAAGGATAACGAGGTAATTGAAATTGAATAAATTCAAAGGATATGTATATTTGATTTCTGTCATCATATAGTATTTAGTGTGCGAATTTTCAAAGAGCTTAAATGCAAAAAATTTCGTCGTGACCAAATTTCATCTCATTATCTGCAAATGGCTTTTTCGAGTAATTTTAACAGCAACCAGTAGTGAGGTGGGCTGATGGTTCTTGGCATATGCTGTTTCAATTGTATGATAGATGAGCCTCGCTATTGACGATGAAATTATCGCGGCAACTGATTTCTGTAATTAGAAATCAAAGTCTTCAATTTCTTGAGAATATCGAAGCTGGAAAAAATTATAATACTCTTATAAAGAAGCCTATATGACCTCTTTGCATTAAAAATCCCGTTTGAAGGTACATATGAATTTTGGTTTTTTCACTGGGCCAGGGATAACAAAGGTCTAACAAAGTTTTAGAATTAACTTGTTACTGTAAGAAATGATTTGCCAATGAAAACATAAGAAATAGATACAGAGGTAACCTGTTATCTTTGTTACTTAATTACTTAAATTTTAAATCTGTAAATTGGTCTGTAAATATGTCTTTGAACTAGAGATACCTTTTCTCAAATGATAATTCATTAGAAGACTTTATGATGAAATGTAATTTTAAATGTTCATCTATCTCTAAGTAAGCATCAATTAGCTGCAATTTAGCTAGTTCTTAAACGACTCCTTTCAAGAAATGCAATATGAAATGAGATGAAAAATCTACTAGCTGTTTATATAAGTTAAAACCTTTTTTGTTGTACCCTTTTCTGTGCCTAGAGAGACAACTTTTTTACCGAGTTAAACAAGTTACGAGCAGCGGCTATAAATGAAATTTTATATCTACCCTGGGTACCAGACGGGGGGTGGGGCTTATTTTTTCTCGTCATAGAGGGGGCTTAAAAGAGTGGAGGCTTGTTAAAGAGGAGGGCTTATTAAGAATTTGGAGTAAAAAATGTTTCAAAAATGCCCTTGTCTATTTTTTTCATATAAAAATGTCATACAAATGTTCTCAGAAAACTTTGCTCGAAAATTTATCATGCACACGATCTTATCATCATCACACCCGTCAAGAGGCCCACTAAATGAGCATGTTTTATTTGTTTGACATCAAAGGCTAAAGAGATGGGGGGGGGGGCTTAATGTAAAGGGGTGCTTTTTTCAGTTTTTGCTTGGTAAGGGGGGCTTAGAAGAGAAGGGGATTGATGGAGCTTTTACGGTAATTTATATAGCGTGAGTCTGGTATCCAGGGTATGTTTTATCAAAATGGAGGAAAAAACATCTAATTGCTAGCATCCCACAAAGACTGCTCGTTTTGACGTATGCAAAACAAGAAACGTAAATTTTGGTCAAACTCAAAAAAGAAAAATCAACTCTCACAATCTGCCGAGACAGGGGCGGAAATTATGGGGGCAGGGGCGGAAATTATGGGGCTCTGGCCCCTCCAATCAGCATTCTCGTCGAAAATTTGGGTTTTCGTCAGATAATTGACAAAGGTTTAACGTGGCAAAACCCCATCCAAGATTTTGTCTTGTCGGAAAATCGTGGGGTTGAGGGGATAACAATTCGGGGGTATGAGACCCTAACAACACTACCTCAGTACGCCCCAGATCCTCAGTCTAAGTCCTGAACTCTGTCCCGCAGCTCATCCATTTTTCCCAGGGGAAAGCAGAATTTTTATTAAACCACTTTTCGATTTATTTTATAAAAGATATGTTGACCAGGAGGATCCTTTATTTGTCAACAGGTTTGAGGATTTGCCGACAAAGTACCCAAAGATGGTAAACATCCCGCCCTCCATCGTTACGGTCCTGGTTTGTGGAAAAATCTTTTACGAAGTTGAAGAAGAATTTTAGAATAATTTAAGGATTATCGAAAGCTCGCGAATAAAAGTACTCTATCAATTTTTTGTTTGATTATTTGAACAGGAAATATTCGACTTTGGAATCTTGGACACACAATCGTAGCCTCGATTCGACTCGGCGAGCCTTTTGACTTTTCACAGACTCAAACGGCGGGAGAGAAACCACTACGAGGTGAGGAGATGCACGAGACGGTCGATGGGAATATGGTGTCGGCATGCAGAATTTCTTCTGAAAGATAAGGTTTGTTTAGCCTTTGAATTTGCGCCTTATTATTCTTTAACCTTCTATTTTCATGATATTGCTTCGTGTCGAATGTTAGTGCTACTGATGAAAACTATCAACGGAGTTATTGTTTAGCATGTGATTAGGTTTCACAGCTGATGTTGTCCAATTATGTGCAGTCTTTCTGTATAAAATCTAGATCCATGTTTCTAAAAAAATTCTTTAAATTTTGATGAATAGCCTTGAAAACATAGGAAAAGCCAAACGCTAAAAGCCGCGTTAGCCTGTTTAGAGGCCTTACCACTGACATTGAGTGTTAGCACATCTAATACCTATCAATGATAAAACTCGCTGCAAAAATGCCAAAAGGCTGTGTTGCTATCGGATGCACGAAGCATAACAAAAAGGGGAAGGGTTTAAACTTCTAGATTTCCCGGACAAGACAATGAACAGAGAGAATTGGAAGTAGCAGGTTCAGGACTTGCAGATGAAAAGGCTGATTGGACTGTTTGTTTGGTACCCTTGAATCAACTATGTTTATTTATGCTCAGAATATTTTAAATGAAATCAAATTTTAAAATTAAAATTCAATAGTTATCACACACGGTCACGACAGAAAATTCTCAATAGAACTTCAAGTTTCCAGAATTGAACTTTTGCATAAACTTTCAGGCCCATTTTATTTTTAGGTCGACCATCAAAAGATCCAAGCCATCTAGATTGTAGATGCAGTTGAAAGATACACAAGTGCAAAGAAAAGGGCAAAATATTTATGAAAAGGAAGTCAAAACAACCAATCTTGATATAACATCATATTTTGTGGTTGAAAAAGATGTTGAAAGCCATTCAAAGTAATGTTTCCAAACTGAATTGAATCACGGAAATTGGTTACTTGAGGAAAGAATCAGTTTTTCAGAGCATCAGGTTAGTTATACTTTAAAACAATTTACAGTATTAGAACTTTTTTAGAAATTTCAGTCAAATTTTTGCATATTTGAAATTTTCCAGCTACAGCAGCCGTTGCCTTTTCCAAGGGATCTTAGCTTGGGGGTTAAACCTTTGATCTTATAAAAAGTGACCTGGGCTTTTCTTTACCAAAACATTTTGCTCAACCAGGCTGCTTTTGTGGGTTTTCCCATATTAATCATGCTGTTTCAGTTGCAATTCCAAGGGATTAAATCAGAAAAAGTAAATTGCTACACACAAATCATCTTAAATTTGACAAAATCTAAAAACTGCAAATTCAAAAAGAAAATACAAAGTTTTTTCACCTGCTATCTGAACAAATCTAAGTGATGCTCCAAAATTTTCTCATCCATATTTCGTTTCATTTATTGTGCTAAATATGTTCAGGATTTGCTGTAAGCCAAGCTAATGCAGCTGGCAATGGGTCAAACCTCTCAGGCTTTGCCATATTCTGAGAAACATGGATGCGGTGTCTCAGTGCATCTCCAGCTAATGAAGCTCTGTTAGATGTTTTCAGCTAGTTACAAATGCTGACCAATTGTTCAATGTCCTCAGAATATCACTTAGCAGTGACAATACAGGCACAGAAATCAAAGCTGATTGTCCTCATGCGAGCTTACCTCTTTTAGGGTTGTCTTGTTTAAAATGACTGCTGTTCTTCTATTTCTGAAAGAGTTTCTGTATTCAGAGCAGAGACCTAATCTCTAAGGCTGAGATTAGGGCATATCATATCATTCTTCCAGCTTTCCACCACTGCTTTTCTCTAAAGAAAGTTCCATCATTGAGTTTTTAATTTAAACAATCTATCGTTGACTCAATAATTTTATTGTGTCTTGCTTCAAAAATGCATCCGTTAGATACATGTGCAGTTAAGTTCTCTCTTCTTTGCTTTTTGATAATTGTACAGAAAAAAATGTACCCTTTCTGCAACTTTTATATTTTCATTAAATTTTTCTTCCCTGCCACAAGTTAATATCTTTTTCATCTTTTTGAGATTTCAAAGATATAGACATTATCATCCTGGTACACCAACATGCATACAATTTGTAAATATACAAAACATCAGCAACAAAACAAGTTAAAGGAAGGGTATTTTTGTCTCGGTTTATTTAGCCAAGAACCCTCCTTGTTTGATGCTCTTCAAACAATTCATAGGAAAATTGTGCCCAGCATACTAAAAATATGAGGGGTACTGAACAAAGTTGTATAAATGGTCTTCTGCTATTTTCTTGAAATTCTTTTTTCTGACAGCAGACTATGGAAATAGTTACTCAGTGATGATGCATCTTTTACTATCTTGTCAACTTCTAAAACCGCTTTGTTAGGGGTTTCCAAGCCAAGTTTATCCTATTGGCAGCATGCCGGATTTTCAAATAAGGCAGATCTGAGCTTGATTAAGCTCTTTTACAATCACAGAGTGCCCATTGCCCATCCAAGGACACCGGTTTTCATGCTTCTTTCATTGCCGCTGAATTTCCTTTGGTATTTATTTTTGAAATCACCAAGCTCATGATAATACAATGAACCGATTGTTTCAAATTGTTCCATTAGCCACAGATTACCCCTTTTGCTGAAAGGCAATGCCCAAGACCATGCACTGATGGTTCCACATTTAGCATCATTGAAAACTGTCATATTGTTATACATGCCCATCAATTCTTTGGTATAATGCGTTGTTTGACTTGCCTATCTAGCTATCGATTGTCGTACGACCCTGTATTAATTATGGTTGAAACAAACTTTTCAAACGATCTGCTTGGCAAGCAGGAGCATCTATAGCATACTGCAAATGCTTCTTCATTTGTGTTTTGCTTGCTTCTTATCCAGTGCTTGTACTTGGTGGCAAATGATATTTCTGCTTATGTACTTTGACAACATCTTGATATATCCAGCAGATACTGCATCTAACTTTTTCTTCTTTGGCTGCCAACCATTTCAAAACATGAACCTATGTCTATCTTGTCTCTTATTTGTTTACATGTCCAGTCTTTTTTGACATTTGAAAACTGATCATTGTGGCTTTATACCTGTGAAAACATTTCAAAAATCTTGAAAATTGTCCAAAACGGTTTCCACCTTGAATCTGCTTTCTTTGCTGGTTTCTTTTTTGTGGTATTTTTTGTAGAAAATTTGTATTATCGTACCCGCTTTGGTAGCCCTGAGCTTGTTACAAGAAATTTGGAACCACCTGTATTTGTATTTTGTATTGTAGCATCCTTTAACCATCCTTATGTTCAGCTTGCAGCCAGACACAAAAAATATCATTCTTACCAAGGACCAAGGGCAGCTTGGTCACCCAGAGGCACTATGGAACACCAGGGGCAGTGGCTCCTCCCCTCACGAAGTTTTAATATTGTTTTGCTGGTATTCTTGGGGTCTAGACTCTATGCCCTGCTTGACAGCAGGCTGGTCCTTACTTTCCTATGCAATTGATTTCTTTGAACAGGCACAAGCTCAATTTTTTTGTTGCCAGCTCCTGTGCAATGTTTGATTTATGGAACTCTACCAATGTTTGCAAACTATTTAACATCTCTCTTATAATTCGCTGTTGTATAAAAGGTTAACTGTGTATTCCAAAATGCAGGCTAAACCTTCTTGTTTGGTAAACATTCCTTTTTAGCGGTACATGTGTCATGCAAGCAGTGATGATCTTCTTCAACAGAATAACTAATCAATTAAGCACCCATCAACAGATTGTTTTTATTGCGCTTGACGGGGCACTTGATTTCTGTCTTAACATTTCTATGACAAATACATCTTCTCACACATCTACTGATGCCCCAATAAAATCAAATTTTGGATGAAGCCTTAGCCCAGATTTGCTTGTTCTTGAAATTGTTACCAATTCTTTGGTTAAGGCCTTTTTAATTTTTTATTCATTCTCTTTTTCCAAAACAATGAGAAGAGTATCTATCTGTTTGCCTTGCATGCCGATTTACATGTCAGGGGTCGTGACCTATTTCCATATTGGTGAATAATGTGGTGAATGCAACTAATAAAGAGGTCTTACCTATACTTACTGAATGCCATGCTAAAGAATTGATCTGTGCCCCTGCTTCTTTCCATCAAGTGCAAGATTAACAATGTCAGCGATCATAAAGATTACATTGATTGAGACAATTATACGAGAAAGTAATGTTTCCAAAGAATATACCCCTCTTGGAAGTGGAGAATAAGGGCCTGTGCCTCCAATTAAGTTTGAAAACAGTGGCACTATATCACAAGCATAAGCTAGATCTATTGCTTCAAGATCATACCCCCTCAACAAAGCTGGATAAAACATAAACTATACTCACTAGCATAGCAACCAGGGGCAATTTTTCCCGCCACAAGTTTTGTGCGCTCTTTTTTCTGAAAAGATTTTTATTTTAAAAAATTATCTTCTGATCGTAAATGTGTCCTTTTATCACCAATCTTTTGCCTGCCCTTATTTTACAAACAATAGGGCTTATTTTACATAACGTTCCTACGCACCCTGGTTATAGTGTTTGGTTTTTAACAATTAATTCCATGTTATCACTGACCTGCTATTATCAATAGATTGAATTGGTAGTAGGACAGTTTTTGCGGATCAATCAGAGTGTCAGTGTCAGAAAACTCAAAAATCGGTTATCTCCATTGCCTGCCATGCATTTGCAATATACAATAATCATTGTTCCAGGCTTTTAAATAGCTACCCAAGTGTCAATAGGTCTTCAAACAATCTTTTTGAACGAGGGACTTTTGTAATCAATCACATGTGCTATCTGTCGTGTAAAATCTTAAAACCTTTTTGTTGTAGCTACAAGGAGTGGTTTTACATGTACAAAACCTGTGCCGGGCACTGCAACACCAGAAACGACAGCCTAAATAAAAACAGTTCTTGACGGTGGCGAGGTTTGTTTCATACAGTTTCACAATATATAGCACACTTCTTGCCTCTTGTCTGGATTCCAACCTTACATCACTATTGGCCAAAATAACCTTAGGGTTTCTGAATGTCTTTGTTAGGGAACCTCCTCAAGTTTCTTACATGAGTTTTTAGAGACAGTCTTTTCTTGGTCTTTATTGAAGAACTATTCTCGTTGATTCTTATTAGATAAGGCTCAAGCTGAAAAATTGTACTTGACATATGTTTAGATTCTGAGATGATCACTTTTATTGAGCTGTTCATGCTAACAACATACAATTGGGAGCTAACCAAAGGGTTAGCCGCTCACGTACAAAGAATGAATATGACCGTTTTGCATCATCGTATCTTATGCATTACGTGCAAAGCGATTTTCACTTTAAAAGGTTTGCAATTTCTTTTTATATTTGTATTTTCGCTTCCATAACAAGTTGGAAAGGTTTTGCTAAAGGCTTTCAGTGAGAACAACCAGATAAATGTGAGATATATAATGCCTGCCAAAAGTCTTGGAACACTGACGTCAGTTTTCAAGGTTAAACTCAGTCAACCCTCTCCCCCCAACGGAACAATGGTGGTTTTCTATTGTTCTAGGGGGAAGGGGGCGGAAGAAGTATTTTTTTTTCGGAAAAGGAATGAAAGATACAAAATGTTACGCAAATTGCTGGGTGTTCCAAGTACTTTTGGCAGGCATTGTCTGAATTTAAATTTAAAACTTATTAGATATACCACCAAAACCTATATTTACCCTGCAGATTTTCGATTGTTCCGATTTTCAATATCTGTCACTTTAAAAGTTGTACGTATTACCAATAAGGAGATGTGGGGGTATTTTTGTCAGAAGTGAAGTAAGTTACCCCCATAAAACTAAATGTCATATTTCAATTCTAGTAAAAATTGCTACCCCCATAAAACTAAATGCCATATTTCAATTATAGTAAAAATTGCTGAAATCAAAGTTGATTTCCAATAAGTAAGATCAAATTTATATTTTAAGTCTTTTCAAAGGTTCGTGATCAGTTGGCTGTTTAAGAAATAATGGGATAGATGAAGGAGGCAAATATGAGTGGCAGCTAGAAAAGAATCTAAAAAAGGAAAGGATGCCATTTATCAAAATGAACGTCGCTTCCTCTTTTTCATGTTTCCGATTGTAAAGAAGGTCTTTCTTAAAATTATGTCGGGTAGCTGCTCTTCTTTTATCACAGATTTACAAGCTGCTATTCATATCGGCCGTTTCAAAGAGTATATTAACTGACTAATCTACTATTCCGTGTTGGTTGATAGGAAGACTAAAGTACTTAGTCTCTATTTTCATAATATTCACCGAACATTACCGAAATTACCCAAGATGGTGTTGGGAGCGTAAATAAAGACTTTTTTTGTTGTTTTGATGAAAAAAAATTTTTTTGAGAAATTCAAAATTTTTGAGATTTTTTTGCAGGTCCGGGGTCATGAATTTTTTCAAAACTGACTAAGTCTCTATTTTGATAATATGAGTCTAAAATTCACCGAAATTACCTGAAATGGTGTTCGGAGCGTAAATAAAGACTTTATGTTGTTTTGATGAAAAAAAATTTTTTTGAGAAATTCAAAATTTTGAGATTTTTTGCATGTCCGGGGTCATGAATTTTTTCAAAAATGACTAAGTCCCTATTTTTATAATATGAGTCTAAAATTCACCGAAATTACCTGAAATGGTGTTCGGAGCGTAAATAAAGACTTTTTATGTTGTTTCGATGAAAAAGATTTTTTTTGAGAAATTCAAAATTTTTGAGATTTTTTGCAGGTCCGGGGTCATGAATTTTTTCAAAAATGACGAAGTCTCTTTTTTCAGAATATTAGTCTAAAATTCACCGAAATTACCTGAAATGGTGTTTGGAGCGTAAATCAAGACTTTATTGTTTGTTTTGAGTAAGACATTTTTCTTAGAAAACTACATATTTTTTTGGGTTTTTTGCCAATTTTGGTTTCAAAGATTGTATCTTTCTTTCTTTCTTTTTTCAGATTTCACTTGAAGGTTCAAGCAAATTTCTTCGAATGATCTCAGAAAGGTATTTCCTCAGCATTCTAGGTTGATTCGGGTAAAAAAATGTTTTTGAAAAAATGTCAAAATTTTTGAGATTTTTTGCAGGTCCGGGGTCATTAATTTTTTCAAAAATGAGTAAGTCCTTATTTTCCATAATATGAGTCTAAAATTCACCGAAATTACCTGACATGGCGTTCGGAGCGTAAATAAAGACTTTTTATGTTGTTTCGATGGAAAAAATTTTTTTTGAGAAATTCAAAATTTTTGAGATTTTTTGCAGGTCCGGGGTCATGAATTTTTTCAAAAATGACTAAGTCCCTATTTTTATAATACGAGTCTAAAATTCACCAAAATTACCCGAAATAGTGTTCGGAGCGTAAATCAAGACTTTGTATGTTGTTTCGATGAAAAAAAATTTTTTTTGAGAAACTCAAAATTTTTGAGATTTTTTGCAGGTCCGGGGTCATGAATTTTTTCAAAAATGACTAAGTCCCTATTTCCATAATATGGATCTAAAATTCACCGAAATTACCTGAAATGGTGTTCGGAGCGTAAATAAAGACTTCTTATGTTGTTTCAATGAAAAAATTTTTTTTTGAGAAATTCAAAATTTTTGAGATTTTTTGCAGGTCCGGGGTCATGAATTTTTTCAAAAATGACTAAGTGTCTTTTTTGATAATATGAGTCTAAAATTCACCGAATTTACCTGAAATGGTGTTCGGAGCGTAAATAAAGACTTTTTATGTTGTTTCGATGAAAAAAATTTTTTTTGAGAAATTCAAAATTTTTGAGATTTTTTGCAGGTCCGGGGTCATGAATTTTTTCAAAAATGACTAAGTCCCTATTTTTAAAATACGAGTCTAAAATTCACCAAAATTACCCGAAATAGTGTTCGGAGCGTCAATAAAGACTTTTTAAGTTGTTTCGATGGAAAAAAAATTTTTTTTGAGAAACTCAAAATTTTTGAGATTTTTTCCAGGTCCGGGGTCATGAATTTTTTCAAAAATGACTAAGTCCCTATTTTTATAATATGAGTCTAAAATTCACCGAAATTACCTGAAATGGTGTTCGGAGCGTAAATAAAGACTTTTTATGTTGTTTCGATGAAAAAGATTTTTTTTGAGAAATTCAAAATTTTTGAGATTTTTTGCAGGTCCGGGGTCATGATTTTTTTCAAAAATAACTAAGTCCCTATTTTCATAATATGAGTCTAAATTTCACTGAAATTACCTGAAATGGTGTTCGAAGCGTAAATAAAGACTCTTGATGATGTTTTGATGAAAAAAATTTTTTTTGTGAAATTCAAAATTTTTGAGATTTTTTGCAGGTCCGGGGTCATGAATTTTTTCAAAAATGACTAAGTCCCTATTTTTATAATATGAGTCTAAAATTCACCAAAATTACCCGAAATAGTGTTCGGAGCGTAAATCAAGACTTTTTATGTTGTTTCGATGAAAAAAAATTTTTTTTGAGAAACTCAAAATTTTTGAGATTTTTTGCAGGTCCGGGGTCATGAATTTTTGATTTTGATGTGCAATGTTTGATTTATGGAACTCTACCAATGTTTGCAAACTATTTAACATCTCTCTTATAATTCGCTGTTGTATAAAAGGTTAACTGTGTATTCCAAAATGCAGGCTAAACCTTCTTGTTTGGTAAACATTCCTTTTTAGCGGTACATGTGTCATGCAAGCAGTGATGATCTTCTTCAACAGAATAACTAATCAATTAAGCACCCATCAACAGATTGTTTTTATTGCGCTTGACGGGGCACTTGATTTCTGTCTTAACATTTCTATGACAAATACATCTTCTCACACATCTACTGATGCCCCAATAAAATCAAATTTTGGATGAAGCCTTAGCCCAGATTTGCTTGTTCTTGAAATTGTTACCAATTCTTTGGTTAAGGCCTTTTTAATTTTTTATTCATTCTCTTTTTCCAAAACAATGAGAAGAGTATCTATCTGTTTGCCTTGCATGCCGATTTACATGTCAGGGGTCGTGACCTATTTCCATATTGGTGAATAATGTGGTGAATGCAACTAATAAAGAGGTCTTACCTATACTTACTGAATGCCATGCTAAAGAATTGATCTGTGCCCCTGCTTCTTTCCATCAAGTGCAAGATTAACAATGTCAGCGATCATAAAGATTACATTGATTGAGACAATTATACGAGAAAGTAATGTTTCCAAAGAATATACCCCTCTTGGAAGTGGAGAATAAGGGCCTGTGCCTCCAATTAAGTTTGAAAACAGTGGCACTATATCACAAGCATAAGCTAGATCTATTGCTTCAAGATCATACCCCCTCAACAAAGCTGGATAAAACATAAACTATACTCACTAGCATAGCAACCAGGGGCAATTTTTCCCGCCACAAGTTTTGTGCGCTCTTTTTTCTGAAAAGATTTTTATTTTAAAAAATTATCTTCTGATCGTAAATGTGTCCTTTTATCACCAATCTTTTGCCTGCCCTTATTTTACAAACAATAGGGCTTATTTTACATAACGTTCCTACGCACCCTGGTTATAGTGTTTGGTTTTTAACAATTAATTCCATGTTATCACTGACCTGCTATTATCAATAGATTGAATTGGTAGTAGGACAGTTTTTGCGGATCAATCAGAGTGTCAGTGTCAGAAAACTCAAAAATCGGTTATCTCCATTGCCTGCCATGCATTTGCAATATACAATAATCATTGTTCCAGGCTTTTAAATAGCTACCCAAGTGTCAATAGGTCTTCAAACAATCTTTTTGAACGAGGGACTTTTGTAATCAATCACATGTGCTATCTGTCGTGTAAAATCTTAAAACCTTTTTGTTGTAGCTACAAGGAGTGGTTTTACATGTACAAAACCTGTGCCGGGCACTGCAACACCAGAAACGACAGCCTAAATAAAAACAGTTCTTGACGGTGGCGAGGTTTGTTTCATACAGTTTCACAATATATAGCACACTTCTTGCCTCTTGTCTGGATTCCAACCTTACATCACTATTGGCCAAAATAACCTTAGGGTTTCTGAATGTCTTTGTTAGGGAACCTCCTCAAGTTTCTTACATGAGTTTTTAGAGACAGTCTTTTCTTGGTCTTTATTGAAGAACTATTCTCGTTGATTCTTATTAGATAAGGCTCAAGCTGAAAAATTGTACTTGACATATGTTTAGATTCTGAGATGATCACTTTTATTGAGCTGTTCATGCTAACAACATACAATTGGGAGCTAACCAAAGGGTTAGCCGCTCACGTACAAAGAATGAATATGACCGTTTTGCATCATCGTATCTTATGCATTACGTGCAAAGCGATTTTCACTTTAAAAGGTTTGCAATTTCTTTTTATATTTGTATTTTCGCTTCCATAACAAGTTGGAAAGGTTTTGCTAAAGGCTTTCAGTGAGAACAACCAGATAAATGTGAGATATATAATGCCTGCCAAAAGTCTTGGAACACTGACGTCAGTCTTCAAGGTTAAACTCAGTCAACCCTCTCCCCCCAACGGAACAATGGTGGTTTTCTATTGTTCTAGGGGGAAGGGGGCGGAAGAAGTATTTTTTTTTCGGAAAAGGAATGAAAGATACAAAATGTTACGCAAATTGCTGGGTGTTCCAAGTACTTTTGGCAGGCATTGTCTGAATTTAAATTTAAAACTTATTAGATATACCACCAAAACCTATATTTACCCTGCAGATTTTCGATTGTTCCGATTTTCAATATCTGTCACTTTAAAAGTTGTACGTATTACCAATAAGGAGATGTGGGGGTATTTTTGTCAGAAGTGAAGTAAGTTACCCCCATAAAACTAAATGTCATATTTCAATTCTAGTAAAAATTGCTACCCCCATAAAACTAAATGCCATATTTCAATTATAGTAAAAATTGCTGAAATCAAAGTTGATTTCCAATAAGTAAGATCAAATTTATATTTTAAGTCTTTTCAAAGGTTCGTGATCAGTTGGCTGTTTAAGAAATAATGGGATAGATGAAGGAGGCAAATATGAGTGGCAGCTAGAAAAGAATCTAAAAAAGGAAAGGATGCCATTTATCAAAATGAACGTCGCTTCCTCTTTTTCATGTTTCCGATTGTAAAGAAGGTCTTTCTTAAAATTATGTCGGGTAGCTGCTCTTCTTTTATCACAGATTTACAAGCTGCTATTCATATCGGCCGTTTCAAAGAGTATATTAACTGACTAATCTACTATTCCGTGTTGGTTGATAGGAAGACTAAAGTACTTAGTCTCTATTTTCATAATATTCACCGAACATTACCGAAATTACCCAAGATGGTGTTGGGAGCGTAAATAAAGACTTTTTTTGTTGTTTTGATGAAAAAAAATTTTTTTGAGAAATTCAAAATTTTTGAGATTTTTTTGCAGGTCCGGGGTCATGAATTTTTTCAAAACTGACTAAGTCTCTATTTTGATAATATGAGTCTAAAATTCACCGAAATTACCTGAAATGGTGTTCGGAGCGTAAATAAAGACTTTATGTTGTTTTGATGAAAAAAAATTTTTTTGAGAAATTCAAAATTTTGAGATTTTTTGCATGTCCGGGGTCATGAATTTTTTCAAAAATGACTAAGTCCCTATTTTTATAATATGAGTCTAAAATTCACCGAAATTACCTGAAATGGTGTTCGGAGCGTAAATAAAGACTTTTTATGTTGTTTCGATGAAAAAGATTTTTTTTGAGAAATTCAAAATTTTTGAGATTTTTTGCAGGTCCGGGGTCATGAATTTTTTCAAAAATGACGAAGTCTCTTTTTTCAGAATATTAGTCTAAAATTCACCGAAATTACCTGAAATGGTGTTTGGAGCGTAAATCAAGACTTTATTGTTTGTTTTGAGTAAGACATTTTTCTTAGAAAACTACATATTTTTTTGGGTTTTTTGCCAATTTTGGTTTCAAAGATTGTATCTTTCTTTCTTTCTTTTTTCAGATTTCACTTGAAGGTTCAAGCAAATTTCTTCGAATGATCTCAGAAAGGTATTTCCTCAGCATTCTAGGTTGATTCGGGTAAAAAAATGTTTTTGAAAAAATGTCAAAATTTTTGAGATTTTTTGCAGGTCCGGGGTCATTAATTTTTTCAAAAATGAGTAAGTCCTTATTTTCCATAATATGAGTCTAAAATTCACCGAAATTACCTGACATGGCGTTCGGAGCGTAAATAAAGACTTTTTATGTTGTTTCGATGGAAAAAATTTTTTTTGAGAAATTCAAAATTTTTGAGATTTTTTGCAGGTCCGGGGTCATGAATTTTTTCAAAAATGACTAAGTCCCTATTTTTATAATACGAGTCTAAAATTCACCAAAATTACCCGAAATAGTGTTCGGAGCGTAAATCAAGACTTTGTATGTTGTTTCGATGAAAAAAAATTTTTTTTGAGAAACTCAAAATTTTTGAGATTTTTTGCAGGTCCGGGGTCATGAATTTTTTCAAAAATGACTAAGTCCCTATTTCCATAATATGGATCTAAAATTCACCGAAATTACCTGAAATGGTGTTCGGAGCGTAAATAAAGACTTCTTATGTTGTTTCAATGAAAAAATTTTTTTTTGAGAAATTCAAAATTTTTGAGATTTTTTGCAGGTCCGGGGTCATGAATTTTTTCAAAAATGACTAAGTGTCTTTTTTGATAATATGAGTCTAAAATTCACCGAATTTACCTGAAATGGTGTTCGGAGCGTAAATAAAGACTTTTTATGTTGTTTCGATGAAAAAAATTTTTTTTGAGAAATTCAAAATTTTTGAGATTTTTTGCAGGTCCGGGGTCATGAATTTTTTCAAAAATGACTAAGTCCCTATTTTTAAAATACGAGTCTAAAATTCACCAAAATTACCCGAAATAGTGTTCGGAGCGTCAATAAAGACTTTTTAAGTTGTTTCGATGGAAAAAAAATTTTTTTTGAGAAACTCAAAATTTTTGAGATTTTTTCCAGGTCCGGGGTCATGAATTTTTTCAAAAATGACTAAGTCCCTATTTTTATAATATGAGTCTAAAATTCACCGAAATTACCTGAAATGGTGTTCGGAGCGTAAATAAAGACTTTTTATGTTGTTTCGATGAAAAAGATTTTTTTTGAGAAATTCAAAATTTTTGAGATTTTTTGCAGGTCCGGGGTCATGATTTTTTTCAAAAATAACTAAGTCCCTATTTTCATAATATGAGTCTAAATTTCACTGAAATTACCTGAAATGGTGTTCGAAGCGTAAATAAAGACTCTTGATGATGTTTTGATGAAAAAAATTTTTTTTGTGAAATTCAAAATTTTTGAGATTTTTTGCAGGTCCGGGGTCATGAATTTTTTCAAAAATGACTAAGTCCCTATTTTTATAATATGAGTCTAAAATTCACCAAAATTACCCGAAATAGTGTTCGGAGCGTAAATCAAGACTTTTTATGTTGTTTCGATGAAAAAAAATTTTTTTTGAGAAACTCAAAATTTTTGAGATTTTTTGCAGGTCCGGGGTCATGAATTTTTTCAAAAATGACTAAGTCCCTATTTTTATAATACGAGTCTAAAATTCACCAAAATTACCCGAAATAGTGTTCGGAGCGTCAATAAAGACTTTTTAAGTTGTTTCGATGAAAAAAAATTTTTTTTGAGAAACTCAAAATTTTTGAGATTTTTTCCAGGTCCGGGGTCATGAATTTTTTCAAAAATGACTAAGTCCCTATTTTTATAATATGAGTCTAAAATTCACCGAAATTACCTGAAATGGTGTTCGGAGCGTAAATAAAGACTTTTTATGTTGTTTCGATGAAAAAGATTTTTTTTGAGAAATTCAAAATTTTTGAGATTTTTTGCAGGTCCGGGGTCAGGATTTTTTTCAAAAATAACTAAGTCCCTATTTTCATAATATGAGTCTAAATTTCACTGAAATTACCTGAAATGGTGTTCGAAGCGTAAATAAAGACTCTTGATGATGTTTCGATGAAAAAAATTTTTTTTGTGAAATTCAAAATTTTTGAGATTTTTTGCAGGTCCGGGGTCATGAATTTTTTCAAAAATGACTAAGTCCCTATTTTTATAATATGAGTCTAAAATTCACCAAAATTACCCGAAATAGTGTTCGGAGCGTAAATCAAGACTTTTTCTGTTGTTTCGATGAAAAAAAATTTTTTTTGAGAAACTCTAAATTTTTTAGATTTTTTGCAGGTCCGGGGTCATGAATTTTTTCAAAAATGACTAAGTCCCTATTTCCATAATATGTGTCTAAAATTCACCGAAATTACCTGAAATGGTGTTCGGAGCGTAAATAAAGACTTCTTATGTTGTTTCGATGAAAAAATTTTTTTTTGAGAAATTCAAAATTTTTGAGATTTTTTGCAGGTCCGGGGTCATGAATTTTTTAAAAAATAACTAAGTCCCTATTTTCATAATATGAGTCTAAATTTCACTGAAATTACCTGAAATGGTGTTCGAAGCGTAAATAAAGACTCTTGATGATGTTTTGATGAAAAAAATTTTTTTTGTGAAATTCAAAATTTTTGAGATTTTTTGCAGGTCCGGGGTCATGAATTTTTTCAAAAATGACTAAGTCCCTATTTTTATAATATGAGTCTAAAATTCACCAAAATTACCCGAAATAGTGTTCGGAGCGTAAATCAAGACTTTTTATGTTGTTTCGATGAAAAAAAATTTTTTTTGAGAAACTCAAAATTTTTGAGATTTTTTGCAGGTCCGGGGTCATGAATTTTTTCAAAAATGACTAAGTCCCTATTTTTATAATACGAGTCTAAAATTCACCAAAATTACCCGAAATAGTGTTCGGAGCGTCAATAAAGACTTTTTAAGTTGTTTCGATGAAAAAAAATTTTTTTTGAGAAACTCAAAATTTTTGAGATTTTTTCCAGGTCCGGGGTCATGAATTTTTTCAAAAATGACTAAGTCCCTATTTTTATAATATGAGTCTAAAATTCACCGAAATTACCTGAAATGGTGTTCGGAGCGTAAATAAAGACTTTTTATGTTGTTTCGATGAAAAAGATTTTTTTTGAGAAATTCAAAATTTTTGAGATTTTTTGCAGGTCCGGGGTCATGATTTTTTTCAAAAATAACTAAGTCCCTATTTTCATAATATGAGTCTAAATTTCACTGAAATTACCTGAAATGGTGTTCGAAGCGTAAATAAAGACTCTTGATGATGTTTCGATGAAAAAAATTTTTTTTGTGAAATTCAAAATTTTTGAGATTTTTTGCAGGTCCGGGGTCATGATTTTTTTCAAAAATGACTAAGTCCCTATTTTTATAATATGAGTCTAAAATTCACCAAAATTACCCGAAATAGTGTTCGGAGCGTAAATCAAGACTTTTTCTGTTGTTTCGATGAAAAAAAATTTTTTTTGAGAAACTCTAAATTTTTGAGATTTTTTGCAGGTCCGGGGTCATGAATTTTTTCAAAAATGACTAAGTCCCTATTTCCATAATATGTGTCTAAAATTCACCGAAATTACCTGAAATGGTGTTCGGAGCGTAAATAAAGACTTCTTATGTTGTTTCGATGAAAAAATTTTTTTTTGAGAAATTCAAAATTTTTGAGATTTTTTGCAGGTCCGGGGTCATGAATTTTTTAAAAAATAACTAAGTCCCTATTTTCATAATATGAGTCTAAATTTCACTGAAATTACCTGAAATGGTGTTCGAAGCGTAAATAAAGACTCTTGATGATGTTTTGATGAAACAAATTTTTTTTGTGAAATTCAAAATTTTTGAGATTTTTTGCAGGTCCGGGGTCATGAATTTTTTCAAAAATGACTAAGTCCCTATTTTTATAATATGAGTCTAAAATTCACCAAAATTACCCGAAATAGTGTTCGGAGCATAAATAAAGACTTTTTATGTTGTTTCGATGGAAAAAAATTTTTTTTGAGAAATTCACAATTTTTGAGATTTTTCGCAGGTCCGGGGTCATGAATTTTTTCAAAAATGACTAAGTCCCTATTTTTATAATACGAGTCTAAAATTCACCAAAATTACCTGAAATGGTGTTTGGAGCGTAAATAAAGACTTTTTATGTTGTTTTGATGAAAAATTTTTTTTTTGAGAAATTCAAAATTTTTGAGATTTTTTGCAGGTCCAGGGTCATGAATTTTTTCAAAAATGACGAAGTCTCTTTTTTCAGAATATTAGTCTAAAATTCACCGAAATTACCTGAAATGGTGTTCGGAGCGTAAATAAAGACTTTTTATGTTGTTTCGATGAAAAAAAATTTTTTTGAGAAATTCAAAATTTTTGAGATTTTTTGCAGGTCCGGGGTCATGAATTTTTTCAAAAATGACTGAGTCCCTATTTTTATAATATGGGTCGAAAATTCACCGAAATTACCTGAAATGGTGTTCGGATTGTAAATAAAGACTTTTTATGTTGTTTCGATGAAAAAATTTTTTTTTGAGAAATTCAAAATTTTTGAGATTTTTTGCAGGTCCGGGGTCATGAATTTTTTCAAAAATGACTAAGTCCCTATTTTTATAATATGAGTCTAAAATTCAGCGAAATTACCTGAAATGGTGTTCGGAGCGTAAATAAAGACTTTTTATGTTGTTTCGATGAAAAAATTTTTTTTGTGAAATTCAAAATTTTTGAGATTTTTTGCAGGTCCGGGGTCATCAATTTTTTCAAAAATGACTAAGTCCCTATTTTTATAATATGAGTCTAAAATTCACCGAAATTACCTGAAATGGTGTTCGGAGCGTAAATAAAGACTTTTTATGTTGTTTCGATGAAAACATTTTTTTTTGAGAAATTCAAAATTTTTGAGATTTTTTGCAGGTCCGGGGTCATGAATTTTTTCAAAAATGACTAAGTCCCTATTTTCATATGAGTCTAAATTTCACTGAAATTACCTGAAATGGTGTTCGAAGCGTAAATAAAGACTCTTGATGTTGTTTCGATGAACAAATTTTTTTTTGAGAAATTCAAAATTTTTGAGATTTTTTTGCAGGTCCCGGGTCATGAATTTTTTCAAAACTGACTAAGTCTCTATTTTGATAATATGAGTCTAAAATTCACCGAAATTACCTGAAATGGTGTTCAGAGCGTAAATAAAGACTTTTTATGTTGTTTCGATGAAAAAAAATAGTTTTTGAGAAACTCAAAATTTTTGAGATTTTTTGCAGGTCCGGGGTCATGAATTTTTTCAAAACTGACTAAGTCTCTATTTTGATAATATGAGTCTAAAATTCACCGAAATTACCTGAAATGGTGTTCAGAGCGTAAATAAAGACTTTTTATGTTGTTTCGATGAAAAATTTTTTTTTTGAGAAATGCAAAATTTTTGAGATTTTTTGCAGGTCCGGGGTCATGAATTTTTTCAAAAATGACTAAGTCCCTATTTTTATAATATGAGTCTAAAATTCACGGAAATTACCTGAAATGGTGTTCGGAGCGTAAATAAAGACTTTTTATGTTGTTTCGATGAAAAAATTTTTTTTTGAGAAATTCAAAATTTTTGAGATTTTTTGCAGGTCCGGGGTCATGAATTTTTTCAAAAATGACTGAGTCCCTATTTTTATAATATGAGTCGAAAATTCACCGAAATTACCTGAAATGGTGTTCGGATTGTAAATAAAGACTTTTTATGTTGTTTCGATGAAAAAAATTTTTTTTGAGAAATTCAAAATTTTTGAGATTTTTTGCAGGTCCGGGGTCATGAATTTTTTCAAAAATGACCAAGTCCGTATTTTTATAATACGAGTCTAAAATTCACCAAAATTACCCGAAATAGTGTTCGGAGCATAAATAAAGACTTTTTATGTTGTTTCGATGGAAAAAAATTTTTTTTGAGAAATTCACAATTTTTGAGATTTTTCGCAGGTCCGGGGTCATGAATTTTTTCAAAAATGACTAAGTCCCTATTTTTATAATACGAGTCTAAAATTCACCAAAATTACCTGAAATGGTGTTTGGAGCGTAAATAAAGACTTTTTATGTTGTTTTGATGAAAAATTTTTTTTTTGAGAAATTCAAAATTTTTGAGATTTTTTGCAGGTCCAGGGTCATGAATTTTTTCAAAAATGACGAAGTCTCTTTTTTCAGAATATTAGTCTAAAATTCACCGAAATTACCTGAAATGGTGTTCGGAGCGTAAATAAAGACTTTTTATGTTGTTTCGATGAAAAAAAATTTTTTTGAGAAATTCAAAATTTTTGAGATTTTTTGCAGGTCCGGGGTCATGAATTTTTTCAAAAATGACTGAGTCCCTATTTTTATAATATGGGTCGAAAATTCACCGAAATTACCTGAAATGGTGTTCGGATTGTAAATAAAGACTTTTTATGTTGTTTCGATGAAAAAATTTTTTTTTGAGAAATTCAAAATTTTTGAGATTTTTTGCAGGTCCGGGGTCATGAATTTTTTCAAAAATGACTAAGTCCCTATTTTTATAATATGAGTCTAAAATTCAGCGAAATTACCTGAAATGGTGTTCGGAGCGTAAATAAAGACTTTTTATGTTGTTTCGATGAAAAAATTTTTTTTGTGAAATTCAAAATTTTTGAGATTTTTTGCAGGTCCGGGGTCATCAATTTTTTCAAAAATGACTAAGTCCCTATTTTTATAATATGAGTCTAAAATTCACCGAAATTACCTGAAATGGTGTTCGGAGCGTAAATAAAGACTTTTTATGTTGTTTCGATGAAAACATTTTTTTTTGAGAAATTCAAAATTTTTGAGATTTTTTGCAGGTCCGGGGTCATGAATTTTTTCAAAAATGACTAAGTCCCTATTTTCATATGAGTCTAAATTTCACTGAAATTACCTGAAATGGTGTTCGAAGCGTAAATAAAGACTCTTGATGTTGTTTCGATGAACAAATTTTTTTTTGAGAAATTCAAAATTTTTGAGATTTTTTGCAGGTCCGGGGTCATGAATTTTTTCAAAACTGACTAAGTCTCTATTTTGATAATATGAGTCTAAAATTCACCGAAATTACCTGAAATGGTGTTCAGAGCGTAAATAAAGACTTTTTATGTTGTTTCGATGAAAAATTTTTTTTTTGAGAAATGCAAAATTTTTGAGATTTTTTGCAGGTCCGGGGTCATGAATTTTTTCAAAAATGACTAAGTCCCTATTTTTATAATATGAGTCTAAAATTCACGGAAATTACCTGAAATGGTGTTCGGAGCGTAAATAAAGACTTTTTATGTTGTTTCGATGAAAAAATTTTTTTTTGAGAAATTCAAAATTTTTGAGATTTTTTGCAGGTCCGGGGTCATGAATTTTTTCAAAAATGACTGAGTCCCTATTTTTATAATATGAGTCGAAAATTCACCGAAATTACCTGAAATGGTGTTCGGATTGTAAATAAAGACTTTTTATGTTGTTTCGATGAAAAAAATTTTTTTTGAGAAATTCAAAATTTTTGAGATTTTTTGCAGGTCCGGGGTCATGAATTTTTTCAAAAATGACCAAGTCCGTATTTTTATAATACGAGTCTAAAATTCACCAAAATTACCCGAAATAGTGTTCGGAGCATAAATAAAGACTTTTTATGTTGTTTCGATGGAAAAAAATTTTTTTTGAGAAATTCACAATTTTTGAGATTTTTCGCAGGTCCGGGGTCATGAATTTTTTC
Organism: Rhopilema esculentum; assembly: GCF_057945365.1. Classification (NCBI taxonomy): domain Eukaryota; kingdom Metazoa; phylum Cnidaria; class Scyphozoa; order Rhizostomeae; family Rhizostomatidae; genus Rhopilema; species Rhopilema esculentum. Next base: position 5,677,969 of record NC_142818.1, read on the forward strand.
AAAAATGACTAAGTCCCTATTTTTATAATACGAGTCTAAAATTCACCAAAATTACCTGAAATGGTGTTTGGAGCGTAAATAAAGACTTTTTATGTTGTTTTGATGAAAAATTTTTTTTTTGAGAAATTCAAAATTTTTGAGATTTTTTGCAGGTCCAGGGTCATGAATTTTTTCAAAAATGACGAAGTCTCTTTTTTCAGAATATTAGTCTAAAATTCACCGAAATTACCTGAAATGGTGTTCGGAGCGTAAATAAAGACTTTTTATGTTGTTTCGATGAAAAAAAATTTTTTTGAGAAATTCAAAATTTTTGAGATTTTTTGCAGGTCCGGGGTCATGAATTTTGTCAAAAATGACTAAGTCCCTATTTTTATAATACGAGTCTAAAATTAACAAAAATTACCTGAAATAGTGTTCGGAGCGTCAATAAAGACTTTTTATGTTGTTTCGATGAAAAAAAATTTTTTTGAGGAACTCAAAATTTTTGAGATTTTTTCCAGGTCCGGGGTCATGAATTTTTTCAAAAATGACCAAGTCCCTATTTTTATAATATGAGTCTAAAATTCACCGAAATTACCTGAAATGGTGTTCGGAGCGTAAATAAAGACTTTTTATGTTGTTTCGATGAAAAAGATTTTTTTTGAGAAATTCAAAATTTTTGAGATTTTTGCAGGTCCGGGGTCATGAATTTTTTCAAAAATGACTAAGTCTCTATTTTGATAATATGAGTCTAAAATTCACCGAAATTACCTGAAATGGTGTTCGGAGCGTAAATAAAGACTTTTTATGTTGTTTTGATGAAAAAAAATTTTTTTGAGAAATTCAAAATTTTTGAGATTTTTTGCATGTCCGGGGTCATGAATTTTTTCAAAAATGACCAAGTCCCTATTTTCATAGTATGAGTCTAAAATTCACCGAAATTACCTGAATTGGTGTTAGGAGCGTAAATAAAGACTTTTTATTTTGTTTTGATGAAAAATTTTTTTTTTGAGAAATTCAAAATTTTTGAGATTTTTTGCAGGTCCAGGGTCATGAATTTTTTCAAAAATGACGAAGTCTCTTTTTCATAATATGAGTCTAAAATTCACCGAAATTACCTGAAATGGTGTTTGGAGCGTAAATCAAGACTTTATTGTTTGTTTTGAGTAAGACATTTTTCTTGGAAAATTACATATTTTTTTGGGTTTTTTGCCAATTTTGGTTTCAAAGATTGTATCTTTCTTTCTTTCTTTTTTCAGATTTCACTTGAAGGTTCAAGCAAATTTCTTCGAATGATCTCAGAAAGGTATTTCCTCAGCATTCTAGGTTGATTCGGGTAAAAAAATGTTTTTGAAAAAATGTCAAAATTTATCAGATTCTTTGCAGGTCCGGGGTCATTAATTTTTTCAAAAATGAGTAAGTCCTTATTTTCCATAATATGAGTCTAAAATTCACCGAAATTACCTGACATGGCGTTCGGAGCGTAAATAAAGACTTCTTATGTTGTTTGGATGAAAAAAATTTTTTTTGAGAAATTCAAAATTTTTGAGATTTTTTGCAGGTCCGGGGTCATGAATTTTTTCAAAAATGACTAAGTCTCTATTTTCAGAATATTAGTCTAAAATTCACCGAAATTACCTGAAATGGTGTTCGGAGCGTAAACAAAGACTTTTTATGTTGTTTCGATGAAAACATTTTTTTTTGAGAAATTCAAAATTTTTGACATTTTTTGCAGGTCCGGGGTCATGAATTTTTTCAAAAATGACTAAGTCTCTTTTTTGATAATATGAGTCTAAAATTCACCGAAATTACCTGAAATGGTGTTCGGAGCGTAAATAAAGACTTTTTATGTTGTTTCGATGAAAAAAATTTTTTTTGAGAAATTCAAAATTTTTGAGATTTTTTGCAGGTCCGGAGTCATGAATTTTTTCAAAAATGACTAAGTCCCTATTTTTATAATATGAGTCTAAAATTCACCGAAATTACCTGAAATGGTGTTCGGAGTGTAAATAAAGACTTTTTATGTTGTTTCGATGAAAAAAATTTTTTTTCAGAAATTCAAAATTTTTGAGATTTTTTGCAGGTCCGGGGTCATGAATTTTGTCAAAAATGACTAAGTCCCTATTTTTATAATACGAGTCTAAAATTCACCAAAATTACCCGAAATAGTGTTCGGAGCGTCAATAAAGACTTTTTATGTTGTTTCGATGAAAAAAATATTTTGAGAAACTCAAAATTTTTGAGATTTTTTCCAGGTCCGGGGTCATGAATTTTTTCAAAAATGACTAAGTCCCTATTTTTATAATATGAGTCTAAAATTCACCGAAATTACCTGAAATGGTGTTCGGAGCGTAAATAAAGACTTTTTATGTTGTTTCGATGAAAAAGATTTTTTTTGAGAAATTCAAAATTTTTGAGATTTTTTGCAGGTCCGGGGTCATGAATTTTTTCAAAAATGACTAAGTCTCTATTTTGATAATATGAGTCTAAAATTCACCGAAATTACCTGAAATGGTGTTCGGAGCGTAAATAAAGACTTTTTATGTTGTTTCGATGAAAAAATTTTTTTTTGAGAAATTCAAAATTTTTGAGATTTTTTGCAGGTCCGGAGTCATGAATTTTTTAAAAAATGACTAAGTCCCTATTTTTATAATATGAGTCTAAAATTCACCGAAATTACCTGAAATGGTGTTTGGAGCGTAAATCAAGACTTTATTGTTTGTTTTGAGTAAGACATTTTTCTTGGAAAATTACATATTTTTTTGGGTTTTTTGCCAATTTTGGTTTCAAAGATTGTATCTTTCTTTTTTCAGATTTCACTTGAAGGTTCAAGCAAATTTCTTCGAATGATCTCAGAAAGGTATTTCCTCAGCATTCTAGGTTGATTCGGGTAAAAAAATGTTTTTGAAAAAATGTCAAAATTTATCAGATTCTTTGCAGGTCCGGGGTCATTAATTTTTTCAAAAATGAGTAAGTCCTTATTTTCCATAATATGAGTCTAAAATTCACCGAAATTACCTGACATGGCGTTCGGAGTGTAAATAAAGACTTCTTATGTTGTTTGGATGAAAAAAATTTTTTTTCAGAAATTCAAAATTTTTGAGATTTTTTGCAGGTCCGGGGTCATGAATTTTTTCAAAAATGACTAAGTCTCTATTTTCAGAATATTAGTCTAAAATTCACCGAAATTACCTGAAATGGTGTTCGGAGCGTAAATAAAGACTTTTTATGTTGTTTCGATGAAAACATTTTTTTTTGAGAAATTCAAAATTTTTGACATTTGTTGCAGGTCCGGGGTCATGAATTTTTTCAAAAATGACTAAGTCCCTATTTTCATAATATGAGTCGAAAATTCACCAAAATTACCCGAAATAGTGTTCGGAGCGTAAATAAAGACTTTTTATGTTGTTTCGATGAAAAAAATTTTTTTTGAGAAATTCAAAATTTTTGAGATTTTTTGCAGGTCCGGGGTCATGAATTTTGTCAAAAATGACTAAGTCCCTATTTTTATAATACGAGTCTAAAATTCACCAAAATTACCCGAAATAGTGTTCGGAGCGTCAATAAAGACTTTTTATGTTGTTTCGATGAAAAAAATTTTTTTTGAGAAACTCAAAATTTTTGAGATTTTTTCCAGGTCCGGGGTCATGAATTTTTCCAAAAATGACTAAGTCCCTATTTTTATAATATGAGTCTAAAATTCACCGAAATTACCTGAAATGGTGTTCGGAGCGTAAATAAAGACTTTTTATGTTGTTTCGATGAAAAAGATTTTTTTTGAGAAATTCAAAATTTTTGAGATTTTTTGCAGGTCCGGGGTCATGAATTTTTTCAAAAATGACTAAGTCTCTATTTTGATAATATGAGTCTAAAATTCACCGAAATTACCTGAAATGGTGTTCGGAGCGTAAATAAAGACTTTTTATGTTGTTTTGATGAAAAAAATTTTTTTTGAGAAATTCAAAATTTTTGAGATTTTTTGCATGTCCGGGGTCATGAATTTTTTCAAAAATGACCAAGTCCCTATTTTCATAGTATGAGTCTAAAATTCACCGAAATTACCTGAATTGGTGTTAGGAGCGTAAATGAAGACTTTTTATGTTGTTTTGATGAAAAATTTTTTTTTTGAGAAATTCAAAATTTTTGAGATTTTTTGCAGGTCCAGGGTCATGAATTTTTTCAAAAATGACGAAGTCTCTTTTTTCAGAATATTGGTCTAAAATTCACTGAAATTACCTGAAATGGTGTTCGGAGCGTAAATAAAGACTTTTTATGTTGTTTCGATGAAAACATTTTTTTTTAAAAATTCAAAATTTTTGAGATTTTTTGCAGGTCCGGGGTCATGAATTTTTTCAAAAATGACTAAGTCCCTATTTTCATAATATGAGTCTAAAATTCACCGAAATTACCTGAAATGGTGTTTGGAGCGTAAATCAAGACTTTATTGTTTGTTTTGAGTAAGACATTTTTCTTGGAAAATTACATATTTTTTTGGGTTTTTTGCCAATTTTGGTTTCAAAGATTGTATCTTTCTTTCTTTCTTTTTTCAGATTTCACTTGAAGGTTCAAGCAAATTTCTTCGAATGATCTCAGAAAGGTATTTCCTCAGCATTCTAGGTTGATTCGGGTAAAAAAATGTTTTTGAAAAAATGTCAAAATTTATCAGATTCTTTGCAGGTCCGGGGTCATTAATTTTTTCAAAAATGAGTAAGTCCTTATTTTCCATAATATGAGTCTAAAATTCACCGAAATTACCTGACATGGCGTTCGGAGCGTAAATAGAGACTTCTTATGTTGTTTGGATGAAAAAAATTTTTTTTCAGAAATTCAAAATTTTTGAGATTTTTTGCAGGTCCGGGGTCATGAATTTTTTCAAAAATGACTAAGTCTCTATTTTCAGAATATTAGTCTGAAATTCACCGAAATTACCTGAAATGGTGTTCGGAGCGTAAATAAAGACTTTTTATGTTGTTTCGATGAAAACATTTTTTTTTGAGAAATTCAAAATTTTTGACATTTGTTGCAGGTCCGGGGTCATGAATTTTTTCAAAAATGACTAAGTCCCTATTTTCATAATATGAGTCGAAAATTCACCAAAATTACCGGAAATGGTGTTCGGAGCGTAAATAAAGACTTTTTATGTTGTTGCGATGAAAAATTTTTTTTTGAGAAATTCAAAATTTTTGACATTTGTTGCAGGTCCGGGGTCATGAATTTTTTCAAAAATGACGAAGTCTCTTTTTTCAGAATATTAGTCTAAAATTCACCGAAATTACCTGAAATGGTGTTCGGAGCGTAAATAAAGACTTTTTTTGTTGTTTTGATGAAAAAAATTTTTTTTTAAAAATTCAAAATTTTTGAGATTTTTTGCAGGTCCGGGGTCATGAATTTTTTAAAAAATGACTTAGTCCCTATTTTCATAATACGAGTCTAAAATTCACCAAAATTACCCGAAATAGTGTTCGGAGCATAAATCAAGACTTTTTATGTTGTTTCGATGAAAAAAAATTTTTTTTGAGAAACTCAAAATTTTTGAGATTTTTTGCAGGTCCGGGGTCATGAATTTTTTCAAAAATGACTAAGTCCCTATTTCCATAATATCAGTCTAAACTTCACCGAAATTACCTGAAATGGTGTTCGGAGCGTATATAAAGACTTTTTATGTTGTTTCGATGAAAACATTTTTTTTAAAAATTCAAAATTTTTGAGATTTTTTGCAGGTCCGGGGTCATGAATTTTTTCAAAAATGACTAAGTCCCTATTTTCATAATATGAGTCTAAAATTCACCGAAATTACCTGAAATGGTGTTTGGAGCGTAAATCAAGACTTTATTGTTTGTTTTGAGTAAGACATTTTTCTTGGAAAATTACATATTTTTTTGGGTTTTTTGCCAATTTTGGTTTCAAAGATTGTATCTTTCTTTCTTTCTTTTTTCAGATTTCACTTGAAGGTTCAAGCAAATTTCTTCGAATGATCTCAGAAAGGTATTTCCTCAGCATTCTAGGTTGATTCGGGTAAAAAAATGTTTTTGAAAAAATGTCAAAATTTATCAGATTCTTTGCAGGTCCGGGGTCATTAATTTTTTCAAAAATGAGTAAGTCCTTATTTTCCATAATATGAGTCTAAAATTCACCGAAATTACCTGACATGGCGTTCGGAGCGTAAATAAAGACTTCTTATGTTGTTTGGATGAAAAAAATTTTTTTTCAGAAATTCAAAATTTTTGAGATTTTTTGCAGGTCCGGGGTCATGAATTTTTTCAAAAATGACTAAGTCTCTATTTTCAGAATATTAGTCTAAAATTCACCGAAATTACCTGAAATGGTGTTCGGAGCGTAAATAAAGACTTTTTATGTTGTTTCGATGAAAACATTTTTTTTTGAGAAATTCAAAATTTTTGACATTTGTTGCAGGTCCGGGGTCATGAATTTTTTCAAAAATGACTAAGTCCCTATTTTCATAATATGAGTCGAAAATTCACCAAAATTACCGGAAATGGTGTTCGGAGCATAAATAAAGACATTTATGTTGTTGCGATGAAAAAATTTTTTTTGAGAAATTCAAAATTTTTGACATTTGTTGCAGGTCCGGGGTCATGAATTTTTTCAAAAATGACTGTCCCTATTTCCATAATATCAGTCTAAACTTCACCGAAATTACCTGAAATGGTGTTCGGAGCGTAAATAAAGACTTTTTATGTTGTTTCGATGAAAACATTTTTTTTTTTAAAATTCAAAATTTTTGAGATTTTTTGCAGGTCCGGGGTCATGAATTTTTTCAAAAATGACTAAGTCCCTATTTTCATAATATGAGTCTAAAATTCACCGAAATTACCTGAAATGGTGTTTGGAGCGTAAATCAAGACTTTATTGTTTGTTTTGAGTAAGACATTTTTCTTGGAAAATTACATATTTTTTTGGGTTTTTTGCCAATTTTGGTTTCAAAGATTGTATCTTTCTTTCTTTCTTTTTTCAGATTTCACTTGAAGGTTCAAGCAAATTTCTTCGAATGATCTCAGAAAGGTATTTCCTCAGCATTCTAGGTTGATTCGGGTAAAAAAATGTTTTTGAAAAAATGTCAAAATTTATCAGATTCTTTGCAGGTCCGGGGTCATTAATTTTTTCAAAAATGAGTAAGTCCTTATTTTCCATAATATGAGTCTAAAATTCACCGAAATTACCTGACATGGCGTTCGGAGCGTAAATAAAGACTTCTTATGTTGTTTGGATGAAAAAATTTTTTTTTCAGAAATTCAAAATTTTTGAGATTTTTTGCAGGTCCGGGGTCATGAATTTTTTCAAAAATGACTAAGTCTCTATTTTCACAATATTAGTCTAAAATTCACCGAAATTACCTGAAATGGTGTTCGGAGCGTAAATAAAGACTTTTTATGTTGTTGCGATGAAAAAATTTTTTTTGAGAAATTCAAAATTTTTGACATTTGTTGCAGGTCCGGGGTCATGAATTTTTTCAAAAATGACGAAGTCTCTATTTTCAGAATATTAGTCTAAAATTCACCGAAATTACCTGAAATGGTGTTCGGAGCGTAAACAAAGACTTTTTTTGTTGTTTTGATGAAAAAAATTTTTTTTGAGAAATTCAAAATTTTTGAGATTTTTTGCAGGTCCGGGGTCATGAATTTTTTAAAAAATGACTAAGTCCCTATTTTCATAATATGAGTCTAAAATTCACCGAAATTACCTGAAATGGTGTTCGGAGCGTATATAAAGACTTTTTATGTTGTTTCGATGAAGAAAAAATTTTTTTGAGAAATTCAAAATTTTTGAGATTTTTTTGCAGGTCCGGGATCATGAATTTTTTCAAAAATGACTAAGTCCCTATTTTTATAATACGAGTCTAAAATTCACCAAAATTACCCGAAATAGTGTTCGGAGCGTAAATCAAGACTTTTTATGTTGTTTCGATGAAAAAAAATTCTTTTTGAGAAACTCAAAATTTTTGAGATTTTTTGCAGGTCCGGGGTCATGAATTTTTTCAAAAATGACTAAGTCCCTATTTCCATAATATGAGTCTAAAATTCACCGAAATTACCTGAAATGGTGTTCGGAGCGTAAATAAAGACTTTATGTTGTTTCGATGAAAAAGATTTTTTTTGAGAAACTCAAAAGTTTTGAGATTTTTTGCAGGTCCGGGGTCATGAATTTTTTCAAAAATGACTAAGTCCCTATTTTCATAATATGAGTCTAAAATTCACCGAAATTACCTGAAATGGTGTTTGGAGCGTACATCAAGACTTTATTGTTTGTTTTGAGTAAGACATTTTTCTTGGAAAATTACATATTTTTTTGGGTTTTTTGCCAATTTTGGTTTCAAAGATTGTATCTTTCTTTCTTTCTTTTTTCAGATTTCACTTGAAGGTTCAAGCAAATTTCTTCGAATGATCTCAGAAAGGTATTTCCTCAGCATTCTAGGTTGATTCGGGTAAAAAAATGTTTTTGAAAAAATGTCAAAATTTTTGAGATTCTTTGCAGGTCCGGGGTCATTAATTTTTTCAAAAATGAGTAATTCCTTATTTTCCATAATATGAGTCTAAAATTCACCGAAATTACCTAACATGGCGTTCGGAGCGTAAATAAAGACTTCTTATGTTGTTTGGATGAAAAAAATTTTTTTTGAGAAATTCAAAATTTTTGAGATTTTTTGCAGGTCCGGGGTCATGAATTTTTTCAAAAATGACGAAGTCTCTATTTTCAGAATATTAGTCTAAAATTCACCGAAATTACCTGAAATGGTGTTCGGAGCGTAAATAAAGACTTTTTTTGTTGTTTCGATGAAAAAAATTTTTTTTGAGTATTTCAAAATTTTTGAGATTTTCTGCAGGTCCGGGGTCATGAATTTTTTCAAAAATGACTAAGTCCCTATTTTTATAATATGAGTCTAAAATTCACCGAAATTACCTGAAATGGTGTTCGGAGCGTAAATAAAGACTTTTTATGTTGTTTCGATGAAAAAAATTTTTTTTGAGAAATTCAAAATTTTTGAGATTTTTTTGCGGGTCCGGGATCATGAATTTTTTCAAAAATGACTAATTCCCTATTTTCAGAGTATGAGTCTAAAATTCACCGAAATTACCTGAAATGGTGTTTGGAGCGTAAATAAAGACTTTTTATGTTGTTTCGATGAAAAAAATTTTTTTTGAGAAATTCAAAATTTTTGAGATTTTTTGCAGGTCCGGGGTCATGAATTTTTTCAAAAATGACTAAGTCCCTATTTTTATAATACGAGTCTAAAATTCACCGAAATTACCTGAAATGGTGTTCGGAGCGTAAATAAAGACTTTTTATGTTGTTTCGATGAAAAAAATTTTTTTTGAGAAATTCAAAATTTTTGAGATTTTCTGCAGGTCCGGGGTCATGAATTTTTTCAAAAATGACTAAGTCCCTATTTTTATAATATGAGTCTAAAATTCACCGAAATTACCTGAAATGGCGTTCGGAGCGTAAATAAAGACTTTTTATGTTGTTTCGATGAAAAAAATTTTTTTTGAGAAATTCAAAATTTTTGAGATTTTTTGCAGGTCCGGGGTCATGAATTTTGTCAAAAATGACTAAGTCCCTATTTTTATAATACGAGTCTAAAATTCACCAAAATTACCCGAAATAGTGTTCGGAGCGTCAATAAAGACTTTTTATGTTGTTTCGATGAAAAAAATTTTTTTTGAGAAACTCAAAATTTTTGAGATTTTTTCCAGGTCCGGGGTCATGAATTTTTTCAAAAATGACTAAGTCCCTATTTTTATAATATGAGTCTAAAATTCACCGAAATTACCTGAAATGGTGTTCGGAGCGTAAATAAAGACTTTTTATGTTGTTTCGATGAAAAAGATTTTTTTTGAGAAACTCAAAATTTTTGAGATTTTTTCCAGGTCCGGGGTCATGAATTTTTTCAAAAATGACTAAGTCCCTATTTTTATAATATGAGTCTAAAATTCACCGAAATTACCTGAAATGGTGTTTGGAGCGTAAATCAAGACTTTATTGTTTGTTTTGAGTCAGACATTTTTCTTGGAAAATTACATATTTTTTTGGGTTTTTTGCCAATTTTGGTTTCAAAGATTGTATCTTTCTTTCTTTCTTTTTTCAGATTTCACTTGAAGGTTCAAGCAAATTTCTTCGAATGATCTCAGAAAGGTATTTCCTCAGCATTCTAGGTTGATTCGGGTAAAAAAATGTTTTTGAAAAAATGTCAAAATTTTTGAGATTCTTTGCAGGTCCGGGGTCATTAATTTTTTCAAAAATGAGTAAGTCCTTATTTTCCATAATATGAGTCTAAAATTCACCGAAATTACCTGACATGGCGTTCGGAGCGTAAATAAAGACTTCTTATGTTGTTTGGATGAAAAAAATTTTTTTTCAGAAATTCAAAATTTTTGAGATTTTTTGCAGGTCCGGGGTCATGAATTTTTTCAAAAATGACTAAGTCTCTATTTTCGGAATATTAGTCTAAAATTCAACGAAATTACCTGAAATGGTGTTCGGAGCGTAAATAAAGACTTCTTATGTTGTTTCGATAAAAAAATTTTTTTTTAGAAACTCAAAATTTTTGAGATTTTTTCCAGGTCCGGGGTCATGAATTTTTTCAAAAATGACTAAGTCCCTATTTTTATAATATGAGTCTAAAATTCACCGAAATTACCTGAATTGGTGTTCGGAGCATAAATAAAGACTTTTTATGTTGTTTCGATGAAAAAGATTTTTTTTGAGAAACTCAAAATTTTTGAGATTTTTTCCAGGTCCGGGGTCATGAATTTTTTCAAAAATGACTAAGTCCCTATTTTTATAATATGAGTCCAAAATTCACCAAAATTACCCGAAATAGTGTTCGGAGCGTCAATAAAGACTTTTTATGTTGTTTCGATGAAAAAAATTTTTTTTGAGAAACTCAAAATTTTTGAGATTTTTTCCAGGTCCGGGGTCATGAATTTTTTCAAAAATGACTAAGTCCCTATTTTTATAATATGAGTCTAAAATTCACCGAAATTACCTGAAATGGTGTTCGGAGCGTAAATAAAGACTTTATGTTGTTTCGATGAAAAAGATTTTTTTTGAGAAACTCAAAATTTTTGAGATTTTTTCCAGGTCCGGGGTCATGAATTTTGTCAAAAATGACTAAGTCCCTATTTTTATAATACGAGTCTAAAATTCACCAAAATTACCTGAAATAGTGTTCGGAGCGTCAATAAAGACTTTTTATGTTGTTTCGATGAAAAAAAATTTTTTTGAGAAACTCAAAATTTTTGAGATTTTTTCCAGGTCCGGGGTCATGAATTTTTTCAAAAATGACTAAGTCCCTATTTTTATAATATGAGTCTAAAATTCACCGAAATTACCTGAAATGGTGTTCGGAGCGTAAATAAAGACTTTTTATGTTGTTTCGATGAAAAAGATTTTTTTTGAGAAATTCAAAATTTTTGAGATTTTTTGCAGGTCCGGGGTCATGAATTTTTTCAAAAATGACTAAGTCCCTATTTTTATAATATGAGTCCAAAATTCACCAAAATTACCCGAAATAGTGTTCGGAGCGTCAATAAAGACTTTTTATGTTGTTTCGATGAAAAAAATTTTTTTTGAGAAACTCAAAATTTTTGAGATTTTTTCCAGGTCCGGGGTCATGAATTTTTTCAAAAATGACTAAGTCCCTATTTTTATAATATGAGTCTAAAATTCACCGAAATTACCTGAAATGGTGTTCGGAGCGTAAATAAAGACTTTATGTTGTTTCGATGAAAAAGATTTTTTTTGAGAAACTCAAAATTTTTGAGATTTTTTCCAGGTCCGGGGTCATGAATTTTGTCAAAAATGACTAAGTCCCTATTTTTATAATACGAGTCTAAAATTCACCAAAATTACCTGAAATAGTGTTCGGAGCGTCAATAAAGACTTTTTATGTTGTTTCGATGAAAAAAAATTTTTTTGAGAAACTCAAAATTTTTGAGATTTTTTCCAGGTCCGGGGTCATGAATTTTTTCAAAAATGACTAAGTCCCTATTTTTATAATATGAGTCTAAAATTCACCGAAATTACCTGAAATGGTGTTCGGAGCGTAAATAAAGACTTTTTATGTTGTTTCGATGAAAAAGATTTTTTTTGAGAAATTCAAAATTTTTGAGATTTTTTGCAGGTCCGGGGTCATGAATTTTTTCAAAAATGACTAAGTCTCTATTTTGATAATATGAGTCTAAAATTCACCGAAATTACCTGAAATGGTGTTCGGAGCGTAAATAAAGACTTTTTATGTTGTTTTGATGAAAAAAAATTTTTTTGAGAAATTCAAAATTTTTGAGATTTTTTGCATGTCCGGGGTCATGAATTTTTTCAAAAATGACCAAGTCCCTATTTTCATAGTATGAGTCTAAAGTTCACCGAAATTACCTGAATTGGTGTTAGGAGCGTAAATAAAGACTTTTTATGTTGTTTTGATGAAAAATTTTTTTTTTGAGAAATTCAAAATTTTTGAGATTTTTTGCAGGTCCAGGGTCATGAATTTTTTCAAAAATGACGAAGTCTCTTTTTTCAGAATATTGGTCTAAAATTCACTGAAATTACCTGAAATGGTGTTCGGAGCGTAAATAAAGACTTTTTATGTTGTTTCGATGAAAACATTTTTTTTTAAAAATTCAAAATTTTTGAGATTTTTTGCAGGTCCGGGGTCATGAATTTTTTCAAAAATGACTAAGTCCCTATTTTCATAATATGAGTCTAAAATTCACCGAAATTACCTGAAATGGTGTTTGGAGCGTAAATCAAGACTTTATTGTTTGTTTTGAGTAAGACATTTTTCTTGGAAAATTACATATTTTTTTGGGTTTTTTGCCAATTTTGGTTTCAAAGATTGTATCTTTCTTTCTTTCTTTTTTCAGATTTCACTTGAAGGTTCAAGCAAATTTCTTCGAATGATCTCAGAAAGGTATTTCCTCAGCATTCTAGGTTGATTCGGGTAAAAAAATGTTTTTGAAAAAATGTCTAAATTTATCAGATTCTTTGCAGGTCCGGGGTCATTAATTTTTTCAAAAATGAGTAAGTCCTTATTTTCCATAATATGAGTCTAAAATTCACCGAAATTACCTGACATGGCGTTCGGAGCGTAAATAAAGACTTCTTATGTTGTTTGGATGAAAAAAATTTTTTTTCAGTAATTCAAAATTTTTGAGATTTTTTGCAGGTCCGGGGTCATGAATTTTTTCAAAAATGACTAAGTCTCTATTTTCAGAATATTAGTCTAAAATTCACCGAAATTACCTGAAATGGTGTTCGGAGCGTAAACAAAGACTTTTTATGTTGTTTCGATGAAAACATTTTTTTTTGAGAAATTCAAAATTTTTGACATTTTTTGCAGGTCCGGGGTCATGAATTTTTTCAAAAATGACTAAGTCTCTTTTTTGATAATATGAGTCTAAAATTCACCGAAATTACCTGAAATGGTGTTCGGAGCGTAAATAAAGACTTTTTATGTTGTTTCGATGAAAAAAATTTTTTTTGAGAAATTCAAAATTTTTGAGATTTTTTGCAGGTCCGGAGTCATGAATTTTTTCAAAAATGACTAAGTCCCTATTTTTATAATATGAGTCTAAAATTCACCGAAATTACCTGAAATGGTGTTCGGAGCGTAAATAAAGACTTTTTATGTTGTTTCGATGAAAAAAATTTTTTTTCAGAAATTCAAAATTTTTGAGATTTTTTGCAGGTCCGGGGTCATGAATTTTGTCAAAAATGACCAAGTCCCTATTTTTATAATACGAGTCTAAAATTCACCAAAATTACCCGAAATAGTGTTCGGAGCGTCAATAAAGACTTTTTATGTTGTTTCGATGAAAAAAATTTTTTTTGAGAAACTCAAAATTTTTGAGATTTTTTCCAGGTCCGGGGTCATGAATTTTTTCAAAAATGACTAAGTCCCTATTTTTATAATATGAGTCTAAAATTCACCGAAATTACCTGAAATGGTGTTCGGAGCGTAAATAAAGACTTTTTATGTTGTTTCGATGAAAAAGATTTTTTTTGAGAAATTCAAAATTTTTGAGATTTTTTGCAGGTCCGGGGTCATGAATTTTTTCAAAAATGACCAAGTCTCTATTTTGATAATATGAGTCTAAAATTCACCGAAATTACCTGAAATGGTGTTCGGAGCGTAAATAAAGACTTTTTATGTTGTTTTGTTAAAAAAAAATTTTTTTTGAGAAATTCAAAATTTTTGAGATTTTTTGCAGGTCCGGGGTCATGAATTTTTTCAAAAATGACGAAGTCTCTTTTTTCAGAATATTAGTCTAAAATTCACTGAAATTACCTGAAATGGTGTTCGGAGCGTAAATAAAGACTTTTTATGTTGTTTCGATGAAAACATTTTTTTTTAAAAATTCAAAATTTTTGAGATTTTTTGCAGGTCCAGGGTCATGAATTTTTTCAAAAATGACGAAGTCTCTTTTTTCAGAATATTGGTCTAAAATTCACTGAAATTACCTGAAATGGTGTTTGGAGCGTAAATCAAGACTTTATTGTTTGTTTTGAGTAAGACATTTTTCTTGGAAAATTACATATTTTTTTGGGTTTTTTGCCAATTTTGGTTTCAAAGATTGTATCTTTCTTTCTTTCTTTTTTCAGATTTCACTTGAAGGTTCAAGCAAATTTCTTCGAATGATCTCAGAAAGGTATTTCCTCAGCATTCTAGGTTGATTCGGGTAAAAAAATGTTTTTGAAAAAATGTCAAAATTTATCAGATTCTTTGCAGGTCCGGGGTCATTAATTTTTTCAAAAATGAGTAAGTCCTTATTTTCCATAATATGAGTCTAAAATTCACCGAAATTACCTGACATGGCGTTCGGAGTGTAAATAAAGACTTCTTATGTTGTTTGGATGAAAAAAATTTTTTTTCAGAAATTCAAAATTTTTGAGATTTTTTGCAGGTCCGGGGTCATGAATTCTTTCAAAAATGACTAAGTCTCTATTTTCAGAATATTAGTCTAAAATTCACCGAAATTACCTGAAATGGTGTTCGGAGCGTAAATAAAGACTTTTTATGTTGTTTCGATGAAAACATTTTTTTTTGAGAAATTCAAAATTTTTGACATTTGTTGCAGGTCCGGGGTCATGAATTTTTTCAAAAATGACTAAGTCCCTATTTTCATAATATGAGTCGAAAATTCACCAAAATTACCCGAAATAGTGTTCGGAGCGTAAATAAAGACTTTTTATGTTGTTTCGATGAAAAAAATTTTTTTTGAGAAATTCAAAATTTTTGAGATTTTTTGCAGGTCCGGGGTCATGAATTTTGTCAAAAATGACTAAGTCCCTATTTCCAAAATATGAGTCTAAAATTCACCAAAATTACCCGAAATAGTGTTCGGAGCGTCAATAAAGACTTTTTATGTTGTTTCGATGAAAAAAATTTTTTTTGAGAAACTCAAAATTTTTGAGATTTTTTCCAGGTCCGGGGTCATGAATTTTTTCAAAAATGACTAAGTCCCTATTTTTATAATATGAGTCTAAAATTCACCGAAATTACCTGAAATGGTGTTCGGAGCGTAAATAAAGACTTTTTATGTTGTTTCGATGAAAAAGATTTTTTTGAGAAATTCAAAATTTTTGAGATTTTTTGCAGGTCCGGGGTCATGAATTTTTTCAAAAATGACTAAGTCTCTATTTTGATAATATGAGTCTAAAATTCACCGAAATTACCTGAAATGGTGTTCGGAGCGTAAATAAAGACTTTTTATGTTGTTTTGATTAAAAAAAATTTTTTTTGAGAAATTCAAAATTTTTGAGATTTTTTGCAGGTCCAGGGTCATGAATTTTTTCAAAAATGACGAAGTCTCTTTTTTCAGAATATTAGTCTAAAATTCACTGAAATTACCTGAAATGGTGTTCGGAGCGTAAATAAAGACTTTTTATGTTGTTTCGATGAAAACATTTTTTTTTAAAAATTCAAAATTTTTGAGATTTTTTGCAGGTCCAGGGTCATGAATTTTTTCAAAAATGACGAAGTCTCTTTTTTCAGAATATTGGTCTAAAATTCACTGAAATTACCTGAAATGGTGTTCGGAGCGTAAATAAAGACTTTTTATGTTGTTTCGATGAAAACATTTTTTTTTAAAAATTCAAAATTTTTGAGATTTTTTGCAGGTCCGGGGTCATGAATTTTTTCAAAAATGACTAAGTCCCTATTTTCATAATATGAGTCTAAAATTCACCGAAATTACCTGAAATGGTGTTTGGAGCGTAAATCAAGACTTTATTGTTTGTTTTGAGTAAGACATTTTTCTTGGAAAATTACATATTTTTTTGAGTTTTTTGCCAATTTTGGTTTCAAAGATTGTATCTTTCTTTCTTTCTTTTTTCAGATTTCACTTGAAGGTTCAAGCAAATTTCTTCGAATGATCTCAGAAAGGTATTTCCTCAGCATTCTAGGTTGATTCGGGTAAAAAAATGTTTTTGAGAAAATGTCAAAATTTTTGAGATTCTTTGCAGGTCTGGGGTCATGAATTTTTTCAAAAATGACTAAGTCTCTATTTTGATAATATGAGTCTAAAATTCACCGAAATTACCTGAAATGGTGTTCGGAGCATAAATAAAGACTTTTTATGTTGTTTCGATGAAAAAAAATTTTTTGAGAAATTTCAAAATTTTTGAGATTTTTTGCAGGTCCGGGGTCATGAATTTTTTCAAAAATGACTAAGTCCCTATTTTGATAATATGAGTCTAAAATTCGCCGAAATTACCTGAAATGGTCTTTGGAGCGTAAATAAAGACTCTTGATGTTGTTTCGATGGAAAAAAATTTTTTTGAGAAACTCAAAATTTTTGAGATTTTTCGCAGGTGTCATGAATTTTTTCAAAAATGACTAAATCCCTATTTTGATAATATGAATTTAAATTTACCAAAATTACCCGAAATGGTGTTCGGAGCGTAAATGAAGACTTTTTATGTTGTTTCGATGAAAAAAATTTTTTTTGAGAAATTCAAAATTTTTGAGATTTTTTGCAGGTCCGGGGTCATGAATTTTTTCAAAAATGACTAAGTCTCTATTTTGATAATATGAGTCTAAAATTCACCGAAATTACCTGAAATGGTGTTCGGAGCATAAATAAAGACTTTTTATGTTGTTTCAATGAAAAAAAATTTTTTGAGAAATTTCAAAATTTTTGAGATTTTTTGCAGGTCCGGTGTCATGAATTTTTTCAAAAATGACTAAGTCCCTATTTTGATAATATGAGTCTAAAATTCGCCGAAATTACCTGAAATGGTGTTTGGAGCGTTAATAAAGACTCTTGATGTTGTTTCGATGGAAAAAAAATTTTTTGAGAAACTCAAAATTTTTGAGATTTTTCGCAGGTGTCATGAATTTTTTCAAAAATGACTAAATCCCTATTTTGATAATATGAATTTAAATTTACCAAAATTACCCGAAATGGTGTTCGGAGCGTAAATGAAGACTTTTTATGTTGTTTCGATGAAAAAAAAATTTTTTTGAGAAATTCAAAATTTTTGAGATTTTTTGCAGGTCCGGGATCATGAATTTTTGTAAAAATGATTAAGTCCCTATTTTTATAATATGAGTCTAAAATTCAGCGAAATTACCCGAAATAGTGTTCGGAGCGTAAATAAAGACTTTTTATGTTGTTTCGATGAAAAAAAATTTTTTTTGAGAAATTCAAAATTTTTGAGATTTTTTGCATGTCCAGGGTCATGAATTTTTTCAAAAAAGACTCAGTCTCTATTTTGATAATATGAGTCTAAAATTCACCGAAATTACATGAAATGGTGTTCGGAGCGTAAATAAAGACTTTTTATGTTGTTTCGATGAAAAAAAATTTTTTTTTGAGAAATTCAAAATTTTTTAGATTTTTTGCAGGTCCGGGGTCATGAATTTTTCAAAAATGACTAAGTCCCTTTTTTCATTATATATGAGTCTAAATTTCACTGAAATTACCTGAAATGGTGTTCGAAGCGTAAATAAAGACTCTTGATGTTGTTTCGATGAAAGAAATTTTCTTTGAGAAATTCAAAATTTTTGAGATTTTTTTGCAGGTCCGGGGTCATGAATTTTTTCAAAACTGACTAAGTCTCTATTTTGATAATATGAGTCTAAAATTCACCGAAATTACCTGAAATGGTGTTCGGAGCGTAAATAAAGACTTTTTATGTTGTTTCGATGAAAAAAATTTTTTTTGAGAAATTCAAAATTTTTGAGATTTTTTGCAGGTCCGGGGTCATGAATTTTTTCAAAAATGATTAAGTCCCTATTTTCATAATATGAGTCTAAAATTCACCGAAATTACCTGAAATGGTGTTCGGAGCGTAAATCAAGACTTTTTATGTTGTTTCGATGAAAAAAAATTTTTTTTGAGAAATTCAAAATTTTTGAGATTTTTTGCATGTCCAGGGTCATGAATTTTTTCAAAAAAGACTCAGTCTCTATTTTGATAATATGAGTCTAAAATTCACCGAAATTACATGAAATGGTGTTCGGAGCGTAAATAAAGACTTTTTATGTTGTTTCGATGAAAAAAAATTTTTTTTTGAGAAATTCAAAATTTTTTAGATTTTTTGCAGGTCCGGGGTCATGAATTTTTCAAAAATGACTAAGTCCCTTTTTTCATTATATATGAGTCTAAATTTCACTGAAATTACCTGAAATGGTGTTCGAAGCGTAAATAAAGACTCTTGATGTTGTTTCGATGAAAGAAATTTTCTTTGAGAAATTCAAAATTTTTGAGATTTTTTTGCAGGTCCGGGGTCATGAATTTTTTCAAAACTGACTAAGTCTCTATTTTGATAATATGAGTCTAAAATTCACCGAAATTACCTGAAATGGTGTTCGGAGCGTAAATAAAGACTTTTTATGTTGTTTCGATGAAAAAAATTTTTTTTGAGAAATTCAAAATTTTTGAGATTTTTTGCAGGTCCGGGGTCATGAATTTTTTCAAAAATGATTAAGTCCCTATTTTCATAATATGAGTCTAAAATTCACCGAAATTACCTGAAATGGTGTTCGGAGCGTAAATCAAGACTTTATTATTTGTTTTGAGTAAGACATTTTTCTTGGAAAATTACATATTTTTTTGGGTTATTTGCCAATTTTGGTTTCAAAGATTGTATCTTTCTTTCTTTCTTTTTTCAGATTTCACTTGAAGGTTCAAGCAAATTTCTTCGAATGATCTCAGAAAGGTATTTCCTCAGCATTCTAGGTTGATTCGGGTAAAAAAATGTTTTTGAGAAAATGTCAAAATTTTTGAGATTCTTTGCAGGTCCGGGATCATGAATTTTTTCAAAAATGACTAAGTCCCTATTTTTATAATATGAGTCTAAAGTTCACCGAAATTACCTTAAATGGTGTTTGGAGCGTAAATAAAGACTTTTTATGTTGTTTCGATGAAACAAATTTTTTTTGAGAAATTCAAAATTTTTGAGATTTTTTGCAGGTCCGGGGTCATGAATTTTTTCAAAAATGACTAAGTCCCTATTTTCATTTTATTAGTCTAAATTTCACTGAAATTACCTGAAATGGTGTTCGAAGCGTAAATAAAGACTCTTGATGTTGTTTCGATGGAAAAAATTTTTTTTGAGAAACTCAAAATTTTTGAGATTTTTCGCAGGTGTCATGAATTTTTTCAAAAATGACTAAATCCCTATTTTGATAATATGAATTTAAATTTACCAAAATTACCCGAAATGGTGTTCGGAGCGTAAATGAAGACTTTTTATGTTGTTTCGATGAAAAAAAAATTTTTTTGAGAAATTCAAAATTTTTGAGATTTTTTGCAGGTCCGGGATCATGAATTTTTTCAAAAATGATTAAGTCCCTATTTTTATAATATGAGTCTAAAATTCAGCGAAATTACCCGAAATGGTGTTCGGAGCGTAAATGAAGACTTTTTATGTTGTTTCGATGAAAAAAAAATTTTTTTGAGAAATTCAAAATTTTTGAGATTTTTTGCAGGTCCGGGATCATGAATTTTTTCAAAAATGATTAAGTCCCTATTTTGATAATATGAGTCTAAAATTCGCCGAAATTACCTGAAATGGTGTTTGGAGCGTAAATAAAGACTCTTGATGTTGTTTCGATGGAAAAAAATTTTTTTGAGAAACTCAAAATTTTTGAGATTTTTCGCAGGTGTCATGAATTTTTTCAAAAATGACTAAATCCCTATTTTGATAATATGAATTTAAATTTACCAAAATTACCCGAAATGGTGTTCGGAGCGTAAATGAAGACTTTTTATGTTGTTTCGATGAAAAAAAATTTTTTTTGCGAAATTCAAAATTTTTGAGATTTTTTGCAGGTCCGGGGTCATGAATTTTTCAAAAATGACTAAGTCCCTTTTTTCATTATATGAGTCTAAATTTCACTGAAATTACCTGAAATGGTGTTCGAAGCGTAAATAAAGACTCTTGATGTTGTTTCGATGAAAGAAATTTTTTTTGAGAAATTCAAAATTTTTGAGATTTTTTTGCAGGTCCGGGGTCATGAATTTTTTCAAAACTGACTAAGTCTCTATTTTGATAATATGAGTCTAAAATTCACCGAAATTACCTGAAATGGTGTTCGGAGCGTAAATAAAGACTTTTTATGTTGTTTCGTTGAAAAAAATTTTTTTTGAGAAATTCAAAATTTTTGAGATTTTTTGCAGGTCCGGGGTCATGAATTTTTTCAAAAATGATTAAATCCCTATTTTCATAATATGAGTCTAAAATTCACCGAAATTACCTGAAATGGTGTTCGGAGCGTAAATCAAGACTTTATTATTTGTTTTGAGTAAGACATTTTTCTTGGAAAATTACATATTTTTTTGGGTTATTTGCCAATTTTGGTTTCAAAGATTGTATCTTTCTTTCTTTCTTTTTTCAGATTTCACTTGAAGGTTCAAGCAAATTTCTTCGAATGATCTCAGAAAGGTATTTCCTCAGCATTCTAGGTTGATTCGGGTAAAAAAATGTTTTTGAGAAAATGTCAAAATTTTTGAGATTCTTTGCAGGTCTGGGGTCATGAATTTTTTCAAAAATGAGTAAGTCCCTATTTTCCATAATATGAGTCTAAAATTCACCGAAATTACCTGAAATGGCGTTCGGAGCGTAAATAAAGACTTCTTATGTTGTTTGGATGAAAAAAATTTTTTTTCAGAAATTCAAAATTTTTGAGATTTTTTGCAGGTCCTGGGTCATGAAGTTTTTCAAAAATGACTAAGTCCCTATTTTCATAATATGAGTCTAAAATTCACCGAAATTACCTGAAACGGTGTTCGGAGCGTAAATAAAGACTTTTTATGTTGTTTCGATGAAAAAATTTTTTTTGAGAAATTTCAAAATTTTTGAGATTTTTTGCAGGTCCTGGGTCATGAATTTTTTCAAAAATGACTAAGTCCCTATTTTCATAATATGAGTCTAAAATTCACCGAAATTACCTGAAATGGTGTTCGGAGCGTAAATAAAGACTTTTTATGTTGTTTCGATGAAAAAAATTTTTTTGAGAAATTTCAAAATTTTTGAGATTTTTTGCAGGTCCGGGGTCATGAATTTTTTCAAAAAGACTCAGTCCCTATTTTGATAATATGAGTCTAAAATTCGCCGAAATTACCTGAAATGGTGTTCGGAGCGTAAATAAAGACTTTTTATGTTGTTTCGATGAAAAAAAAATTTTTTTGAGAAATTCAAAATTTTTGAGATTTTTTGCAGGTCCGGGATCATGAATTTTTTCAAAAATGACTAAGTCCCTATTTTCATTTTATTAGTCTAAATTTCACTGAAATTACCTGAAATGGTGTTTGAAGCGTAAATAAAGACTCTTGATGTTGTTTCGATGGAAAAAATTTTTTTTGAGAAACTCAAAATTTTTGAGATTTTTCGCAGGTGTCATGAATTTTTTCAAAAATGACTAAATCCCTATTTTGATAATATGAATTTAAATTTACCAAAATTACCCGAAATGGTGTTCGGAGCGTAAATAAAGACTTTTTATGTTGTTTCGTTGAAAAAAAATTTTTTTGAGAAATTCAAAATTTTTGAGATTTTTTGCAGGTCCGGGGTCATGAATTTTTTCAAAAATGATTAAATCCCTATTTTCATAATATGAGTCTAAAATTCACCGAAATTACCTGAAATGGTGTTCGGAGCGTAAATCAAGACTTTATTATTTGTTTTGAGTAAGACATTTTTCTTGGAAAATTACATATTTTTTTGGGTTATTTGCCAATTTTGGTTTCAAAGATTGTATCTTTCTTTCTTTCTTTTTTCAGATTTCACTTGAAGGTTCAAGCAAATTTCTTCGAATGATCTCAGAAAGGTATTTCCTCAGCATTCTAGGTTGATTCGGGTAAAAAAATGTTTTTGAGAAAATGTCAAAATTTTTGAGATTCTTTGCAGGTCTGGGGTCATGAATTTTTTCAAAAATGAGTAAGTCCCTATTTTCCATAATATGAGTCTAAAATTCACCGAAATTACCTGAAATGGCGTTCGGAGCGTAAATAAAGACTTCTTATGTTGTTTGGATGAAAAAATTTTTTTTTCAGAAATTCAAAATTTTTGAGATTTTTTGCAGGTCCTGGGTCATGAAGTTTTTCAAAAATGACTAAGTCCCTATTTTCATAATATGAGTCTAAAATTCACCGAAATTACCTGAAATGGTGTTCGGAGCGTAAATAAAGACTTTTTATGTTGTTTCGATGAAAAAAATTTTTTTGAGAAATTTCAAAATTTTTGAGATTTTTTGCAGGTCCGGGGTCATGAATTTTTTCAAAAAGACTCAGTCCCTATTTTGATAATATGAGTCTAAAATTCGCCGAAATTACCTGAAATGGTGTTCGGAGCGTAAATAAAGACTTTTTATGTTGTTTCGATGAAAAAAAAATTTTTTTGAGAAATTCAAAATTTTTGAGATTTTTTGCAGGTCCGGGATCATGAATTTTTTCAAAAATGACTAAGTCTCTATTTTGATAATATGAGTCTAAAATTCAGCGAAATTACCTGAAATGGTGTTCGGAGCGTAAATAAAGACTTTTTATGTTGTTTTGATGAAAAAAAATTTTTTTGAGAAATTCAAAATTTTTGAGATTTTTTGCATGTCTGGGGTCATGAATTTTTTCAAAAATGACCAAGTCCCTATTTTCATAATATGAGTTTAAAATTCGCCGAAATTACCTGAAATGGTGTTCGGAGCGTAAATAAAGACTTTTTATCTTGTTTCGATGAAACAAATTTTTTTTGAGAAATTCAAAATTTTTGAGATTTTTTGCAGGTCCGGGGTCATGAATTTTTTCAAAAATGACTAAGTCCCTATTTTCATTTTATTAGTCTAAATTTCACTGAAATTACCTGAAATGGTGTTCGAAGCGTAAATAAAGACTCTTGATGTTGTTTCGATGGAAAAAATTTTTTTTGAGAAACTCAAAATTTTCGAGATTTTTCGCAGGTGTCATGAATTTTTTCAAAAATGACTAAATCCCTATTTTGATAATATGAATTTAAATTTACCAAAATTACCCCAAATGGTGTTCGGAGCGTAAATGAAGACTTTTTATGTTGTTTCGATGAAAAAAAAATTTTTTTGAGAAATTCAAAATTTTTGAGATTTTTTGCAGGTCCGGGATCATGAATTTTTTCAAAAATGATTAAGTCCCTATTTTTATAATATGAGTCTAAAATTCAGCGAAATTACCCGAAATGGTGTTCGGAGCGTAAATGAAGACTTTTTATGTTGTTTCGATGAAAAAAAAATTTTTTTGAGAAATTCAAAATTTTTGAGATTTTTTGCAGGTCCGGGATCATGAATTTTTTCAAAAATGATTAAGTCCCTATTTTTATAATATGAGTCTAAAATTCACCAAATTTACCTGAAATAGTGTTCGGAGCGTAAATAAAGACTTTTTATTTTGTTTCGATGAAAAAAAATTTTTTTTGAGAAATTCAAAATTTTTGAGATTTTTTGCAGGTCCGGGGTCATGAATTTTTTCAAAAGTGATTAAGTCCCTATTTTCATAATATGAGTCTAAAATTCACCGAAATTACCTGAAATGGTGTTCGGAGCGTAAATCAAGACTTTATTATTTGTTTTGAGTAAGACATTTTTCTTGGAAAATTACATATTTTTTTGGGTTATTTGCCAATTTTGGTTTCAAAGATTGTATCTTTCTTTCTTTCTTTTTTCAGATTTCACTTGAAGGTTCAAGCAAATTTCTTCGAATGATCTCAGAAAGGTATTTCCTCAGCATTCTAGGTTGATTCGGGTCAAAAAATGTTTTCGAGAAAATGTCAAAATTTTTGAGATTTTTTGCAGGTCTGGGGTCATGAATTTTTTCAAAAATGAGTAAGTCCCTATTTTCCATAATATGAGTCTAAAATTCACCGAAATTACCTAAAATGGCGTTCGGAGCGTAAATAAAGACTTCTTATGTTGTTTGGATGAAAAAAATTTTTTTTTAGAAATTCAAAATTTTTGAGATTTTTTGCAGGTCCTGGGTCATGAATTTTTTCAAAAATGACCAAGTCCCTATTTTCATAATATGAGTTTAAAATTCGCCGAAATTACCTGAAATGGTGTTCGGAGCGTAAATAAAGACTTTTTATGTTGTTTCGATGAAACAAATTTTTTTTGAGAAATTCAAAATTTTTGAGATTTTTTGCAGGTCCGGGGTCATGAATTTTTTCAAAAATGACTAAGTCCCTATTTTCATTTTATTAGTCTAAATTGCACTGAAATTACCTGAAATGGTGTTCGAAGCGTAAATAAAGACTCTTGATGTTGTTTCGATGGAAAAAATTTTTTTTGAGAAACTCAAAATTTTTGAGATTTTTCGCAGGTGTCATGAATTTTTTCAAAAATGACTAAATCCCTTTTTTGATAATATGAATTTAAATTTACCAAAATTACCCCAAATGGTGTTCGGAGCGTAAATGAAGACTTTTTATGTTGTTTCGATGAAAAAAAAATTTTTTTGAGAAATTCAAAATTTTTGAGATTTTTTGCAGGTCCGGGATCATGAATTTTTTCAAAAAAGATTAAGTCCCTATTTTTATAATATGAGTCTAAAATTCAGCGAAATTACCCGAAATGGTGTTCGGAGCGTAAATGAAGACTTTTTATGTTGTTTCGATGAAAAAAAAAATTTTTTGAGAAATTCAAAATTTTTGAGATTTTTTGCAGGTCCGGGATCATGAATTTTTTCAAAAATGATTAAGTCCCTATTTTTATAATATGAGTCTAAAATTCACCAAATTTACCTGAAATAGTGTTCGGAGCGTAAATAAAGACTTTTTATTTTGTTTCGATGAAAAAAAATTTTTTTTGAGAAATTCAAAATTTTTGAGATTTTTTGCAGGTCCGGGGTCATGAATTTTTTCAAAAGTGATTAAGTCCCTATTTTCATAATATGAGTCTAAAATTCACCGAAATTACCTGAAATGGTGTTCGGAGCGTAAATCAAGACTTTATTATTTGTTTTGAGTAAGACATTTTTCTTGGAAAATTACATATTTTTTTGGGTTATTTGCCAATTTTGGTTTCAAAGATTGTATCTTTCTTTCTTTCTTTTTTCAGATTTCACTTGAAGGTTCAAGCAAATTTCTTCGAATGATCTCAGAAAGGTATTTCCTCAGCATTCTAGGTTGATTCGGGTCAAAAAATGTTTTCGAGAAAATGTCAAAATTTTTGAGATTCTTTGCAGGTCTGGGGTCATGAATTTTTTCAAAAATGAGTAAGTCCCTATTTTCCATAATATGAGTCTAAAATTCACCGAAATTACCTGAAATGGCGTTCGGAGCGTAAATAAAGACTTCTTATGTTGTTTGGATGAAAAAAATTTTTTTTTAGAAATTCAAAATTTTTGAGATTTTTGCAGGTCCTGGGTCATGAATTTTTTCAAAAATGACTAAGTCCCTATTTTCATAATATGAGTCTAAAATTCACCGAAATTACCTGAAATGGTGTTCGGAGCGTAAATAAAGACTTTTTATGTTGTTTCGATGAAAAAAATTTTTTTGAGAAATTTCAATATTTTTGAGATTTTTTGCAGGTCCGGGGTCATGAATTTTTTCAAAAAGACTCAGTCCCTATTTTGATAATATGAGTCTAAAATTCGCCGAAATTACCTGAAATGGTGTTCGGAGCGTAAATAAAGACTTTTTATGTTGTTTCGATGAAAAAAAAATTTTTTTGAGAAATTCAAAATTTTTGAGATTTTTTGCAGGTCCGGGATCATGAATTTTTTCAAAAATGACTAAGTCCCTATTTTCATTTTATTAGTCTAAATTTCACTGAAATTACCTGAAATGGTGTTCGAAGCGTAAATAAAGACTCTTGATGTTGTTTCGATGAAAAAAAAATTTTTTGAGAAATTCAACATTTTTGAGATTTTTTTGCAGGTCCGGGGTCATGAATTTTTTCAAAACTGACTAAGTCTCTATTTTGATAATATGAGTCTAAAATTCAGCGAAATTACCTGAAATGGTGTTCGGAGCGTAAATAAAGACTTTTTATGTTGTTTTGATGAAAAAAATTTTTTTTGAGAATTTCAAAATTTTTGAGATTTTTTGCAGGTCCGGGGTCATGAATTTTTTCAAAAATGACTAAGTCCCTATTTTCATTTTATTAGTCTAAATTTCACTGAAATTACCTGAAATGGTGTTCGAAGCGTAAATAAAGACTCTTGATGTTGTTTCGATGGAAAAAATTTTTTTTGAGGAACTCAAAATTTTTGAGATTTTTGGCAGGTGTCATGAGTTTTTTCAAAAATGACTAAATCCCTATTTTGATAATATGAATTTAAATTTACCAAAATTACCCGAAATGGTGTTCGGAGCGTAAATGAAGACTTTTTATGTTGTTTCGATGAAAAAAAAATTTTTTTGAGAAATTCAAAATTTTTGAGATTTTTTGCAGGTCCGGGATCATGAATTTTTTCAAAAATGATTAAGTCCCTATTTTTATAATATGAGTCTAAAATTCAGCGAAATTACCTGAAATGGTGTTCGGAGCTTAAATGAAGACTTTTTATGTTGTTTCAATGAAAAAAAAATTTTTTTGAGAAATTCAAAATTTTTCAGATTTTTTGCAGGTCCGGGATCATGAATTTTTTCAAAAATGATTAAGTCCCTATTTTTATAATATGAGTCTAAAATTCACCAAATTTACCTGAAATAGTGTTTGGAGCGTAAATAAAGACTTTTTATTTTGTTTCGATGAAAAAAAATTTTTTTTGAGAAATTCAAAATTTTTGAGATTTTTTGCAGGTCCGGGGTCATGAATTTTTTCAAAAATTACTAAATCCCTATTTTGATAATATGAATTTAAATTCACCAAAATTACCCGAAATGGTGTTCAGAGCATAAATAAAGACCTTTTATGTTGTTTCGATGAAAAAAAATTTTTTTTGAAAAATTCAAAATTTTTGAGATTTTTTCAGGTCCGGGATCATGAATTTTTTCAAAAAGGACTCAGTCCCTATTTTCATAATATGAGTCTAAAATTCACCGAAATTACCTGAAATGGTGTTCGGAGCGTAAATAAAGACTTTTTATGTTGTTTCGATGAAAAAATTTTTTTTTGAGAAATTCAAAATTTTTGAGATTTTTTGCAGGTCCGGGATCATGAATTTTTTCAAAAATGATTAAGTCCCTATTTTTATAATATGAGTCTAAAATTCACCAAATTTACCTGAAATAGTGTTCGGAGCGTAAATAAAGACTTTTTATTTTGTTTCGATGAAAAAAAATTTTTTTTGAGAAATTCAAAATTTTTGAGATTTTTGGCAGGTCCGGGGTCATGAATTTTTTCAAAAATGACTAAATCCCTATTTTGATAATATGAATTTAAATTCACCAAAATTACCCGAAATGGTGTTCAGAGCATAAATAAAGACCTTTTATGTTGTTTCGATGAAAAAAAATTTTTTTTGAGAAATTCAAAATTTTTGAGATTTTTTCAGGTCCGGGATCATGAATTTTTTCAAAAAGGACTCAGTCCCTATTTTCATAATATGAGTCTAAAATTCACCGAAATTACCTGAAATGGTGTTCGGAGCGTAAATAAAGAGTTTTTATGTTGTTTCGATGAAAAAAATTTTTTTTCAGAAATTCAAAATTTTTGAGATTTTTTGCAGGTCCGGGGTCATGAATTTTTTCAAAAATGACTAAGTCTCTATTTTGATAATATGAGTCTAAAATTCACCAAAATTACCTGAAATGGTGTTCGGAGCATAAATAAAGACTTTTTATGTTTTTTCGATGAAAAAAATTTTTTTGAGAAATTTCAAAATTTTTGAGATTTTTTGCAGGTCCGGGGTCATGAATTTTTTCAAAAAAGACTCAGTCCCTATTTTGATAATATGAGTCTAAAATTCGCCGAAATTACCTGAAATGGTGTTCGGAGCCTAAATAAAGACTTTTTATGTTGTTTCGATGGAAAAAAAAATTTTTTGAGAAATTCAAAATTTTTGAGATTTTTTGCAGGTCCGGGATCATGAATTTTTTCAAAAATGACTAAGTCCCTATTTTTATAATATGAGTCTTAAATTTGCCGAAATTACCTGAAATGGTGTTCGGAGCGTAAATAAAGACTTTTTATGTTGTTGCGATGGAAAAAATTTTTTTTGAGAAACTCAAAATTTTTGAGATTTTTTGCAGGTCCGGGATCATGAATTTTTTCAAAAATGACTAAGTCCCTATCTTTATAATATGAGTCTTAAATTCGCCGAAATTAGCTGAAATGGTGTTTGGAGCGTAAATAAAGACTTTTTATGTTGTTTCGATGGAAAAAATTTTTTTTTAGAAACTCAAAATTTTTGAGATTTTTTGCAGGTCCGGGTTCATGAATTTTTTCAAAAATGACTAAATCCCTATTTTTATAATATGAATTTAAATTTACCAAAATTACCCGAAATGGTGTTCGGAGCGTAAATAAAGACTTTTTATGTTGTTTCGATGAAAAAAAATATTTTTTGAGAAACTCAAAATTTTTGAGATTTTTTGCAGGTCCGGAGTCATGAATTTTTTCAAAAATGACTAAAACCCTATTTTTATAATATGAATCTAAAATTCACCGAAATTACCTGAAAGGGTGTTCGGAGCGTAAATAAAGACTTTTTATGTTGTTTCGATGAAAAAAATTTTTTTTGAGAAATTCAAAATTTTTGAGATTTTTTGCAGGTCCGGGGTCATGAATTTTTTCAAAAATGACTAAGTCCCTATTTTCATAATATGAGTCTAAAATTCACCGAAATTACCTGAAATGGTGTTCGGAGCGTAAATAAAGACTTTTTATGTTGTTTCGATGAAAAAAAAATTTTTTTTAGAAATTCAAAATTTTTGAGATTTTTTGCAGGTCCGGGATCATGAATTTTTCAAAAATGACTAAGTCCCTATTTTTATAATATGAATCTAAAATTCACCGAAATTACCTGAAAGGGTGTTCGGAGCGTAAATAAAGACTTTTTATGTTGTTTCGATGAAAAAAATTTTTTTTGAGAAATTCAAAATTTTTGAGATTTTTTGCAGGTCCGGGATCATGAATTTTTCAAAAATGACTAAGTCCCTTTTTTTATAATATGAGCCTAAAATTCACCGAAATTACCTGAAATGGTGTTCGGATCGTAAATAAAGACTTTTTATGTTGTTTCGATGAAAAAAATTTTTTTTGAGAAATTCAAAATTTTTGAGATTTTTTGCAGGTCCGGGGTCATGAATTTTTTCAAAAATGACTAAGTCCCTTTTTTCATAATATGAGTCTAAAATCCACTGAAATTACCTGAAATGGTGTTCGAAGCGTAAATAAAGACTCTTGATGTTGTTTCGATGAAAACAATTTTTTTTGAGAAATTCAAAATTTTTGAGATTTTTTTGCAGGTCCGGGGTCATGAATTTTTTCAAAACTGACTAAGTCTCTATTTTGATAATATGAGTCTAAAATTCACCAAAATTACCTGAAATGGTGTTCGGAGCATAAATAAAGACTTTTTATGTTTTTTCGATGAAAAAAATTTTTTTGAGAAATTTCAAAATTTTTGAGATTTTTTGCAGGTCCGGGGTCATGAATTTTTTCAAAAAAGACTCAGTCCCTATTTTGATAATAGGAGTCTAAAATTCGCCGAAATTACCTGAAATGGTGTTCGGAGCGTAAATAAAGACTTTTTATGTTGTTTCGATGGAAAAAAAATTTTTTTGAGAAATTCAAAATTTTTGAGATTTTTTGCAGGTCCGGGGTCATGAATTTTTTCAAAACTGACTAAGTCTCTATTTTGATAATATGAGTCTAAAATTCACCAAAATTACCTGAAATGGTGTTCGGAGCATAAATAAAGACTTTTTATGTTTTTTCCATGAAAAAAATTTTTTTGAGAAATTTCAAAATTTTTGAGATTTTTTGCAGGTCCGGGGTCATGAATTTTTTCAAAAAAGACTCAGTCCCTATTTTGATAATATGAGTCTAAAATTCGCCGAAATTACCTGAAATGGTGTTCGGAGCGTAAATAAAGACTTTTTATGTTGTTTCGATGGAAAAAAAAAATTTTTGAGAAATTCAAAATTTTTGAGATTTTTTGCAGGTCCGGGATCATGAATTTTTTCAAAAATGACTAAGTCCCTATTTTTATAATATGAGTCTTAAATTTGCCGAAATTACCTGAAATGGTGTTCGGAGCGTAAATAAAGACTTTTTATGTTGTTGCGATGGAAAAAATTTTTTTTGAGAAACTCAAAATTTTTGAGATTTTTTGCAGGTCCGGGATCATGAATTTTTTCAAAAATGACTAAGTCCCTATCTTTATAATATGAGTCTTAAATTCGCCGAAATTAGCTGAAATGGTGTTTGGAGCGTAAATAAAGACTTTTTATGTTGTTTCGATGGAAAAAATTTTTTTTTGGAAACTCAAAATTTTTGAGATTTTTTGCAGGTCCGGAGTCATGAATTTTTTCAAAAATGACTAAGTCCCTATTTTGATAATATGAGTCTAAAATTCACCGAAATTACCTGAAATGGTGTTCGGAGCGTAAATAAAGACTTTTTATGTTGTTTCGATGAAAAAAATTTTTTTTGAGAAATTCAAAATTTTTGAGATTTTTTGCAGGTCCGGGGTCATGAATTTTTTCAAAAATGACTAAGTCCCTATTTTCATAATATGAGTCTAAAATTCACCGAAATTACCTGAAATGGTGTTCAGAGCGTAAAAAAAGACTTTTTATGTTGTTTCAATGAAAAAAATTTTTTTTGAGAAATTCAAAATTTTTGAGATTTTTTTGCAGGTCCGGGGTCATGAATTTTTTCAAAACTGACTAAGTCTCTATTTTGATAATATGAGTCTAAAATTCACCGAAATTACCTGAAATGGTGTTCGGAGCGTAAATAAAGACTTTTTATGTTGTTTCGATGAAAAAAATTTTTTTTGAGAAATTCAAAATTTTTGAGATTTTTTGCAGGTCCGGGGTCATGAATTTTTTCAAAAATGACTAAGTCCCTTTTTTCATAATATGAGTCTAAAATCCACTGAAATTACCTGAAATGGTGTTCGAAGCGTAAATAAAGACTCTTGATGTTGTTTCGATGAAAACAATTTTTTTTGAGAAATTCAAAATTTTTGAGATTTTTTTGCAGGTCCGGGGTCATGAATTTTTTCAAAACTGACTAAGTCTCTATTTTGATAATGAGTCTAAAATTCACCGAAATTACCTGAAATGGTGTTCGGAGCGTAAATAAAGACTTTTTATGTTGTTTCGATGAAAAAATTTTTTTTTGAGAAATTCAAAATTTTTGAGATTTTTTGCAGGTCCAGGGTCATGAATTTTTTCAAAAATGACTAAGTCTCTATTTTGATAATATGAGTCTAAAATTCACCGAAATTACCTGAAATGGTGTTCGGAGCATAAATAAAGACTTTTTATGTTGTTTCGATGGAAAAATTTTTTTTTTGGAAACTCAAAATTTTTGAGATTTTTTGCAGGTCCGGAGTCATGAATTTTTTCAAAAATGACTAAGTCCCTATTTTGATAATATGAGTCTAAAATTCACCGAAATTACCTGAAATGGTGTTCGGAGCGTAAATAAAGACTTTTTATGTTGTTTCGATGAAAAAAATTTTTTTTGAGAAATTCAAAATTTTTGAGATTTTTTGCAGGTCCGGGGTCATGAATTTTTTCAAAAATGACTAAGTCCCTATTTTCATAATATGAGTCTAAAATTCACCGAAATTACCTGAAATGGTGTTCAGAGCGTAAAAAAAGACTTTTTATGTTGTTTCGATGAAAAAAATTTTTTTGAGAAATTTCAATATTTTTGAGATTTTTTGCAGGTCCGGGGTCATGAATTTTTTCAAAAAGACTCAGTCCCTATTTTGATAATATGAGTCTAAAATTCACCGAAATTACCTGAAATGGTGTTCGGAGCGTAAATAAAGACTTTTTATGTTGTTTCGATGAAAAAAATTTTTTTTGAGAAATTCAAAATTTTTGAGATTTTTTGCAGGTCCGGGGTCATGAATTTTTTCAAAAATGACTAAGTCCCTTTTTTCATAATATGAGTCTAAAATCCACTGAAATTACCTGAAATGGTGTTCGAAGCGTAAATAAAGACTCTTGATGTTGTTTCGATGAAAACAATTTTTTTTGAGAAATTCAAAATTTTTGAGATTTTTTTGCAGGTCCGGGGTCATGAATTTTTTCAAAACTGACTAAGTCTCTATTTTGAAAATATGAGTCTAAAATTCACCGAAATTACCTGAAATGGTGTTCGGAGCGTAAATAAAGACTTTTTATGTTGTTTCGATGAAAAAATTTTTTTTTGAGAAATTCAAAATTTTTGAGATTTTTTGCAGGTCCAGGGTCATGAATTTTTTCAAAAATGACTAAGTCTCTATTTTGATAATATGAGTCTAAAATTCACCGAAATTACCTGAAATGGTGTTCGGAGCATAAATAAAGACTTTTTATGTTGTTTCGATGAAAAAATTTTTTTTTGAGAAATTCAAAATTTTTGAGATTTTTTGCAGGTCCGGGGTCATGAATTTTTTCAAAAATGACTAAGTCCCTATTTTTATAATATGAGTCTAAAATCCACTGAAATTACCTGAAATGGTGTTCGAAGCGTAAATAAAGACTCTTGATGTTGTTTCGATGAAAACAATTTTTTTTGAGAAATCCAAAATTTTTGAGATTTTTTTGCAGGTCCGGGGTCATGAATTTTTTCAAAACTGACTAAGTCTCTATTTTCATAATATGAGTCTAAATTTCACCGAAATTACCTGAAATGGTGTTCAGAGCGTAAATCAAGACTTTATTATTTGTTTTGAGTAAGACATTTTTCTTGGAAAATTACATATTTTTTTGGGTTATTTGCCAATTTTGGTTTCAAAGATTGTATCTTTCTTTCTTTCTTTTTTCAGATTTCACTTGAAGGTTCAAGCAAATTTCTTCGAAGGATCTCAGAAAGGTATTTCCTCAGCATTCTAGGTTGATTCGGGTAAAAAAATGTTTTTGAAAAAATGTCAAAATTTTTGAGATTCTTTGCAGGTCTGGGGTCATGAATTTTTTCAAAAATGAGTAAGTCCCTATTTTCCATATTTTGAGTCTAAAATTCACCGAAATTACCTGGAATGGTGTTCGGAGCGTAAATCAAGACTTTATTATTTGTTTTGAGTAAGACATTTTTCTTGGAAAATTACATATTTTTTTGGGTTATTTGCCAATTTTGGTTTCAAAGATTGTATCTTTCTTTCTTTCTTTTTTCAGATTTCACTTGAAGGTTCAAGCAAATTTCTTCGAATGATCTCAGAAAGGTATTTCCTCAGCATTCTAGGTTGATTCGGGTAAAAAAATGTTTTTGAAAAAATGACAAAATTTTTGAGATTCTTTGCAGGTCTGGGGTCATGAATTTTTTCAAAAATGAGTAAGTCCCTATTTTCCATAATATGGGTCTAAAATTCACCGAAATTACCTGAAATGGCGTTCGGAGCGTAAATAAAGACTTCTGATGTTGTTTGGATGAAAAAAATTTTTTTTCAGAAATTCAAAATTTTTGAGATTTTTCGTAGGTGTCATGAATTTTTTCAAAAATGACTAAATCCCTATTTTGATAATATGAATTTAAATTTACCAAAATTACCCGAAATGGTGTTCGGAGCGTTAATAAAGACTTTTTATGTTGTTTCGATGAAAAAAAATTTTTTTTGAGAAATTCAAAATTTTTGAGATTTTTTGCAGGTCCAGGGTCATGAATTTTTTCAAAAAAGACTGAGTCCCTATTTTTATAATATGAGTCTAAAATTCGCCGAAATTACCTGAAATGGTGTTCGGAGCGTAAATAAAGACTTTTTATGTTGTTTCGATGGAAACAATTTTTTTTGAGAAACTCAAAATTTTTGAGATTTTTCGCAGGTCCGGGGTCATGAATTTTTTCAAAAATGACTAAATCCCTATTTTGATAATATGAATTTGAATTTACCAAAATTACCCGAAATGGTGTTCGGAGCGTAAATAAAGACTTTTTATGTTGTTTCGATGAAAAAAAATTTTTTTTGAGAAATTCAAAATTTTTGAGATTTTTTGCAGGTCCGGGATCATTAATTTTTTCAAAAATGACTAAGTCCTTATTTTTATAATATGAGTCTAAAATTCACCAAATTTACCTGAAATAGTGTTCGGAGCGTAAATAAAGACTTTTTATGTTGTTTCGATGAAAAAAAATTTTTTTTGAGGAATTCAAAATTTTTGAGATTTTTTGCAGGTCCGGAGTCATGAATTTTTTCAAAAAAGACTCAGTCCCTATTTTGATAATATGAGTCTAAAATTCGCCGAAATTACCTGAAATGGTGTTCGGAGCGTAAATAAAGACTTTTTATGTTGTTTTGATGGGAAAAAATTTTTTTGAGAAACTCAAAATTTTTGAGATTTTTTGCAGGTCCGGGGTCATGAATTTTTTCAAAAATGACTAAATCCCTATTTTCATAATATGAATTTAAATTTACCAAAATTACCCGAAATGGTGTTCGGAGCGTAAATAAAGACTTTTTATGTTGTTTCGATGAAAAAAAAATTTTTTTGAGAAATTCAAAATTTTTGAGATTTTTTGCAGGTTCGGGATCATGAATTTTTTCAAAAATGATTAAGTCCCTATTTTTATAATATGAGTCTAAAATTCAGCGAAATTACCCGAAATGTTGTTCGGAGCGTAAATGAAGACTTTTTATGTTGTTTCAATGAAAAAAAATTTTTTTTGAGAAATTCAAAATTTTTGAGATTTTTTGCAGGTCCGGGATCATGAATTTTTTCAAAAATGATTAAGTCCCTATTTTTATAATATGAGTCTAAAATTCACCGAAATTACCTGAAATGGTGTTCAGAGCGTAAAAAAAGACTTTTTATGTTGTTTCGATGAAAAAAATTTTTTTTGAGAAATTCAAAATTTTTGAGATTTTTTTGCAGGTCCGGGGTCATGAATTTTTTCAAAACTGACTAAGTCTCTATTTTGATAATATGAGTCTAAAATTCACCGAAATTACCTGAAATGGTGTTCGGAGCGTAAATAAAGACTTTTTATGTTGTTTCGATGAAAAAATTTTTTTTTGAGAAATTCAAAATTTTTGAGATTTTTTGCAGGTCCAGGGTCATGAATTTTTTCAAAAATGACTAAGTCTCTATTTTGATAATATGAGTCTAAAATTCACCGAAATTACCTGAAATGGTGTTCGGAGCATAAATAAAGACTTTTTATGTTGTTTCGATGAAAAAATTTTTTTTTGAGAAATTCAAAATTTTTGAGATTTTTTGCAGGTCCGGGGTCATGAATTTTTTCAAAAATGACTAAGTCCCTATTTTTATAATATGAGTCTAAAATCCACTGAAATTACCTGAAATGGTGTTCGAAGCGTAAATAAAGACTCTTGATGTTGTTTCGATGAAAACAATTTTTTTTGAGAAATCCAAAATTTTTGAGATTTTTTTGCAGGTCCGGGGTCATGAATTTTTTCAAAACTGACTAAGTCTCTATTTTCATAATATGAGTCTAAATTTCACCGAAATTACCTGAAATGGTGTTCGGAGCGTAAATCAAGACTTTATTATTTGTTTTGAGTAAGACATTTTTCTTGGAAAATTACATATTTTTTTGGGTTATTTGCCAATTTTGGTTTCAAAGATTGTATCTTTCTTTCTTTCTTTTTTCAGATTTCACTTGAAGGTTCAAGCAAATTTCTTCGAAGGATCTCAGAAAGGTATTTCCTCAGCATTCTAGGTTGATTCGGGTAAAAAAATGTTTTTGAAAAAATGTCAAAATTTTTGAGATTCTTTGCAGGTCTGGGGTCATGAATTTTTTCAAAAATGAGTAAGTCCCTATTTTCCATATTTTGAGTCTAAAATTCACCGAAATTACCTGGAATGGTGTTCGGAGCGTAAATCAAGACTTTATTATTTGTTTTGAGTAAGACATTTTTCTTGGAAAATTACATATTTTTTTGGGTTATTTGCCAATTTTGGTTTCAAAGATTGTATCTTTCTTTCTTTCTTTTTTCAAATTTCACTTGAAGGTTCAAGCAAATTTCTTCGAATGATCTCAGAAAGGTATTTCCTCAGCATTCTAGGTTGATTCGGGTAAAAAAATGTTTTTGAAAAAATGACAAAATTTTTGAGATTCTTTGCAGGTCTGGGGTCATGAATTTTTTCAAAAATGAGTAAGTCCCTATTTTCCATAAAATGGGTCTAAAATTCACCGAAATTACCTGAAATGGCGTTCGGAGCGTAAATAAAGACTTCTTATGTTGTTTGGATGAAAAAATTTTTTTTTCAGAAATTCAAAATTTTTGAGATTTTTTGCAGGTCCTGGGTCATGAATTTTTTCAAAAATGACTAAGTCCCTATTTTCATAATATGAGTCTAAAATTCACCGAAATTACCTGAAATGGTGTTCGGAGCGTAAATAAAGACTTTTTATGTTGTTTCGATGAAAAAATTTTTTTTGAGAAATTTCAAAATTTTTGAGATTTTTTGCAGGTCCGGGGTCATGAATTTTTTCAAAAAGACTCAGTCCCTATTTTGATAATATGAGTCTAAAATTCGCCGAAATTACCTGAAATGGTGTTCGGAGCGTAAATAAAGACTTTTTATGTTGTTTCGATGAAAAAAAAATTTTTTTGAGAAATTCAAAATTTTTGAGATTTTTTGCAGGTCCGGGATCATGAATTTTTTCAAAAATGACTAAGTCCCTATTTTTATAACATGAGTCTAAAATTCACAAAATTTACCTGAAATAGTGTTTGGAGCGTAAATAAAGACTTTTTATGTTGTTTTGATGAAAAAAATTTTTTTTTGAGAAATTCAAAATTTTTGAGATTTTTTGCAGGTCCGGAGTCATTAATTTTTTCAAAAATGACTAAGTCCCTATTTTCATAATATGAGTCTAAAATCCACTGAAATTACCTGAAATGGTGTTCGAAGCGTAAATAAAGACTCTTGATGTTGTTTCGATGAAAAAAATTTTTTTTGAGAAATTCAAAATTTTTGAGATTTTTTGCAGGTCCGGGGTCATGAATTTTTTCAAAAAGACTCAGTCCCTATTTTGATAATATGAGTCTAAAATTCGCCGAAATTACCTGAAATGGTGTTCGGAGCGTAAATAAAGACTTTTTATGTTGTTTCGATGAAAAAAAAATTTTTTTGAGAAATTCAAAATTTTTGAGATTTTTTGCAGGTCCGGGATCATGAATTTTTTCAAAAATGACTAAGTCCCTATTTTTATAAGATGAGTCTAAAATTCACAAAATTTACCTGAAATAGTGTTTGGAGCGTAAATAAAGACTTTTTATGTTGTTTTGATGAAAAAAAATTTTTTTTGAGAAATTCACAATTTTTGAGATTTTTTGCAGGTCCGGAGTCATTAATTTTTTCAAAAATGACTAAGTCCCTATTTTCATAATATGAGTCTAAAATCCACTGAAATTACCTGAAATGGTGTTCGAAGCGTAAATAAAGACTCTTGATGTTGTTTCGATGAAAAAAATTTTTTTTGAGAAATTCAAAATTTTTGAGATTTTTTGCAGGTCCGGGGTCATGAATTTTTTCAAAACTGAGTTAGTCTCTATTTTGATAATATGAGTCTAAAATTCACCGAAATTACCTGAAATGGTGTTCGGAGCGTAAATCAAGACTTTATTATTTGTTTTGAGTAAGACATTTTTCTTGGAAAATTAAATATTTTTTTGGGTTATTTGCCAATTTTGGTTTCAAAGATTGTATCTTTCTTTCTTTCTTTTTTCAGATTTCACTTGAAGGTTCAAGCAAATTTCTTTGAATGATCTCAGAAAGGTATTTCCTCAGCATTCTAGGTTGATTCGGGTAAAAAAATGTTTTTGAAAAAATGTCAAAATTTTTGAGATTCTTTGCAGGTCTGGGGTCATGAATTTTTTCAAAAATGAGTAGGTCCCTATTTTCCATAATATGAGTCTAAAATTCACCGAAATTACCTGAAATGGCGTTCGGAGCGTAAATAAAGACTTTTTATGTTGTTTCGATGGAAAAAATTTTTTTTGAGAAACTCAAAATTTTTGAGATTTTTCGCAGGTGTCATGAATTTTTTCAAAAATGACTAAATCCCTATTTTGATAATATGAATTTAAATTTACCAAAATTACCCGAAATGGTGTTCAGAGCGTAAATAAAGACTTTTTATGTTGTTTCGATGAAAAAAAAATTTTTTCAGAAATTCAAAATTTTTGAGATTTTTTGCAGGTCCGGGATCATGAATTTTTTCAAAAATGACTAAAACCCTATTTTTATAATATGAGTCTAAAATTCGCCAAATTTACCTGAAATAGTGTTCGGAGCGTTAATAAAGACTTTTTATGTTGTTTCGATGAAAAAAATTTTTTTTTGAGAAATTCAAAATTTTTGAGATTTTTTGCAGGTCCAGGGTCATGAATTTTTTCAAAAAAGACTGAGTCCCTATTTTGATAATATGAGTCTAAAATTCGCCGAAATTACCTGAAATGGTGTTCGGAGCGTAAATAAAGACTTTTTATGTTGTTTCGATGGAAAAAATTTTTTTTGAGAAACTCAAAATTTTTGAGATTTTTCGCAGGTCCGGGGTCATGAATTTTTTCAAAAATGACTAAATCCCTATTTTGATAATATGAATTTGAATTTACCAAAATTACCCGAAATGGTGTTTGGAGCGTAAATAAAGACTTTTTATGTTGTTTCGATGAAAAAAAATTTTTTTTGAGAAATTCAAAATTTTTGAGATTTTTTGCAGGTCCGGAGTCATTAATTTTTTCAAAAATGACTAAGTCCCTATTTTCATAATATGAGTCTAAAATCCACTGAAATTACCTGAAATGGTGTTCGAAGCGTAAATAAAGACTTTTTATGTTGTTTTGATGAAAAAAAATTTTTTTTGAGAAACTCAAAATTTTTGAGATTTTTTGCAGGTCCGGGGTCATGAATTTTTTCAAAAATGACTAAATCCCTATTTTCATAATATGAATTTAAATTTACCAAAATTACCTGAAATGGTGTTCGGAGCGTAAATAAAGACTTTTTATGTTGTTTCGATGAAAAAAATTTTTTTTTGAGAAATTCAAAATTTTTGAGATTTTTTGCAGGTCCGGGATCATGAATTTTTTCAAAAATGATTAAGTCCCTATTTTTATAATATGAGTCTAAAATTCAGCGAAATTACCCGAAATGTTGTTCGGAGCGTAAATGAAGACTTTTTATGTTGTTTCGATGAAAAAAAAATTTTTTTGAGAAATTCAAAATTTTTGAGATTTTTTGCAGGTCCGGGATCATGAATTTTTTCAAAAATGATTAAGTCCCTATTTTTATAATATGAGTCTAAAATTCACCAAATTTACCTGAAATAGTGTTCGGAGCGTAAATAAAGACTTCTTATGTTGTTTGGATGAAAAAATTTTTTATTCAGAAATTCAAAATTTTTGAGATTTTTTGCAGGTCCTGGGTCATGAATTTTTTCAAAAATGACTAAGTCCCTATTTTCATAATATGAGTCTAAAATTCACCGAAATTACCTGAAATGGTGTTCGGAGCGTAAATAAAGACTTTTTATGTTGTTTCGATGAAAAAAATTTTTTTGAGAAATTTCAAAATTTTTGAGATTTTTTGCAGGTCCGGGGTCATGAATTTTTTCAAAAAGACTCAGTCCCTATTTTGATAATATGAGTCTAAAATTCGCCGAAATTACCTGAAATGGTGTTCGGAGCGGAAATAAAGACTTTTTATGTTGTTTCGATGAAAAAAAAATTTTTTTGAGAAATTCAAAATTTTTGAGATTTTTTGCAGGTCCGGGATCATGAATTTTTTCAAAAATGACTAAGTCCCTATTTTTATAATATGAGTCTAAAATTCACAAAATTTACCTGAAATAGTGTTTGGAGCGTAAATAAAGACTTTTTATGTTGTTTTGATGAAAAAAAATTTTTTTTGAGAAATTCAAAATTTTTGAGATTTTTTGCAGGTCCGGAGTCATTAATTTTTTCAAAAATGACTAAGTCCCTATTTTCATAATATGAGTCTAAAATCCACTGAAATTACCTGAAATGGTGTTCGAAGCGTAAATAAAGACTTCTTATGTTGTTTGGATGAAAAAATTTTTTATTCAGAAATTCAAAATTTTTGAGATTTTTTGCAGGTCCTGGGTCATGAATTTTTTCAAAAATGACTAAGTCCCTATTTTCATAATATGAGTCTAAAATTCACCGAAATTACCTGAAATGGTGTTCGGAGCGTAAATAAAGACTTTTTATGTTGTTTCGATGAAAAAAATTTTTTTGAGAAATTTCAAAATTTTTGAGATTTTTTGCAGGTCCGGGGTCATGAATTTTTTCAAAAAGACTCAGTCCCTATTTTGATAATATGAGTCTAAAATTCGCCGAAATTACCTGAAATGGTGTTCGGAGCAGAAATAAAGACTTTTTATGTTGTTTCGATGAAAAAAAAATTTTTTTGAGAAATTCAAAATTTTTGAGATTTTTTGCAGGTCCGGGATCATGAATTTTTTCAAAAATGACTAAGTCCCTATTTTTATAATATGAGTCTAAAATTCACAAAATTTACCTGAAATAGTGTTTGGAGCGTAAATAAAGACTTTTTATGTTGTTTTGATGAAAAAAAATTTTTTTTGAGAAATTCAAAATTTTTGAGATTTTTTGCAGGTCCGGAGTCATTAATTTTTTCAAAAATGACTAAGTCCCTATTTTCATAATATGAGTCTAAAATCCACTGAAATTACCTGAAATGGTGTTCGAAGCGTAAATAAAGACTCTTGATGTTGTTTCGATGAAAAAAATTTTTTTTGAGAAATTCAAAATTTTTGAGATTTTTTGCAGGTCCGGGGTCATGAATTTTTTCAAAAAGACTCAGTCCCTATTTTGATAATATGAGTCTAAAATTCGCCGAAATTACCTGAAATGGTGTTCGGAGCGTAAATAAAGACTTTTTATGTTGTTTCGATGAAAAAAAAATTTTTTTGAGGAATTCAAAATTTTTGAGATTTTTTGCAGGTCCGGAGTCATGAATTTTTTCAAAAAAGACTCAGTCCCTATTTTGATAATATGAGTCTAAAATTCGCCGAAATTACCTGAAATGGTGTTCGGAGCGTAAATAAAGACTTTTTATGTTGTTTTGATGGAAAAAATTTTTTTTGAGAAACTCAAAATTTTTGAGATTTTTTGCAGGTCCGGGGTCATGAATTTTTTCAAAAATGACTAAATCCCTATTTTCATAATATGAATTTAAATTTACCAAAATTACCTGAAATGGTGTTCGGAGCGTAAATAAAGACTTTTTATGTTGTTTCGATGAAAAAAATTTTTTTTTGAGAAATTCAAAATTTTTGAGATTTTTTGCAGGTCCGGAGTCATGAATTTTTTCAGAAATGACTAAGTCCCTATTTTTATAATAGGAGTCTAAAATTCACCAAAATTACCCGAAATAGTGTTCGGAGCGTAAATAAAGACTTTTTATGTTGCTTCGATGAAAAAAATATTTTTTGAGAAACTCAAAATTTTTGAGATGTTTTGCAGGTCCAGGGTCATGAATTTTTTCAAAAATGACTAAGTCCCTATTTTTATAATATGAGTCTAAAACTCACCGAAATTACCTGAAATGGTGTTTGGAGCGTAAATAAAGACTTTTTATTTTGTTTCGATGAAAAAAATTTTTTTTGAGAAATTCAAAATTTTTGAGATTTTTTGCAGGTCCGGGGTCATGAATTTTTTCAAAAATGACTAAGTCCCTATTTTCATTATATGAGTCTAAATTTCACTGAAATTACCTGAAATGGTGTTCTAAGCGTAAATAAAGACTCTTGATGTTGTTTCGATGAAAAAAATTTTTTTTGAGAAATTCAACATTTTTGAGATTTTTTTGCAGGTCCGGGGTCATGAATTTTTTCAAAAATGACTAAGTCCCTATTTTCATAATATGAGTCTAAAATTCACCGAAATTACCTGAAATGGTGTTCAGAGCGTAAATAAAGACCTTTTATGTTGTTTCGATGAAAAAAATTTTTTTGAGAAATTCAAAATTTTTGAGATTTTTTGCAGGTCCGGGGTCATGAATTTTTTCAAAAATGACTAAGTCCCTATTTTCATAATACGAGTCTAAAATTCACCAAAATTACCCGAAATAGTGTTCGGAGCGTAAATAAAGACTTTTTATGTTGTTTCGATGAAAAAAAATATTTTTTGAGAAACTCAAAATTTTTGAGATTTTTTGCAGGTCCGGAGTCATGAATTTTTTCAAAACTGACTAAGTCTCTATTTTGATAATATGAGTCTAAAATTCACTGAAATTACCTGAAATGGTGTTCGGAGCGTAAATAAAGACTTTTTATGTTGTTTCGATGAAAAAAATTTTTTTTGAGAAATTCAAAATTTTTGAGATTTTTTGCAGGTCCGGGGTCATGAATTTTTTCAAAAATGACTAAGTCCCTATTTTTATAATACGAGTCTAAAATTCACCAAAATTACCCGAAATAGTGTTCGGAGCGTAAATAAAGACTTTTTATGTTGTTTCGATGAAAAAAATTTTTTTTTGAGAAATTCAAAATTTTTGAGATTTTTTGCAGGTCCGGAGTCATGAATTTTTTCAAAAATGACTAAGTCCCTATTTTTATAATACGAGTCTAAAATTCACCAAAATTACCCGAAATAGTGTTCGGAGCGTAAATAAAGACTTTTTATGTTGCTTCAATGAAAAAAATATTTTTTGAGAAACTCAAAATTTTTGAGATGTTTTGCAGGTCCAGGGTCATGAATTTTTTCAAAAATGACTAAGTCCCTATTTTTATAATATGAGTCTAAAACTCACCGAAATTACCTGAAATGGTGTTTGGAGCGTAAATAAAGACTTTTTATTTTGTTTCGATGAAAAAAATTTTTTTTGAGAAATTCAAAATTTTTGAGATTTTTTGCAGGTCCGGGGTCATGAATTTTTTCAAAAATGACTAAGTCCCTATTTTCATTATATGAGTCTAAATTTCACTGAAATTACCTGAAATGGTGTTCTAAGCGTAAATAAAGACTCTTGATGTTGTTTCGATGAAAAAAATTTTTTTTGAGAAATTCAAAATTTTTGAGATTTTTTTGCAGGTCCGGGGTCATGAATTTTTTCAAAAATGACTAAGTCCCTATTTTCATAATATGAGTCTAAAATTCACCGAAATTACCTGAAATGGTGTTCGGAGCGTAAATAAAGACCTTTTATGTTGTTTCGATGAAAAAAATTTTTTTGAGAAATTCAAAATTTTTGAGATTTTTTGCAG
This sequence comes from Rhopilema esculentum, assembly GCF_057945365.1. NCBI lineage: Eukaryota > Metazoa > Cnidaria > Scyphozoa > Rhizostomeae > Rhizostomatidae > Rhopilema > Rhopilema esculentum. The sequence continues at coordinate 5,721,707 of NC_142818.1, forward strand.
GTCCGGGGTCATGAATTTTTTCAAAAATGACTAAGTCCCTATTTTTATAATACGAGTCTAAAATTCACCAAAATTACGCGAAATAGTGTTTGGAGCGTAAATAAAGACTTTTTATGTTGTTTCGATGAAAAAAAATATTTTTTGAGAAACTCAAAATTTTTGAGATTTTTTGCAGGTCCGGAGTCATGAATTTTTTCAAAAATGACTAAGTCCCTATTTTTATAATATGAGTCTAAAATTCACCGAAATTACCTGAAATGGTGTTCGAAGCGTAAATAAAGACTCTTGATGTTGTTTCGATGAAAAAAAATTTTTTTGAGAAATTCAAAATTTTTGAGATTTTTTTGCAGGTCCGGGGTCATGAATTTTTTCAAAACTGACTAAGTCTCTATTTTGATAATATGAGTCTAAAATTCACTGAAATTACCTGAAATGGTGTTCGGAGCGTAAATAAAGACTTTTTATGTTGTTTCGATGAAAAAATTTTTTTTTGAGAAATTCAAAATTTTTGAGATTTTTTGCAGGTCCGGGGTCATGAATTTTTTCAAAAATGACTAAGTCTCTATTTTGATAATATGAGTCTAAAATTCACCGAAATTACCTGAAATGGTGTTCGGAGCATAAATAAAAACTTTTTATGTTGTTTCGATGAAAAAAAATTTTTTTTGAGAAATTCAAAATTTTTGAGATTTTTTGCAGGTCCGGGGTCATGAATTTTTTCAAAAATGACTAAGTCCCTATTTTTATAATATGAGTCTAAAATTCACCGAAATTACCTGAAATGGTGTTCGGAGCGTAAATAAAGACTTTTTATGTTGTTTCGATGAAAAAAAATATTTTTTGAGAAACTCAAAATTTTTGAGATTTTTTGCAGGTCCGGGTCATGAATTTTTTCAAAAATGACTAAGTCCCTATTTTAATAATATGAGTCTAAAATTCACCGAAATTACCTGAAATAGTGTTTGGAGCGTAAATAAAGACTTTTTATGTTGTTTTGATGAAAAAAAAATTTTTTTTGAGAAATTCAAAATTTTTGAGATTTTTTTGCAGGTCCGGGGTCATGAATTTTTTCAAAACTGACTAAGTCTCTATTTTGATAATATGAGTCTAAAATTCACCATATTTACCTGAAATAGTGTTCGGAGCGTAAATAAAGACTTTTTATGTTGTTTCGATGAAAAAAATTTTTTTTTGAGAAATTCAAAATTTTTGAGATTTTTTGCAGGTCCGGAGTCATGAATTTTTTCAAAAATGACTAAGTCCCTATTTTTATAATACGAGTCTAAAATTCACCAAAATTACCCGAAATAGTGTTCGGAGCGTAATTAAAGACATTTTATGTTGCTTCGATGAAAAAAAATATTTTTTGAGAAACTCAAAATTTTTGAGATGTTTTGCAGGTCCAGGGTCATGAATTTTTTCAAAAATGACTAAGTCCCTATTTTTATAATATGAGTCTAAAACTCACCGAAATTACCTGAAATGGTGTTTGGAGCGTAAATAAAGACTTTTTATTTTGTTTCGATGAAAAAAATTTTTTTTGAGAAATTCAAAATTTTTGAGATTTTTTGCAGGTCCGGGGTCATGAATTTTTTCAAAAATGACTAAGTCCCTATTTTCATTATATGAGTCTAAATTTCACTGAAATTACCTGAAATGGTGTTCTAAGCGTAAATAAAGACTTTATGTTGTTTCGATGAAAAAAAAATTTTTGAGAAATTTCAAAATTTTTGAGATTTTTTGCAGGTCCGGGGTCATGAATTTTTTCAAAAAGACTCAGTCCCTATTTTGATAATATGAGTCTAAAATTCGCCGAAATTACCTGAAATGGTGTTCGGAGCGTAAATAAAGACTTTTTATGTTGTTTGGATGAAAAAAAAATTTTTTTGAGAAATTCAAAATTTTTGAGATTTTTTGCAGGTCCGGGGTCATGAATTTTTTCAAAAATGACTAAGTCCCTATTTTAATAATATGAGTCTAAAATTCACCGAAATTACCTGAAATGGTGTTTGGAGCTAAATAAAGACTTTTTATGTTGTTTTGATGAAAAAATTTTTTTTTTGAGAAATTCAAAATTTTTGAGATTTTTTTGCAGGTGTCATGAACTTTTTCAAAAATGACTAAATCCCTATTTTGATAAAATGAATTTAAATTTACCAAAATTACCCGAAATGGTGTTCGGAGCGTAAATAAAGACTTTTTATGTTGTTTCGATGAAAAAAAAATTTTTTTGAGAAACTCAAAATTTTTGAGATTTTTTGCAGGTCCGGGGTCATGAATTTTTTCAAAAATGACTAAATCCCTATTTTAATAATATGAGTCTAAAATTCACCGAAATTACCTGAAATGGTGTTCGGAGCGTAAATCAAGACTTTATTATTTGTTTTGAGTAAGACATTTTTCTTGGAAAATTACATATTTTTTTGGGTTATTTGCCAATTTTGGTTTCAAAAATTGTATCTTTCTTTCTTTCTTTTTTCAGATTTCACTTGAAGGTTCAAGCAAATTTCTTCGAATGATCTCAGAAAGGTATTTCCTCAGCATTCTAGGTTGATTCGGGTAAAAAAATGTTTTTGAAAAAATGTCAAAATTTTTGAGATTCTTTGCAGGTCTGGGGTCATGAATTTTTTCAAAAATGAGTAAGTCCCTTTTTTCCATAATATGAGTCTAAAATTCACCAAAATTACCTGAAATGGCGTTTGGAGCGTAAAAAAAGACTTTTTATGTTGTTTCGATGGAAAAAAATTTTTTTGAGAAACTCAAAATTTTTGAGATTTTTCGCAGGTGTCATGAATTTTTTCAAAAATGACTAAATCCCTATTTTGATAATATGAATTTAAATTTACCAAAATTACCCGAAATGGTGTTCGGAGCGTAAATAAAGACTTTTTATGTTGTTTCGATGAAAAAAAAATTTTTTTGAGAAATTCAAAATTTTTGAGATTTTTTGCAGGTCCGGGATCATGAATTTTTTCAAAAATGACTAAGTCCCTATTTTTATAATATGAGTCTAAAATTCGCCAAATTTACCTGAAATAGTGTTCGGAGCGTTAATAAAGACTTTTTATGTTGTTTCGATGAAAAAAATTTTTTTTTGAGAAATTCAAAATTTTTGAGATTTTTTGCAGGTCCAGGGTCATGAATTTTTTCAAAAAAGACTGAGTCCCTATTTTGATAATATGAGTCTAAAATTCGCCGAAATTACCTGAAATGGTGTTCGGAGCGTAAATAAAGACTTTTTATGTTGTTTCGATGGAAAAAATTTTTTTTGAGAAACTCAAAATTTTTTCAAAAATGACTAAATCCCTATTTTGATAATATGAATTTAAATTTACCAAAATTACCCGAAATGGTGTTCGGAGCGTAAATAAAGACTTTTTATGTTGTTTCGATGAAAAAAAATTTTTTTTTAGAAATTCAAAATTTTTGAGATTTTTTGCAGGTCCGGGATCATGAATTTTTTCAAAAATGACTAAATCCCTATTTTGATAATATGAATTTAAATTTACCAAAATTACCCGAAATGGTGTTCGGAGCGTAAATAAAGACTTTTTATGTTGTTTCGATGAAAAAAATTTTTTTTTCAGAAATTCAAAATTTTTGAGATTTTTTGCAGGTCCGGGATCATGAATTTTTTCAAAAATGACTAAGTCCCTATTTTTATAATATGAGTCTAAAATTCACCAAATTTACCTGAAATAGTGTTCGGAGCGTAAATAAAGACTTTTTATGTTGTTTCGATGAAAAAAAATTTTTTTTGAGAAATTCAAAATTTTTGAGATTTTTTGCAGGTCCGGGATCATGAATTTTTTCAAAAATGACTAAGTCCCTATTTTGATAATATGAGTCTAAAATTCGCCGAAATTACCTGAAATGGTGTTCGGAGCGTAAATAAAGACTTTTTATGTTGTTTCGATGGAAAAATTTTTTTTTGAGAAACTCAAAATTTTTGAGATTTTTTGCAGGTCCGGGGTCATGAATTTTTTCAAAAATGACTAAATCCCTATTTTAATAATATGAGTCTAAAATTCACCGAAATTACCTGAAATGGTGTTCGGAGCGTAAATAAAGACTTTTTATGTTGTTTCGATGAAAAAAATTTTTTTTGAGAAATTCAAAATTTTTGAGATTTTTAGCAGGTCCGGGGTCATGAATTTTTTCAAAAATGACTAAGTCCCTATTTTAATAATATGAGTCTAAAATTCACCGAAATTACCTGAAATGGTGTTCGGAGCGTAAATAAAGACTTTTTATGTTGTTTCGATGAAAAAAATTTTTTTTGAGAAATTCAAAATTTTTGAGATTTTTTGCAGGTCCGGGGTCATGAATTTTTTCAAAAATGACTAAGTCCCTATTTTCATTACATGAGTCTAAATTTCACTGAAATTACCTGAAATGGTTTTCGGAGCGTAAATAAAGACTTTTTATGTTGTTTCGATGAAAAAAATTCTTTTTGAGAAATTCAAAATTTTTGAGATTTTTTGCAGGTCCTGGGTCATGAATTTTTTCATAAATGACTAAGTCCCTATTTTCATAATACGAGTCTAAAATTCACCGAAATTACCTGAAATGGTGTTCGGAAAGTAACTTAAGACTTTTTATGCTGTTTCGATGAAAAAATTTTTTTTTGAGAAATTCAAAATTTTTGAGATTTTTTCAGGTCCGGGGTCATGAATTTTTTCAAAAATGACTAAGTCCCTATTTTCATAATAGGAGTCTAAAATTCACCGAATTTACCTGAAATGGTGTTTGGAGCGTAAATAAAGACTTTTTATGTTGTTTTCATGAAAAAAAATTTTTTTGAGAAATTTAACTTTTTTGAGATTTTTTGCAGGTCCGGGGTCATGAATTTTTTCAAAAATGACTAAGTCCGTACTTACAAAATATGAGTCTAAAATTCACCGAAATTACCTGAAATGGTATTCGGAGCATAAATCAAGACTTTATGGTTTGTTTTGAGTAAGACATTTTTCTTGGAAAATTACATTTTTTTTCAGGTTTTTTGCCAATTTTGGTTTAAAAGATTCTATCTTTCTTTCTTTCTTTTTTCAGATTTCACTTGAAGGTTCAAGCAAATTTCTTCGAATGATCTCAGAAAGGTATTTCTTCAGCATTCTAGGTTGATTCCAGTAAAAATATGTGTTTGAGAAATTCAAAATTTTTGAGATTTTTTCCAGGTCCGGGGTCATGAATTTTTTCAAAAATGACTAAGTTCCTATTTTCATAATATCAGTCTAAAATTCAGCAAAATTACCCGAAATGGTGTTCGGAGCGTCAATAAAAACTTTTTATGTTGTTTCAATGAAAAAAATTTTTTTTGAGAAATTCAAAATTTTTGAGATTCTTTGCAGGTCCGGGGTCATGAATTTTTTCAAAAATGATTAAGTCCCTATTTTCATAATATGAGCCTAAAATTCACTGAAATTACCCGAAATGGTGTTCGGAGCGTAAATAAAGACTTTTTATGTTGCTTCCATGAAAATTTTTTTTTTGAGAAATTCAAAATTTTTGAGATTTTTTGCAGGTCCGGGGTCATGAATTTTTTCATAAATGACTAAGTCCCTATTTTCATAATACGAGTCTAAAATTCACCGAAATTACCTGAAATGGTGTTCGGAAAGTAACTTAAGACTTTTTATGCTGTTTCGATAAAAAAATTTTTTTTCAGAAATTCAAAATTTTTGAGATTTTTTCAGGTCCGGGGTCATGAATTTTTTAAAAAATGACTAATTCCCTATTTTCATAATATGAGTCTAAAATTCACCGAAATTACCTGAAATGGTGTTCTAAGCGTAATAAAGAACTTTTGATGCTGTTTTGATGAAAAAAAATTTTTTTTGAGAAATTCAAAATTTTTTAGATTTTTTGCAGGTCCGGGGTCATGAATTTTTTCAAAAGTGACCAAGTCCGTATTTTTATAATACGAGTCTAAAATTCACCGAGATTACCTGAAATGGTGTTCAGAACGTAAATAAAGAATTTTTATGTTGTTTCCATGAAAAAAAATTTTTTTGAGAAATTCAAAATTTTTTAGATTTTTTGCAGGTCCGGGGTCATGAATTTTTTAAAAAATGACTAATTCCCTATTTTCATAATATGAGTCTAAAATTCACCGAAATTACCTGAAATGGTGTTCTAAGCGTAATAAAGAACTTTTGATGCTGTTTCGATGAACAAATTTTTTTTTGAGAAATTCAAAATTTTTGAGATTTTTTGCAGGTCCGGGGTCATGAATTTTTTCAAAAATGACTAAGTCCCTTTTTTCATAATACGAGTCTAAAATTCACCGAAATTACCTGAAATGGTGTTCGGAAAGTAACTTAAGACTTTTTATGCTGTTTCGATGAAAAAAATTTTTTTTGAGAAATTCAAAATTTTTGAGATTTTTTCAGGTCCGGGGTCATGAATTTTTTCAAAAATGACTAAGTCCCTATTTTCATAATAGGAGTCTAAAATTCACCGAATTTACCTGAAATGGTGTTCGGAGCGTAAATAAATACTTTTTATGTTGTTTTGATGAAAAAAATTTTTTTTTGAGAAATTCAAAATTTTTTAGATTTTTTGCAGGTCCGGGGTCATGAATTTTTTCAAAAGTGACCAAGTCCGTATTTTTATAATACGAGTCTAAAATTCACCGAGATTACCTGAAATGGTGTTCAGAACGTAAATAAAGAATTTTTATGTTGTTTCCATGAAAAAAAAATTTTTTGAGAAATTCAAAATTTTTTAGATTTTTTGCAGGTCCGGGGTCATGAATTTTTTAAAAAATGACTAATTCCCTATTTTCATAATATGAGTCTAAAATTCACCGAAATTACCTGAAATGGTGTTCGAAGCGAAATAAAAAACTTTTGATGCTGTTTCGATGAACAAATTTTTTTTTGAGAAATTCAAAATTTTTGAGATTTTTGGCAGGTCCGGGGTCATGAAATTTTTCAAAAATGACTGAGTCCCTATTTACATAATATGAGCCTAAAATTCACTGAAATTACTCGAAATGGTGTTCGGAGCGTAAATAAAGACTTTTTATGCTGTTTCGATGAAAAAATTTTTTTTTGAGAAATTCAAAATTTTTGAGATTTTTTCGGGTCCGGGGTCATGAATTTTTTCAAAAATGACTAAGTTCCTATTTTTATAATATGAGTCTAAAATTCACCGAATTTACCTGAAATGGTGTTCGGAGCGTAAATAAAGACTTTTTATGTTGTTTCCATAAAAATTTTTTTTTTGAGAAATTCAAAATTTTTGAGATTTTTTGCAGGTCCGTGGTCATGAATTTTTTCATAAATGACTAAGTCCCTATTTTCATAATACGAGTCTAAAATTCACCGAAATTACCTGAAATGGTGTTCGGAAAGTAACTTAAGACTTTTTATGCTGTTTCGATAAAAAAAAATTTTTTCAGAAATTCAAAATTTTTGAGATTTTTTCAGGTCCGGGGTCATGAATTTTTTCAAAAATGACTAAGTTCCTTTTTTCATAATACGAGTCTAAAATTCACCGAAATTACCTGAAATGGTGTTCGGAGCGTAAATAAAGACTTTTTATGTTGTTTCAATGAAAAAAATTTTTTTCAAGAAATTCAAAATTTTTGAGAATTTTTGCAGGTCCGGGGTCATGAATTTTTTCAAAAAAGATTAAGTCCCTACTTTCATAATATGAGTCTAAAATTCACCGAAATTACCTGAAATGGTGTTCGGAACGTAAATAAAGAATTTTTATGTTGTTTCCATGAAAAAAATTTTTTTGAGAAATTCAAAATTTTTTAAATTTTTTGCAGGCCCGGGGTCATGAATTTTTTCAAAAATGACTAATTCCCTATTTTCATAATATGAGTCTAAAATTCACCGAAATTACCTGAAATGGTGTTCGAAGCGTAATAAAAGACTCTTGATGTTGTTTCGATGAACAAATTTTTTTTTGAGAAATTCAAAATTTTTGAGATTTTTTGCAGGTCCGGGGTCATGAATTTTTTCAAAAATGACTGAGTCCCTATTTACATAATATGAGTCTAAAATTCACCGAAATTACCGGAAATGGTGTTCGGAGCGTACATAAAGTTTTTTATGTTGTTTCTATGAAAAAATTTTTTTTTGAGAAATTCAAAATTTTTGAGATTTTTTGCAGGTCCTGGGTCATGAATTTTTTCATAAATGACTAAGTCCCTATTTTCATAATACGAGTCTAAAATTCACCGAAATTACCTGAAATGGTGTTCGGAAAGTAACTTAAGACTTTTTATGCTGTTTCGATGAAAAAATTTTTTTTTGAGAAATTCAAAATTTTTGAGATTTTTTCAGGTCCGGGGTCATGAATTTTTTCAAAAATGACTAAGTCCCTATTTTCATAATAGGAGTCTAAAATTCACCGAATTTACCTGAAATGGTGTTTGGAGCGTAAATAAAGACTTTTTATGTTGTTTTCATGAAAAAAAATTTTTTTGAGAAATTTAACTTTTTTGAGATTTTTTGCAGGTCCGGGGTCATGAATTTTTTCAAAAATGACTAAGTCCGTACTTACAAAATATGAGTCTAAAATTCACCGAAATTACCTGAAATGGTATTCGGAGCATAAATCAAGACTTTATGGTTTGTTTTGAGTAAGACATTTTTCTTGGAAAATTACATTTTTTTTCAGGTTTTTTGCCAATTTTGGTTTAAAAGATTCTATCTTTCTTTCTTTCTTTTTTCAGATTTCGCTTGAAGGTTCAAGCAAATTTCTTCGAATGATCTCAGAAAGGTATTTCTTCAGCATTCTAGGTTGATTCCAGTAAAAATACGTGTTTGAGAAATTCAAAATTTTTGAGATTTTTTCCAGGTCCGGGGTCATGAATTTTTTTCAAAAATGACTAAGTTCCTATTTTCATAATATCAGTCTAAAATCCAGCAAAATTACCCGAAATGGTGTTCGGAGCGTAAATAAAAACTTTTTATGTTGTTTCGATGAAAAAAATTTTTTTTGAGAAACTCAAAATTTTTGAGATTCTTTGCAGGTCCGGGGTCATGAATTTTTTCAAAAATGATTAAGTCCCTATTTTCATAATATGAGCCTAAAATTCACTGAAATTACCCGAAATGGTGTTCGGAGCGTAAATAAAGACTTTTTATGTTGTTTCCATAAAAAATTTTTTTTTGAGAAATTCAAAATTTTTTAAATTTTTTGCAGGTCCGGGGTCATGAATTTTTTCATAAATGACTAAGTCCCTATTTTCATAATACGAGTCTAAAATTCACCGAAATTACCTGAAATGGTATTCGGAGCGTAAATAAAGACTTTTTATGATGTTTCCATGAAAAAAATTTTTTTGAGAAATTTAACTTTTTTGAGATTTTTTGCAGGTCCGGGGTCATGAATTTTTTCAAAAATGACTAAGTCCGTACTTACAAAATATGAGTCTAAAATTCACCGAAATTACCTGAAATGGTATTCGGAGCATAAATCAAGACTTTATGGTTTGTTTTGAGTAAGACATTTTTCTTGGAAAATTACATTTTTTTTCAGGTTTTTTGCCAATTTTGGTTTAAAAGATTCTATCTTTCTTTCTTTCTTTTTTCAGATTTCGCTTGAAGGTTCAAGCAAATTTCTTCGAATGATCTCAGAAAGGTATTTCTTCAGCATTCTAGGTTGATTCCAGTAAAAATACGTGTTTGAGAAATTCAAAATTTTTGAGATTTTTTCCAGGTCCGGGGTCATGAATTTTTTTCAAAAATGACTAAGTTCCTATTTTCATAATATCAGTCTAAAATTCAGCAAAATTACCCGAAATGGTGTTCGGAGCGTAAATAAAAACTTTTTATGTTGTTTCGATGAAAAAAATTTTTTTTGAGAAACTCAAAATTTTTGAGATTCTTTGCAGGTCCGGGGTCATGAATTTTTTCAAAAATGATTAAGTCCCTATTTTCATAATATGAGCCTAAAATTCACTGAAATTACCCGAAATGGTGTTCGGAGCGTAAATAAAGACTTTTTATGTTGTTTCCATAAAAAATTTTTTTTTGAGAAATTCAAAATTTTTGAGATTTTTTGCAGGTCCGGGGTCATGAATTTTTTCATAAATGACTAAGTCCCTATTTTCATAATACGAGTCTAAAATTCACCGAAATTACCTGAAATGGTGTTCGGAAAGTAACTTAAGACTTTTTATGCTGTTTCGATAAAAAAAATTTTTTTCAGAAATTCAAAATTTTTGAGATTTTTTCAGGTCCGGGGTCATGAATTTTTTCAAAAATGACTAAGTCCCTATTTTCATAATAGGAGTTTAAAATTCACCGAAATTACCTGAAATGGTATTCGGAGCGTAAATAAAGACTTTTTATGATGTTTCCATGAAAAAATTTTTTTTTGAGAAATTCAAAATTTTTGAGATTTTTTGCAGCTCCGGGGTCATGAATTTTTTCAAAAATGACTAAGTCCCTATTTTTATAATATGAGTCTAAAATTCACCGAAATTACCTGAAATGGTGTTCGGAGCGTAAATAAAGACATTTTATGTTGTTTCGATGAAAAAATTTTTGTTGAGAAATTCAAAATTTTTGAGATTTTTTGCAGGTCATGAATTTTTTCAAAAATGACTAAGTCCGTACTTACAAAATATGAGTCTAAAATTCACCGAAATTACCTGAAATGGTATTCGGAGCATAAATCAAGACTTTATGGTTTGTTTTGAGTAAGACATTTTTCTTGGAAAATTACATTTTTTTTCAGGTTTTTTGCCAATTTTGGTTTAAAAGATTCTATCTTTCTTTCTTTCTTTTTTCAGATTTCACTTGAAGGTTCAAGCAAATTTCTTCGAATGATCTCAGAAAGGTATTTCCTCAGCATTCTAGGTTGATTCCAGTAAAAATATGTGTTTGAGAAATTCAAAATTTTTGAGATTTTTTCCAGGTCCGGGGTCATGAATTTTTTCAAAAATGACTAAGTTCCTATTTTCATAATATCAGTCTAAAATTCAGCAAAATTACCCGAAATGGTGTTCGGAGCGTAAATAAAATTTTTTTATGTTGTTTCGATGAAAAAAATTTTTTTTGAGAAATTCAAAATTTTTGAGATTCTTTGCAGGTCCGGGGTCATGAATTTTTTCAAAAATGATTAAGTCCTTATTTTCATAATATGAGCCTAAAATTCACTGAAATTACCCGAAATGGTGTTCGGAGCGTAAATAAAGACTTTTTATGTTGTTTCCATAAAAAATTTTTTTTTGAGAAATTCAAAATTTTTGAGATTTTTTGCAGGTCCGGGGTCATGAATTTTTTCATAAATGACTAAGTCCCTATTTTCATAATACGAGTCTAAAATTCACCGAAATTACCTGAAATGGTGTTCGGAGCGTAAATAAAGACTTTTTATGTTGTTTCAATGAAAAAAATTTTTTTCAAGAAATTCAAAATTTTTGAGAATTTTTGCAGGTCCGGGGTCATGAATTTTTTCAAAAAAGATTAAGTCCCTACTTTCATAATATGAGTCTAAAATTCACCGAAATTACCTGAAATGGTGTTCGGAACGTAAATAAAGAATTTTTATGTTGTTTCCATGAAAAAAATTTTTTTGAGAAATTCAAAATTTTTTAAATTTTTTGCAGGTCCGGGGTCATGAATTTTTTCAAAAATGACTAATTCCCTATTTTCATAATATGAGTCTAAAATTCACCGAAATTACCTGAAATGGTGTTCGAAGCGTAATAAAAGACTCTTGATGTTGTTTCGATGAACAAATTTTTTTTTGAGAAATTCAAAATTTTTGAGATTTTTTGCAGGTCCGGGGTTCATGAATTTTTTCAAAAATGACTGAGTCCCTATTTACATAATATGAGTCTAAAATTCACCGAAATTACCGGAAATGGTGTTTGGAGCGTAAATAAAGACTTTTTATGTTGTTTTCATGAGAAAAAAATTTTTTTGAGAAATTTAACTTTTTTGAGATTTTTTGCAGGTCCGGGGTCATGAATTTTTTCAAAAATGACTAAGTCCGTACTTACAAAATATGAGTCTAAAATTCACCGAAATTACCTGAAATGGTATTCGGAGCATAAATCAAGACTTTATGGTTTGTTTTGAGTAAGACATTTTTCTTGGAAAATTACATTTTTTTTCAGGTTTTTTGCCAATTTTGGTTTAAAAGATTCTATCTTTCTTTCTTTCTTTTTTCAGATTTCACTTGAAGGTTCAAGCAAATTTCTTCGAATGATCTCAGAAAGGTATTTCTTCAGCATTCTAGGTTGATTCCAGTAAAAATATGTGTTTGAGAAATTCAAAATTTTTGAGATTTTTTCCAGGTCCGGGGTCATGAATTTTTTCAAAAATGACTAAGTTCCTTTTTTCATAATACGAGTCTAAAATTCACCGAATTTACCTGAAATGGTGTTCGGAACGTAAATAAAGACTTTTTATGTTGTTTTGATGAAAAAAAAAATTTTTTTGAGAAATTCAAAATTTTTTAGATTTTTTGCAGGTCCGGGGTCATGAATTTTTTCAAAAATGACTAAGTCCCTATTTTCATAATACGAGTCTAAAATTCACCGAAATTACCAAAAATGGTGTTTGGAAAGTAACTTAAGACTTTTTATGCTGTTTCGATGAAAAACATTTTTTTTGAGAAATTCAAAATTTTTGAGATTTTTTCAGGTCCGGGGTCATGAATTTTTTCAAAAATGACTAAGTCCCTATTTTCATAAAAGGAGTCTAAAATTCACCGAAATTACCTGAAATGGTGTTCGGAGCGTAAATAAAGACATTTTATGTTGTTTCAATGAAAAAAATTTTTTTTGAGAAATTCAAAATTTTTGAGATTTTTTGCAGGTCCGGGGTCATGAATTTTTTCAAAAATGACTAAGTTCCTTTTTTCATAATACGAGTCTAAAATTCACCGAAATTACCTGAAATGGTGTTCGGAGCGTAAATAAAGACTTTTTATGTTGTTTCAATGAAAAAAATTTTTTTCAAGAAATTCAAAATTTTTGAGAATTTTTGCAGGTCCGGGGTCATGAATTTTTTCAAAAAAGATTAAGTCCCTACTTTCATAATATGAGTCTAAAATTCACCGAAATTACCTGAAATGGTGTTCGGAACGTAAATAAAGAATTTTTATGTTGTTTCCATGAAAAAAATTTTTTTGAGAAATTCAAAATTTTTTAAATTTTTTGCAGGTCCGGGGTCATGAATTTTTTCAAAAATGACTAATTCCCTATTTTCATAATATGAGTCTAAAATTCACCGAAATTACCTGAAATGGTGTTCGAAGCGTAATAAAAGACTCTTGATGTTGTTTCGATGAACAAATTTTTTTTTGAGAAATTCAAAATTTTTGAGATTTTTTGCAGGTCCGGGGTCATGAATTTTTTCAAAAATGACTGAGTCCCTATTTACATAATATGAGTCTAAAATTCACCGAAATTACCGGAAATGGTGTTTGGAGCGTAAATAAAGACTTTTTATGTTGTTTTCATGAAAAAAAATTTTTTTGAGAAATTTAACTTTTTTGAGATTTTTTGCAGGTCCGGGGTCATGAATTTTTTCAAAAATGACTAAGTCCCTATTTTCATAATACGAGTCTAAAATTCACCGAAATTACCTGAAATGGTGTTCGGAGCGTAAATAAAGACATTTTATGTTGTTTCAATGAAAAAAATTTTTTTTGAGAAATTCAAAATTTTTGAGATTTTTTGCAGGTCCGGGGTCATGAATTTTTTCATAAATGACTAAGTCCCTACTTTCATAATATGAGTCTAAAATTCACCGAAATTACCTGAAATGGTGTTCGGAACGTAAATAAAGAATTTTTATGTTGTTTCCATGAAAAAAATTTTTTTGAGAAATTCAAAATTTTTTAAATTTTTTGCAGGTCCGGGGTCATGAATTTTTTCAAAAATGACTAATTCCCTATTTTCATAATATGAGTCTAAAATTCACCGAAATTACCTGAAATGGTGTTCGAAGCGTAATAAAAGACTCTTGATGTTGTTTCGATGAACAAATTTTTTTTTGAGAAATTCAAAATTTTTGAGATTTTTTGCAGGTCCGGGGTCATGAATTTTTTCAAAAATGACTGAGTCCCTATTTACATAATATGAGTCTAAAATTCACCGAAATTACCGGAAATGGTGTTTGGAGCGTAAATAAAGACTTTTTATGTTGTTTTCATGAAAAAAAATTTTTTTGAGAAATTTAACTTTTTTGAGATTTTTTGCAGGTCCGGGGTCATGAATTTTTTCAAAAATGACTAAGTCCGTACTTACAAAATATGAGTCTAAAATTCACCGAAATTACCTGAAATGGTATTCGGAGCATAAATCAAGACTTTATGGTTTGTTTTGAGTAAGACATTTTTCTTGGAAAATTACATTTTTTTTCAGGTTTTTTGCCAATTTTGGTTTAAAAGATTCTATCTTTCTTTCTTTCTTTTTTCAGATTTCACTTGAAGGTTCAAGCAAATTTCTTCGAATGATCTCAGAAAGGTATTTCTTCAGCATTCTAGGTTGATTCCAGTAAAAATATGTGTTTGAGAAATTCAAAATTTTTGAGATTTTTTCCAGGTCCGGGGTCATGAATTTTTTCAAAAATGAAAAAGTTCCTTTTTTCATAATACGAGTCTAAAATTCACCAAATTTACCTGAAATGGTGTTCGGAACGTAAATAAAGACTTTTTATGTTGTTTTGATGAAAAAAAAAATTTTTTTGAGAAATTCAAAATTTTTTAGATTTTTTGCAGGTCCGGGGTCATGAATTTTTTCAAAAATGACTAAGTCCCTATTTTCATAATACGAGTCTAAAATTCACCGAAATTACCTGAAATGGTGTTCGGAGCGTAAATAAAGACATTTTATGTTGTTTCAATGAAAAAAATTTTTTTTGAGAAATTCAAAATTTTTGAGATTTTTTGCAGGTCCGGGGTCATGAATTTTTTCAAAAATGACTAAGTTCCATTTTTCAAAATACGAGTCTAAAATTCACCGAAATTACCTGAAATGGTGTTTGGAGCGTAAATAAAGACTTTTTATGTTGTTTCGATGAAAAAATTTTTTTTTAAGAAATTCAAAATTTTTGAGATTTTTTGCAGGTCCGGGGTCATGAATTTTTTCAAAAATGACTAAGTTCCTATTTTCATAATACGAGTCTAAAATTAACCGAAATTACCTGATATGGTGTTCGGAGCGTAAATAAAGACTTTTTAGGTTGTTTCGATCAAAAAAAATTTTTTTGAGAAATTCAAAATTTTAGAGATTTTTTGCAGGTCTGGGGTCATGAATTTTTTCAAAAATGACTAAGTCCCTATTTTCATAATACGAGTCTAAAATTCACTGAAATTACCTGAAATGGTGTTCGGAGCGTAAATAAAGACTTTTTATGTTGTTTCGATGAAAAAAATTTTTTTTGAGAAATTCAAAATTTTTAAGATTTTTTTGCAGGTCCAGGGTCATGAATTTTTTCAAAAATGACTAAGTCCGTACTTACATAATATGAGTCTAAAATTCACCGAAATTACCTGAAATGGTGTTCGGAAAGTAACTTAAGACTTTTTATGCTGTTTCGATGAAATGAAATTTTTTTGAGAAATTCAAAATTTTTGAGATTTTTTCAGGTCCGGGGTCATGAATTTTTTCAAAAATGACTAAGTCCCTATTTTCATAATAGGAGTTTAAAATTCACCAAAATTACCTGAAATGGTATTCGGAGCGTAAATAAAGACTTTTTATGATGTTTCCATGAAAAAATTTTTTTTTGAGAAATTCAACATTTTTGAGATTTTTTGCAGGTCATGAATTTTTTCAAAAATGACTAAGTCCCTATTTTCATAATACGAGTCTAAAATTCACCGAAATTACCTGAAATGGTGTTTGGAAAGTAACTTAAGACTTTTTATGCTGTTTCGATGAAAAAAATTTTTTTTGAGAAATTCAAAATTTTTGAGATTTTTTGCAGGTCCGGGGTCATGAATTTTTTCAAAAATGACTAAGTCCCTATTTTCATAATAGGAGTCTAAAATTCACCGAAATTACCTGAAATGGTGTTCGGAAAGTAACTTAAGACTTTTTATGCTGTTTCGATGAAATGAAATTTTTTTGAGAAATTCAAAATTTTTGAGATTTTTTCAGGTCCGGGGTCATGAATTTTTTCAAAAATGACTAATTCCCTATTTTCATAATAGGAGTTTAAAATTCACCAAAATTACCTGAAATGGTATTCGGAGCGTAAATAAAGACTTTTTATGATGTTTCCATGAAAAAATTTTTTTTTGAGAAATTCAAAATTTTTGAGATTTTTTGCAGGTCATGAATTTTTTCAAAAATGACTAAGTCCCTATTTTCATAATACGAGTCTAAAATTCACCGAAATTACCTGAAATGGTGTTCGGAAAGTAACTTAAGACTTTTTATGCTGTTTCGATGAAAAAATTTTTTTTTGAGAAATTCAAAATTTTTGAGATTTTTTGCAGGTCCGGGGTCATGAATTTTTTCAAAAATGACTAAGTCCCTATTTTCATAATAGGAGTCTAAAATTCACCGAAATTACCTGAAATGGTGTTCGGAGCGTAAATAAAGACTTTTTATGTTGTTTCGATGAAAAAATTTTTTTTGAGAAATTCAAAATTTTTTAGATTTTTTGCAGGTCCGGGGTCATGAATTTTTTCAAAAATGACTAAGTCCCTATTTTCATAATACGAGTCTAAAATTCACCGATATTACCTGAAATGGTGTTCGGAGCGTAAATAAAGACATTTTATGTAGTTTCAATGAAAAAATTTTTTTTTGAGAAATTCAAAATTTTTGAGATTTTTTGCAGGTCCGGGGTCATGAATTTTTTCAAAAATGACTAAGTCCCTTTTTTCATAATAGGCGTCTAAAATTCACCGAATTTACCTGAAATGGTGTTCGGAGCGTAAATAAAGACTTTTTATGTTGTTTTGATGAAAAAAAATTTTTTTTGAGAAATTCAAAATTTTTTAGATTTTTTGCAGGTCCGGGGTCATGAATTTTTTCATAAATGACTAAGTCCCTATTTTCATAAAACGATTCTAAAAATCACCGAAATTACCTGAAATGGTGTTCGGAGCGTAAATAAAGACATTTTATGTTGTTTCAATGAAAAAAAATTTTTTTGAGAAATTCAAAATTTTTGAGATTTTTTGCAGGTCCGGGGTCATGAATTTTTTCAAAAATGACTAAGTTCCTTTTTTCATAATACGAGTCTAAAATTCACCGAAATTACCTGAAATGGTGTTCGGAGCGTAAATAAAGACTTTTTTATGTTTTTTCAATGAAAAATTTTTTTTTTAAGAAATTCAAAATTTTTGAGATTTTTTGCAGGTCCGGGGTCATGAATTTTTTCAAAAATGACTAAGTCCCTATTTTCATAATAGGAGTTTAAAATTCACCGAAATTACCTGAAATGGTATTCGGAGCGTAAATAAAGACTTTTTATGATGTTTCCATGAAAAAAAATTTTTTTGACAAATTCAAAATTTTTGAGATTTTTTGCAGGTCATGAATTTTTTCAAAAATGACTAAGTCCCTATTTTCATAATACGAGTCTAAAATTCACCGAAAATACCTGAAATGGTGTTCGGAAAGTAACTTAAGACTTTTTATGCTGTTTCGATGAAAAAAATTTTTTTTGAGAAATTCAAAATTTTTGAGATTTTTTCTGGTCCGGGGTCATGAATTTTTTCAAAAATGACCAAGTCCCTATTTTCATAATAGGAGTTTAAAATTCACCGAAATTACCTGAAATGGTATTCGGAGCGTAAATAAAGACTTTTTATGATATTTCCATGAAAAAAATTTTTTTTGAGAAATTCAAAATTTTTGAGATTTTTTGCAGGTCATGAATTTTTTCAAAAATGACTAAGTCCCTATTTTCATAATACGAGTCTAAAATTCACCGAAATTACCTGAAATGGTGTTCGGAAAGTAACTTAAGACTTTTTATGCTGTTTCGATGAAAAAAATTTTTTTTGAGAAATTCAAAATTTTTGAGATTTTTTCTGGTCCGGGGTCATGAATTTTTTTAAAAATGACTAAGTCCCTATTTTCATAATAGGAGTCTAAAATTCACCGAATTTACCTGAAATGGTGTTCGGAGCGTAAATAAAGACTTTTTATGTTGTTTTGATGAAAAAAAATTTTTTTGAGAAATTTAACATTTTTGAGATTTTTTGCAGGTCCGGGGTCATGAATTTTTTCAAAAATGACTAAGTCCGTACTTACATAATATGAGTCTAAAATTCATCGAAATTACCTGAAATGGTGTTCGGAACGTAAATAAAGAATTTTTATGTTGTTTCAATGAAAAAAATTTTTTTTGAGAAATTCCAAATTTTTTAGATTTTTTGCAGGTCCGGGGTCATGAATTTTTTCAAAAATGACTAAGTTCCTTTTTACATAATATGAGTCTAAAATTCACCAAAATTACCAAAAATGGTGTTCGGAGCGTAAATAAAAACTTTTTATGTTGTTTTGATGAAAAAATTTTTTTTTGAGAAATGCAAAATTTTTGAGATTCTTTGCAGGTCTGGGGTCATGAATTTTTTCAAAAATGATTAAGTCCCTATTTTCATAATATGAGCCTAAAATTCATTGAAATTACCCGAAATGGTGTTCGGAGCGTAAATAAAGACTTTTTATGTTTTTTCCATAAAAAATTTTTTTTTGAGAAATTCAAAATTTTTTAGATTTTTTGCAGGTCCGGGGTCATGAATTTTTTCAAAAATGACTAAGTCCCTATTTTCATAATACGAGTCTAAAATTCACCGATATTACCTGAAATGGTGTTCGGAGCGTAAATAAAGACATTTTATGTTGTTTCAATGAAAAAAATTTTTTTTGAGAAATTCAAAATTTTTGAGATTTTTTGCAGGTCCGGGGTCATGAATTTTTTCAAAAATGACTAAGTCCCTATTTTCATAATAGGAGTCTAAAATTCACCGAAATTACCTGAAATGGTGTTCGGAGCGTAAATAAAGACTTTTTATGTTGTTTCGATGAAAAAATTTTCTTTGAGAAATTCAAAATTTTTTAGATTTTTTGCAGGTCCGGGGTCATGAATTTTTTCAAAAATGACTAAGTCCCTATTTTCATAATACGAGTCTAAAATTCACCGATATTACCTGAAATGGTGTTCGGAGCGTAAATAAAGACATTTTATGTTGTTTCAATGAAAAAAATTTTTTTTGAGAAATTCAAAATTTTTGAGATTTTTTGCAGGTCCGGGGTCATGAATTTTTTCAAAAATGACTAAGTCCCTATTTTCATAATAGGAGTCTAAAATTCACCGAATTTACCTGAAATGGTGTTCGGAACGTAAATAAAGACTTTTTATGTTGTTTTGATGAAAAAAAATTTTTTTTGAGAAATTCAAAATTTTTTAAATTTTTTGCAGGTCCGGGGTCATGAATTTTTTCATAAATGACTAAGTCCCTATTTTCATAATACGAGTCTAAAAATCACCGAAATTACCTGAAATGGTGTTCGGAGCGTAAATAAAGACATTTTATGTTGTTTCAATGAAAAAAAATTTTTTTTAGAAATTCAAAATTTTTGAGATTTTTTGCAGGTCCGGGGTCATGAATTTTTTCAAAAATGACTAAGTCCCTATTTTCATAATAGTAGTCTAAAATTCACCGAATTTACCTGAAATGGTGTTCGGAACGTAAATAAAGACTTTTTATGTTGTTTTGATGAAAAAAAATTTTTTTTGAGAAATTCAAAGTTTTTTAAATTTTTTGCAGGTCCGGGGTCATGAATTTTTTCATAAATGACTAAGTCCCTATTTTCATAATACGAGTCTAAAAATCACCGAAATTACCTGAAATGGTGTTCGGAGCGTAAATAAAGACATTTTATGTTGTTTCAATGAAAAAAAATTTTTTTGAGAAATTCAAAATTTTTGAGATTTTTTGCAGGTCATGAATTTTTTCAAAAATGACTAAGTCCCTATTTTCATAATACGAGTCTAAAATTCACCGAAATTACCTGAAATGGTGTTCGGAAAGTAACTTAAGACTTTTTATGCTGTTTCGATGAAAAAAAATTTTTTTGAGAAATTCACAATTTTTGAGATTTTTTCTGGTCCGGGGTCATGAATTTTTTCAAAAATGACCAAGTCCCTATTTTCATAATAGGAGTTTAAAATTCACCGAAATTACCTGAAATGGTATTCGGAGCGTAAATAAAGACTTTTTATGATGTTTCCATGAAAAAAATTTTTTTTGAGAAATTCAAAATTTTTGAGATTTTTTGCAGGTCATGAATTTTTTCAAAAATGACTAAGTCCCTATTTTCATAATACGAGTCTAAAATTCACCGAAATTACCTGAAATGGTGTTCGGAAAGTAACTTAAGACTTTTTATGCTGTTTCGATGAAAAAATTTTTTTTTGAGAAATTCAAAATTTTTGAGATTTTTTCTGGTCCGGGGTCATGAATTTTTTTAAAAATGACTAAGTCCCTATTTTCATAATAGGAGTCTAAAATTCACCGAATTTACCTGAAATGGTGTTCGGAGCGTAAATAAAGACTTTTTATGTTGTTTTGATGAAAAAAAATTTTTTTGAGAAATTTAACATTTTTGAGATTTTTTGCAGGTCCGGGGTCATGAATTTTTTCAAAAATGACTAAGTTCCTTTTTACATAATATGAGTCTAAAATTCACCAAAATTACCAAAAATGGTGTTCGGAGCGTAAATAAAAACTTTTTATGTTGTTTTGATGAAAAAATTTTTTTTTGAGAAATGCAAAATTTTTGAGATTCTTTGCAGGTCTGGGGTCATGAATTTTTTCAAAAATGATTAAGTCCCTATTTTCATAATATGAGCCTAAAATTCATTGAAATTACCCGAAATGGTGTTCGGAGCGTAAATAAAGACTTTTTATGTTTTTTCCATAAAAAATTTTTTTTTGAGAAATTCAAAATTTTTGAGATTTTTTGCAGGTCCGGGGTCATGAATTTTTTCAAAAATGACTAAGTCCCTATTTTCATAATAGGAGTCTAAAATTCACCGAAATTACCTGAAATGGTGTTCGGATCGTAAATAAAGACTTTTTATGTTGTTTCGATGAAAAAATTTTTTTTGAGAAATTCAAAATTTTTTAGATTTTTTGCAGGTCCGGGGTCATGAATTTTTTCAAAAATGACTAAGTCCCTATTTTCATAATACGAGTCTAAAATTCACCGATATTACCTGAAATGGTGTTCGGAGCGTAAATAAAGACATTTTATGTTGTTTCAATGAAAAAAATTTTTTTTGAGAAATTCAAAATTTTTGAGATTTTTTGCAGGTCCGGGGTCATGAATTTTTTCAAAAATGACTAAGTCCCTATTTTCATAATAGGAGTCTAAAATTCACCGAAATTACCTGAAATGGTGTTCGGAGCGTAAATAAAGACTTTTTATGTTGTTTCGATGAAAAAATTTTCTTTGAGAAATTCAAAATTTTTTAGATTTTTTGCAGGTCCGGGGTCATGAATTTTTTCAAAAATGACTAAGTCCCTATTTTCATAATACGAGTCTAAAATTCACCGATATTACCTGAAATGGTGTTCGGAGCGTAAATAAAGACATTTTATGTTGTTTCAATGAAAAAAATTTTTTTTGAGAAATTCAAAATTTTTGAGATTTTTTGCAGGTCCGGGGTCATGAATTTTTTCAAAAATGACTAAGTCCCTATTTTCATAATAGGAGTCTAAAATTCACCGAATTTACCTGAAATGGTGTTCGGAACGTAAATAAAGACTTTTTATGTTGTTTTGATGAAAAAAAATTTTTTTTGAGAAATTCAAAATTTTTTAAATTTTTTGCAGGTCCGGGGTCATGAATTTTTTCATAAATGACTAAGTCCCTATTTTCATAGTACGAGTCTAAAAATCACCGAAATTACCTGAAATGGTGTTCGGAGCGTAAATAAAGACATTTTATGTTGTTTCAATGAAAAAAATTTTTTTGAGAAATTCAAAATTTTTGAGATTTTTTGCAGGTCCGGGGTCATGAATTTTTTCAAAAATGACTAAGTCCCTATTTTCATAATAGTAGTCTAAAATTCACCGAATTTACCTGAAATGGTGTTCGGAACGTAAATAAAGACTTTTTATGTTGTTTTGATGAAAAAAATTTTTTTTTGAGAAATTCAAAATTTTTTAAATTTTTTGCAGGTCCGGGGTCATGAATTTTTTCATAAATGACTAAGTCCCTATTTTCATAATACGAGTCTAAAAATCACCGAAATTACCTGAAATGGTGTTCGGAGCGTAAATAAAGACATTTTATGTTGTTTCAATGAAAAAAAATTTTTTTGAGAAATTCAATATTTTTGAGATTTTTTGCAGGTCATGAATTTTTTCAAAAATGACTAAGTCCCTATTTTCATAATACGAGTCTAAAATTCACCGAAATTACCTGAAATGGTGTTCGGAAAGTAACTTAAGACTTTTTATGCTGTTTCGATGAAAAAATTTTTTTTTGAGAAATTCACAATTTTTGAGATTTTTTCTGGTCCGGGGTCATGAATTTTTTCAAAAATGACTAAGTCCCTATTTTCATAATAGGAGTCTAAAATTCACCAAATTTACCTGAAATGGTGTTCGGAGCGTAAATAAAGACTTTTTATGTTGTTTTGATGAAAAAAAAATTTTTTTGAGAAATTTAACATTTTTGAGATTTTTTGCAGGTCCGGGGTCATGAATTTTTTCAAAAATGACTAAGTCCGTACTTACATAATATGAGTCTAAAATTCACCGAAATTACCTGAAATTGTGTTCGAAACGTAAATAAAGAATTTTTATGTTGTTTCCATGAAAAAAAATTTTTTTGAGAAATTCCAAATTTTTTAGATTTTTTGCAGGTCCGGGGTCATGAATTTTTTCAAAAATGACTAAGTTCCTTTTTACATAATATGAGTCTAAAATTCAGCAAAATTACCAAAAATGGTGTTCGGAGCGTAAATAAAAAATTTTTATGTTGTTTTGATGAAAAAATTTTTTTTTGAGAAATGCAAAATTTTTGAGATTCTTTGCAGGTCCGGGGTCATGAATTTTTTCAAAAATGATTAAGTCCCTATTTTCATAATATGAGCCTAAAATTCATTGAAATTACCCGAAATGGTGTTCGGAGCGTAAATAAAGACTTTTTATGTTTTTTCCATAAAAAATTTTTTTTTGAGAAATTCAAAATTTTTGAAATTTTTTGCAGGTCCGAGGTCATGAATTTTTTCAAAAATGACTAAGTTCCTATTTTCATAATACGAGTCTAAAATTAACCGAAATTACCTGAAATGGTATTCGGAGCATAAATCAAGACTTTATGGTTTGTTTTGAGAAAGAAATTTTTCTTGGAAAATTACATATTTTTTTAGGTTTTTTGCCAATTTTGGTTTAAAAGATTCTATCTTTCTTTCTTTCTTTTTTCAGATTTCACTTGAAGGTTCAAGCAAATTTCTTCGAATGATCTCAGAAAGGTATTTCCTCAGCATTCTAGGTTGATTCCAGTAAAAATATGTTTTTGAGAATTTCAAAATTTTTGAGATTTTTTCCAGGTCCGGGGTCATGAATTTTTTCAAAAATGACTAAGTTCCTATTTTCATAATATCAGTCTAAAATTCAGCAAAATTACCCGAAATGGTGTTCAGAGCGTAAATCAAAACTTTTTATGTTGTTTCGATGAAAAAAATTTTTTTTGAGAAATTCAAAATTTTTGAGATTCTTTCCAGGTCCGGGGTCATGAATTTTTTCAAAAATGATTAAGTCCCTATTTTCATAATATGAACCTAAAATTCACTGAAATTACCCGAAATGGTGTTCGGAGCGTAAATAAAGACTTTTTATGTTGTTTCCATAAAAAATTTTTTTTGAGAAATTCAAAATTTTTGAGATTTTTTGCATGTCCGGGGTCATGAATTTTTTCATAAATGATTAAGTCCCTATTTTTATAATAGGAGTTTAAAATTCACCGAAATTACCTGAAATGGTATTCAGAGCGTAAATAAAGACTTTTTATGATGTTTCGATGAAAAAAAATTTTTGAGAAATTCAAAATTTTTGAGATTTTTTGCAGTTCCGGGGTCATGAATTTTTTCAAAAATGACTAACTCCCTATTTTCATAATACGAGTCTAAAATTCACCGAAATTACCTGAAATGGTGTTCGGAAAGTAACTTAAGACTTTTTATGCTGTTTCGATGAAAAAAAATTTTTTTGAGAAATTCAAAATTTTTGAGATTTTTTCAGGTGCGGGGTCATGAATTTTTTCAAAAATGACTAAGTCCCTATTTTCATAATACGAGTCTAAAATTCACCGAAATTACCTCAAATGGTGTTCGGAAAGTAACTTAAGACTTTTTATGCTGTTTCGATAAAAAAAAATTTTTTTGAGAAATTCAAAATTTTTGAGATTTTTTCAGGTCCGGGGTCATGAATTTTTTCAAAAATGACTAAGTCCCTATTTTCATAATAGGAATCTAAAATTCACCGAAATTACCTGAAATGGTGTTCGGAAAGTAACTTAAGACTTTTTATGCTGTTTCGATGAAAAAATTTTTTTTGAGAAATTCAAAATTTTTGAGATTTTTTCGGGTCCGGGGTCATGAATTTTTTCAAAAATGACTAAGTCCCTATTTTGATAATAGGAGTCTAAAATTCACCGAATTTACCTGAAATGGTGTTCGGAGCGTAAATAAAGACTTTTTATGTTGTTTTGATGAAAAAAAAATTTTTTTGAGAAATTGAAAATTTTTTAGATTTTTTGCAGGTCCGGGGTCATGAATTTTTTCAAAAATGACCAAGTCCCTATTTTCATAATACGAGTCTAAAATTCACCGAAATTACCTGAAATGGTGTTCGGAGCGTAAATAAAGACTTTTTATGTTTTTTCCATAAAAAATTTTTTTTTGAGAAATTCAAATTTTTTGAGATTTTTTGCAGGTCCGGGGTCATGAATTTTTTCAAAAATGACTAAGTTCCTATTTTCATAATACGAGTCTAAAATTAACCGAAATTACCTGAAATGGTGTTCGGAAAGTAACTTAAGACTTTTGATGCTGTTTCGATGAAAAAAAATTTTTTTGAGAAATTCAAAATTTTTGAGATTTTTTCAGGTCCGGGGTCATGAATTTTTTCAAAAATGACTAAGTCCCTATTTTCATAATAGGAGTCTAAAATTCACCGAAATTACCTGAAATGGTGTTCGGAGCGTAAATAAAGACTTTTTATGTTGTTTCGATGAAAAAATTTTTTTTGAGAAATTCAAAATTTTTTAGATTTTTTGCAGGTCCGGGGTCATGAATTTTTTCAAAAATGACTAAGTCCCTATTTTCATAATACGAGTCTAAAATTCACCGATATTACCTGAAATGGTGTTCGGAGCGTAAATAAAGACATTTTATGTTGTTTCAATAAAAAAATTTTTTTGAGAAATTCAAAATTTTTGAGATTTTTTGCAGGTCCGGGGTCATGAATTTTTTCAAAAATGACTAAGTCCCTATTTTCATAATACGAGTCTAAAATTCACCGAAATTACCTGAAATGGTGTTCGGAAAGTAACTTAAGACTTTTTATGCTGTTTCGATGAAAAAAATTTTTTTTGAGAAATTCAAAATTTTTGAGATTTTTTCAGGTCCGGGGTCATGAATTTTTTCAAAAATGACTAAGTCCCTATTTTCATAATAGGAGTCTAAAATTCACCGAAATTACCGGAAATGGTATTCGGAGCGTAAATAAAGACTTTTTATGATGTTTCCATGAAAAAATTTTTTTTGAGAAATTCAAAATTTTTGAGCTTTTTGCAGGTCCGGGGTCATGAATTTTTTCAAAAATGACTAAGTCCCTATTTTCATAATACGAGTCTAAAATTCACCGAAATTACCTCAAATGGTGTTCGGAGCGTAAATAAAGACATTTTATGTTGTTTCTATGAAAAAAAATTTTTTTGAGAAATTCAAAATTTTTGACATTTTTTGCAGGTCCGGGGTCATAAATTTTTTCATAAATGACTAAGTCCCTATTTTCATAATACGAGTCTAAAATTCACCGAAATTACCTGAAATGGTGTTCGGAAAGTAACTTAAGAGTTTTTATGCTGTTTCGATGAAAAAAATTTTTTTTGAGAAATTCAAAATTTTTGAGATTTTTTCAAGTCCGGGGTCATGAATTTTTTCAAAAATGACTAAGTCCCTATTTTCATAATAGGAGTCTAAAATTCACCGAATTTACCTGAAATTGTGTTCGGAACGTAAATAAAGACTTTTTATGTTGTTTTGATGAAAAAAAAATTTTTTTGAGAAATTCAAAATTTTTGAGATTTTTTGCAGGTCCGGGGTCATGAATTTTTTCAAAAATGACTAAGTTCCTATTTTTATAATACGAGTCTAAAATTCACCGAAATTACCTGAAATGGTGTTCGGAGCGTAAATAAAGACATTTTATGTTGTTTCAATGAAAAAAATTTTTTTTGAGAAATTCAAAATTTTTGAGATTTTTGCAGGTCTGGGGTCATGAATTTTTTCAAAAATGACTAATTCCCTATTTTCATAATATCAGTCTAAAATTCACCGAAATTACCGGAAATGGTGTTCGGAGCGTACATAAAGTTTTTCATGTTGTTTCTATGAAAAAAAATTTTTTTGAGAAATTCAAAATTTTTGAGATTTTTTGCAGGTCCGGGGTCATGAATTTTTTCAAAAATGACTAAGTCCCTATTTTCATAATACGAGTCTAAAATTCACCGAAATTACCTGAAATGGTGTTCGGAAAGTAACTTAAGACTTTTTATGCTGTTTCGATGAAAAAAATTTTTTTTGAGAAATTCAAAATTTTTGAGATTTTTTCAGGTCCGGGGTCATGAATTTTTTCAAAAATGACTAAGTCCCTATTTTCATAATAGGAGTCTAAAATTCACCGAAATTACCGGAAATGGTATTCGGAGCGTAAATAAAGACTTTTTATGATGTTTCCATGGAAACATTTTTTTGAGAAATTCAAAATTTTTGAGCTTTTTGCAGGTCCGGGGTCATGAATTTTTTCAAAAATGACTAAGTCCCTATTTTCATAATAGGAGTCTAAAATTCACCGAATTTACCTGAAATTGTGTTCGGAACGTAAATAAAGACTTTTTATGTTGTTTTGATGAAAAAAAAATTTTTTTGAGAAATTCAAAATTTTTGAGATTTTTTGCAGGTCCGGGGTCATGAATTTTTTCAAAAATGACTAAGTTCCTATTTTTATAATACGAGTCTAAAATTCACCGAAATTACCTGAAATGGTGTTCGGAGCGTAAATAAAGACATTTTATGTTGTTTCAATGAAAAAAATTTTTTTTGAGAAATTCAAAATTTTTGAGATTTTTGCAGGTCTGGGGTCATGAATTTTTTCAAAAATGACTAATTCCCTATTTTCATAATATCAGTCTAAAATTCACCGAAATTACCGGAAATGGTGTTCGGAGCGTACATAAAGTTTTTCATGTTGTTTCTATGAAAAAAAATTTTTTTGAGAAATTCAAAATTTTTGAGATTTTTTGCAGGTCCGGGGTCATGAATTTTTTCAAAAATGACTAAGTCCCTATTTTCATAATACGAGTCTAAAATTCACCGAAATTACCTGAAATGGTGTTCGGAAAGTAACTTAAGACTTTTTATGCTGTTTCGATGAAAAAAATTTTTTTTGAGAAATTCAAAATTTTTGAGATTTTTTCAGGTCCGGGGTCATGAATTTTTTCAAAAATGACTAAGTCCCTATTTTCATAATAGGAGTCTAAAATTCACCGAAATTACCGGAAATGGTATTCGGAGCGTAAATAAAGACTTTTTATGATGTTTCCATGGAAACATTTTTTTGAGAAATTCAAAATTTTTGAGCTTTTTGCAGGTCCGGGGTCATGAATTTTTTCAAAAATGACTAAGTCCCTATTTTCATAATAGGAGTCTAAAATTCACCGAATTTACCTGAAATTGTGTTCGGAACGTAAATAAAGACTTTTTATGTTGTTTTGATGAAAAAAAAATTTTTTTGAGAAATTCAAAATTTTTGAGATTTTTTGCAGGTCCGGGGTCATGAATTTTTTCAAAAATGACTAAGTTCCTATTTTTATAATACGAGTCTAAAATTCACCGAAATTACCTGAAATGGTGTTCGGAGCGTAAATAAAGACATTTTATGTTGTTTCAATGAAAAAAATTTTTTTTGAGAAATTCAAAATTTTTGAGATTTTTGCAGGTCTGGGGTCATGAATTTTTTCAAAAATGACTAATTCCCTATTTTCATAATATCAGTCTAAAATTCACCGAAATTATCTGAAATGGTGTTCGGAGCGTAAATAAAGACTTTTTATGTTGTTTTGATCAAAAAAAATTTTTTTTGAGAAATTCAATATTTTTGAGACTTTTTGCAGGTCCGGGGTCATGAATTTTTTCAAAAATGACTAAGTCCCTATTTACATAATATGAGTCTAAAATTCACCGAATTTACCGGAAATGGTGTTCGGAGCGTACATAAAGTTTTTCATGTTGTTTCTATGAAAAAAAATTTTTTTGAGAAATTCAAAATTTTTGAGATTTTTTGCAGGTCCGGGGTCATGAATTTTTTCAAAAATGACTAAGTCCCTATTTTCATAATAGGAGTCTAAAATTCACCGAAATTACCGGAAATGGTATTCGGAGCGTAAATAAAGACTTTTTATGATGTTTCCATGAAAAAATTTTTTTTGAGAAATTCAAAATTTTTGAGCTTTTTGCAGGTCCGGGGTCATGAACTTTTTCAAAAATGACTAAGTCCCTATTTTCATAATACGAGTCTAAAATTCACCGAAATTACCTCAAATGGTGTTCGGAGCGTAAATAAAGACATTTTATGTTGTTTCTATGAAAAAAAATTTTTTTGAGAAATTCAAAATTTTTGACATTTTTTGCAGGTCCGGGGTCATGAATTTTTTCATAAATGACTAAGTCCCTATTTTCATAATACGAGTCTAAAATTCACCGAAATTACCTGAAATGGTGTTCGGAAAGTAACTTAAGAGTTTTTATGCTGTTTCGATGGAAAAAATTTTTTTTGAGAAATTCAAAATTTTTGAGATTTTTTCAAGTCCGGGGTCATGAATTTTTTCAAAAATGACTAAGTCCCTATTTTCATAATAGGAGTCTAAAATTCACCGAATTTACCTGAAATTGTGTTCGGAACGTAAATAAAGACTTTTTATGTTGTTTTGATGAAAAAAAAATTTTTTTGAGAAATTCAAAATTTTTGAGATTTTTTGCAGGTCCGGGGTCATGAATTTTTTCAAAAATGACCAAGTCCCTTTTTACATAATATGAGTCTCAAATTCACCAAAATTACCCGAAATGGTGTTCGGAGCGTAAATAAAGACTTTTTATGTTGTTTCAATACAAAAATTTTTTTTGAGAAATTCAAAATTTTTGAGATTTTTTGCAGGTCCGGGGTCATGAATTTTTTCAAAAATGACTAAGTTTCTTTTTACATAATATGAGTCTAAAATTCACCAAAATTACCAGAAATGGTGTTCGGAGCGTAAATAAAAACTTTTTATGTTGTTTCGATGAAAAAAATTTTTTTTGAGAAATGCAAAATTTTTGAGATTCTTTGCAGGTCCGGGGTCATGAACTTTTTGAAAAATGACTAAGTCCCTATTTACATAATATGAGTCTGAAATTCACCAAAATTACCCGAAATGGTGTTCGGAGCGTGAATAAAGACTTTTTATGTTGTTTCAATTAAAAAAAATTTTTTGAAAAATTCAAAATTTTTGAGATTTTTTGCAGGTCCGGGGTCATGAATTTTTTCAAAAATGACTAAGTCCCTATTTTCATAATACGAGTCTAAAATTCACCGAATTTACCTGAAATGGTGTTCGGAGCGTAAATAAAGACTTTTTCTGTTGTTTTGATGAACAAAAATTTTTTTTGAGAAATTCAAAATTTTTGAGATTTTTTGCAGGTCCGGGGTCATGAATTTTTTCAAAAATGACTAAGTTCCTATTTTCATAATACGAGTCTAAAATTCACCGAAATTACCTGAAATGGTGTTCGGAGCGTAAATAAAGACATTTTATGTTGTTTCAATGAAAAAAATTTTTTTTGAGAAATTCAAAATTTTTGAGATTTTTTGCAGGTCCGGGGTCATGAATTTTTTCAAAAATGACTAAGTCCCTATTTTCATAATACGAGTCTAAAATTCATCTAAATTACCTGAAATGGTGTTCGGAAAGTAACTTAAGACTTTTTATGCTGTTTCGATGAAAAAAATTTTTTTTGAGGAATTCAAAATTTTTGAGATTTTTTCAGGTCCGGGGTCATGAATTTTTTCAAAAATGACTAAGTTCCTATTTTCATAATACGAGTCTAAAATTCATCTAAATTACCTGAAATGGTGTTCGGAAAGTAACTTAAGACTTTTTATGCTGTTTCGATGAAAAAAATTTTTTTTGAGGAATTCAAAATTTTTGAGATTTTTTGCAGGTCGGGGGTCATGAATTTTTTCAAAAATGACTAAGTTCCTATTTTCATAATACGAGTCTAAAATTCACCGAAATTACCTGAAATGGTGTTCGGAGCGTAAATAAAGACATTTTATGTTGTTTCAATGAAAAAAATTTTTTTTGAGAAATTCAAAATTTTTGAGATTTTTTGCAGGTCCTGGGTCATGAATTTTTTCAAAAATGACTAAGTCCCTATTTTCATAATACGAGTCTAAAATTCATCTAAATTACCTGAAATGGTGTTCGGAAAGTAACTTAAGACTTTTTATGCTGTTTCGATGAAAAAAAATTTTTTTGAGAAATTCAAAATTTTTGAGATTTTTTCAGGTCCGGGGTCATGAATTTTTTCAAAAATGACTAAGTCCCTATTTTCATAATAGGAGTCTAAAATTCACCGAAATTACCTGAAATGGTGTTCGGAGCGTAAATAAAGACTTTTTATGTTGTTTTGATGAAAAAAAATTTTTTGAGAAATTCAACATTTTTGAGATTTTTTGCAGGTCCGGGGTCATGAATTTTTTCAAAAATGACTAAGTCCCTTTTTTCATAATAGGAGTCTAAAATTCACCGAATTTACATGAAATGGTGTTCGGAGCGTAAATAAAGACTTTTTATGTTGTTTTGATGAAAAAAATTTTTTTTTGAGAAATTCAAAATTTTTGAGATTTTTTGCAGGTCCGGGGTCATGAATTTTTTCAAAAATGACTAAGTTCCTATTTTCATAATACGAGTCTAAAATTCACCGAAATTACCTGAAATGGTGTTCGGAGCGTAAATAAAGACATTTTATGTTGTTTCAATGAAAAAAATTTTTTTTGAGAAATTCAAAATTTTTGAGATTTTATGCAGGTCCGGGGTCATGAATTTTTTCGAAAATGACTAAGTCCCTATTTTCATAAGACGAGTCTAAAATTCATCTAAATCACCTGAAATGGTGTTCGGAAAGTAACTTAAGACTTTTTATGCTGTTTCGATGAAAAACATTTTTGTTGAGAAATTCAAAATTTTTGAGATTTTTTCAGGTCCGGGGTCATGAATTTTTTCAAAAATGACTAAGTCCCTATTTTCATAATAGGAGTCTAAAATTCACCGAATTTACCTGAAATGGTGTTCGGAGCGTAAATAAAGACTTTTTATGTTGTTTTGATGAAAAAAAATTTTTTTTGAGAAATTCAAAATTTTTGAGATTTTTTGCAGGTCCGGGGTCATGAATTTTTTCAAAAATGACTAAGTTCCTATTTTCATAATACGAGTCTAAAATTCACCGAAATTACCTGAAATGGTGTTCGGAGCGTAAATAAAGACATTTTATGTTGTTTCAATGAAAAAAATTTTTTTTGAGAAATTCAAAATTTTTGAGATTTTTTGCAGGTCCGGGGTCATGAATTTTTTCAAAAATGACTAAGTCCCTATTTTCATAATACGAGTCTAAAATTGATCTAAATTACCTGAAATGGTGTTCGGAAAGTAACTTAAGACTTTTTATGCTGTTTCGATGAAAAAAATTTTTTTTGAGAAATTCAAAATTTTTGAGATTTTATGCAGGTCCGGGGTCATGAATTTTTTCAAAAATGACTAAGTCCCTATTTTCATAAGACGAGTCTAAAATTCATCTAAATTACCTGAAATGGTGTTCGGAAAGTAACTTAAGACTTTTTAAGCTGTTTCGATGAAAAACATTTTTTTTGAGAAATTCAAAATTTTTGAGATTTTTTCAGGTCCGGGGTCATGAATTTTTTCAAAAATGACTAAGTCCCTATTTTCATAATAGGAGTCTAAAATTCACCGAATTTACCTGAAATGGTGTTCGGAGCGTAAATAAAGACTTTTTATGTTGTTTTGATGAAAAAAATTTTTTTTTGAGAAATTCAAAATTTTTGAGATTTTTTGCAGGTCCGGGGTCATGAATTTTTTCAAAAATGACTAAGTTCCTATTTTCATAATACGAGTCTAAAATTCACCGAAATTACCTGAAATGGTGTTCGGAGCGTAAATAAAGACATTTTATGTTGTTTCAATGAAAAAAATTTTTTTTGAGAAATTCAAAATTTTTGAGATTTTTTGCAGGTCCGGGGTCATGAATTTTTTCAAAAATGACTAAGTCCCTTTTTTCATAATACGAGTCTAAAATTCACCGAAATTACCTGAAATGGTGTTCGGAGCGTAAATAAAGGCATTTTATGTTGTTTCAATGAAAAAAATTTTTTTTGAGAAATTCAAAATTTTTGAGATTTTTTGCAGGTCCGGGGTCATGAATTTTTTCAAAAATGACTAAGTCCCTTTTTTCATAATACGAGTCTAAAATTCATCTAAATTACCTGAAATGGTGTTCGGAAAGTAACTTAAGACTTTTTATGCTGTTTCGATGAAAAAAATTTTTCTTGAGAAATTCAAAATTTTTGAGATTTTTTCAGGTCCGGGGTCATGAATTTTTTCAAAAATGACTAAGTCCCTATTTTCATAATAGGAGTCTAAAATTCACCGAAATTACCTGAAATGGTGTTCGGAGCGTAAATAAAGATTTTTTATGTTGTTTTGATGAAAAAAATTTTTTTGAGAAATTC
Source organism: Rhopilema esculentum (assembly GCF_057945365.1). Lineage (NCBI taxonomy): Eukaryota > Metazoa > Cnidaria > Scyphozoa > Rhizostomeae > Rhizostomatidae > Rhopilema > Rhopilema esculentum. Next base: position 5,754,737 of record NC_142818.1, read on the forward strand.
AACATTTTTGAGATTTTTTGCAGGTCCGGGGTCATGAATTTTTTCAAAAATGACTAAGTCCGTATTTACATAATATGAGTCTAAAATTCACCGAAAATACCTGAAATGGTATTCGGAGCGTAAATAAAGACTTTTTATGTTGTTTCCATTAAAAAAATTTTTTTTGAGAAATTCAAAATTTTTGAGATTTTTTGCAGGTCCGGGGTCATGAATTTTTTCAAAAATGACTAAGTCCCTATTTACATAATATGAGTCTAAAATTCACCGAATTTACCGGAAATGGTGTTCGGAGCGTACATAAAGTTTTTCATGTTGTTTCTATGAAAAAAAATTTTTTTGAGAAATTCAAAATTTTTGAGATTTTTTGCAGGTCCGGATTCATGAATTTTTTCATAAATGACTAAGTCCCTATTTTCATAATACGAGTCTAAAATTCACCGAAATTACCTGAAATGGTGTTCGGAAAGTAACTTAAGACTTTTTATGCTGTTTCGATGAAAAAAAATTTTTTTGAGAAATTCAAAATTTTTGAGATTTTTTCAGGTCCGGGGTCATGAATTTTTTCAAAAATGACTAAGTCCCTATTTTCATAATAGGAGTCTAAAATTCACCGAATTTACATGAAATGGTGTTCGGAGCGTAAATAAAGACTTTTTATGTTGTTTTGATGAAAAAAAAATTTTTTTGAGAAATTCAAAATTTTTGAGATTTTTTGCAGGTCCGGGGTCATGAATTTTTTCAAAAATGACTAAGTTCCTATTTTCATAATACGAGTCTAAAATTCACCGAAATTACCTGAAATGGTGTTCGGAGCGTAAATAAAGACATTTTATGTTGTTTCAATGAAAAAAATTTTTTTTGAGAAATTCAAAATTTTTGAGATTTTATGCAGGTCCGGGGTCATGAATTTTTTCAAAAATGACTAAGTCCCTATTTTCATAAGACGAGTCTAAAATTCATCTAAATTACCTGAAATGGTGTTCGGAAAGTAACTTAAGACTTTTTATGCTGTTTCGATGAAAAACATTTTTTTTGAGAAATTCAAAATTTTTGAGATTTTTTCAGGTCCGGGGTCGTGAATTTTTTCAAAAATGACTAAGTCCCTATTTTCATAATAGGAGTCTAAAATTCACCGAATTTACCTGAAATGGTGTTCGGAGCGTAAATAAATACTTTTTATGTTGTTTTGATGAAAAAAAATTTTTTTTGAGAAATTCAAAATTTTTTAGATTTTTTGCAGGTCCGGGGTCATGAATTTTTTCAAAAATGACTAAGTTCCTATTTTCATAATACGAGTCTAAAATTCACCGAAATTACCTGAAATGGTGTTCGGAGCGTAAATAAAGACTTCTTATGTTGTTTTGATGAAAAAAATTTTTTTTGAGAAATTCAACATTTTTGAGATTTTTTGCGGGTCCGGGGTCATGAATTTTTTCAAAAATGACTAAGTCCGTATTTACATAATATGAGTCTAAAATTCACCGAAAATACCTGAAATGGTATTCGGAGCGTAAATAAAGACTTTTTATGTTGTTTCCATTAAAAAAATTTTTTTTGAGAAATTCAAAATTTTTGAGATTTTTTGCAGGTCCGGGGTCATGAATTTTTTCAAAAATGACTAAGTCCCTATTTACATAATATGAGTCTAAAATTCACCGAAATTACCTGAAATGGTGTTCGGAGCGTAAATAAAGACATTTTATGTTGTTTCAATGAAAAAATTTTTTTTTGAGAAATTCAAAATTTTTGAGATTTTATGCAGGTCCGGGGTCATGAATTTTTTCAAAAATGACTAAGTCCCTATTTTCATAAGAAGAGTCTAAAATTCATCTAAATTACCTGAAATGGTGTTTGGAAAGTAACTTAAGACTTTTTATGCTGTTTCGATGAAAAACATTTTTTTTGAGAAATTCAAAATTTTTGAGATTTTTTCAGGTCCGGGGTCATGAATTTTTTCAAAAATGACTAAGTCCCTATTTTCATAAAAGGAGTCTAAAATTCACCGAATTTACCTGAAATGGTGTTCGGAGCGTAAATAAAGACTTTTTATGTTGTTTTGATGAAAAAAGATTTTTTTTGAGAAATTCAAAATTTTTGAGATTTTTTGCAGGTCCGGGGTCATGAATTTTTTCAAAAATGACTAAGTTCCTATTTTCATAATACGAGTCTAAAATTCACCGAAATTACCTGAAATGGTGTTCGGAGCGTAAATAAAGACATTTTATGTTGTTTCAATGAAAAAAAATTTTTTTGAGAAATTAAAAATTTTTGAGATTTTTTGCAGGTCCGGATTCATGAATTTTTTCATAAATGACTAAGTCCCTGTTTTCATAATACGAGTCTAAAATTCACCGAAATTAGCTGAAATGGTGTTCGGAGCGTAAATAAAGACTTTTTATGTTGTTTTGATGAAAAAAAATTTTTTTGAGAAATTCAAAATTTTTGAGATTTTTTCAGGTCCGGGGTCGTGAATTTTTTCAAAAATGACTAAGTCCCTATTTTCATAATAGGAGTCTAAAATTCACCGAATTTACCTGAAATGGTGTTCGGAGCGTAAATAAATACTTTTTATGTTGTTTTGATGAAAAAAAATTTTTTTTGAGAAATTCAAAATTTTTTAGATTTTTTGCAGGTCCGGGGTCATGAATTTTTTCAAAAATGACTAAGTTCCTATTTTCATAATACGAGTCTAAAATTCACCGAAATTACCTGAAATGGTGTTCGGAGCGTAAATAAAGACTTCTTATGTTGTTTTGATGAAAAAAATTTTTTTTGAGAAATTCAACATTTTTGAGATTTTTTGCGGGTCCGGGGTCATGAATTTTTTCAAAAATGACTAAGTCCGTATTTACATAATATGAGTCTAAAATTCACCGAAAATACCTGAAATGGTATTCGGAGCGTAAATAAAGACTTTTTATGTTGTTTCCATTAAAAAAATTTTTTTTGAGAAATTCAAAATTTTTGAGATTTTTTGCAGGTCCGGGGTCATGAATTTTTTCAAAAATGACTAAGTCCCTATTTACATAATATGAGTCTAAAATTCACCGAAATTACCTGAAATGGTGTTCGGAGCGTAAATAAAGACATTTTATGTTGTTTCAATGAAAAAATTTTTTTTTGAGAAATTCAAAATTTTTGAGATTTTATGCAGGTCCGGGGTCATGAATTTTTTCAAAAATGACTAAGTCCCTATTTTCATAAGAAGAGTCTAAAATTCATCTAAATTACCTGAAATGGTGTTTGGAAAGTAACTTAAGACTTTTTATGCTGTTTCGATGAAAAACATTTTTTTTGAGAAATTCAAAATTTTTGAGATTTTTTCAGGTCCGGGGTCATGAATTTTTTCAAAAATGACTAAGTCCCTATTTTCATAAAAGGAGTCTAAAATTCACCGAATTTACCTGAAATGGTGTTCGGAGCGTAAATAAAGACTTTTTATGTTGTTTTGATGAAAAAAGATTTTTTTTGAGAAATTCAAAATTTTTGAGATTTTTTGCAGGTCCGGGGTCATGAATTTTTTCAAAAATGACTAAGTTCCTATTTTCATAATACGAGTCTAAAATTCACCGAAATTACCTGAAATGGTGTTCGGAGCGTAAATAAAGACATTTTATGTTGTTTCAATGAAAAAAAATTTTTTTGAGAAATTAAAAATTTTTGAGATTTTTTGCAGGTCCGGATTCATGAATTTTTTCATAAATGACTAAGTCCCTGTTTTCATAATACGAGTCTAAAATTCACCGAAATTAGCTGAAATGGTGTTCGGAGCGTAAATAAAGACTTTTTATGTTGTTTTGATGAAAAAAAATTTTTTTGAGAAATTCAACATTTTTGAGATTTTTTGCAGGTCCGGGGTCATGAATTTTTTCAAAAATGACTAAGTCCCTTTTTTCAAAATAGGAGTCTAAAATTCACCGAATTTACCTGAAATGGTGTTCGGAGCGTAAATAAAGACTTTTTATGTTGTTTTGATGAAAAAAAATTTTTTTTGAGAAATTCAAAATTTTTGAGATTTTTTGCAGGTCCGGGGTCATGAATTTTTTCAAAAATGACTAAGTTCCTATTTTCATAATACGAGTCTAAAATTCACCGAAATTACCTGAAATGGTGTTCGGAGCGTACATAAAGTTTTTCATGTTGTTTCTATGAAAAAAAATTTTTTGAGAAATTCAAAATTTTTGAGATTTTTTGCAGGTCCGGATTCATGAATTTTTTCATAAATGACTAAGTCCCTATTTTCATAATACGAGTCTAAAATTCACCGAAATTACCTGAAATGGTGTTCGGAAAGTAACTTAAGACTTTTTATGCTGTTTCGATGAAAAAAATTTTTTTTGAGAAATTCAAAATTTTTGAGATTTTTTCAGGTCCGGGGTCATGAATTTTTTCAAAAATGACTAAGTCCCTATTTTCATAATAGGAGTCTAAAATTCACCGAATTTACATGAAATGGTGTTCGGAGCGTAAATAAAGACTTTTTATGTTGTTTTGATGAAAAAAAAATTTTTTTGAGAAATTCAAAATTTTTGAGATTTTTTGCAGGTCCGGGGTCATGAATTTTTTCAAAAATGACTAAGTTCCTATTTTCATAATACGAGTCTAAAATTCACCGAAATTACCTGAAATGGTGTTCGGAGCGTAAATAAAGACATTTTATGTTGTTTCAATGAAAAAAATTTTTTTTGAGAAATTCAAAATTTTTGAGATTTTATGCAGGTCCGGGGTCATGAATTTTTTCAAAAATGACTAAGTCCCTATTTTCATAAGACGAGTCTAAAATTCATCTAAATTACCTGAAATGGTGTTCGGAAAGTAACTTAAGACTTTTTATGCTGTTTCGATGAAAAACATTTTTTTTGAGAAATTCAAAATTTTTGAGATTTTTTCAGGTCCGGGGTCATGAATTTTTTCAAAAATGACTAAGTCCCTATTTTCATAATAGGAGTCTAAAATTCACCGAATTTACCTGAAATGGTGTTCGGAGCGTAAATAAATACTTTTTATGTTGTTTTGATGAAAAAAAATTTTTTTTGAGAAATTCAAAATTTTTTAGATTTTTTGCAGGTCCGGGGTCATGAATTTTTTCAAAAATGACTAAGTTCCTATTTTCATAATACGAGTCTAAAATTCACCGAAATTACCTGAAATGGTGTTCGGAGCGTAAATAAAGACTTTTTATGTTGTTTTGATGAAAAAAATTTTTTTTGAGAAATTCAACATTTTTGAGATTTTTTGCGGGTCCGGGGTCATGAATTTTTTCAAAAATGACTAAGTCCGTATTTACATAATATGAGTCTAAAATTCACCGAAAATACCTGAAATGGTATTCGGAGCGTAAATAAAGACTTTTTATGTTGTTTCCATTAAAAAAATTTTTTTTGAGAAATTCAAAATTTTTGAGATTTTTTGCAGGTCCGGGGTCATGAATTTTTTCAAAAATGACTAAGTCCCTATTTACATAATATGAGTCTAAAATTCACCGAAATTACCTGAAATGGTGTTTGGAAAGTAACTTAAGACTTTTTATGCTGTTTCGATGAAAAACATTTTTTTTGAGAAATTCAAAATTTTTGAGATTTTTTCAGGTCCGGGGTCATGAATTTTTTCAAAAATGACTAAGTCCCTATTTTCATAATAGGAGTCTAAAATTCACCGAATTTACCTGAAATGGTGTTCGGAGCGTAAATAAATACTTTTTATGTTGTTTTGATGAAAAAAAATTTTTTTTGAGAAATTCAAAATTTTTTAGATTTTTTGCAGGTCCGGGGTCATGAATTTTTTCAAAAATGACTAAGTTCCTATTTTCATAATACGAGTCTAAAATTCACCGAAATTACCTGAAATGGTGTTCGGAGCGTAAATAAAGACTTTTTATGTTGTTTTGATGAAAAAAATTTTTTTTGAGAAATTCAACATTTTTGAGATTTTTTGCGGGTCCGGGGTCATGAATTTTTTCAAAAATGACTAAGTCCGTATTTACATAATATGAGTCTAAAATTCACCGAAAATACCTGAAATGGTATTCGGAGCGTAAATAAAGACTTTTTATGTTGTTTCCATTAAAAAAATTTTTTTTGAGAAATTCAAAATTTTTGAGATTTTTTGCAGGTCCGGGGTCATGAATTTTTTCAAAAATGACTAAGTCCCTATTTACATAATATGAGTCTAAAATTCACCGAAATTACCTGAAATGGTGTTTGGAAAGTAACTTAAGACTTTTTATGCTGTTTCGATGAAAAACATTTTTTTTGAGAAATTCAAAATTTTTGAGATTTTTTCAGGTCCGGGGTCATGAATTTTTTCAAAAATGACTAAGTCCCTATTTTCATAAAAGGAGTCTAAAATTCACCGAATTTACCTGAAATGGTGTTCGGAGCGTAAATAAAGACTTTTTATGTTGTTTTGATGAAAAAAGATTTTTTTTGAGAAATTCAAAATTTTTGAGATTTTTTGCAGGTCCGGGGTCATGAATTTTTTCAAAAATGACTAAGTTCCTATTTTCATAATACGAGTCTAAAATTCACCGAAATTACCTGAAATGGTGTTCGGAGCGTAAATAAAGACATTTTATGTTGTTTCAATGAAAAAAAATTTTTTTGAGAAATTAAAAATTTTTGAGATTTTTTGCAGGTCCGGATTCATGAATTTTTTCATAAATGACTAAGTCCCTGTTTTCATAATACGAGTCTAAAATTCACCGAAATTAGCTGAAATGGTGTTCGGAGCGTAAATAAAGACTTTTTATGTTGTTTTGATGAAAAAAAATTTTTTTGAGAAATTCAACATTTTTGAGATTTTTTGCAGGTCCGGGGTCATGAATTTTTTCAAAAATGACTAAGTCCCTTTTTCAAAATAGGAGTCTAAAATTCACCGAATTTACCTGAAATGGTGTTCGGAGCGTAAATAAAGACTTTTTATGTTGTTTTGATGAAAAAAAATTTTTTTTGAGAAATTCAAAATTTTTGAGATTTTTTGCAGGTCCGGGGTCATGAATTTTTTCAAAAATGACTAAGTTCCTATTTTCATAATACGAGTCTAAAATTCACCGAAATTACCTGAAATGGTGTTCGGAGCGTAAATAAAGACATTTTATGTTGTTTCAATGAAAAAAAAATTTTTTGAGAAATTCCAAATTTTTGAGATTTTTTGCAGGTCCGGGGTCATGAATTTTTTCAAAAATGACTAAGTTCCTATTTTTATAATACGAGTCTAAAATTCACCGAAATTACCTGAAATGGTGTTCGGAGCGTAAATAAAGACATTTTATGTTGTTTCAATGAAAAAATTTTTTTTTGAGAAATTCAAAATTTTTGAGATTTTTTGCAGGTCTGGGGTCATGAATTTTTTCAAAAATGACTAATTCCCTATTTTCATAATATCAGTCTAAAATTCACCGAAATTACCTGAAATGGTGTTCGGAGCGTAAATAAAGACTTTTTATGTTGTTTTGATCAAAAAAAATTTTTTTTGAGAAATTCAATATTTTTGAGACTTTTTGCATGTCCGGGGCCATGAATTTTTTCAAAAAAGACTAAGTCCCTATTTTCATAATATGAGTCTAAAATTCACCGAAATTACCTGAAATGGTGTTCGGAACGTAAATAAAAAAGTTTTATGTTGTTTCTATGAAAAAAATTTTTTTTGAGAAATTCAAAATTTTTGAGTTTTTTTGCAGGTCTGGGGTCATGAATTTTTTCAAAAATGACTAAGTCCCTATTGCCATAATATGAGTCTAAAATTCACCGAAATTACCTGAAATGGTGTTCGGAGCGTAATAAAAGACTTTTTATGTTGTTTCGATAAAAAAAAATTTTTTTGAGAAATTCACAATTTTTGAGATTTTTTGCAGGTCCGGGGTCATGAATTTTTTCAAAAAAGACTAAGTCCCTATTTTCATAATATGAGTCTAAAATTCACCGAAATTACCTGAAATGGTGTTCGGAGCGTAAATAGAGAGTTTTTATGTTGTTTTGATGAAAAAAGTTTTTTTTGAGAATTTCAAAATTTTTGAGATTTTTTGCAGGTCCGGGGTCATGAATTTTTTCAAAAAAGACTAAGTCCCTATTTTCCTAAGACGAGTCTAAAATTCATCTAAATTACCTGAAATGGTGTTCGGAAAGTAACTTAAGACTTTTTATGCTGTTTCGATGAAAAAAATTTTTTTTGAGAAATTAAAAATTTTTGAGATTTTTTGCAGGTCCGGATTCATGAATTTTTTCATAAATGACTAAGTCCCTGTTTTCATAATACGAGTCTAAAATTCACCGAAATTAGCTGAAATGGTGTTCGGAGCGTAAATAAAGACTTTTTATGTTGTTTTGATGAAAAAAAATTTTTTTGAGAAATTCAACATTTTTGAGATTTTTTGCAGGTCCGGGGTCATGAATTTTTTCAAAAATGACTAAGTCCCTTTTTTCAAAATAGGAGTCTAAAATTCACCGAATTTACCTGAAATGGTGTTCGGAGCGTAAATAAAGACTTTTTATGTTGTTTTGATGAAAAAAAATTTTTTTTGAGAAATTCAAAATTTTTGAGATTTTTTGCAGGTCCGGGGTCATGAATTTTTTCAAAAATGACTAAGTTCCTATTTTCATAATACGAGTCTAAAATTCACCGAAATTACCTGAAATGGTGTTCAGAGCGTAAATAAAGACATTTTATGTTGTTTCAATGAAAAAAAAAATTTTTGAGAAATTCCAAATTTTTGAGATTTTTTGCAGGTCCGGGGTCATGAATTTTTTCAAAAATGACTAAGTTCTTATTTTTATAATACGACTCTAAAATTCACCGAAATTACCTGAAATGGTGTTCGGAGCGTAAATAAAGACATTTTATGTTGTTTCAATGAAAAAAATTTTTTTTGAGAAATTCAAAATTTTTGAGATTTTTTGCAGGTCTGGGGTCATGAATTTTTTCAAAAATGACTAATTCCCTATTTTCATAATATGAGTCTAAAATTCACCGAAATTACCTGAAATGGTGTTCGGAGCGTAAATAGAGAGTTTTTATGTTGTTTTGATGAAAAAAGTTTTTTTTGAGAATTTCAAAATTTTTGAGATTTTTTGCAGGTCCGGGGTCATGAATTTTTTCAAAAAAGACTAAGTCCCTATTTTCCTAAGACGAGTCTAAAATTCATCTAAATTACCTGAAATGGTGTTCGGAAAGTAACTTAAGACTTTTTATGCTGTTTCGATGAAAAAAATTTTTTTTGAGAAATTAAAAATTTTTGAGATTTTTTGCAGGTCCGGATTCATGAATTTTTTCATAAATGACTAAGTCCCTGTTTTCATAATACGAGTCTAAAATTCACCGAAATTAGCTGAAATGGTGTTCGGAGCGTAAATAAAGACTTTTTATGTTGTTTTGATGAAAAAAAATTTTTTTGAGAAATTCAACATTTTTGAGATTTTTTGCAGGTCCGGGGTCATGAATTTTTTCAAAAATGACTAAGTCCCTTTTTTCAAAATAGGAGTCTAAAATTCACCGAATTTACCTGAAATGGTGTTCGGAGCGTAAATAAAGACTTTTTATGTTGTTTTGATGAAAAAAAATTTTTTTTGAGAAATTCAAAATTTTTGAGATTTTTTGCAGGTCCGGGGTCATGAATTTTTTCAAAAATGACTAAGTTCCTATTTTCATAATACGAGTCTAAAATTCACCGAAATTACCTGAAATGGTGTTCAGAGCGTAAATAAAGACATTTTATGTTGTTTCAATGAAAAAAAAAATTTTTGAGAAATTCCAAATTTTTGAGATTTTTTGCAGGTCCGGGGTCATGAATTTTTTCAAAAATGACTAAGTTCTTATTTTTATAATACGACTCTAAAATTCACCGAAATTACCTGAAATGGTGTTCGGAGCGTAAATAAAGACATTTTATGTTGTTTCAATGAAAAAAATTTTTTTTGAGAAATTCAAAATTTTTGAGATTTTTTGCAGGTCTGGGGTCATGAATTTTTTCAAAAATGACTAATTCCCTATTTTCATAATATCAGTCTAAAATTCACCGAAATTACCTGAAATGGTGTTCGGAGCGTAAATAAAGACTTTTTATGTTGTTTTGATCAAAAAAAATTTTTTTTGAGAAATTCAATATTTTTGAGACTTTTTGCATGTCCGGGGCCATAAATTTTTTCAAAAAAGACTAAGTCCCTATTTTCATAATATGAGTCTAAAATTCACCGAAATTACCTGAAATGGTGTTCGGAACGTAAATAAAAAAGTTTTATGTTGTTTCTATAAAAAAAATTTTTTTTGAGAAATTCAAAATTTTTGAGTTTTTTTGCAGGTCTGGGGTCATGAATTTTTTCAAAAATGACTAAGTCCCTATTGCCATAATATGAGTCTAAAATTCACCGAAATTACCTGAAATGGTGTTCGGAGCGTAATAAAAGACTTTTTATGTTGTTTCGATAAAAGAAAATTTTTTTGAGAAATTCAAAATTTTTGAGATTTTTTGCAGGTCCGGGGTCATGAATTTTTTCAAATAAGAATAAGTCCCTATTTTCATAATATGAGTCTGAAATTCACAGAAATTACCTGAAATGGTGTTCGGAGCGTAAATAAAGACTTTTTATGTTGCTTCCATGAAAAAATTTTTTTAAGAAATTGAAAATTTTTGAGATTTTTTGCAGGTCCGGGGTCATGAAGTTTTTCAAAAATGACTAAGTCCCTATTTTCATAATATGAGTCTAAAATTCACCGAAATTAACTGAAATGGTGTTCGGAACGTAAATAAAAAATTTTTATGTTGTTTCTATTAAAAAATTTTTTTTTGAGAAATTCAAAATTTTTGAGTCTTTTTGCAGGTCTGGGGCCATGAATTTTTTCAAAAAAGACTAAGTCCCTTTTTTCATAATATGCGTCTTAAATTCACCGAAATTACCTGAAATGGTGTTCGAAGCGTAAATAAAGACTCTTGATGTTGTTTCGATTGAAAAAAATTTTCTTTGAGAAATTCAATATTTTTGAGACTTTTTGCATGTCCGGGGCCATGAATTTTTTCAAAAAAGACTAAGTCCCTATTTTCATAATATGAGTCTAAAATTCACCGAAATTACCTGAAATGGTGTTCGGAGCGTAATAAAAGACTTTTTATGTTGTTTCGATAAAAAAATTTTTTTTGAGAAATTCAAAATTTTTGAGATTTTTTGCAGGTCCGGGGTCATGAATTTTTTCAAAAAAGACTAAGTCCCTATTTTCATAATATGAGTCTAAAATTCACCGAAATTACCTGAAATGGTGTTCGGAGCGTAAATAGAGAGTTTTTATGTTGTTTTGATGAAAAAAGTTTTTTTTGAGAATTTCAAAATTTTATAGATTTTTTGCAGGTCCGGGGTCATGAAATTTTTCAAAAAAGACTAAGTCCCTATTTTCATAATATGAGTCTAAAATTCATCTAAATTACCTGAAATGGTGTTTGGAAAGTAACTTAAGACTTTTTATGCTGTTTCGATGAAAAACATTTTTTTTGAGAAATTCAAAATTTTTGAGATTTTTTCAGGTCCGGGGTCATGAATTTTTTCAAAAATGACTAAGTCCCTATTTTCATAAAAGGAGTCTAAAATTCACCGAATTTACCTGAAATGGTGTTCGGAGCGTAAATAAAGACTTTTTATGTTGTTTTGATGAAAAAAAATTTTTTTTGAGAAATTCAAAATTTTTGAGATTTTTTGCAGGTCCGGGGTCATGAATTTTTTCAAAAATGACTAAGTTCCTATTTTCATAATACGAGTCTAAAATTCACCGAAATTACCTGAAATGGTGTTCGGAGCGTAAATAAAGACTTTTTATGTTGTTTTGATGAAAAAAAAATTTTTTTGAGAAATTCAAAATTTTTGAGATTTTTTGCAGGTCCGGATTCATGAATTTTTTCATAAATGACTAAGTCCCTGTTTTCATAATACGAGTCTAAAATTCACCGAAATTAGCTGAAATGGTGTTCGGAGCGTAAATAAAGACTTTTTATGTTGTTTTGATGAAAAAAAATTTTTTTGAGAAATTCAACATTTTTGAGATTTTTTGCAGGTCCGGGGTCATGAATTTTTTCAAAAATGACTAAGTCCCTTTTTTCAAAATAGGAGTCTAAAATTCACCGAATTTACCTGAAATGGTGTTCGGAGCGTAAATAAAGACTTTTTATGTTGTTTTGATGAAAAAAAATTTTTTTTGAGAAATTCAAAATTTTTGAGATTTTTTGCAGGTCCGGGGTCATGAATTTTTTCAAAAATGACTAAGTTCCTATTTTCATAATACGAGTCTAAAATTCACCGAAATTACCTGAAATGGTGTTCGGAGCGTAAATAAAGACATTTTATGTTGTTTCAATGAAAAAAAAATTTTTTGAGAAATTCCAAATTTTTGAGATTTTTTGCAGGTCCGGGGTCATGAATTTTTTCAAAAATGACTAAGTTCTTATTTTTATAATACGACTCTAAAATTCACCGAAATTACCTGAAATGGTGTTCGGAGCGTAAATAAAGACATTTTATGTTGTTTCAATGAAAAAAATTTTTTTTGAGAAATTCAAAATTTTTGAGATTTTTTGCAGGTCTGGGGTCATGAATTTTTTCAAAAATGACTAATTCCCTATTTTCATAATATCAGTCTAAAATTCACCGAAATTACCTGAAATGGTGTTCGGAGCGTAAATAAAGACTTTTTATGTTGTTTTGATCAAAAAAAATTTTTTTTGAGAAATTCAATATTTTTGAGACTTTTTGCATGTCCGGGGCCATAAATTTTTTCAAAAAAGACTAAGTCCCTATTTTCATAATATGAGTCTAAAATTCACCGAAATTACCTGAAATGGTGTTCGGAACGTAAATAAAAAAGTTTTATGTTGTTTCTATAAAAAAAATTTTTTTTGAGAAATTCAAAATTTTTGAGTTTTTTTGCAGGTCTGGGGTCATGAATTTTTTCAAAAATGACTAAGTCCCTATTGCCATAATATGAGTCTAAAATTCACCGAAATTACCTGAAATGGTGTTCGGAGCGTAATAAAAGACTTTTATGTTGTTTCGATAAAAAAAAATTTTTTTGAGAAATTCAAAATTTTTGAGATTTTTTGCAGGTCCGGGGTCATGAATTTTTTCAAATAAGAATAAGTCCCTATTTTCATAATATGAGTCTGAAATTCACCGAAATTACCTGAAATGGTGTTCGGAGCGTAAATAAAGACTTTTTATGTTGCTTCCATGAAAAA